>NC_053168.1:35865163-36576413 GCF_016835505.1 Polypterus senegalus | reverse complement strand
TTAGAAGTAATTGGTGACTTTTTTAACACATTATGTTAAAGCACTTATATGTGGGGAAGCACGTCTAGATTTAGTATTTTATAAACATCAGGATAGAATTGAGGGCGTCAAGGTGGTTGAACCGCTAGGGTCGAGTGACCATAATGTAATACAGTTCTCAGTGTTTTGGAAGAGTGCAGATGTAAAGACTGAAACTGTTAAGTTGAGTAGATGCTGCATAGTTTAAGGAGGATAGACTGGGATAAGCTTTTCAGTATGAAAAGAGTCAAGGAGCAGCGGAACAGGTTTAAAAATGTTTTACATATAATGCATAACAGGTACATACCTAAATTTGGAATTAGTAGGAAATTTTTAAAAATTTCGCAGTGGGTTTATAAAACCTTGAAAATGAAGCTGCAAAGGAAAAAAAACAGCTGCATAAGTATGTAAGACTAACTCCAATATGAATTGTAGGGCATATGAAAACATGAGGGCAACAATTAAAAATGATGTTAAGGAGGCTAAAAGGCAGTTAGAGAGGAATATAGCAGATAATTCGGAAGATGGCCCAAAAAAGTTTTTTTTCAGTATTGTAGTAGTAAAAGAACAGAATGTTAAGTTGTATAGCATGATGTGTAGAGTACAAGTCAAAGGTGGTTATGCTCAAGCTTTGCAACACACTGTTGAACCCTCATCTGGAGGACTGTGTACAGTTTAGGTCTATAGACTACAAAAAGAAAAAAAAACAGTGTTGGAAACAGTTCAAGGAAGAGTGACCAGGCTGATTCCAGGGCTACAGGGGATGAGTTATGATGAAAGATTAAAAGAGCTGAGCCTTTTCAGTTTAAGCCAAAGAAGATTAAGAGGAAACATAATTGAAGTGTTTAAAATTATGAGGGGAATTGCTACAGTGGATTAAGTCTGTTACTGTATTTTAAAATGAGTTCATCAACAACACGAGGACACCTAGTCAGAAACCTAAGGGTAAATTTAGCACAAACATTGAAAAGTTTTTCTTCACACAGAGAACCACTGAAATATGGAATAAGCTACCAGGTAGTGTGGTAGACAGTAGGATTGTAGAGACTTTCAAAACTAGACTTGATGTTATTTTAGAAGAAATAAGTGGATAAGATTGGTAAGCTTGGTTGGGCTGAATGACCTATTCTCGTATAGATTGTTTTAATGTTCTAATACACCTAATTTGTTAATAGTCTCTACCTGTGTAGGAAATAGGTGAATTACTTGTTCTCAGTTATTCTACAAACCAATTCTCAACTGCCCAACACAGCCAGGGCCCAACAAGGTTGGTAGGTAGATATTTTCCACAAATCAAAATTAGGATAAAAGAGCATTCAGAACAAGCCAAGGTGATACGTAATTATAGTAAAGCACACAATAGAAACACTGAACATACTTCCAAGTATAGTGCAGTCCATCATAAGGTAATGGCAGAAAATACAAAACTACAGCATATACTGTATACCTAGGCAGGCAATCTTTCTAAACTTGAGTCACCAAAGAAAAATGGCATTTGTCAGGGAGGTTACTGTGATGCTGTTCCTCTGAATGAGTAGCTGACGTCATTGACCGTGATGAGGGAGTATGTTCGCCCCAACTGAGAGTGAAAAAAAAAATCCTTGTCCATAAAGTATTTATCAAATATCAGTTGGAAGATACTGCAAAGATGTGTCACAAAGTCTTGTTGCAGATGAGACTAAAGTGAAACCTTTTGGCTCGTACATTTACCTGTTTGTGTGTTGTAAATTTATTGCAGTGGGCAGGCGCCCTGCCTGGGGTTTGTTTCCTGCCTTGCACCCTGTGTTGGCTGGGATTGGCTCCAGCAGACCCCCGTGACCCTATAGTTTGGATATAGCGGGTTGTATAATGGATGGATGGATGGGTGTTGTAAATTTAACGTTGCACATCATTGTATTTAATATTGCACATCAGCCAGGTAGCACAATACTCACATAAGTGGTGGTGGCAGCAAAGTTTTGGGGCTGCTTTCAACAGCAGGGACCAGCAGATTGGTCAGGGTTGATGAGAAGATGAATGCTTTACATTACAGGCAGATTCTAGATGGAAACCTCTTCTCCCTTCTGCCAGAAAGCTTTAACAGGACACTGACCTAAAGTACATTGTCAGAGTAACAATAAAGTAGCTTTAAATGAACGAAATTGTTATTCTTGAGCGTCCTTAATCCTAACCTTAATCCCATTGAGCATCAGTGTTGGGACCTTAATATTGGTGCTTACCCTCATTTCCCAACTAATTTGGCACAGTTTGAGGAAATTTAGAAGGAGAAATGGGCAAATCTTGTGCGATTTTGATGTTCAATATTAATAGAGTCTTGTCTAAAAGAGCTACATGCTATAACAGCTGTGAGAGATGGTTTAACCAAGTACTAAATGGTTTATAATTCTTTTTGGACAGCACTGTGAAAAAGAATGATTTAAAAATACAACTTCATAGTCAAATTAATCAAGATCTCAGATTGTGACAATCATTTATGTGAAAATAGAGTTGGGGCTTTAAATGTTATTATGAAGTACTGTATTTTAGTTTACACAAACTGATTTATTTAAATACTTTAAGTAAATATTTTATTTTCAGGGTTTTGTTCAGTGTAAGTAATCCTCTAACAATATTCTACTCTGTTGAAAACAAATTAGGCTAATTATAAAATGTCAGAATAGAGTATACCTTACAGATAAGCAAGCAAGAAGAACATTGTGCATCCAAATACCTATAACATTTAAATACAAACTGCAAGACTGCTAGTGTAATCCTGATCTCCCAATCTCTGTCATGTTGTGTGACACTGAACTAGTATTTAAGCCTTTCACTTCTCACATTGCAAAGAAATACTTATGCACAATTACTGTACATTTTGAATCTACATTTGTGAAGTGCTTTGCATGAGTGAATGAATGATGTGAGATGAACTGCATCAGAATCTCTGAGATGAAGCTTGGAAGCAACAAGGAATGATTTAAACACATTTACTGTATGTTAGGTAGAAGGCCAATTTGGGGCAGTACAGTCTTTTGTCCTTGCAACCCCTGCAGATTGTTTTTTTCTTCTAATTATATATCTATTAAGATTGTATGGATTTATTATTTTTTTGTTACTTTGTTACAGGCCCGGATGTTCACTGGCAAACTTAAGACGGGCCTGTACATGTGCCTTCTTGAGCAGCAGGAACTTGAGGGCACTGCAAGATTTCAATCCATTATGGCGTATTGTTTTACCAGTGGTGTTCTTGGTGACTGTGGTCCCAACTGCCTTCAGATCATTAACAAGCTCCTCCCGTGTAGTTTTGGGCTGATCCCTCACCTTTCTAATGATCATCCTCACCCCATGAGGCAAGATCTTGCGTGGAACTCCAGACCGAGGGCGATTGATGGTCATTTTATATTTCTTCCATTTCCAAATAATCACACCAACAGTGGTCACCTTCTCACCAGACTTGTTGCTGATGGTCTTGTAGCCTATTCCAGCCTTGTACAGGTCTACAATCTTGTCCTTGATGCCCTTTGACGGCTCTTTGGTCTTGCCCATGGTGGTGGAGAGGTTGGAATGGAAGAAATTGATTCTGTGGACAGGTGTGCTTTATACACATAATGAGTTGAGATCAGGAGTATTTGTAATTGATTGATTGATTGCACACAGCCAATCTGTGGGAGCCAGAATTCTGGCTGGGTTATAGGGGATCAAATAATTATTTCAATCAATGACATGCCAATCAATTTATAACTTTTATGTAATGTGTTTTTGTTTGGATTTTTGGTTGATATTCAGGCTGTCTCCATTAAAATGAAACAATCATACAAATTAGAGACTGTTAATTTCTACAGGGGATCAAATAATAATTTCCCTCACTGTAATGTAATGGGCTCAGGTAGCTGTGTAGCTGTTTCTTTTTTCAGATGTCATGTTAATGATCTTGAGGAACACAAATAATATTGTTTTGCAAGCCTAGATACTCCATATCAACCAATACTGCACAAGAATGCTAGTTGTCAAGGTGGTTTTAAACTACACCTTGAGCATTATGAGGAGAGATTTAAAAATTTTGTACCTAACCTATTAAATGGAAATACCAGTAAATCCAAATGTTTATTTTCAGCATAATTTATAAGAAAACTGATACACTTTTTATAAGGTTAATAATGAAGTTTGACTGCTGGACATGCTAAAGTAAGTCAGAGTATTATTGTCTTATGGTTGACTTTTGAGGCCTTTAATCAATATAGTCTACACCCTTAACATCATAAAAACTTGTACATGTGATATTGCTGGCACTGGCTTTGAATGTCTTTGGTGTTGGAGAATCAGAACACTTCCATTCTTTTGACTGTTGTTTAAACTCTGAGTTATAGTGATATATTCCAGTTTCATACCTAGTTTGAAACATTTCTTGAATTCAGAGTGGAAGAAGTTTATTAGCTTGATATTCTTCTTGAAACAGTGAGTCCAGTGATGCTTCATTTCAGGAGTCAACATTTTGGGCATCCATTGTGCAAAGACCATGATCATGTTTAATTATTCATGTAGAATGGACTCATGACTAAACCCAGTGAGAACACAATTCTTGATTTTGTGGTTTTTGTGATCAGTATACAGTATAATGTATTTTGTTTTTAAATAAGATACATAAACTTTAAACCACATATACTGTATATCATAGGTCATCAAATACATTTAATCCTCTCAGGGCCATAGCAAATGCACACAAACTCACACCCTCATTTAGTCCAAGATACACTCATCTATTCATTCACTCATTTGCATCACACATATGTTAGGTCAATTCAAACCTGTCAAATTTTTGTCTACACAAGATAAGGAATTATCTTGAATTACATTCATTTTGGTGCTATTGTCATTACAAACGAATAGTCAGTTTCATTCACTTTTAACCATCAACTTTTAAACTCAGTAACCAGAAAGTACATGAAAAGGCGTGCAAAATCTCATGTTTTTAGAAGACCCTTCTGTTTAAATTCACAAGAACAAATGGAAAAATCTTCCAAACATTGATGAAAAAAAAACACGCCTTTTCAATTCTTAAGGAAACCCGTAAAAAAAAAAAAAAAATAGGAGTGCTTTTAATCATTAATTTCTCCTTTATGATGCCATGGGCTGACATTAAATCTGATTGGCTAACAGTGTTCCAGGAACAACAGAAACGCAAAAATACCAGAGTGACAATGTGCATGTGTCTTGCATATAGATGCCTGATGGTTATAGATCTACAGTATGTATTCTTAATATGACTAAAAAATTTATGATAACTGCTATGTATTTTAGTGCATTGGAACAAATCTTTGTCTAGCAGCTCCATAGTTACTCCTGTTTTAGATTCAGACTCAAAATATTTTGATCACCCTTGTGTGGAGGTTTTGGCACAGCAGAAGGACCTTTGTGCAGCTTTTTGTTGTCTGATTGGGTAACTGAAGGACAACAGAAGGACAACAGAATTCATGGAAATTTTACACTTTTTGTCAGGTGGATGGGAACTTTGTGATTTGTAGGTGTTCAAGGGAGTTGGTGTTTTAATATTGAAAGGGAGTGCTTGTGCATTACAGTGAGTTGAGAAAATCATCACTGGAGAAACAAAGTTTTGAAGGGCTGTGGTTTGAAAAGTGTACAAGAAATGATGCCCTCAATAGAATCCTTTACTGAGGCTTAGAAGAGCATTATTACCCTGTTAGCAACAAACATTTCTGTACTTACCTTCAGACACACAATTACCTGAACTGAATTGTTCTTTCCCCTTTTTTATAACCATTTCTAGGAAAAGTATGGTGATATTTCAGAGCGGAAGCTCCTTCGCGAGAGACTTACGTGTCATAACTTTGACTGGTACTTGAAAAACATCTACCCAGATTTACATGTTCCAGAAGACCGGCCCGGATGGCACGGGGCAGTAAGTGTGAAAAGTTCTAAAAACGTTTATTGCAAACTATAAATTATTATTTTTCCAAACACAGTTGGACCACTGTTCTTTAATTTACTTAGGTACGGAGCAAAGGCATTTCTTCTGAATGTCTGGATTACAATGCTCCTGAGCATAACCCAACTGGTGCTCATCTTTCCCTTTTTGGCTGTCACGGGCAAGGAGGTAATCAGGTAAATATTTTGCTCCTTCTAAGCAACACTACCCTGTAAACTTGTAAAATGCAGGTCTGTGTATTACTATTGAGTTCCAAAAGTTTATTTTTTTTATTTTAAAAATATTTTTATTACATACTAGGCTTTCATCACCTTTACTTTGTCACTTTCTGTAAAATTCCTAACTGCTGTTTTTTTCTAATATATTTTCCAATATTTAGTTAATTTGCCGTTAATTTATATACAGTAGATAATTTCATGATGAAAAACTGTGTTTTTCTATTATACTTTAAAGCATTTAAGAAATCCAAAAACAATAGTTTAGTATATTGTGTTTTATATTATTTTGTGAATATATATTATTTTCCCTGTTTGTGCTTTACATTGTGTTTTGTGTTTATTTATTTATTTCTCATAATGGAATGCTTTTCATTAGAATAAATTGAAATCACCTGAAAACACATAAAACATTTTCTTTTTGGAATTGACTATTCAAAATAATTTTTATTATGAAGTAATTTAGCCCTTGATGATCATTAAAGTAGTTATCAAGCTGTTGCACAGTATAGATGTTACAAATGTTTATGAGTTATAATAAGAATTACTGTAAGTATGTGGTTCAAAAATATTGCTGTTCACTGTACCTTTTAAATTCTGTAGTACTAAAGCAGAATAAGTTAATCATTATATTGCTAAATTCCAGAAAAGACAGATGCACACCTTAGTTCTCATTAAATAGTTACTGGTGTAGAACTGTAGTGGAAGACAGTTTAGTTCTTAGCCTTTCTTAATATACAGAAGTTAATGTTGTCTTGTTAACTTTTGTTTAATGGTATATTGTACCAGTAGCACAGATATGCTTTTGAAGCAAGCAGCACTGCAACTTTAACTGCCATATTGACGGTTCCAGGTTCATGAAGTACATACATGTCAGAGAATTTAAGACAATTACTCTGAAAATGTGCTGTCAGAATCACAATCAGTGTGACACCACCATATTACCTTAGATTGTAATGACATACCTAGGCACTTGCCTTTCTTTGTAATACCTGTCAACCATACTTTGTTAATTAAATTTATAGAGTTTTTACGGTGGCCCTGAACCGCAATGCACAAAAACAAATTAAATCCTGCAAAAACAAATCAGAAAACACAAAAACATACTGGAAACACAAATCAGAAAATGCAAAAAAAAAAAAAATCAGACGACATAAAAACAAATTGGTAATACAAACACAAATCAGAAAATGCAAAAACAAATTAGAAGACACAAAAACAAATTATATACACAAAAGCAAGTCAGAAAATCTGCGATGGACTGGCGCCCTACCCAGGGTTTGTTTCCTGCCTTGCACCCTGTGTTAGCTGGGATTGGCTCCAGCAGACCCCCGTGACACTGTAGTTAGGATATAGCGGGTTGGATAATGGATGGATGGAAGTCAGAAAATGCAAGAACAAATTGTAAACACAAAAACAAATCCAAACCACAAAAGCAAATTGAATATGCAAAAACAAATGAGAAAACGTAATGAAAAATGAATACGCAAAATCAACTCAGAGACAGCAAAAACACATCAGAAAATGCAAAAACAAATTGAATACAGTGATCCCCCGCCTATCGTGGAAGTTACGTTCCAGGCCCATCAGTGATAGGTGAAAATCCGTGATATAGAAAAACCATATAAATAAACATTTTTTTAAACCTTAAAATACCTCTCCCACACGCTTTAAACACATGTGAACTTATTAAAACATACTTTGTAAACACATATGATATGTGGATATTGGGCTAAGGATATGAGTAACATCTCTTTATTGTAAAAAAAATCTTGCCAGGGAGACGAGGCTTGATCTTCTTGGAAGACAATTTGACATTCCGCGAAAGACATTTTAACGTCACGCAAGACAAGGCAGTGAGACAGAAGGACAGCTGCTGTACAGGCTTTTAAATGATCGATGTGCAGAGCTACAAGCAGAACAGGCATCTTGGCAGAAGCAGCACAAAGCCAGTAGCTGATCCATCCTCTTCCCCTTAGCGTGCGTTCAGCTCCCCCCTTCACAACGTGAGTGGGAGAGACGCAAAGTGGCAGGAGTGTAGCGCGCCTCCAGGGGTGTTGAGCGAAGCGATCGAGACCAGATCATCTTGGAGAGACACTCTGACGACACGCAAGACTAGACTTTACAACCTTAGGAAGCAAAACTTGCACGTCACGCCCTACTTAAAAACAATTTAAAACAAGTTCACTGACATCTAACCTACCAACTAGTTGTTGGAATGCTTTTGGCAGACAAAGTTCAGGTGCTCCCTTAAAACAATGACAAGCAGAACACTGCAACTGCAGCAAGCCAGCAGATGATCTGAGTTTTTCTTCTTAGCGTGTGTTTAGCCCTCACGCCGTCCCCAACCAATAACCCCCTGGAACGCTAACGGTAGAGACATGAAGTGGCAAAAGGACTGCTGCTGTACAGGCTTTTAAGTGATTGACGCAAAGCGCGACAAGCAGAACACACAGCTGGCCAGCAGCAGCAGCAAGACAGCAGCTGAACTGATTGCATCTCTTTAGCATGTGTTCAAACGACCCCCGCTTTCACAACGCAAGCAGCGTTATATATCCCATGGGAAAGATTTAATCATGCCCAGGGCAGAAAATAAAGGACAAGTATTGTTTTTACAAAAGTTTTAAAGTAAAAATGAAAATACTGCATATGTAACAATTCCCATGAAAATAGCAATCTCTTTATATTATTTATCCAGTAAACCAAACCCGCAGGTGGGCGAGCAAAGCGAGCAGGGGGCAGAGCCCCCTAGTAATAATAATAATAATAACTCCACGATGTAGCGGGGGTGCGATTGCTGAACTGCGATATAGTGGGGGATCACTGTACGCAAAAGCAAATTGAACACAAAAATAAATGAAAAAATGAAAAAACAAATTGAATATGCAAAAACAAATCAGAAACAACAAATGCAATTTTGCGTATTCTGATTTGTTATTGATTCTGATTCTTATTTTGTTTTTGATTGTGTTTTCCCATTTGCTTTTGCGTTTGTGTTTCCAATTTGTTTTCGTGTTTTCTGATTTGTTTTTGCATGATTTAACAGTAGAATCCCTGTAGCCTATGAAAATATTCTTAATATGGGCCACCTTAAATTCTTTCGCACCTCCTCCACATCAGCGTCTTTGTTTTGCAGATGTGTCAGTCATCATAAGCAGCAAGAGCCTGCTATTCCATCCCCCATCAAGGCAGCTGAAATCAAGTCAGACACAAAATTCTCAGCGCTGAGGTCTCTTTATGTGGGAGTTATGTGTCTGGAATTGTATAGGGTAAATAATATATCATTATTTGGAAATTTACATTTCATGTGTGTTCCTTGTCTACAACGGTCTGTGTAAATGTAGGATTACAGGGAATGAGAGGCAAGAAATATTGAACACATACTGTAACTAAAACAGAAACTTTTTTCATGTTATAGTAATAATGAAAAAAATACTGACGTAAAAGTGTATAATGTGTGAAGACTGAAATCCAAATATCAAATAAACACTTTCACAAAGGATATAACACAACAAATGCTCTTTTATTCAAGGATATAATATAAGAAAAAGAAATTATTCAATTTACATGCTAAAGTGTTGTTAATTTGTTTTTGCACATTGAACTTCAGGGTGACCATAGTTTTTAACATAGTTTTTTTTTTTGCTCCAAGAAAGATGCTGCCACCTAGTGTTATACTAATTTTTATTTATTTTTTTGTTCTTTATTTCGCCTTATACAATTTCTCGTATTAGGAATTTATTAGTTTTCGCATACATTTGGGGTCAGAGTGCAGGGTCATTGTACAGCGCCCCTGGAGCAATTGAAGGTTAAGGGCCTTGCTCAAGGGCCGAGCAGAATGGGACCTCTTTTGGCAGTGACGGGGATTTGAACCGGCAACCTTCGGGATACCAGCGCAGATCCTTCTGAGAGATTTTATACTGGAGTCAGTGGGATGCTCAAATCTCTGTTAATTGTCAGTCACAGCTGTGCTTGTTCATTGCAGATTGTTAGCTGTTTTGGTTAAAAGTCATGCTCAGTACTGAGTAAACAAGGCAAACTTCAAATCTTGTTCTATTTAGTAAGTGGCAAGACAATAATAACATGTACACTACTAGGTATGACTAATTATGCATTATTTGATACCAAAACTGAATCATATGCAGTCTAATTATGCACAGAGTTCAGTTCATTGTTAAGTTGAGTGTCGGATTGCAATAAATATCTGCAGCCTTTGAGGCTGACCTGGACTTTGTTACCCTTGACCTATTAATTGCAGACAATATTAATCAAGAAGTTAGTTAATATAACCTGCAGTTTAACAAAAGACACAAAGCAACTTCTAATTATGTCAGCTTATTTGCAGGAAAGCTGCTTTTGTTGAAACATAAATTAGTTTGTTCTGCTCTGTCTACAAGTGTCAGAAATACCTGTAATTGCAATTTTAACTCTGGGGGGACAGAAAAAATGCTTATTTTGGTTATAGCTTTTAGCGCACAGTCAACTCAGTGTTAAATTTTTATTTTAATCATTTTACTTAACTCATTTGTTAACTTATTTTTTCATAGGCAACTTAAATTAGACTATGTAGTTTTAATTTTTTTATTTACAATGATTTTTTAGGACAAGCAGACTTTATATATTAAGTTTAAAACAGTGTAAAAAAATAAGGTGGCAGCAGCTAGTCAAGTAACTGTTTGTAATTTTCCATGTTCATCATGCACTAAACAGAGTCAGTAGCAGCATGGCGTTAAGTCATACTGCCATTCACCCATCTGTTTCCACTTTACCCAGTGCAGGGTTTCAAAGACAGTGGTGCAGGGGCTAGGAAATGTATACGAGGTGCAGTTTGCACATTCTTCCTACATCTGTGAAGTTATTCCTTCTAGTATTCTGGCCACAGTGGCATCAGAGTACGACATGAACATGAAAAATGTAATTAAAACAATAGAAATAATTTTGTTTAAATATTAATAAAAGTGATCTCAGGGAACAAAAATATTTTGCGTGTGGCAGAGATTGTAAAAGTCTTCCATTTGTGAGTAGGCAGAAGAATAGTCTGTAAACTGTAGTTGTTATGCTTCAGTCTTCAAATTAATAAGATTGACCCAAAGTCATAAAATTAAGTTGAGTCATAAACAGATTTTCTTTCCCTGTTTTCTTTCCTGATGTTTTTGAGCTTTTCCTTCAAGTAGTCACATTTCAGACTCCAGTGCATGCTGGCTTCATTTATACAGTGTAGCTATACTGGCTCAGTTGCGGATTATATTATCTGGCCATGATCCTCCCACAGAAAAGTGTGGCTTGTTTCCTACAGGCGTAGGATGAGCAGGTTCCCTGTAATGGAGGAGCTCACATACCTTGAGGCCTTGCTCATAAATAAGGTTAGAGGCTTTCATATCTGTTTACCATATAATTTAATATTGAGGTGTTTATTCTTGCAGTGGAAGAGATATGCCCAAAACAAAACAAAGAAAGATAAATTTACTTTCATTTCCTTTAAGCTGACTTCTGAGTGAGGCAGATATTTTCTCCTTTGGGGGAAAAAATTTCCTTGTTACTGTCATGTTGGTCATTTTTTCACTGGTATAATTTTTTTAGAGTATTATAAGGAAATGGTTTCATATTGATTTGTGTACACATATTATAGCTACATTTTCCTATATTAAAACAACTGTTGCAAAATTTGCATAATTTTACAATGGCATGTCTAATCATTAGTATAGTAGTGCTTTTTAAAAGGAAACAGAATTACTGTACATGGTAATTTGGCGAGAGGGAGCGATAATAAACTGACTGTTGGATGGATACCATGTGTTTTAGTTTTGGACACAAATATATTTTTTTCAAATGAGAGCAGTGTGTTGACTGCTAGATAAAAAGAATGGCGACAGTTGTCATCAAAGCACTGTCTTCACTGCTTTTTAAGATGGGACTGGATACTGTACAAAGTGATTTGACGAGAGGGAGAGATAATGAACTGACTATTGGATGGATGCCATGTGTTTTAGTTTTGGACAACTCATTTTTTTTCTCATCAAAGCACTGTCTTCACTGCTTTTTAAGAAGTGAAAGCAGCAGGAGACTAAACATAAATCTAGATTATGGATATTATAACATATCAAAAGAGAAAAATATCTCTTACATAGATTTTTTTTTTCTTTCTCTTAACAGTATTTTGAATATACATCTAAAAAGGAAATCCGTTTCAACTCTGTAACAGAACTTTGTGCAGAAGTACCAGAAGGCCAAAATTACATTGGAATGAAATACTGTCCTCGTGATGGAGTAAATGTCCCAGGGAATGTTGTATGGGAATTTAAGAAAGTAAGATTTAAGTTTAAACATATTTTCCCTTTTCCTTTCTATTCCTTTTTTTTTTTTTAAATAGGTACTACAAATTTTGTAAGGTTTATGGAATTAACTATAGAGCCTCTTGAGCCAGCTTTATTCTTAGATCATCACAATTTGTCACCATTTATGCTTGGGACAATTACTGTATGCATACAAAGTCTGTTCATCAGTATACATGTATATAATATGAGGGGTTGAATAAAAAGTTTTAAACCTGACCTAATAATTGAAATACCAGTAAAATCAAAGTAGTTTTATTTTTCATCATAAAAGCTTTTTGAATACTGATGAAACGTTTCTGTGTCACTCACATAAAATGTTTTGTTTTTACTGTACAACCAGCTGTGGCTAAGTTGAGTGCTTTGTTATTGGCATGGCATGTCTCATGGAGGTAGTCCTTTAGATTAGGGAATAGGTGGTAGTCACACGGGGCCAAGTTTGAGTAATAAAGTTGGTGTGACATCACTTTGAATCCATAGGTTCACAGATTAGCATTTGCAACCTCTGACAGAGAAACTGTTACAGAGCACAACAGGCATAGTTGATAGTGTGCATTTCCCGGAAGGTGTGTGTGGGTGTACAGTGTGCCTAGATCTTGAAGAATAGAGTCATATGAGCCATAACTAATTCCTATATTTTCTACTATCTTATACACTGTCATTCTTGTATTCTGTATTGCAATTTGCTGCAAGGTATCAACCTTCTCATCAGTTGTCAATGTTAAAGGCCAACCAGACCTTTGGTAATCCTCAAGGGCTGTTATATTATATTCCATTATGGAATTCTGCTTACTACTTTTTCTTATGAAGGAAACTGGTCCTAGTATATGTTGACTGGGAGAGAATAATGTAATGATAGCACAGTACTTGATTTTGTTGTTTTCAGCATCAATGTCGACTTGCTTCTTAAACAAGTAATACCTACTTGTGTTAGAAGTGCTGTATTTTAGTATACAGTGGGCTATCAGTGGACACTTAAGAAAATCTGCAGTGTAGAATACACCTTTTAAGATCAGACTGAACACTTTTTGGCCACCTCTCATCCACATAGTTTAAAAGGCCCTAAAAACAAAACATATTTCCACCTTGCACACATTTTGAAAGACAGCATGTTACGTGTTCTGAGGTGGTCCCAAGTTCTGTATCTTGATTCAAGTAAGTTTAATAGCTAACAACAAAGCACCCACTGGAGACTTTCAGACTTTGCCAAATGCTATTTCATACATATAGAAATTGCACAAAATTTGAAAAATCACTTTTTTTTACTTTGCTTATATTCATTAGATAATGATTGCACTATGGTGATTATCTACATGTATTGTTTAGCAAAACTATTCTTCTAGTTTATGTTGAGGTACTGTGTTCCAATGAACATAAAGAATTCTTGTCCTTAGAATTCTACAGACTATTTCAATTTTTGTATTGTTTCAAAGATGTGAAGAACAAGACAATAACATGTAATCATTTAGCTTATTAAACAACACTTCTCTGCATTTCTGTAAAACATATTTTCTTTGTAAGTGAATATTTAATATTTTAATTGTTTGGGCTTTTGGATTGATTTTAATTGTTTGGGTATTTTGATTGATTCTGCTCTGTTACACATTTTTTTTCTGTCCTTTTATTGGCCGTTTCTGTATTAAATTACTTTTAAGAGTGGGTTATTTTAATTTTATTTTCTGCTGTCAGAAATGTATTTAAGTAAGATGGGAAGAAACAGAATGCATAGCATACCTTACATTTAGATACTGTTTAAATAATGCAGAATGCATTTAAAGTAAGCTCAGTAGTTTACTTTTAGAATAATGTAGTATATGGTACCTTAATGTGTTCTTTTATATATGCTCAAAACATAATTATGACAGGTCGTTACAGTAAAATACACAGACACTGTGTTATACATTTTTAACATTCTTGTCCTTGTCAAGATACTGACCTATTGTTTGTTTAAAAACAAAGTAATTTGACATAACAGAATTATGTATCTTATTTTATTGCAGGATGGAACAATCTATCACCCACACTCCAACATGTGCATTACCTCCTATCGCACTTCAGAAGGAAGGACAGATGTACAAATGCAAAACTGTAATCCAGCAGACAAAAATCAGATCTGGAAATTTGAGTAGCTATTCTGATGCCATAGCAGATGCCAGCTTCCAATGGAAGTGCCAATATTTTAACATTTAGGACATATTTGAAGAGAAAAAGATATGCCAAATCATTAATCTTAACAGTTTACCATAAACATAAATTTTGCTACCTGACTCTGTTTATAACCCACAGAAGATAAACAGAATATTTTTGCAATTTATTTGTAACAAGTGCTAATGAAAATAGGGTATTCTGTTTACCTCTAGAAATGCTTATTTTGAGAAATTCTTGAAGAGTTTACTGAAATCTTGGCTTTACGGTGTTTAAGCGGATGTTTAGGTTATTGCACTAATATATAAAGATTTAGTAATTTAAATCATGTTTGCTTTATAAATTTCCCCTTTTCAAATATTTTCATTTTGTCTAACCCTTTACACAAATGCCTTCATGTCTTTTAAAATGTGTCAAACACAATTCATAATGTATAATTTAGAGTTTGCCTGTTTCAAACAAAAGAGCAGTCAGCACATAAACAGCAGGAACTGTTTTGAATAAGAACTGAATTATAAGGCATATTGCCTACATCTTTTTTCTTTTCATAACCAAAGAGGACACTGCCCTTTACTGCTTGAAAGGTAGGTTCTGGTGAGAAATATTGCAATGCAATGAACAACACTATAACATTTTATAATTTAACAGCTTAGGATGTTCATGTGAATAGAGCATTTTAGTGGTGTGCCTTATTTTCTTGTATATATTTGTACAAGTCCCCATTGTTTGTATAGAAAATAATTCCAAACTCATTGTTCCAAGTTTTAGAAAGGAAAAACACACGCACACATATTGAAAAAGTAACTAATAAAGACTAGTAAAATTAAATATATAAGTGAACTTTCAAATTCCAAGATAATGTAATATTTATACAATATCACATAATATTAGCAGGTATAATTAACATGTGAACTGTTTTTTTTTCCTTTAGTCCTTCAAATTTGTAATTCCAATGGTATACTTTTGATTTTTATAGTTATTGGGCTACAATATAAAAATGATTACAAAGCAGTTAGGAATTATATAATGAAAAAACATTTTATGCATTTGTTGTATATGTGTTTTACAGGAACCAATTTAATTTTTATTTTGCTGATATTTGGGGAAAACAATTTTAGGATTCAGCCTTTTAGTATATTTTTACTTTGTTCTCATTTCGGCATTATGAATGCTATGTTAGACCTAAACTTAACGTGTGTCTTTTCTGTGTTGTTTGTCTTAATTGATGGTTTTAAGAAAGTATATTTATCTCCCTAATCTTTAATTTGTTTGGCAGCTAATGTCCATTTTTCCAAGGCCTCACATATTTTTCAGATATTTTTTAAAATAAATTTCACATCAGTATGATAGTAAGTAAATACCAAGAAATATCAAAAGTCTACAGAATAATGTAATGTAAGTTCTCAGAGTTAATTGAACCAAAGTAATGTATTTTGGTTATCAGATTTCTGCTTATTTACAAAGCAAAAAAGCAGAAATGATTTCTAATTTTAGACTTGCTTGAAAAAATGCAATGTGCTGTTTATAACTTAACATTTCTTAAGTAAATGAACTACACTGATGTATTTTACATGGAATTGGAATGAAGCTTTTGTTCATTTCAGATGTCATAAAAACTTCATGTTGCAGTGTCTTGTACAAATGGAATATTTGTCATTTGTCTGTATATTTTGTTTGACAGAGTGTTCCCTTCATCTTCACAAAGTACAGACATTTACTACATTACATAGGCAACAAATACAGGAATAAAATTGAGAACATCTAAATAACATAGTGTACACAATTCAACATTGCTTGTTAACTTTCTATAAAACAAAACATGATATAAAACAATTTAAATTTGATACATAAAGACTGAAGGGGGTGCTCACAAGGAACTTGAATATGAAAATTATAATTTGTTTCAAACTACTGATTGGATATTGAGCACAAAAGCTGTGATTTTCTTTTGTTTTGTTGGTCGACAAAATATGATGGAAATAAAAACAATTAAGTCTGTGTCTAAGACCCTTTGTTTACGTCAAGAGGTGTTACAGATGTTTGGTGCAATGTGGGAGGTTTGACCTTTTAAGATTTTTCTTTCTCATTGGTACAAATTCTTTTTGGGGATTGTTGTTTAAGTTACATTTACATTTCCTGCATAAAGTTCAGTAGCACATTATCATCTGAATTAACATAAAAAGCACACTTCCTCTGCCACACATATTTAGATTATTACACACATTTTAATACACTTAAGTAGTTCTTAATGAGCAGTAAAAGAAATAGATTAGTAAATTGAGTTTACTCTGGATTAATACAATCCAACATCTTTCATAATGTCCTAGCTACATTGCTTGGAAAAAATGGAGAAAGTGAGTTTCATTTATAGGTCAGGCTTTCACTTCCCATTTAGTTGTCCTGCCCTGATGCTTGTCTTATAATCAAGTTTCCTGTTATATAAATCAAATATGATATTAGCCTGCTCCTTGGTCAGATAACATAGTAAAAAAATTGCTGAGGCAACCTAGTTTTGTTCTTATCCTCAAAATACATGCTAGAATTATATTAAACAGTTGTGCATTCTTTGAAGATTAATCAGGCAGGGATTTAATTCTAAAAAGTTGATTTCCACCACACATATTTTTTAATTACTGTATGATTTTAAACCTCATGAATGCATGACTACAAATTAGCATAAAGTGTCTGCAGTGGCATATAGTGTACTGTACTGTATGTATTTTCTAAATCTCTGGTCTTGGTCTTTTCTGTACAGTTATTGTATGCCCTTATCTAGCATGTGACTCTGAAAGCAAACTCACTGTAGTAAGTGTCTAAGAATTCTCTGAGCGTACAAGCTGAAAGTACAATGGACAGATGAGTGTTGCAAAGACAGCATGGCATGGTGTCAGACTTATTTTTCAAGACCAATAGATACCACCTAAAAGTCATAATAGGGATTTTTTTTTCTTATAGTAATAAGTAGGCAGCCCAGAAATGATCCAGAGCACTTGGCAATTTTATTTAAAGACAGGGCATCCCCTGAATGCTGGATATGAATTCCATGTTTGAAATATTAATAGAAATATTGGCTAGAATTTTCTACTTCCTGAAATACAGTCAAGGCAAGTAAAATGTACCATTATACTATTTGAAAAAATATGTGTTACAGTGGCAAGAAAAATATTTGAACCCTATGGAATTACCTCATTAACTGGTCATAAAAGTGATCTGATCTTCATTAAAGTATAGACACAATAATTGTAGCTAATAACATATAAACAGAATTATAATATTTAATGCCCTTATTATTCTATTTGGCATCTAGAAAATACACTTAATAAACTTACAAGACTTACTAAGATTTCATGGAAGGGTTTAAAAAACAAACAACATTGCATGGTATATAGATTGCAAAGTCAGAGAAGTCTTACAAAGGATGTATGGCACCACAAGGTTTGATCTACTTAGAACCTGAAGGACATAAAACAAAATTAATTTTAGGACTGCACTGCATTAGAAAATATCTGGATATGGCCTATGTGAAATTCCAGGGCTAAAGGTTAAATATGGGTAAATTCTTTCAGCTTGTGGATTTTTGTGTAATTGTCTACTGCTCTTCTGTACCCTGTTAGTTTCTAGACTGTAAAACTCCCTTTTCCTTTTTGTACACAATTATTTTGGTTGACACAGTGATTAATGACTCTGCCTCAAACATCCAGTGGATTTGATTTTCATGCCTTGTTACTGTCTCTGTGGAGTTTGCAAGGGTTTTTCTTGTCATCTCACACAAGTGCCTGTTTAGTTATTTGTCAATGTGGATGTGTGCATGAGTGTGTCCTGCAAAGGACTCTGGTCCAGTCCAGGGCTGATTTCTGCTTTCATATTTTAGTGTAATTGTTTTTATTAGCACAATTGATCACCAGAGGTATCCCAACTCTTGCTCTAGATCAGTAGTTCCTAACCTTGATGCTGCAGAAAATATGGCTGATGGTTTTCATTTGAAACAATTCTCTATTGAAATGTTAATCTATACTTTCACTGTGTTCTTATCTTAATTATAACAGCTTTTGTTTCTAGGTTTGAACATTCATTATAGTCATGCAGAAATAATCAGTAGGTATATCCCACTTTTGAAAATAATACAATAAGCATCTTTAGATAGTTACCCTCACTTGCTTGTTGTGATTTTGTTATTTCATTCAGTGTTTCTCAACCTTTTTGGTGTGGTTAACCACTTTTCCTCATACAAAGTTTCTTTGTGATCCACCAAGCCATTATAAACAATAACTCCTGACCCACCTGTGGATGCCTGCCACCTAAAAGTGGGTTGCAACCCAGTGGTTAAGAAACACTGATCTGAATTATTCTAAAATGTCTTGACTAAACTGAGGTGGCATGTTGATTAGAGCTACTTTTTTACAACTCAGGGACCCTGTGTTCATTATCTACTGTATGTCAGTTACAGTGCTTGTCATTTTCACCCTTTCCTTGCATCTTCTTGGGTTTGAGTTTCCTCCCAAACAGATTTAACTTATGTTAATAGAGACGGCATGAAATAGACACCATAGGACAAACGGCTATAATTCATTGAAAGACAAGTCTAATGGACAAAATAACACACCGGTGCGAAGGAAGTGATTTTGTAACTAAGTAACTTTAATCCAGTCATGACAGATTATACATACTGCAGCTTCAAAACTAGCTGGGCCATTCTTAAACAAGAACTTGGGAATTCTGAGGGCACTATATGTGGTGAAATTCCAGAGGCACTTGCTTTCACAGTCTCCAGAATGAACTCTTGAACACCCTCTGAAGACTGCTCTGTGAAGCCTAAAAGATGACATGCCACTATCTTCCTCTCTCTTGGGAGCTGAAAGCTGGTACTCTCTTTGTGGACAGGAAAGTTGATAATCTATTCTGCAATTCCAAGCTCTGTGTCATTGGGCCGAGAAGCAGTTATTTCTTCAAGATGGGAACTTTAAAATCTACATTCAGAAGACAAATCAAATAGTTTAACTGAGAAAAGCAAAGAACACTTGAACAAAAGACCATGTCGCAAAGAGAAAGAATGCACTCCAATGCAAGAAGAATCCTCCACTTGAATTTAGAGTAGCAACAACTCCACGTACCATCAGATATCATCTTCAAAGACTTGATATTGTAAAACTATTTATCTGTGCCAAGATAAATCAGAACTCTAAATAGCAAATAATACATGTTTGTCTATCTGCATCCAGTCTTATAGGCCAATATATTCAGTGCATCCGGAAAGTATTCACAGTATTCATCACCTTTTCCACATTTTGTTATGTTACAGCCTTATTTCAAAATGGATTAAATTCATTTTTTCCTCAGAATTCTACACACAACACCCCATAATGACAACGTGAAAAAAGTTTACTTGTGGTTTTTGCAAATTTATTAAAAATAAAAAAATTGAGAAATTGCATGTACATAAGTATTCACAGCCTTTGCTATGAAGCTCAAAATTGAGCTCAGGTGCATCCTTTTTCCCCTGATCTTCCTTGAGATGTTTCTTCAGCTTCATTGGAGTCCACCTGTGGTAAATTCAGTTGATTGGACATAATTTGGAAAGGCACACACCTGTCTATATAAGGTCCCACAGTTGACAGTTCATGTCAGAGCACAAACCAAGCATGAAGTCAAAGGAATTGTCTGTAGACCTCCGAGACAGGATTGTCTCGAGGCACAAATCTGCGGAAGGCTACAGAAAACTTTCTGCTGCTTTGAAGGTCTCAATGAGCGCAGCGGCCTCCATCATCCATAAGTGGAAGAAGTTTAAAACCACCAGGACTCTTCCTAGAGCTGGCCGGCCATCTAAACTGAGCGATCAGGGGAGAAGGGCCTTAGTCAGGGAGGTGACCAAGAACCTGATGTTCACTCTGTCAGAGCTCCAGAGGTCCTCTGTGGAGAGAGGAGAACCTTCCAGAAGGACAACCATCTCTGCAGCAATCCACCAATAAGGCCTGTATGATGGAGTGGCCAGACGGAAGCCACTCCTTAGTAAAAGGCACATGGCAGTCTGCCTGGAGTTTGCCAAAAGGCACCTGAAGGACTCTCAGACCATGAGAAACACAATTCTCTTGTCTGATGAGACAAAGATTGAACTCTTTGGTGTGAATACCAGGCGTCACGTTTGGAGGAAACCAGGCACCGCTCATCACCAGGCCAATACCATTCCTACAGTGAAGCATGGTGGTGGCAGCATCATGCTGTGGGGATGTTTTTCAGCGGCAGGAACTGGGAGACTAGTCAGGATAAAGGGAAAGATGACTGTAGCAATGTACAGAGACATCCTGGATGAAAACCTGCTCCAGAGCACTCTTGACCTCAGACTGGGGCGACGGTTAATTTTTAAGCAGGACAACAACCCTAAGCACACAGCCAAGATATCAAAAGAGTGGCTTCAGGACAACTCTGTGAATGTCCTTGAGTGGCCCAGCCAGAGCCCAGACTTGAATCCGATTGAACATCTCTGGAGAGATCTTAAAATGGCTGTGCACCGACGCATCCCAAGCCTGATGGAGCTTGAGAGGTGCTGCAAAGAGGGATGGGCGAAACTGGCCAAGGATAGGTGTGCCAAGCTTGTGGCATCATATTCAAAAAGATCTGAGGCTGTAATTGCTGCCAAAGGTGCAGCGACAAAGTATTGAGCAAAGGCTGTGAATACTTATGTACATGTGATTTCTCAGTTTTTTTATTTTTAATAAATTTGCAAAAACCTCAAGTAAACTTTTTTCACATTGTTATTATGGGGTGTTGTGTGTAGAATTCTGAGGAAAAAATGAATTTAATCCATTTTGGAATAAGGCTGAAACATAACAAAATGTGGAAAAAGTGATGTGCTGTGAATACTTTCCGGATGCACTGTATAGGCAGTTACCAAAATTCTATAATCCTTGTTTGTTTCAACAAATTGTATTATTCTGTTTCTTAAGTGAATTTGCTTTTAGTGACTTTGATATACGTCTAATATCCGAAGCTCACTTCCTATAGAGGAGAAAGGTAAGGTAGATAAAATAGTATGAATATGAAGCTGACAGATCTACAGAACTTGTGTGATGCACTCATGCCAACAAAAACCAGAGTGTCAAAGAAATGTTTCCAGCATCTTATGTAATCCATGTCACAAAGAACTGAGGCTGTTTTGAGAGCAAAAGTAGTCCCTATCCTGTATTTGTATAGTGTTCCTAATACTCTACTCAGTGAGTGTACATGTATACTTATAATATGAGAGGAGATCACAAAAAATAGAAGATTGTAATAAAATGGAATGTGATGGGAAATGTTAAAGTTGATTTTTATGATCAGCTGTTCAAATGCCTAAGATGTACCTAAAAGTGTTCAGGAACAAAAATCTTCATTGTCCAGTGGCCTCATCCCATCCAGATCAGGGGTCTAATTTATTAAAAAAAATGCATTAGTTTGACGATTAAAATGTGTACACCAAAAAAACTGATTTATAAAACTGGTGTACATATACTTCTTTGCAAATTACCTTTATAAATCACAATCATTTTGTAAATGTGCATACATGAATGTGCCTTAAACCCTACCCATTTGCCACCGTCAATCAGCCATATATGGATTATACTAATAAACCTCATACATATGCAATCACGGTGCTGTAGAATTTCATTGGATGGTAGAGCAGCCTCCCTCCTGATGCATTGAGTCCTATGCTGCACTCTGCAACTGACCGCTCAAGGGCATCTGTGGGCATCGTAGCTTCTGGGTTCTGGTGATCGGGAAAAGATGTAAGGCACCAGCTTCTGAGCAGGTACCCACTATCACCTGTTGCATGTAATGATGATTGCTGTTACAGTAAATGGCACAGTACCATCACATCTCCCAAAGCTACTTTGTCACAAAATAAATGCACAGGTAGACCCAGGTATGATGGTGCAGGTCCTGCAACATGTTCCCACCTTACTTCCGGGAGCCTTTCAACCTAACACTGTCGGTAATGTTCCTGGTCTAATGGGGACAAATAAAACTGAGCAAGGGGATGGTGCAAAAGTTGCAAGTGCTTTTATTAACAACAATCACAAAAAAAATCGGTGTTCAAATAAGTGGTGCAGTTCTCAAAGTTCAACAAATAAAAAATTCATAAACAGGTACGAAATCCAGATGTTTGAAACAAGGCTAAACCATGAGAATAAAAGCCTGCAGCGGGCATTGGGGCAAACCAGCTAAGTACAGCTCCTTCCCTTCTGTCCAGCTCACGCATGGCTCGCTCCTGTGGAGAGACTTAAGTTGCTGCGGTCCTCTCGCTACTGACCCCTGTCTTGGTTGCCTCTGTCAGAGTCTTCCGTGTCGCACACACAGTTGTCCCTTGTATCCCAAGGAACGACACCACCTCGTTCGAACCCATTCCTCACAGTCAGTGGGCACAAAATCCCTCCTTCGGGCGCAGATGACTCGCCCTGACATGGGACCCTGACCTCCCTTGTTCAACCAGTTGGCTCATCCACTCGCTTCCTCCCTGCTCCTGCTGCTTCTTCTTTTTCCTGTCTCTCCTGTGCCAGGACCGTACTTATATGGCTACGTGGGTACAGCGACTCAATCATCACAGGAATTCGATTACGCAATTGAGAACGATTGCACCCTCACATGCAGGTGCAACTTGCCCCAATTACCTAATCAACTCCCCGCGGCTGCACAATCACACCCACGGAGGGCTAACTCGGCCAAATGGATTATTTAAACAACTGCCCATTCATTCAGAGCCGCGGACCCTCAATACCACACCAGGCCATCAAGCCATGACATTTGTCAGTCAAATCTTGGTATCATAAATGACTTGTGCAATAATAGACAGTAACTGCCTACGGTTAACAAGAACAGCTTAATTCTCACTAAGTGCCCTTACTGCAATAAAACTGCAGTCAGTTGCTCAGATCTGGTTAGGAAAACACGAAACTGCTGCAAATTGTCTTTTTATGTTGGCAAAAATCTGTTTTATGTACAGTATGTACTACACCCACACCATACGAAAAATTAAAGAAGTGCTTCATTGGTCAGTTAATGGCTTCCAACACAGCAGGCATAATTCAGTGAAGTTTGGCTGACATATTCCTGACCAGTTCCCATAGGAGTGACAACTGATGGAAAAACAGAAAAAGTTTCTAGTGCAAATACGCACAATTGGCCATCTTAAAAAGGAACTAAAGTAGAGTCTGTACATCATATTCATAACTTCTGAGAAAATATGTTTGTCATGTTAATGGCTCATTATTATATAAGCTTTGTAAATCTGCCCCCTGGTTCTGGCCTTTCCCCAAAGTAATCATAATCAGTTCCAAGTCCCAATCGAGCTGTAAAAATGAAAACGAGTCTTCAGTAGATTGGTCACAGAATTAAAACTGCTTGTGAACAAACATCCTGTAACTGAATTACTGCATTTGTTTATTTATAGCACGTTATTATTTTGAAATTAACCCTCGGGAATATGTTCGGTTCTGTCTAGATACTACCACATACCTCTGTTCCTGCTCTATGTAAATATTCATCATTTGGAAAAATCAGGGCTAAAATAAACAGGGAAATGGAACCTGTGTGCACTAAAAGCAAAGTAAAAATTCAAACAGCTCACAATTGTCTACCAGGTGAAATCTCACTTTCCTCTCCTTTTGTTATTATTATTATTATTTTGGGTGACTCGCTGTCAATGAGACACACGATTGGCTGCACCCTGCCGATCGGAGCAGGCTGCCTGCGCACTTTTAGGGCCAAACTCAAATCCCGCCACCTCCGCAGGGCTTATAGTCCGCCCGCTGGTCACGTGACTGCGAGGCGCTGCTCCCGAGGAGTCACCACCTGATGCGCCCCCGGAAGCAGTCAAACGGCAAACTTTTCTTGATGTTTAAAAACTTGAACGAACTATCGTTAAGATCGATGGTGTTGTCACTTGGTGTTACCTATAAAAAAGAAACTGCGTTATTTATAGAAATAAACTAGGTATTGTTGTCCGTATAGTTGTAAATGTCTCTAAGTTATTTACATTGTTATCCGCCTTTTAGGTTGCTAGGCGTTGCGAATAATCGCGACGTGGACTATTTTCGTTAGTCCTCTCATTGATGGCTGATAAGAAGGTATCCGATTACGTGGCGACAACTGAAGTAATGTAACTTTTCATCATCATCATCGTCGTCGGCGGTGGGCAGAGTTCCAGGTTCTTAAATCGCGGCAGGTAGGATGGAGCAGGCGGGTGAATGTGTATTTGGTTTTGTAGCAGTACTTCTCAACTCCAGGGAATGTTAAAACCGTGTGAGATGACCTGCTTTGATTTACCTGTCCTGTCCTCGTTTCCTCTAATCCGCTAATCTCTAGTATCCTGTTGCGGCTTCATATACAGGACACGTCTTCGTCACTCCATAGCTTTCGGTTTTCTTAGGAGGCAGTTTTGGCTGCACCCGGAACCCAACTAACACTTCACTCCTCGCACAATTAAAACAAGGGAGAGCAAGCAAAGCAAAGGAAAAGGTGTGCACTCCATTTTTGGGAATGAGAAGAGGATCGTGAACTGGGGGATTAAGAGTCCGGAACATGAGTCTGTTTGGAAGGAGGAAGCGAACTAAGTTTTTGGTATTGATTGGGGCTTGCCTGGTCTGCTATCTGCTCTTTCACAGAAGCTCACAGAAGGACAGCGGTGCGGCTGCGAATAAAAGGGTGGCTCAGGTGGAAAACGATCCCGATCACAAAGGTGATCTGGAGGATTTAAAGAGACCCGTGTACGAGAAGCCCCCGCTGGATCCTAATGCACTTGGGGAACTGGGAAGACCGGTTAAATTGGATCTTGAAGGTGACGAGAAAAGGAAGGAGGAGGAGAGCATTCAGAAGCACCAGATCAATATTTATGTCAGCGATAAAATTTCACTGCACCGACGGCTGCCAGAAAGGTGGAACCCCTTGTAAGTATATTAGGCTGGGCGGTGTTAAGTGTTGACAAATTCTTATTAAAGGTAAGGGAATCCATTTTGCAGTGCCAGTACAGGTAAAAAAAAAAACACGTGTAACCAGTCACAAGCTTAAGTATTTTTGCTATATTGTAGCTTGCACTTTTAAAATGTATATTTAAAGCTCTCTTTTTATGTTAACGTTTAAGTTGTTTAACAGATCTCATCAATCGTTAATGGAGTACTGGAATGGTTGTTTTAACAAGGAAAGTGAATATTTGCCGGTTTAGGGAACCGAAATCCAATATCTTTAATTGTATTAATACTTTGGTCCATTGTTTTGTATTGGGACCTTAAGGCAGTTGATAAGCTCCAAAAAAGCAAAATGTTAATGTACAGAATAACTCCCCAAACCATTTTGTCCCTTATGTGAAAATCAAAACTTTTATTAAAAACGGTATAACTACCTCCTATTAATACTTTTCGTTACGTATGTCTGCAGAATTAAACTCCTAAAACAGTTTTAATTGTGAATAATTGTTTATTTGCATTCATGAACAAAATAAAAAGCAGAATTATCATATTCTTGTCAAATTTAAGTACAAAATTGAAAAGAAATTTAATTAAAACTACAGTCTTATTTATACAGTTTTTCATAAAAATATTAGTCAATCTGTTATTTTTTTAAACATATATGGAAAACAACAAATACATACTCATTGACTTGCACATGACCTCTCTAGTTTTTGTCACTCCTTAGGTTTTTTTTTTTTTATCTAAAACTTTATTTAGTGGTCTGTCACACTTTTTCAGGTGCTTCTATATGAATCTATCCCCCCTGTAGTTCTCCATTATACTGACATCCCAACATTCTTGGTACCTTCCTTCCATGTCCTTGATATCCTGATATTCTTGATCTTCTCTTACTGCTTCGAGATTTTCAGGGAAAAATTACAAATGCAAATCCAAAAAGTGAACTTTGAGTCTCCTGTTGCAGTCCAGTTCCTTAAAATTAAATACATTTTTTCCACTATTTCTTTATATTTTGGACCTCTGTTGTTAGGTAAAAATAACTTTTTTTGAATGAAGCTTCTCATTCATCGCACCATCAGATTCTGCATTAGAAATCCATTTTCTAATATCGGGTGCAGAAAAAATGCCATGTTTTGGTTTAAAAAGCGTTTTTAATTTTTTATTGCACCCAAAAATATATAAAAATCACATGAAATAATACAAAATAAATTTTCAGTGTATATCTGTGATAATCTGAGACAGGTATTGAATGGAAATTAGCAATAGACCAAATTCATTCTTCCTCATTCCAGAACTCATGCTTTATAAGTTTTCTGGTTAGTCTTAAAGAAGGGTGTGATTTGTGCATTACGTAAGCAAAAAAGTACACTTTTGAACAAGAAGTCAAATTTATAATTGTGCCAGCTTCTCTGTAAATTGGTGACTGAAAACTGTACTAGTGGTATTAGTATAGTCATGTGCATAATATGGTGAAATTCTTACTTTCATCTGTGACCAATATGACATACTGTATAATCTGAAGAGCACAAACTGTCGATGATACAAATTGTGCATCTACAAGTAAAGTCTCCTAGGTTGTCTTTAGCATTGCTTCTCACTGTCGTCCTGGAAGCTACCATGCACCTTTTATTCAAGACCACAACGTGTTGATTGCTGAAAAAAAACACAACAATCCAGGCAAGACATGACAGCCAGTTTTAAAGCATATTTACTGTACCTTGTATAAATACAGTACATATTGTTAGACATTTTGCCAATAATAAGTTTTTAATTTTACACCTTTTCACTAGGTTTCCTCTGTTGTAATTTAATGCATATTACACTGATTTACTGAAATGATTATACTTGGTGAACTTTGAATTAGAAAATTTTGAAACCTGGAACAAGCCCAGTTACTGTGCATTTTACATGTTCACCCTGTGTGTGTGTGTTTTTTTCCTGATTTATTCCACCCAATGTCCCAAAGACATGCTTGCTGATTTGCAGCTCAAATTTGGCTCGATATGATTGAGTGAATGTGCCATGCGATGGGTTGACACACTTCCCAGAGTTGGTTCTTACTTCTGCTGTGCCTGATGCTGCCTGGAAGGTTTTTGGCTGTTTGTTTCCCTAAAAGATGTAATGGATTGATGTCTTTCATCCCTGTGCAATCTTCTCAAGATTAAAAAAGTTAACTTCCTTTAGCCTGTCAGGACAGACTTGCCCGTGATAGCTACTCTGTAGGCCTCTTTTAAAGCTGTTTCGGTAATTATATTGTAGTTTCCGGATTAACCTACAGTATGGAACAATATCAAAAGTTATTTGATAGTATGTATAAATTATGTTATATATTTTGCTTTTCTCTCCTACTCCACTTATTTAGTACAAGTTTTGAAGGTTATCAGTCTTCCCTTTTAATTATCATCAAAGGAAAAAGCCTGAATCAGAATTCTACTACTTGAATATGTTGGAATGAACTGAAATCTAAAAGAATTAATGCTGCAAAAAGTAAAAGAGGTGATTCTTCTGCCTTGATTTTAAATAGATGGCACCTGTTCACTCTCTGGGGATTTCAGAGAGCAGGAGACGACAACCTAAATTAGGGGTCCTCCTCAATCACAGTCCTGGAGGGCCGCAGTGGCTGTAGGTTTTTGTTCTAACCTAGTTGCTTAATTAGAAAGCAATTCTTCCCAATAATTTAATTTCATGGCTTGTTAAAAGAGATGCTACTCTACTGGGCCCTTGAGCAAAACCCTTAACCTTCAATTGCTCCAGGGGGGCTGTACAATGGCTGACCCAGTGCTCTGACCCCAAGGGGTATGCGAAAAGATGCATTTCACTGCGTGTTGTCCTGTATAGCTATGTATGTGACAAATAAATAAAGAATTATAGAATTACTAGCCAACCCGCCACGCCGCTTTTTTAATGATTTTTAAGCACAGGGGAATAAAATGAACATTTGAAAAATCCATAATTTAATAAAGTAACATTGCAACAATGCACGCTACGAACCAACATACAATTGTCCGTGACTGAAAACTGGAGGAGCGCCTTCTCCTCTCAGAGCGAGGGGCGGGGCTGGATGGCGCTCATTCAGTACGCACTGCCTGCCCATGTGCCCCCGCCTTCGTCGCTTTCGTCTGTGTACAGTCCACATGCACCTGAGAGTCGCGTTGACTGTTTATTTTCCAAACACCACCTCAGTCGGTTTTGTCTGTGGTATAGTCCACATGCACCTCTGAGCCACGTTAACTTTTCATTGTTCTTTGCGGTTCCGGCTGCTTTTCTATATATAATCCACCAAGTCACCCGACCATGGTAGTAGCAAGGGGTCAGGGTGTGTACAAAGGGCAGGGACGTAATCAATGGGAGCGTATGACCTGCACGTACTGGGAATTCCTTGTTCGTGGGGAACAAGTGCAAGCCCCGGTCTCCATCACGAATGTGCTTCAACAGCTTACCCACGCCTCTCGGCGCCGGGTAGACACACGTTCGGTGTAGTGCGCGTACAGTACCGGACATACAAGGGCATCACAAACCTGTTAATGCTCAAACTCACGTGGCTAAAAGCCATCTGTTCCTCTAAGAATTTGAACGCTGACTGCTGTTGGGTCGCATAACTATTTAGCAGGCGGGAGTCTCATTCGTTTTCGGAATTAACCAGCCAAATCGCTCCATCAACTAAGAACGGTCATGCACCACTGCCCACAGAATCTGTCAATCCTCTCCGTATCCGGACCGGGTGAGGTTTCCAGTGTTGAGTCAAATTAAGCGAAAGGCTTCACACCTGATGGTGCCCTTCCGTCAATTCCTTTAAATTTCAGCTTTGCAACCATACTCCCCCCTGAACCCAAAAACTTTGATTACCCGGTTGGCTGCCCGGCGGGTCATGGGAATGATGCCGCCGGATCGCCAGTTGGCATCGTTTATGGTCAGAACTACAACGGTATGTGACCGTCTTCGAACCTCCGACTTTCGTTCTTGATTAATGAAAACATTCTTGGCAAATGCTTTTGCTCTCGCTCGAATTGTTGGCGGGCATGGCTCTGTCGTGTGTGTGCCATGGTTGGCTGCTTAGTGAATTGTTGGTGAGCGGGGCTCTCTCTTGCGTGTATCTTGTTTGCCATGCACTTAGTGAATTCTTAGAGTTGCTGGGCGTGGCTCTGTGAGTTGTCGTCATATGCCATGGTCTTAGCGTATCTATATATAATATAGATAGATAGATTATAGTACTTTAATTCTGCCATGTCAGGTCATTCTCATATCCTAGATTTTCTTCCCCTTTCTAAGGATATCATCCAAATGATTTGAAGTCTAAAACAGATGAGTAATTCTCAGTCCTTCACTTTTTTCTCTTCACTTTCCTTCCAAGAATTTAATTAAACCAAATAGTGCACGATAAATACACACAGGTGAAAATGGTAACAAGCTAAATGGAGAAGTGCTGGTCTCTTTTGTCATTTGCATTAGCAGTTAAAAACCAAGAATACAGCTATTTAAGACCAAGATAAGCAATAACGGTTCAAAGTCTTAATGAGCGAGACAACTAAAGTGAAGCAGAAGTGTTACTTGAGCAATAAGTGCTTCTTATTAAGCAATTGGGTTGGAACAAAAACCTGCAGCGACTGCAGCCCTTCAAGACTGTGATTGAGGACCCCTGACCCAAATGATCAAGTACCAAGAGATGTATAGCTAGTCACTGACATGTCAAGAAGTCTGACACCACAAGCTGTAGATTATCGCCTGAGCTGTTATACCTTTTGAGCATTGTATTCTGATATTTATGGTGTGAACATCTTAGTAAGTTAGTTACAAAACTCATTAACTAAAATAATAATATAACTTTACCACTTTTAATTACGGTTGGGCAGTGTATTTTTGAAAAAGATTGGATTACTGACTCCATCAGTTCTGACTCTTTCATTTAATTCTTTTCTTTAGTGACTGATAGCAGAATAGATGCTTGTGTTTGTTGTAAGTCTGTTTTTCACTTTACCGTGGGACAGACAGATGTACTGTACATATTACACTTGAGGTGAGCCAGCTGCTTATGATTCATTGCATACCAACATGTAGTGTGATGCACAGAAACAGAGCATAACTTTTAATCAGAGAGAGTTTAGGTTTTTCAGAGGTTAACAAACAGATACTTCACAATTAACTTCTTTATCACAAATTCTCTTTTAATACTGTTTGAAATTATTTTTCTAGTTGTGTGAAACTACTGAGTTGTACTCTATTGTATTTAGGGACACCATATCCACTATACAGGACATATGAGTGGCAGTCTTTAGTCTAAACATATCAGTGAATGAGCTAAAAAGCTAATTACCAGTTCCCTTATAGAGCAAGGGTTTCTTGTCGTCATTTAGAAAATGCATCACACCAAAAATTATTTTATGCATTTGTATTTTCAAATTTATTGAACAGACCTTTAGTTGAAATTTTAGCTGTAGGTTACCTTGAATAGACAGAAGATGTTGGTTCATAGACTGCAGCTAACCTTGTATTAATATTTTCATTACATTACGAGTATAAAGCAACATAATAATCCATCTTTCAGAGAAGTAGATCTGAAGTAATTTTAAAGAGCACATCATTAAACCGTCTTAACCGATTAACTATGCTAATGCGCAACAGTTGCTTTCACAACCAACGTAGTTTGCCGACATAAGCACTTGCTATTAGCCAACATTTTTTTTTTTTTTGTAACCAGAAAGTTAAGGGTAAGTGAAGAGTTTTCTTATTTATTGTTCTTTGCTTTTGTCTTACATTTAAGCGACTGTTAATGCAATGGGACAACTTTCCACTAATGATAGTTAAAAGTAGTGACCACGTTCTGGCTTGTCCTACTTTTGCTTATGATGGATACGTCTATTTCCATTAGACTTTGCCTTGATTTATATTATGTGTTTGTATTTACATGTGTGATATCATTCTTTTACAGTTTTTAAAGAAACATTTTGTAAAAATGTTTTCATTATGCATAATAAATGCATTTACTTTTTTTCTCTCTTTGTGCCCAGGTGTAAAGAAAAACAATATAATTACCGTAGCCTACCCACCACTTCAGTTGTAATAGCATTTTATAATGAAGCTTGGTCAACTTTGCTGCGGACTGTGCACAGTGTACTTGAGACATCACCAGACATCTTGCTCACTGAAATTATCCTGGTGGATGACCATAGCGACCGAGGTCAGGATTAACAACAGCTTTATGTTTTTCCCTCACATTCCATAACACCGCATTGAGTGTGGCATGTTAGTAATTTTTTGCAAGATGGAGCCTTTTAGTGCTTTTTACTAATACTTTTGCATTTTCTGAAAAAAAGAATTTATAATGACTGCATGCTAGAGGTCATTCACCATTGTGGTGGTGTTAATCATAGCCTCTATTAAATAGTAAGGTTCCATTCCTCTGTTTAGTTTAGGGTTACTTTGTAACAGAAGTTTTACTTACTAATGGAACTGAGTAATAGCAAAATGTGACTGGTAAGAATGAGAATGACACAGGAAATGAAGTAAATATATATCTGCTTGAAAGTTGTGGTGGTAATGTTGTGTGTTTCCCTTACCATGTTGATTTCAGGAAAATATTTTGTATATGTATTTCATAATCTAATTATTATCATGGTTTTTTTTTTTTTTTTGGAACTGATACATTTTTAGACACTGCTATTTCACTGTTCCATGGACTGCCGCGGCCCTGTCTGTGTGTAGTTTGCATTTTCTTCCTGTATTTTATGTGTTTCTCTCCCAGATGCTCAAGTTTCCCTCTGAATGCCAAAAATGCACACGTGAGGTTTATTATTGACTCTGATTTGTTCCTGTGTGAGTTTGTGTCTGAGTGTTCGCTGCTATACGCCATTGTCGCATTCAAGGTTGTTGGGCAATTCAGCTTTGATGGTCTTTCACCCTGTAATGGATAAAGTGGATTTTTTTTTTTTTTATATAACCAAGGTATATTCTTGGTTATCATTTTGTATAAATTCTTATTTCAGTACGTATTTTGCTTCCTTTAAGCTCTTTAAAATGTTTCCTGGCAAAAAGGGATTAAACTAATCAATTCAGTTAATGAGACGCATTCCTTGTTAATTTATAGTGTGTACTGGTAAAAAGTGTAGTAACTGGAAGTTTAAATGTGGAGTAGTACATAAAGCGACAGGACAGTCAGAGTAAATTTGGCATTTTAATTTTAAGTGATCATAACTATTGTTTTAATGCTATTTGTTTTAAGGTTTTGTAGATTTTGTGTTGTGGAGAAAGACTGTCTGTGCAGTCTTACTATTTTTGCAACTTGAACACCTCATATTTGAACAATGTATTTGCTTATTTTAATTAACAAGAAATATGCATACAACATTGAAGTGGACAATTAGAAATGATGTTTTTATTATGTGTTTTTTAATCCTCCTTATACAGTTGGTTTTTTTTTTTTTTTTTATTCCCTTACCAGTCCTAGCTTGTTAAGTCATACATTGTAAATCCATCCACCTATCCATTATCCAAGCCATCCATCCATCATCCAAGACATCCAGCCATCCATCCATTATCCAACTCACTATTTTCTAACTACAGGGTCATGGGGGGGGGTCTGCTGGAGCCAATCCCAGCCAGTACAGGGTGCAAGGCAGGGAGCCAGCCCTCGGGCGCACCCACACCCCCACACACCAAGCACACACTAGGGACAATTTAGGATCGCCAATGCACCTAACCTGCATGTCTTTGGACTGTGGGAGGAAACCCACACAGGGAGGACCCGGGAAGTGAACCCGGGTCTCCTAACTGCGAGGCAGCAGCGCTACCCACTGCACCACCGTGCTGCCCCTATATTGTAAATATTAAACAATACATTTTTTTTTTAATTTCTTTTTCTTAAAAAAATAATTTACACAATTGGTTTTTCTTAATTCGGTTACAGGAATTCACAATTCCACATCCCCCCCCCCAAGGGTAAATTGCACATAGAATTTGTTTAACTAACATTTTTGCAGTCTGCTCTGTTTTAGTAATGGGACCAGGCATGACTTGCATAGTTTTTACATGAGAAGTTTTTTAGGATATATCATTTTATTTAAACATGCACATACAGATACACACAACCAAATGCATACACCAACATGCACACAAATGCACTCCCATACTCAAAGAAGTTTTATAAGTGGAGATAGGCGGCAAATTGTTGCCCTACCAGAGCACACACTGGACGATAAAGAGAAAGAAATGAGCACACACACACCACACAGTAGATATGTAAATCTACTGTCAAATGTATATGGAAGTAATGTATAGATCATTCCATTCTGATTATTTCCTACCTGTGTTTAAAAAATATCTCTTGGTTCATTTTTAGGATTAATAGAAAGTACTAATTTTCCTGCAAAGAGCAGTTGTTAAGCATGTCAACTGTACTTGTTTGAGAAATTGCAACAAAATAAAGTAGCAAAAGAGAAGCAAATACACCACCCTGTGGCTAAAGAGCTTGTTGAATGTTTGCAAGCCTCATCCCAAGTATAGTGTAATAAAAATACAGTGACCTGAAAAGACAGTTGAAATGAAATGATCATCCTTGTAAATTATTTTAAAATTTTAATCCAAAGGGCTTATCCAAACATTTTATAAATTATTACAATGTAAAATAGTAAGTGAAACATGAAATTGCTTGCAGTGCTGCCACAAAACCTTTCAATGTTTTCTTAGCTGCATCTTTAATATCTACTGAGTATGTGTGTGTGTATATAGATATAAATATAGACACATTTTTTATAAAATGGATTTTTAAATCTTCTAAATATTGATAAATGGCACTGTAATGTAGAAGGAAAACAGTTTCTCGTCCTAAATTCCAGAATGCACCACTATGCAAGTAGATGCCAAAGATATTGATAAAAGTGCTTAAAGTGATACTGGGGCCTTTGTTGATGATGAGAAATCCACTTCAAGGTTCAATTCCAAGTTTAAGTGTCAAATAAACTTAATGACAATGACACCAGTGCTACTGCAGAACTCGCAGAAGAAAAAGGGAATCTGAAAAACTTTAGTTAACGATATTAAATGCTTCAAAAGTAGCTTTTTTTTTTTTTTATAATAGGCCTCTTTGTGAGGAGTTCATTAACTTGGTTGTTGTTGTCTTGTGCCACATTTAATACATTTTCATAAAACAGACTTCTTTTATACTCTGTATTTGTACTTCTTAATATGAATCTAGCATGTTATGGAGTTATTCAGTTTGACAGACCTCTAGAGAGGTAAGGTAAGGGTTGTGGTAACTCATTCAGTATTGCTTATTTGTTATATACTTATTTTGTACTAAGTTACTCTATTAATACATTTGCTTCAAATATTACTCTAGTGAAAAACCCAGAGAATGCTAATTATCCATTCATCCATTTTCTGAATGTGATTCTTTCATTGTAGATTCAGATGGAATGGAATCTATTAAACACTTAATGTTTCATACTTTGCACTAGAGGCCATTTCTCTTCCTGGCAAACTTGTGGACACATCTAATGTCCAGCTTTGAGATATGTCACAAAGTCGGAGGCAGTTGAAGAAAACTGACACAATCACAGAAAAATCTCCACGCAGTTTCAGCGACCAGGCCATGCATTAACCACCATGCCACTTTATACCTAAGCTATTTACTTACACTCTAACAATTATAGTTGTTTTTTAAACTTTTGTTATTCTTTTTAGCTTGCAGATTATTTCTCAAAATAGCATTTTCAACTTAAATTTTACATACTTGCACAATAAAACATTATTCTGCCCAATTACATGTAACTTTAAATATGTATGGTTTAATGAATGCTGGAAAAAAAACTGACCTATTCTAGGAATTAGTTTCTCATTTGTTTTCTGTTTGACCAGCTGTGCTACCAATCTGAGACGTGCCGAAATCTAAGCAATCGATGTAGACCTCAGCATTAATGTTTGCATTGCACCATCTATTGGAATGTATTTGTAATGCATGTAGTTTTAAAAATGCATCATGTTTCTTATAAATGTTTCTTATGTGCCACCATCTGTTGGCATGACAAATGCAATCCATACAGAATGTCTGTTATAGCATTTGGTATGAGATCGTAAAAGCAGAGTAAATGTCTGTGACCTGCTGGAATGACCAATGCAGTGCATTTTATTACTAAAATACTGTGTGATGCAGCATCTTTTGGAATGACCTGGACGTGGCAGCCACACACACAATTATCCTTTTTTTAAGATGGATTGAGGCCATGCTCCACTTGGTAAAAATCCACCTTTGTTGTAATGCTCTTAAGATGCACCTACCTGTAAAGATTTGAATGCATTACCATCAACCATTAAACGACATTCATAATAAAACAAACAACTAACTGAAAATTGTTTTTTTTGACTGTTACTGCTTACAGAACACTTGAAACAGCCGCTTGAAGACTACATTTCTACCTTGCGCAAAGTAAGACTGATTCGGGCACGAAAGAGAGAGGGGCTGGTCAGAGCAAGACTGCTGGGGGCTTCCATAGCAAAAGGAGAAGTGTTGACATTTTTGGATTGTCACTGTGAATGTCATGAAGGTTGGCTGGAGCCACTTCTTGAAAGGTGAGGATTTAGATGGTTAATGTTAAAATAAGAATGGAGTTTCTTTCCTTTAACATTTGCTTTGTTTTTTTTTTAGCATGACTTTATTCCAGTACAGATGACAATTAAAAGCACATTTGCAGTAAATAACAAAAAAAAAAAACTTTTTGCATATTTTGGGACATATGTATGTTAAGTTTTGTATGCACAGAATAATTCATACACCAATTATAAATACATTGGAAGAACAATTTTTAGGATTGGTGGGGAGTATCACAACTAGACTAGTGGGATAAAATTCAGCTTGGATTACTCAGTGACTAAAACTGGCTGTTCAGTCTTCATATGCACATTTCTATATTTGTGAAGCACCTTACCCAATGTTGATAGACTGAGCAAACTATCAGTAATCCAGCATATTCTGCACTCTGAAATCAGCTCTGCTGGAAACATACATCGGTCTCCCATGAGGGCAACAACTTAATCAAATTGTGGCTGGGTTTGAAAAGAGATTTGGGGTGGGGTTACAATGTGGTGCCTCACATATCCCTATCACTGCCCTCCAAATCATTTGACATGAAATATTACAACTAAAATGGATACTGCTTTACTCCAGGCCATAACTGATCATCACCTGTACTGGTAAATTTGTTGTAGGTAACTTAAAGGCTGACATTTATGGCTTTGCAAAAACAAAAAAAAAAACTTCTTATGCTATTCAATGAAACATTACAGAATGTATAAAACAAATAAAATTATTAACACTCATACATTCTAAGGTCTGTAGTACATTTTGCACATGTTGCACTGTCCTGCTGATAATTTGTGGCTTTTCTAAATCAAAAAACACCCATAATGAATCCCTGGTGAGATGTGCCTTTAGCACTTGTGTTAGAAGCATTGGCTAAATCTGTATATATTAGACTGGATAGTGTACACACAAATGAAGATGCAAGTTCATTGTTTTGTGAATATTTCATCACCACAACCTTCCTGCTTAGTCAATAAATAAGGTAAATCTTCTCCCTCACCAAGCTTATTTACTCTGTAGCCAAAGAACTGCCAAATTTGCAAGGCTGGTTTCCTAATTGTTAGCCATCTATTCGCCCATCTATGTTTTCATATGTTAAAGAAGTATTTTTGTACCTTGTTAAATTGCATGTCTATTACCAGTGAGGACATGCCGTCGCCAAATTGAAAATTACAGAAATTGCCAAACAGCAATATTGGATATTCACTTTAAAATTCTGATGCTCTACACCTGGATATGATACTGTTTATGGTTAAGTAGGCAATTGATCATCTTGAGAATTTTACACATTATCTAACAGTAGAGTGCAGAGTGATCTATTTTGTAGTGCTTTAAATGTCACAATTAAAATATATTAAAAAACATAGTGTCAAATGCAAGATTGTGCTTTACCAATTTTAAATTTTTTTTAAACAGAATCCATGAAAAGGAGTCTGCAGTAGTGTGCCCTGTTATTGATGTTATTGAATGGAACACTTTTCAATATCTTGGAAATCCTGGAGAACCTCAGATTGGTGGGTTTGATTGGAGGCTTGTTTTCACATGGCACGTTGTCCCTGAACAGGAGCAAAAAAACAGACGATCTCCAATAGATGTTATCAGGTTAGTACTGTGATAGATTTATCAACAAAAGACTGCTGAAGGGACAGATGGATGTTTCAACAATAAATCTCCTAAGAATAAGTTTTACATGGAAATGAGTCAGAAAAAAGTAGTATTAGTTTTTAGAGCTTCCATCCACCTGAACATGTGTAGCTCAGTATGCAGCAGAGATTGCAGTTCAGCAACAGTTGTTTGTTTCTCACATCACTCAAAGAGCAGATGGGCTGCTGACGAGGCAGATAAAGATCTTGTGATTTGCAGTTCATGTTGGAACGAATAACATTGAAAACACAAGAGCATATGCCTTGCAAAAAAAATTAAAGAAAAAAGAAACTTTCAAACAAAAATGCACTAAAAAGGCTACACAAACAGAATTTAATATTCATTCATAATGGATGGATGACGTTATGGTGTGAACAAATTAGGTTCTCATCCACTGGAAAAGCTTTCTCCAAATGCACTTGTTTTACCAATGAGTGAGACTGTTTCTACAGGTGGAAGGTACAAATATTCTAGTAGTAAATATCTTCAGTGAAGTTTACAAAAATTTAACTAGATTATGTGTGGGGAAAATCTGATTTTAGACAGTAACCCAAGTAGATGAAGGAGTACTGTTTGCAATTCTGATCACCTTGGTAAAAAAATGACATAGCAGCACAAAAAGCTGTGCAGAGGAGAGTAATCCGCTGCATCCCAGAATTAAAGGACATTTCCTCTTTAGTCTTGAGCGGAGAAGTCTGTGTCTGGCCGTAATTCATGTCTTCAAAAAATTATCATAGATATCAATAAAGTTGACCCTTAGAATTCCTTAGACTAATTGGTACATCACATATTTCGGACACCAGTGGAAATTAAGGAAAAATGCATTTCAAAATGAAGCCAGGAAGCACATTTTGCTGCACAGAGTGGTATTTATTTTACCTGGATCATATTGATGAACATCTTACATGCTAGATGAACAAAGAGTATTTTCAAGAAAGTCATTAAAAATAAAATTATTTTTGATTAGCAAAATAAAGGACAAAAGAGAAAAAAAATCCGGCACAACAACATAAGCAATAAGTTTGAGAATCTGGCACGTATGGCTATATGAAAGACATCTATTTGTCAGAGATGGCAAGCTGTGTTGAGTGTATATAAAGCAATAAGCTAGTAAGACTGCACTTTTCATAAAGGTGAGCTCATGAGCAGAGACGTAAAACTGCTCTTTTAGAGAAATGCGGATTTGTGAACTACAGTTAAGTAGTAATAAAGAGAGTCATACAACAATGCTCATTTTAGGAGTCGGTATTTCATATGGCACCTTCAATAGAGTGCTGACTTATGAGATCTTTGTATTTTTGTTCACCACATGGGCTTGTATACAATAAATGTTTTTGCTTGAACTAATTAACAGTTTTCAATTGCTTTTTGGCATTTGAATAAAATCTTGCAATTTCAGAAGATGAGAATTGTCATGATTTCTGTGATCTAATAATGATGTATATGGAGGTATTCTATATAAAGTAATGGGTGGAATGATATCACTGATGCATAGCTTCTGAGTCCATAGCTTTGAATGCTGCCATGGTCACAGCCTGGGTACAGTTTTTTTGTTTTTATCTAGGTACTCTGGTTTTCTGCCACATCCAAAAGTTATTATATTTTAGGTTAATTGACAACTCTGAATTGGCCTGGCTAGAATAAGGCAATGTTTATATGCGAATGTGCAAGCAGTGGGCTGGTGTTCTCTTCATAGCTGGTTCTTTCCTGGCACTTATAATATTCTCCATCTTCAACAACCCTGAAATGGATCTCTCTGGGGTTCAAAATTGTTTATAGAGTTTTATATAATTTTTTTTTTTCTTCACGTCCTTTGCATTCTAATCTTCTTTAAAGCACAGATACAGTAATTACATTTCAACTTGAAATTCACATGCAGTTTGATGGATCTTTCAAGCCAGAAAATTAGCAAAAAATGTAAACAAACACCAGCACGAGTATTTATATGATCACATGAATGAAGCCCTTTAGTCTGATGCACATATGCACATCATAAGTAACCCAGCAAAATGTCCCTTTGCAGATAATTTCCACTACATTATTAGTCTCTTTTTGCTTGGTGAGCTGTCTTATTTCTCTTATTCTAAGAAATTCATAAATATTTGTATTTTTGACAAAACTTTACATGCTTACATTTCTTTTGCCTTTTTCTTCTTAATTATGCTTCAGTGTTTGCTTCCTTAATTGTATCCAAATGCTGAAAATGCTGAATGTTAAAATGTCAGCTTATTTGTAAGAAACCCTTTTTAATGAGTAGACAACTGAAAATGGCAGCGAAGTAATTGCTCCCCTTCACCATTTAATGCTTTTTGCACCCTTGTTTGTACTGCTAATTGCTAATCTTCAGCATTTGGATACAGAAGAGGATAAATTAGGAAGAAAATGGTAAAATAAATGCAAACATACAAAGAATAGAAATATTTATGACTTCCTTAGAAATAGTTGTAAATCCGATAACTAAGCAATGAGATCATTTAAAATTTAAGAATGATGCGTTGAAATTTAAACCTCTAGAAACGGGTGTTCTGCGTGATTGAACTTAAAAACCGTTGTGCTGAGCGGTCAAACTGTACTATACAGGGCGATTTTACAGCTTAGTGAACAATCTATCATGGTAACTGTTCACACACTGCATCTGATCTTGCTCAACTGGACAAATCCTAATCAACATACTATAAAATTGTGAGAATAGGATGTCCTGCTTCACCTAATAATATCAGGAATTCTCTGTTGTCTATATGGCCAGGAAAAGGGGATATGTGATCTGAATAAGATATAGTAATGTATATGTTATTGGTCTGTAGTTTGTGCATTAAAATGAAAACGAGAAGTCAGTTAAATAATGTAAAAGTTACAGTTTTATTTTTCAGTTTTTTAATTATAGATAGACTTACTGTTTTATTTGTTAATTAACTGGATATTTTGTGTAATTGTGTTTATTTTGTATATTAATAATGGATTCATTAATTGGCAGCAATTTATTATTTTTATTTAAACTGCAAATCTCATATGAAGCACAAAATATGGCATACTGACTACTGTTTTAGTCTGCTCAAGGACATGTTCAAAACCCTTCCTCTCTTATAGGTCTCCCACAATGGCTGGAGGATTGTTTGCTGTTAGTAAGAAGTACTTTGAATATTTGGGCACCTATGATACAGGAATGGAAGTCTGGGGAGGAGAGAATCTCGAGTTTTCTTTTAGGGTAATGTATTGTGATACATTAAAGTACAGAAATGTATTTTCAGGATTGAGTTACTTGTAGTTCAGAAATAGCTCAAAAACTGTACAAAATGACTGAATCAAAACTTCAAGCATAATCTACCTGCGAAGAGTTTTGTTTTTTTTTCTCCACAAAAAAATATCATAGTATTTTACGTTTACCAAAAGAGCTAAAGTATGGCTTTTTTCCATTGTTCCTGATGGGTAAAATGACAGCCAACATGTAGAAAATGATAATGCTGTTTTTATAAAAGTTAGGCTATATGAAAAATACACTCACGGACTGCCCTCCTCTTCTCATAATTGCCATATGTATATTTTATTCTACTTGTTAGCAATGCTAGTTTCAGTCGGTGAACCATAAAGGAGAGTATTTTTTAATTCCTAAAATTATATTTGGTACTTGTATTAAACAAATTCTTATTTTTAAGAAGTTTTTTTTATGTTGTGAGAAAAGGATTGGTTTCTATATCAAAGCTTGTAATCATATTGTGTCAAATTGTCAAAATAGACTTTGTCGGTTTGGAATGATGTGTCTCCCTATTCCATTTTGCTCAAAAAACAATAAGGATATGTTTATTATTAAGCATACATATTGAAGGGACAGTTAAGAGGAAAACATGATGTAGCACTGGAAACAACAAGATTTTATACACCATTGGACTTTCTTTTGCAACACCAGTTAATTAAGTTACTCACTTTCTGCTGGATTTGTTCTTCATTGTCCACATACCTATAGCAGGCTAGCCTTTAAACTTCACTAGGGCTTTATTTATGTACCCAACAATTAAATTTGCTTACAGAATTATGAACAGGTTAACAAAATCTCAGTGCTGCCATGTCCCATAGCACACCTGTGTCCTCCAACTGTATTTTCACATGTGCCTCAAGGAATTGGGCCTAAAGACACTTTTTTTTTAGAGAAAAGGAATCTTAAAAGTTATCACAATCACGCCTGTTTTAAGTTGGCAGTCCTTTTGACCAATATTGAGTTGTCCCATCCTCCTGGTACTACTGTAATAACTTCCCCCCTCCCCCAATACTCTTTAGTAATTTGGCATACAAAGATCCCAGTGTCTTCTCTTTGTCACTTTGAGGGTCATCCCACTTAAAACAATTATGTGGCCATCTTGCAATGTTGTTGGAACTTTTACAAAAGGGAATACACCTGTAATCCCTTGACTACCCCTTACATACATAGCTAGTATTTTGTACAGGATATGCATTACATTTTGGAAAAACAAGTCTGTCTGTCTGCTACAGTATTACAAAAGTGATATTTAACAATTTGGAACTAGTTTAATAATACAAAAATGTTTTCTTGTTGTCTAGTGCATATTTTCATCACCTCATCTACTTAACATCCTCTTTTTCCTTTCATGTGACAGATTTGGCAATGTGGGGGCAGCCTGGAGATACATCCATGTTCTCATGTGGGGCATGTGTTTCCAAAGCAAGCTCCTTACTCTAGGAGTAAAGCTTTGGCGAACAGTGTACGTGCTGCAGAGGTGTGGATGGATGATTATAAAGAGCTATATTATCATAGGAACCCTCATGCTCGCCTGGTGAGTTGCTTTGGTGTGCAACAGTTTTATATGTGCTCAACAACCCTTAATCCCCATATGTCTCACTTTTAGGAAAGTATGTTTCTTTCGTGATGTTCGCAGTTCACTAAATTAGCTGTCTTGATTTCAAGTCCTGTGTTTGAATGCTTTAACACCATTTCTTACCAAATGCAGAATATGAAATTTTCAAAACATAATGCAATTTATTAAAACTGACATTAACAGAATTGTGGAATATAATTTTAAGAAAATGGAAGCGATTACCATTTTCTTTTTTTTGTGCTGTTCACTGAAAATGATTAAAGCTCTTCCTGTTTGTTTAGCTAAAATGAGTTTTCATGCATGGATAGTTATATGAGAATGCGATTAATTTCTACTTTATCTGTAGATGGTTTAAAAAATGGATGGTTAAATAAATGGAAAATTTCCCTTATTTTATTAAAACAAGTATTTTCAAGGGTAGAATCAAAAGGTGCAAGGCTCAGATCCACCTAGAGTAGAGTAAAAGGTTATTACACGACACATTTACACACATGCCAACACTTGTTATTGGACAGGTTAGTTTATTTAATTTTTTTATTTTTAACAACTGTATTTAATTCATGTTTTTTTGACTTGTACAATATACTGCGAACGCTGTCTTAGAATTAGCTATATAATGAAATATTCAAGTACTGTACTTTTTTATATTAAAAATAGTTTTTAATCAATTTCTTCACCTAAGTTACATCAAATATGTATTTTGTCGTATTTTATTGCTTATTCAAACAATATTTAATTTTTTTTGCAACCAAGTGGCTGGTAAGATTAATCTTTTCTCTTACAGGCTCTTTTAAATATAGTGCATATTTTAATTAAACCATTTTAACATTAATCTTTGAAGTTGTGATCTGGCAAACTGACTCTGTAATTTCTGAATAGTACAGACAGTATTTTACTTTGAATTATAACGCGAAAGACACAACAACTACAATCATGAGTAAACTGTCAGAAATCTATTGTGATTAAAGGGTCATCAGGGAAATGCCTTTCCGTCCAGGGTCAATGGAAAACATTATTTTAGCTGTTTAAAACATGTTAATGGCATTTTTCCCAAACTGGTGCAATTTATCATGTCTGCCAACTGCCAGTTTAGAACCGTTTTAATTAAAATAACTAAGTTGAAGTAATTTTATATTACTTTCATAAATTTAAAACAAATGCACTGTTAGTTTTCTTTTTGTTTCTGTATGTATATCAATTTTCTGTTCATTTTCATATTCCAAAGCATCACAGTATTATATTTTACCATTATTATGACAAAAAAATGAGATTTTTCCCTCCTTAATGTATCCAGTCCTTTTTCTTCCCCATACTGAATGATGCATTCAAAAGCAATAACAAGAAAGATAAGTTGTAAAGTTTTAAGATTTATATCAGAGTTGTAAAAGGGCTCATTCTCAGAAAAGCTGATTTAAACTGTTTTATTTTCAGACTGAGTAGCATTTCTTGCATAGTGCAATTTAGTGGAGAAATCTTTTAGTTGAGCTAACTAATTATGTGACAAAGATTTGTTCAGAAAGGACAGTTAGTTGATGAAAACATATTGGATAAATACCTGTTATGGCACATTGTCAGTAATTGTTCAATGATATCTGAGTGGAGGGCAATTCTGATAATCAAGTACTTTGACACCTTGCATTCTTTATTAGAATAATTCTGTCTTTTTAATGCAGTATATGAATTTGAGTATATAGTTTCTGATGAAATTAATTGATATATTTTTTTCAAAAAAAAAAAAAAAAGTGGGGCGGCACGGTGGCGCAGTGGTAGCACTGCTGCCTCGCAGTAAGGAGACTGGGGTTCACTTCCCGGGTCCTCCCTGCATGGAGTTTGCATGTTCTACCCGTGTCTGAGTGGGTTTCCTCCCACAGTCCAAAGACATGCATTGGCGATTCTAAATTATCCCTAGTGTGTGTGTGTGTGTGTGTGTGTGTGTGTGTGTGTGCGCGCCTCTGTGGTGGACTGGCACCCTGCCCAGGGTTTGTTTCCTGCCTTGTGCCCTGTGTTGGCTGGGGTTGGCTCCAGCAGACCCCCTTGACCCTGTAGTTAGGATATAGCAGGTTGGATAATGGATGGATGGGAAAAAAAAAATTTGGATATAGCCACTTCACCAACACATTTTGCTTATTTCTAGCCTTTCAGCAACCATGCATAAGTCTTTAGATAAGGGTACATAAATTAAGAAAATATAAAGAAACACTCTTCTTATGTGCTATGCTTTTTGAGTGTGACAAAGCATTCAGTAAAAAGTATATATAGCCCATATGAAACATCTTTTTACTTAGTATACATTGAACGAAAGAGATGTCACCATTTCAATTGCTATTTCTCATTTATTAACATCAAATTAACATGTTATAAAATAATTCACAAAATACGGTAGTTGTACATACTCTGGATCGTGCAAATTCGTAACTTTGTACAGTGTATCTTTTTTACTACATGTAGTACCAATTTCCAAACTTAAAGTAATGTTTATTTTATATTGTCAGCTGTATTGCCACTGTCTCTCTGCCTTTCATGAAAAAAGTGTGTTAGTTTTAATTCCAAGCAGTTTCTTGTATACATACACGTTCATTGTGTATCTATAACTGAGCATTCTTGAATTTTGTATGCTCTATTTCTAATCACAGTCTGTTACTTTAGAAATACTGAACAGCATATTTTTCATTACTCCAAAAAAAGGCATCGGTGCAAACATTAATACATCCTACAGATTGGACAGTTTATTCAGTATTATGTTTCATGCCTTTATTTTAAAATATCGGCTTGAAACAAATTGTGAAACGATGGAGAATAAAGCCTTAATAAACACACACACCCAGTTTAACTGCCATTAGCTGTACTTGCTCGTGTTGGTTATTTGCTGCCGAAATTCCATTCTTCCATGTTGTGTAATCTTAGGCCTCAACAAGAATTAACATTCAATCTTCTTACGTTGTGTATTACAAATTCCTCCAGCAAACCAACCAGATACCAAGAGCTTCATTCCTTCCACTTCTATCACAAGTACACCTATACACTCACTCATTCTTTACCTTTTTTTTCAACATACTCCAACCATTTTTGTATTTTACATCTGGTTTTACACATTCACAGAATTAGTGCAGAAGAAGTAAATACATTTTTATAAAGGTGGAGGCCTGTTTCTAGATTGTGAAAATGATTAATTTGAATAGAAGCAATCATGTGCAGTGTGTTATTGTCAAGATTGGAACACCGCTAAAATAACTATTGCCTTTTGGTGGCAACTAAATTAAGATTATGGTCTTATTGCAACATGTTTAAAAGTGTGTTATAACTATTAAAAAGAGTTTAAAAGAAATAATTTCCAAGCCTTAACTCCATTTTGATGAGCAAATTCATCCATAAATAATTAAACATGCTCAATTCAGGCACACACTCATTCATGCGGTGCCAAATTTATATCATCAATTGGAATAACATGCATGTCTCTGGGAAGTGATAAGAAGACAAGAATCCTTTGAGCAAGACCAGCTCAGACATGGATAGATCATGCAGACTCGGCAAAGACTGTGGTCAGGCTGGATTTGAAACCATTACTATGGAGGTGTGAGTCCGCAGTGTTAACCAGTTTACCACCATGCTGTCATACTAAGTAAATATAACCTGCAATTTGTTAAATTTTTTTCATAGATATTGTAGAATCTTTTAAGTGCATATTTCATTGAGTCATTTCCACAATATCAGAAATTCAAAGGGAACTCGCATGGGCGTGTAGTAGAAAGAAGTGCTTGCAGTGGAGCTTCCGTCATTAAAATGTAGTTAAGTGGGAGGAAGGTTGTTTAAAAATTAAAGGCACTTAGAAAGTGATTCACTCTGTTAGCAGTTAGTGTGGGTGGAAACACAGCATGTGATGCAGCATTTTCAAATCTTTAAATTGAATTTTCTGCTGTCTGACCTATATGAATATTGTTATGAAATCTTGAAGTGTATGTATACTGGCAAGTGGATATAACAAGAATGCAAGCTCCTTCATAGATTATTGTTGATCAATTTTGATGAAATTTGTTCTTTTTTTTGTAATGCCCAGGGTATGATAAATTTGTTGGATTTGTAACCAGTCTGTTTTTATTTATTATAATAATTTATAACAAAGAACAGTGAATTTTGACAAATCATTATTTGTATTTGCATTATAACGTGGTTGTGATGTTCTGGTCAATATTTCAGTATCAGATTGAAAAAGCGCTTTGTTGTGATCAATATCATACGGATATTTTAAAATGTTTATTGTTTCAAGTTTGCAACAGGTCAGAAAGTGTGATTGTTTGTTTGTTTGTTATCTACAATGTGTAAGTTTCTCACGGGAGGTTTCATTTTATAGGATTGCTATAGCCTTTTTTAAAATAATCTAAGGTAAAAATAATCTACTGTAGAAAATAGCTCTAATAAAAATGAACATTACTTATTGTAATCAGTAGATGGCGCTCATGTTTTATCGGAAAAGCACATTTTTGTGTTATTTTATTTTGAATGAATACTGTATATATCTTTAATTGGAACCCAGCCTTAAAAGGGTTGCAGTTAATCATAGAATGCATGGATATTCAAACATACGTATTAAAGGGCACCATAGATGCTTACAATTGTCAATTTAATGTTATCCTCATGTTATTTATTTAGGAACCTTTTGGTGATGTAAGTGACCGACGACAACTTAGGGAGAAGTTGGGATGTAAAGACTTTAAATGGTACTTAGAAAATATTTACCCGGACATTCATGTTCCAGAAGACCGACCAGGATTATTTGGCATGGTGGGTAAACTCATGATTTATTCTATTCATTTCTAGTTATTTCTTATTTTTGGTATATTTTCTATAAAGCCATTAACTTATGTTAAGTTTAACTTCTCTGCAAACTAAATTTCTAAATAATTTATAATTGTATGCTTTAATGTTTTTAGGTTTTCTGCATAATTGATGACTTCATTAACTGCTATACATTAAACTGATTCTTATGCCCTTGCTAGTTTTAAAAAAGTTAAATACTGTAAAATTTATAGTGCAGATTCATCACAAAAATAATGAAATGTTTAAACTGTTCTATATATGTTAAAGATAAATATGTTCAGGGAATGAGAGGGGCATTTATATCAACTTCTTTGGTGCTTTTTTGTTAATTTGTGATGAGTCTGTTGGTTTAATATTTATCTGATATTGCCTTTTAAAGTCAAATTTTGTCACATACAAATTATACAATCGGTACAATATGTAGTGAAATAATTAGTTGCTTAACTCCAACAACTCTACCTTTTTAAGAAGAATGTAAAATGACAATAACAGTAATGCATAACTTTATAAATATTAGACATTATTAATAGAATTTTAAATATGTGATAAATAAACTACCTTGAGTTAAGTTGTAGATCCATCCATCCATCCATTTTCTAACCCGCTGAATCCGAATACAGGGTCACGGGGGTCTGCTGGAGCCAATCCCAACCAACACAGGGCACAAGGCAGGAACCAATCCTGGGCAGGGTGCCAACCCACCGCAGGACACACACAAACACACTCAATACTTATTCATGATATTTAAGGACTGTAGGGTAAAACGTTCCTCCTCAGTCTCACTGAACATGACTTTAGTTGTTTACTTGACCACAGTACAGAAAAGAAGCCATTGTTGGGATGGCTGGTATCATTGATAATTTTCTTTGTCATTTTCTGACATCTATAGGTGTAGCTATCCTTGAAGTTGGGGAGTGCACACCCAGTGATGCGTTCACCTGACCACACTACTTTGTGCAGGGCCTTGTGGATCTACAGTGTGCTGTTCCCAAACCATGCAGTTATACTTCCAGCCAGAATAGTTTCAGTAGCGGATGTGTAGAAGTTCTTTAGTAGCTTGAAATCCTTGAGGTGGTAAAGGCATTGCCATGCCTTCTTTACCAAGGTGTTGGTATGTTTTGGACCAGGTTAGATCCTCTGTGATGTCTACCTTCTCCACCCGAGTTCTGTTAGTTCTGAAGGTGTGGTAATGCCTCTGCTGTTTTCTCCCAATCGCCATACTGGAGTAGATTGTTGTCTTGACACAAGTGTGACAGACTCACCACAGCATCCAGAAAAGCCTGCCAGTTGTTGTTAGATGTTAGGTCTACAACAACTGTGTCGCCAGCAAACTTGACAATAATGTTAAGAGCCATGTGCAGCCATGCAGTCATATGTTTAGAGAGAGAATACAGCAGTGAACTTGGAACATAGCCCTGTGAAGTGCCTGTGTTGAAAATGAGAGATGATGAGGTGTGGCTACCTACTCGAACCACTCGGGGACTGTCTGTCAGGAAGTGAAAAATCCAGGTGCTCAAAAGCTGGTTCCTGAGCATGGTGGCAAAATTAAAAGGGATTATTGTGTTAAATGCAGAACTGTAGTCTATAAATAGCATTTGCACATAATTCCCTCTTTCGTTGTCCAGGTGTGCCAGTATTCTATGAAGGATCAAGGCGTTATGGATCTACTAGAGTGATATGTGAAGTGTAATTGGTTCAGTTCTTCAGAGAAAAGCATTTGTGATTTTAGACTACCACTCAATTGATATAGCACTTAGTGTGACAGAAACAATAGTCATTCAGACTGGTTGGACAGGGACAGTGGTGAATCTTTTAAAGCATGCTGGGTTAAGGAGAGATTCAATATTACCATGAACACTAATGCAAGCTGATCAGCACAGATCTTGAAAACACATCCTGGAATGCCATCCTGACCCGCTGCCTTCCTGGTGTTTCTTTTCCTAAAAGCTCTCCTTATGCATTCTGACAAAGTGAGCACCGTTTCCTCACTGAGCAGTTCTCCTGCCACATATGTGTTGTGTATCAGTGCCTTCCATTGGTGGCATTTACATCAAATCATGTGTAGAATTTAAGTGGTCATCTGCCAGAGAGGCATTTGCACTCACTATGGTGTGAGTAGTTTATTTATACTTCATTATTGTCCGCAGACCTTGTCCATATGCCTAGGATCAGACTGTTCAAATTGTGCTTTATTTTATAAGTGTTAGATACAAGACAAAGAAATAGTGGACACACACACAAAAGACTTTGGTATCCGTTGCAACTTTAACATCACCTCAAGGTGAATTTCTGCACTCACAAAGTAGCTTGCTGACCTGTACTGCACAAGAGAATTAAAGGTCACCAAGTTGTCATTTACAGAAAGTGCACCTGTTGCAATAGACGAATATCCACTAGTTCATTGTAGGTTGAAAGCATAGTAATTCTTTTTCCATGGGCATTAGCTACAGTGTAATGAGATATTTTTGGAACAGATTGGGCAGGGAATGCCCAAACAGGTTACATTTAAACCACAGAGGTAGTACAATACTGAACAGTTGTAAGATAGTTAATGTCTATTTAAGGAAAAAAATGGAGGGTGTCTTAAAATACCCAATTTTTTAAACCTGGTCTAACATTCCAGACAGTAATACTTATGAATGTATGGAAATAAAAAAAGTGTACATCAAAACTACATAAACTGCAACAGCGATCAAATCAAGCAGCATTGAAACAAGTCAGAAAAGGTAACACAAAACAATTTTTTTTTTTTTTTTGCAAGTATTAACAGAGTAGCATTTATTCTAATACTCAAAATAAACTGGCTACATCTAAGAGATGACGATGAGTTCAGGGTAAATATATATTATTATTATGATATGTATTGTTTATAAAAGACAGACAATGACAAAAAAGCAGATATTTAAACTTTCTTCAATGAGTTATAGGATATTTGTTGATAACAGAAATTTAAGAATTTGATAACAATGAAAACGTTTATTTCAAAAAATCTTGTCTACATAGTGGTGTTATAGTAGTAATTAGTTTTAATTAAACTAATAGCCATGGGATTATCATAAGTTCTACAACTACGATAATATTTAGTAATCTTGACAAAATTAGCAAATCAAGGTTGTTGTAATACTTGGAAATCTCAGAGGCAGAACAATAACTATAGACATTGACAGTGGATAACAAACAGAAATAAGTAACTAATTTGATATGAAAAAACTTGAATAAAAGGTAAATATGTAAAATTAAAAGGATTAAAGTTAACTTTTTTTTTAATTGACAAGTGTTGGGGTGGGGTGGGGAACAGATCACCAGTTAAAAAGAAAATTAGAAATGATAAAACACAGTCCATCATAATGATGCAAAAACGTAACTAAATTTTTAGTATTTTAGTAATATGTAACTGGTTAAAGAGGAAAAAAATGTTTAAAACAGTTAAGTACATATTAAGTTCAAGTTATTGTCATGTACAAGTAGTTGTCGACTTGCGACCATGTTTGGTTCCGACAGACTGGTTATAAGTCAAACTGGACATAAGACAGACGGGTATATGTATTCAAACCTCACCATATGTATAGTACTATATAATGTCATATTGTTTGTTTTATTTCCTTTTTATCAACATTCTTAGCACATTGTGTAGCTCTTCTTCTGTGTTTTTTTTTTTATTTATTTTTTTTTATTTATTATTATTTTGTTTTGTTATTACTGTTGCTTGCATGGGTGCTGAACCTTTTAACAGCTATACAAATCCTTTCTTTGTCTTTGTTATGTTACGTTATCAGTGTGAGCCTCTCCCAGTTTGCATTGTATTAACTGTGAGAGGCAAAATTGTACCGGCAGAGTTTGAGCACACTGTTTTCTCTTTTCCCATTTCAGCCTGTTAATAAAAAACATTAACAGATAAATGAGTTCATTGTGATTTCATTACCCTTTTGTGGCGGTTTGCACAAAGTGGCACATCGTGAGTCACAACACACAAGCTTTGGAGGTTAACCTGATTCAAAGCAAAAGCACAGCATTAAAGTGCATGCAGTGAACACTGGTTACAATGGGGTAACTTAGTCATATGTGATCACATTCACTTTCTTTCCTCCCTCATACCGCTTGATCACCTGTATTTTTGTGTCAAGATAAATGCCCTTTTTCCTGTAATTGTCAGACAAATGTAAGTGAAAGTAGTTGAAACTTCTGCAGGTAAAAACTGAGATTGAGTTGAATGAGTCACGGCGTATGGAGCTAGCCGGGTGAAAACTGTCTTTTGCCCGTGAGACACTGTAGCCGATGTAAGTCGACAACTACCTAACCATAGTTTATAATACATAGTATAATGAAATCTTTACTTGCATGTTAGGATAGTGCGAATAATATATTAGCAAAAAAGACACACGCAAACAGAGTGCCTCTAACATATTTGTGTGTGTGTGTATGTATGTATGTATACATATATACATATATATTTATTTGTTACTGTATTGGATGGAAAGAGAAAAGTAATTTTTGCCAGATGTCTGAGGGATGTAATTATACTGTTTGCCTTTCTAAGAAAGTGACTGTTGTATATATCCTGAACAGAAGGAAGCTGGGCACCAGTAATAATCTGTGACTCGTTCATCACTCTTTACAGTGCTTTATGATCTTGAGCTGAGGAGGTGCTTAGAGTGGACTCTGCTGTGCACCTGTAGAAGTTAGTGAGAATCTATACTTTCCTCATATCTGAGAAAGTAGAAGCATTGACGAGCCTTCCCGATGGTAGCCAAAATGTGTTCTGCTCCCTTCATTTGTGATAGTCACTCAAAGTAAAGAAGCCTATAAAAAGTATTCCAATTTTTTTAATACAGAGACTATGCAGAACAGTAAAAATGCTATTGGCTGTTTTTGGGTTATAGCCCTGTTCTTGTGAAAATATTTTTGTATTCTTGAATGTAATGTTTACTTATAATGTTGAAAATGTTTTTTGATTTCATTTGTCCTTTTAGCTTGTAAGCAAAGGCTTGGGAAACTACTGTTTTGATTACAATCCTCCAGATGATCATAATGTTGCTGGAAACAAAGTCATTTTATATGTTTGTCATGGCATGGGACAAAACCAGGTAAGCTGACATATATGTACTGTAGATATGGTAACTGAGCCTGTATGTATTTATATATGTATGTACAGTATATAGAACATCCTATTAAGGAGCATTCTATTGAGAAAGTAGATTCAAGAGTTGCTCACATTTTAAGTTGCATTTTGTTTCAGCTGTGGTGGGTTGGCACCCTACCCAGGATTGGTTCCTGCCTTGTGCCCTGTGTTGGCTGGGATTGGCTCCAGCAGACCCCCGTGACCCTGTGTTCGGATTCAGCGGGTTAGAAAATGGATGGATGGATGGATTTTGTTTCAGTTTGATTATTAATTAGAAGAAGAAATGCTCTTTACTAAACTGAACTTAAAGATAAACACTACCTTTGTACATATTTCTTAATAATCATTTGTTCACAACCTTTTTTCTGTTTTCCATGGAGTGATCTGTGGGTCTAAAAATTACTGATGTAAGACTCATAAAATTTATTGAAGCATTGGTGGGTATTTCAAATTGGAATGTGTACCCAAAGTATTTTTTAATTTGACATACATAATTGATTTATTACTTCAGTATTTTTAATTAATGTGTTCCTGTTCACCTTCAAAGTGCAAGAGTCTCTCAGACAGTGTGTTGATTAGTCTATTGTCATACAGCACCATGGATTCTATGTAGTTTAATACTGTCATCCTTCATGCTGGCTAAAGACCACTTGCATGAGCTGGAGACTACTGTAAGAATATTCCATGGCTGAAGCAATCAATAATAGATTTTTTTTTTGTTGACTCAAATGAGAACTGTTATGTCTGGCAAAAAATTAAACACCTCAATCTAACATACTGTATAAATCTCATCCCCAATCATTTAACATGCTGATGGCAATATGATGACTTGAGCCTGTCGACCAAAGAATAAATAAAGTATAAAAATTTAATATTTTAGAATGGCAAAGTCAAAGTCCAGTAGGCCATTATGAACATTGGGGCTGGACCTGAAGTGGGAGCTTATTCAAGGAAGCCCACCAGCATCACTGATTTAAAGTACTTCTGAATGGTGGAATGGGCTACAGTTTCTGTACGCTGATGAGTTTGATCAACTGTTACCATACATGTTTGGTTGAAGTAATTTTTGCTCAAGGGGATCACACCAGTTACAAAGACATTTTAACATTTGATCATTTTGATAATCAAACAAAAAAGACTAACTTTTTATTTGTTTTTGTATTTTTTTTATAATTGTGTAGTCTTTATTGACTGGGCACAGATACAGATCTGATCATATTTTAGGCAGAATTTTAATAAAATTCTAAAGAGTTCACAAATTTTCATCTATCAATGTAAATGTAATTTTAAATATCAGTGCATGCAAGACCTGATATTCAGTAGCTGAACTCGCTGAATATTGTTACATCTAAATATGCATAAATATTATTTCTTTTGATATACTGTATTATATCCTAATCGGCACATTAAATGTATCAACTGACAATTTATGTACATAGCTTAATTTGTTGCTATTAAAATAGTTTGTAGCCACACATTAATAGTATTTCCCTTTTTTTTTTTTTTTTTGACGATAGTTCTTTGAATACTCTTCATATGATGAAATTAGATACAACACCCGGGCGCCTGCTGCATGTGCATCAGTTGAACAAGGTAATGATTACCTGACAATGCATCTCTGCAGGAGAAACCAAGATCCAATCCCTGAAGATCAAAAAATTATTTTTCGAGAGGTGGGTACAGCTTTCAAAATCATAAAGTGAACCCCAGGTGTCACAAATATTTTCTCTTGGTTTAGCTGATATTATTTAAAGGTTGCAGGTAAGGAAGTGCAAAGCATGTTAGATTAGTTCAGATTATTCAGTTGGATTCGTTTTCATATTAACCACATTGCTGCAATATCTTATTAATTCGGTTAAGTTTTATTTTATGTCTGACAATGCACTCAAGTCAAGTAAAATTTAATTCTTTCTTGCCTGTCTCCTCACAAAAGTAAAGGTACCAACAAATTACATAAATGCACACAAGCACAAAAAGTGTGCATAGCAAGCATATATTTGTTCTTAAGATTGACTCTTCAACAACTTTACACTAGTAGGTACTGAGAACATTTTTATCCACAGTGAGTGCCAATGATTCTGTACTATTAGCCAAAAGTATGTCCCGAGTAGGAGGCATCTATACTGCCTTCACCTTCACCATCCTCTATTAGAACCGAATAGATGCTATAGCACAATGTGATGCAGCCTGTAAGAATGGACTCTACCATGCAACTGTAAATGTTTGTAAGAAGAGATGAAGAAATGTGTACTGTCTTTAGACGTTTGAGAAAGTAGAGGCACTTGTGAGCCTTTTTGATAAGAGCTTAAATGTATTGTGCCCACTTCACTTCAACAGCATTCCGTCCAATATAAAGGGCAATGTAGTCTGCCAGCTGCTTTTGAAGCCTTTGAATTCCTTGATTTTGCCAAAATTAGGGGTGAGCTCACTCTGCAGAAAATCCTGGTAATTATTAGGTCACAGGGAGAAGTTACTGAAACCAGTCTATGAATTAACATGGTGGTAATTTAAAAAAAAAAAAAAAAAAAAGGTATCCTTATTTGTAGTATACGTTGGTAATCTTTGAGGAACATACTGGAGTTCAGCTGGATGTATAATAATTGGAACAGTAGTAATTGTCCATATGTTCTCTGAGCAAGATCACTAGAGACTGTACACTGCATGTTGGCCAGACTGGATTGTTTTAATTTTTTTGAATAGTGTTTTATTTATTTTGGTTAAGTCTATCTGATGTCTGCTTTTGTCTGAGTATGACAGCTGGCTACTGTTGATTTGCAGTGTTATTTAAACTTGACTTGGTGAATCAATATTCCATCATAATAGAGCAACACATTGTCAATTACACCACACAAAAAAACAACAACTTGGAATATGTAATTTTTAAAAAGTAAATTTTATAATAGTTATGATATCCATTTTGAAATGCCATATTTAAAACAAAATTGGTACGATGAATAGAAGAAATTAGCAAAAATGAAAAATAATGTGAGATGTTGATTAAAAATATCATACAATTGAAGTGAAAAGTTAGGACTATCAATTTGTTTAAAAGCATAACAAACCAACACAATAAAAGATTTCTACAAATAATTAAGTGGGTCTTTTTAAATTTTATTTGTATCCCTGTTCCCACAAGGTTTCTATGTTTACATGCATATTAACTCTTTTAGGGTGGATGCCAACTTTTAATCAGACGGTGGGGTCGAGGGCGGTAATCAACTGAAAATGGTGACAAAACCTGCCGTTACATTGTAGTTTAACAGTCTTTGCTAGAAGGAAAGTGAGCCTTGATGGTCTAACTGAGATTCCCTGTGCTGGAGTGAGTAGCGAAGAGCAAACAACAGCAAAAAGGGTATCGGCATTTGACAAGAGATTGGAGTGAAAATACTCCGTGGACACCATTTTACATATTGTCACTGAATTGGACCCTGACTGGTTGGGTGCTGATTTTGATGCAAGTGATCTGGAGAGCGAGATAAAAAAATGAAAGTGAGGTATCTGCGTCAGCTGATCAGTCCCCAGCTGAACACATTAACGTAGCTGATGTATCTGTGGCAACATTCACCTGGGTGGACCGTCACTTACAATGACAAGAGGTACAAACCAGCATACATCGCACTGTGACCTTGACTGACGCTACCACTGCTGGCTCCCAAAGAGAACTTTGCCAGCTGTGAGTGGCTCAAGCCACAAGAGACAGCAAACTGGTTACCACAGCACACAGACACAGACATTTTATGTTGATTTATATGTGAGACTATAGCTTTGTGCGCTTTCCAGAAAAGTGCCTTTTTTGGAAAATAAATATTCAGCCTTCAAAGAGTTAAACTATGTAATTTGCAAAACACCTAGGGTCGGTTGCAGTGTACTAGGAGTTCGGGATGATCCCTTACTGATCTGGCCCTAGTACATATTTATGGTAGCAAGACTAAGTTTTGGGTTTACCAATGGTGCAGTGTGCCTCAGAGCTGCAAGCTAGCAGTGGAAAAGTCTAAGATTAAGTGCATTTGCAGTGTGCTTCTTGGAGTTTGAAAAGTTGAAGACTAACTTTGGTCTTAATACAAAGGGTAATGTTACAAAATGAATTCCACATGCATCAGACACACTGTTACAGTCATGGGGGAAAAAAAATTAAAACAATATTGTATTTTTATATTTGGACCAAAGTATAGCATGACACTGAATCAAATATATTTAACTCAGTGCCACAGAAAAAGAAAAGCATTTTATGGAAATACTTTATATTTTGTAATGTAAGAAATAGAAAAATATGTGTCAACATACATTTGACTAAATCTTCAGTAAAAAGACAGAGTACCTAATTAACAAATTACTTGGTTGCCAGTTTGGTAAGTGCACATTGAAAGACACTGCCTGCTTCTTTCATGCTGTATTCCTACAGAGTGTTTTGGAGATATATTTCTGGGTGTCTTCCAGATCTGATAAGAGATCTCTCACAATATGTATTATGTAGTGCTTGTGCTTAACTGTTAAGTTTGCAATGCAATGAGACATTCTTTATAAATGTTATCCTGCCTATGGCTAAGTATTTTATGCGCTTTGATGACTGTTGGATTAATTTGGTTATTCGGAAAAGCTTGGCGTATAATGAATGACAATAATCAACTCTTCTGTATTACTCAGACGTAATTGGGACATGAGTTACAGCAAGACAGATTAAGGCCCCATAGTATCACTTACATATATTTGGACTCCATGAAGATCACATATAAAAATAAAATGTGCTTCTTCTAGGAGAATTTGAGTGTGCAGCCAATCATACATTACACCTTTCACCTTTGGAGATTTTGAGTGCAATGTTACTCATACCTTACATCTGGGTGTGATATTAAATACACATAACTGAAAATGTGTTGTGTGGAAGAATGTGAGGTACTGCTGAAACTCTGTGTTTTTTTTTTTTTTTTTTTTGTTTTTTTTTTAAATTGCATATGAGAAAGCCCGTTGGTGACTAGAATCCCAAGGTGTGTACTTGGGTCACCTTGATGGTGGATCCACCTATGATATACAAAGAGAAAATTTTGCTTCAGATATGATATTATTGACATATGCTTCTCAACATAATTTTCCATATAGGGACTTCTGGGTCTTTAAATACTCTTACAGTGAATGATGTTTACAAGAGTAACAGCCAGTTTGCATCTGAGTTTACTTTAGGATGTACTTTTAACCTATGGTTTGTTCCTTTAATTCAAGAGGAATTTTACCACCTTTAGCAGGCAATCGAATAGACAGCTGAGCAAATTAAGAAAAGCACGAAGCAAAAACAAGACTAGCTACATGTTAGGTAAACATGGTATTGATCTTGTTCTGCTGTTTACTGAGACAGCACTTGACCCTGAGGATTGTCTCCTCCTCTGTTCTTGATCCGCACCCAGTATGGTACTATCTCAGGTACACTGCAACTGACCCATACTGTTTAGAACACTACTATTGAACAATTTCTTATTTTCCGTCTGAGTTTTGGTTATCTCGATTTATTTAAAGCTATATACACTATTTCATTATTTTAAAATATATTCACTATGCTCCTTTAAAAAAATATTTAAAATTATATTTTCTTTTTTTTCCATGTTCTTTGTGTAGGATGGTACGCTATATCATGTTCAAACTGGCAAGTGCTTAGAAGCTGTGGAAAAGACAGAAGTGGGAAGCCCTGCGCCTCTTTTGCGACGCTGCTCAGATTCAGATTTTCAGAAGTGGTTTTTCAGGGAAAGGACATAATAAGGGATAATTACTCCAAATTACGGCAAAGACTCTTGGATCCGCCCATGTTACTGGACCTAATGGCAGCTTCAGCCTCTCTTGTATCTATTTTTCTAATAATATATTTTTTATTTTCTGCATAGATTAAAAACTCTCTCTTGACATCTTTTATGTTATCATATTTTAAATCTTTCTTTAAATAGTGTACAGTTGAAAATTTTAAGTTTGAACTTTTTTTTCCAAATGAGGACGTATTAGCTTTCAGTTTACCTGATTAATCTTGAATTATTATTTTTTTCTTTGTTTTGGCTTACAGTGTGATATTCCTTAAAATTCACCTTCAGTTTTCAGCTTACACATTGATAATAAGTTGACATTTTTGTGATAATTCAACTATTTTTACGTTTTTGACAGTAAAAACAGTATATTCTTTGTGCCTTGTACATGTAAGAATTATACTGTAGGTAGAGTATGTCGAGTTCTAAAACTCGCATTTCAAATATTGTCTGCAATCAGTCAGGTTGTCAATCATTGTGTAAGTCTTTCAAAGATCCAGAAAGATTATAGGCTAGGCAGAACTGTAACTATCTGTTCTGCTGTTTGAGGCCATAGTCATGCTTACACACACACACACACACACACTGACAGAAGCACTGGAGGCTGCTGTATTTGCTGAGTGAAATGAAACATTTTTGAAGATATGGTGGAAATGTCCAATTCTGCTCTCAAGGCATTCCAATTTAGAATCTGTCCTTGGATCCAAGTGTTGTAATAAAGAGATGTTACCTTCACCTTCAGAGTTTCCAGCAATTTAATTATTTATTGATAGCAATGTGAACCAACAACATTATAGTGTTGGAGGTGAATCGCAAATAGTTCATTAGGTATTGACTAGGAAAATTTATACTAAAAACTGAGGCTTACAAATATTTGCACTGTTACTCTGTTTGGTCTTTGGCAAACACCACTCAAGAAATCTGATATTAATTGGTAGTTTTTAAACTGAATATAATTTAGAACACTAAACAAAATTAAATTTATATTTGTATTGGATTTAAGGTTTGGAGTGAATCAGTAATTTTACAACTGTTATTTAACAATTATCTTTACAATCTTTATAATTTACGTACATGTGTAACTAACTGTCTAGGTTAATTTTACTTTACAGTTTAATTTTATTTTTTTGTGGGAGTTTTAAATTTCTCCCTTTTAATTGTGTGATGTCTTGTTTAAACATACTGTTAGTTCCCTCTTTCTCTGTTTTATGACTGGTTAAAGCAGAACGTATCACCGTGGCTCTCCATGAACGCAGTAGTTAATATTATTTCTCTATTATATATCTTGGAAGGAGACGATACGTGATCTTCTCGGAAGACAATTTGATGTCCCGCGAGAGACACTTTAATGTCCTGCGAGAAAAGGCAGTGAGATATAAGGACAGCCGCTGTATAGGCTTTTAAATGATCGACACACAGCCTGACAAGCAGAACATGCGGCTTGGCGGCAGCAGCTGATCAGACTGCATTTTCTCGCCGTGTGTTCAGCCACACCAAACCTGCCATCCCCGCCAACCGCCCAAACCCCCCTCCCCCCATTATTGGCAGAGACACAAAGTGGCTGGAGCTTAGCGCCTAGAGGGGCGATTGGGGTGTGGGTGAGCAAAGCAAGCAGGGGACAAAGCCCCCTAGTTTATATAAAAATAATAAAACTCAGTTGCATTTTGTATAAAAATTAATATTGCATAATGCCCTGAAGATGTCAAGTAGTTAAATATTTGGGAGTGTGCCTTTTCACATTAATCTCTAATTTGTTGTTTATGTGTTGAAAATGGCGAGTGTAAGTTAACTTATTTAAAGCAAATGTGCCTTTTGAAAGTGAATGAATGCGCATGGAATTTAAGGATTCTTATTATAATTTTGCTTCAGATTTTCATGGTGGTTCTTTTTTCACAACTTTAATGCTTTAAAAGTATGTGTTATTTTGAATGTGTTTTTCTACAAACACCAAGAAGTCTCAGATTCTGTGTGCTTTTTAATTACAAGCAAGACCACCAGAAAAGTTGTTACGTGTACATTCACTTCATCAAATTTATACAAGGGATATTTGCAGTAGTATCCACATTACAGACGTGGATGTAATTACTGTAGTTATGATTGGTCAATTTAGACTTGTGTTGTAGGGTTTTCACCTCTGCTGTATACTGCACACGAGCCATTTATTACAGATTCTTTATTAATTGCAGATATAATTTATTATTTTGAATCTCACTTTTTTAAGTCACAGAAGTTCATATTACCTGACTAAACTGCAGGAGGTGTTTGCACTTTGTCTGCGGTCCAGCATACTTGATGACTCTGCCTTGCACAAAAAAATCAGTATTGCACAAAACAAACATGTTCCACGTATGGAGCAGCAGCAGCTGACTGAGCTGACACATTTAATGGGTATTTTATGAAGGCTTTGAGAGGGAAAACTAGTGAAAGTAATACTGGAGTTAAGCTTAGCCAAATTCCAGACTCTGGTAGTTAGCTGAAATTAAGAACTTCAGTCTAGGGAAGCTGGTTTTATGAACGAGTGTACTACTTATAATGTATAAATACTACTGAAACTGAACTAGATATAAAATATGTAACAAATTCTACGTTGAAAATGAAAAACATTACCAGTCAAACTTCTGAGCTGAAAGCAATTCAAATGCACTAACATAACAGATAAAGTTTGCCCATGTTTGTTACATTTCTTTGAACAATTATCACAATAGTCGTGGGCACATGTTGAAGAGTGAGAATGTTCTTTTTTTTGTATTTTTGATTTGTTTATTTTTTGGGGAGAAAAAAGCAGACAATGGATCAATGTATGAATGATTTGAAGAAATTATAGCTTTAACTGATACCGACTCCTGTATTGCAACCAATATAAAATGAGATGGCAGAAAAAATGTTTTTTTTTTACACTTTATAAGAAATATTGTGATTGAGGGACCTGTTCTATGCACTGTGATTATTTTTTAATAAATCTGCCATGGATTAATGAAAAAAGTGGTGTAATTGTATTTTATTGTAAAAATAAAAAGTCTTTATTATAAAGTTGCAGACCTTAAGAAATATTCTGGGATGTTTTATAACATTTTTCTTGTGCTTTTAGAGAAAATGACTTATTTTACATACATCTGCATTTTATTGAGTATCAGAACACAATAAATAATGTGTGTTCCAGCAGTGGTATAGCCGTCTCAGTTACAATGGGTCTGTGTTTTAGTGTGTGATTATATTACTATTCATTCAATCCCATCACAGGGCACAAGACAGCATGACATGGCTATGCAGCAGGTATAGTGCTTTTAATAAATTCTATGTAACTTTTAACACTCCTATATTTTTGGCATTGATTAGTATTCTAGTTTCAAATAAGTTGAACTGCGAGCTATAATGTGCCACTTTGCAGAGATCTGTTTTCACTTTGACATTAATATGTTGTTTTCTGTGGTTTGGTGTCAAAATAAAATGTGAAAATTCCAGGAGGGCGTGGCTGTGAATACTTTATAATCGCTGTACAATATGTATATAAAATTTATTTAATTTTTCATGTTACAGATTTCCAGGTTCACAAGTCTTCTAATATAGAAATAACTATTATAAAATGTATAATAAAAAGCAGTATTAAAGAAAAGGGCAAGGCAAGCTGTCAAAAGAGCAAATAAAAAGACATTATACTTGTTTCTTCTACAATTGTGTAATATAGTCTCTATAACCTATTATATTGGCAAGTTTTTGTAATGTAAAATAATTCAATCCAGATCAATCCTGTCACATTTCCACCATAACTGTAAAATCATGGTCTATTCAAAGAAGGTGAAAACAAATCAGGAACTGTTTAGGGGAAAAAATTTAACAGAAATCTGATTCCATAAATTTGCATACCCTATTAGAATTAAATGTGTGGTCACATTTACCCTCACCTATTCTGTTTCTTTTCTCGGTACCCAAATGTGGCCATTGGTGCCACGGCCCACCTGCCAAGTTGTTTGCCTGCCAAAGGTAAAGTCATCCCTGATGGAGGATCACAGGAATCATGGGAAAGAGGGGTCCTTTCATCGGAGCAACGGTTCAGCTGTGGCATGGCCAAATGGGGAGGCAGCTAGATGGATGAGGTCTGCAGGACTCTAAAAATATCCAAACCTAATTATGTCATATCATCTACTGTTAAACCGTACTTCTAAACTTTTTATTATTATGCTGTATTAAGGAATTGTTCTGTTCTGTATATTGTATTGTATTGACCCCATACTTTTGACACCAACTGCACGCCCAACCTACCTGGAAAGGGGTCTCTCTTTGAACTGCCTCTCCCGAGGTTTCTTCCATTTTTCCCTTCAAGGTTTTTATTGGGAGTTTTTCCTTGTCTTCTCAGAGAGTCAAGGCTGGGGGGCTGTCAAAAGGCAGGGCCTGTTAAAGCCCATTGCGGCACTTCCTGTGTGATTTTGGGCTATACAAAAATAAACTGTATTGTATTGTATGTTCAGGATTGTCCAGTCACATTCAATCTCCTGTTAAATAGCAGTTGGAATACACCTGCCATTAATTACAGTGACTCTGTAAGGGTTTCATCCTTGAAAGGTATCGATCAGTAGATGGGTACAAAGGAATTTCCAAGGCATTAGATTTACCATATGTGGTGTAGGCGAGAAGCTGCACAGTTGAGTGGGGCTGGGTGAGACTGAAAGAACCCAGTTGACATTGCTAGGAAACATTCCACACCTCTCCATTTATAGCCTGTCCTTGATCCTAGAGATAAAGGAGTTACTCCTTTAGCTCCCGGTGACAAAGAAGATGATTTAGAGGATCATCTGAATCCAGAAGGGCTTGGGTTCACAGCTCTCTCCCAGAAGTTACCACAGTGCAGGTCTGCAAATTGAGAAGTCTCATTGTGTTTGTGTGTGAACCCACAACAAGAACAATTTGCGTAGTCGGCATCCTATGCACTATGTTGGGCGTGGAGTGTTGTGTTGGTGCAGAGTTGGGGGCTGAGTGAATGAGAGAGATAAATTATAGAGAGAGTGTACAGTGGACATCACCAGGAAGCACTCCGCTTACACCCTGTGCTTGTGCCTAAAGATAAGGGAGTGTGGCGGACAGCTGGGACGCCCCTTCGGTATATGTTCAGGGAGAGCAGCCATGGACTATTCAATAACTCCCCCTGGATGCTAGATGGCAACCCCCCTGGGTTGGAGCAGTGCCTCGGTGTCCTGCAGGGCTCCATGGTAATTGGAGTTTTGTGCAGCCCTATTGGGTCCCACAGGGGGTGCTGCAGCTGGGACTCCTGAGCCCTTTTGGGCAGTGTTTTCACCACACCCTGAAGTGCAGCCGGAACTCGGCAATCAAGCACCTCTGATGATCACGGGGTCCATGAGGGGCCTGGGCCTGGGCCTCCTAAAATCCACCACCAGTTCAAGTGGTTTGAGTCGCACCATTTAACAAAGTCCTCGATAAGCTTCCTATACTCCTCCTCCTGCCCAGTCCTGATGCAGCCCACAATAGCAGTGTCGTCAGCGAGCTTTTGCACGTTGCAGGACTCCGAGTTGTTTTGGAAGTCTGATGTATACAGGCTGAACAGGACTGCAGAAAGTACAGTGCCCTGCGGCGCTCCTGTGTTGCTGACCACAATGTCAGACCTGCAGTTCCCGAGACGCACATACTGAGGTCTGTCTTTAAGATAGTCCACGATCCATGCCACCAGGTGTGAATCTACTCCCTTCTCTGTCAGCTTGTCCCTGAAGAGGCAGAGGTTGGATGGTGTTAAAGGCGCTAGAGAAGTCCAGAAACATAATTCTTACAGCACCACTGCCTCTGTCCAAGTGGGAGAGGGATCGGTGTAGCATATAGATGATGGCATCCTCCGCTGCCACCTTCTCCTGGTATGTGAACTGCTGAGGGTCGAGGGCATGGAGGACCTGTGGCCTCAGGTGGTGAAGCAGTAGCCGCTTCATGGTCTTCATCACATGTGACGTCGGAGCGGCAGGCCGGAAGTCGTTCAGCTCATTAGGACGTGATACCTTTAGGACTGGGGTGATACAAGATGTTTTCCAAAGCCTCGGGACTCTCCCCTGTTCCAGGCTCAGGTTGAAGATGTGCTGTAGAGGACTCCCCAGCTCCAGCGCACAGGCCTTCAGCAGTCGGATCTGGGAGCTGTATTATGTACAGAAGTAATCAAGAAGGCTAACGGAATGTAAGGATAAACGTCACAAAATGGGTCAATAAGCCAAGTGAGGTCCTTAAGTTATATGCTGCACTAGTGAGGCCTCACCTGGAGTACAGTGATCCCTCGCTATATCGAGCTTCGACTATCGCGGATTTTAAATGTAAGCATATCTAAATATATATCACGGATTTTTTGCTGGTTTGCGGATTTCTGCGGACAATGGGTCTTTTAATTTATGGTACATGCTTCCTCAGTTGCTTTGCCCAGTTGATTTCATACAAGGGACGCTATTGCAAGATGGCTAAGAAGCTACCCAATCAGAGCACGTATTACATATTAAATAAAACTCCTCAATGATATACGATATGCTTCCTGTGCGGTGCTTCGCATACTTGAAAGCCCAAGCAGCACATATTGATTTTTGATTGTTTGCTTCTCTCTCTCTTTCTCTGCTCCTGACGGAGGGGGTGTGAGCAGAGGGGCTGTTCGCACACTGGCCTAGAGGATACGGACGCACCTCTAAAAAGAGAGACTACCTTCACATTGCTGCCTTCCTTATAGCTGCTTTGTCCGGCGGTACCTCACATACTTAAAAGCCCGAACAGCACTATTGATTTTTGATTGTTTGCTTTTCTCACACTCTCTCTGACATTCTCTGCTCCTGACGTGCACTACTTTGAAGAGGAAGATATGTTTGCATTCTTTTAATTGACGGAACTGTCATCTCTGTCTTGTCATGGAGCACAGTTTAAACTTTTGACTAAAGGGTGTTATTTTATGTCTAGAGGGCTCTAATAATGTTAGAAAATGTATTTAGAAGGTCGTAAACGGGTTTTCTATGCTCTAACTGCAAAACTATTCTATTTATAAATAAAGAATCCTACTTCGCGTAAATTCATTTATTGCGGCAGAGTCTGGAACGGACTAACCGTGACAAACGAGGGGTTGACTGTAATCTGTCTTGGTCTCCATATCACATATTAGATGTAGCAGTACTGGAGAAAGTTCAGCGAAGAGCGACTAGACATTACAGGAAAGAGAAGCATGGGCTGTTACAAGAGACTAAAGGAGCTGAACCTCTTCTGTTTATGCAAACAAATTAAGAGTTGACATGACTGAAATATTTAAAATTCTAAAAGAATTTATACACTAGATTCCAGTTGTTACTTTAAATAAGTTCAACAGGAATATGGGGAACACAGAAACTTAATTAAGGGCAGATTTTATATTGGAAAGTTTTCCCACAGAGAATAGTCTTGCAGAAGCCAGACATATATTTTATATGTCTGAAGATAACTATGAGTAAATTTAGTTTAAAACTGGTTGGGAACAATTAGATGGCTCACAGAGTGTCCCATTTCTAAACCAATCCAATGCCTCATGAAGGCGGTGCTCAGAGTAGGGGTGGTGATTCTGAACTGCAATCGTCAGATGTGCTCTCGTTAACCTGATCTGTCAGACAGATTTTGATTATGTTAAACCATCTACAGTAGAACAATTTCATAAAAAATCCTTTAGACATATAATTAAGTGATATATGAGCAGAGAGCACACTGCATGTTTTTTGAAAAAATAACCTGATGCAAGGGAAAAACCTTTCTGTAACGTCAGATTACAGTGGTGTGAAAAACTGTTTGCCCCCTTCCTGATTTCTTATTCTTTTGCATGTTTGTCACACAAAATGTTTCTGATCATCAAACACATTTAACCATTAGTCAAATATAACACAAGTAAACACAAAATGCAGTTTTTAAATGATGGTTTTATTATTTAGGAGAAAAAATCCAAACCTACATGGCCCTGTGTGAAAAAGTAATTGCCCCTTGTTAAAAATCCCCTAACTGTGGTGTATCACACCTGAGTTCAATTTCCGTAGCCACCCCCAGGCCTGATTACTGCCACACCTGTTTCAATCAAGAAATCACTTCAATAGGAGCTGCCTGACACAGAGAAGTAGACCAAAAGCACCTCAAAAGCTAGACATCATGCCAAGATCCAAAGAAATTCAGGAACAAATGAGAACAGAAGTAATTGAGATCTATCAGTCTGGTAAAGGTTATAAAGCCATTTCTAAAGCTTTGGGACTCCAGCGAACCACAGTGAGAGCCATTATCCACAAATGGCAAAAACATGGAACAGTGGTGAACCTTCCCAAGAGTGGCCGGCCGACCAAAATTACCCCAAGAGCGCAGAGACGACTCATCCGAGAGGTCACAAAAGACCCCAGGACAACGTCTAAAGAACTGCAGGCCTCACTTGCCTCAATTAAGGTCAGTGTTCACGACTTCACCATAAGAAAGAGACTGGGCAAAAATGGCCTGCATGGCAGATTTCCAAGACACAAACCACTGTTAAGCAAAAAGAACATTAGGGCTCGTCTCAATTTTGCTAAGAAACATCTCAATGATTGCCAAGACTTTTGAGAAAATACCTTGTGGACTGATGAGACAAAAGCTGAACTTTTTGGAAGGCAAATGTCCCGTTACATCTGGCGTAAAAGGAACACAGCATTTCAGAAAAAGAACATCATACCAACAGTAAAATATGGTGGTGGTAGTGTGATGGTCTGGGGTTGTTTTGCTGCTTCAGGACCTGGAAGGCTTGCTGTGATAGATGGAACCCTGAATTCTACTGTCTACCAAAAATCCTGAAGGAGAATGTCCGGCCATCTGTTCGTCAACTCCAGCTGAAGCGATCTTGGGTGCTGCAACAGGACAATGACCCAAAACACACCAGCAAATCCACCTCTGAATGGCTGAAGAAAAACAAAATGAAGACTTTGGAGTGGCCTAGTCAAAGTCCTGACCTGAATCCAATTGAGATGCTATGGCATGACCTTAAAAAGGCGCTTCATGCTAGAAAACCCTCAAATAAAGCTGAATTACAACAATTCTACAAAGATGAGTGGGCCAAAATTCCTCCAGAGCGCTGTAAAAGACTCATTGCAAGTTATCGCAAATGCTTGATTGCAGTTATTGCTGCTAAGGGTGGCCCAACCAGTTATTAGGTTCAGGGGGCAATTACTTTTTCACACAGGACCATGTAGGTTTGGATTTTTTTTCTCCCTAAATAATAAAAACCATCATTTAAAAACTGCATTTTGTTTTTACTTGTGTTATATTTGACTAATGGTTAAATGTGTTTGATGATCAGAAACATTTTGTGTGACAAACATGCAAAAGAATAAGAAATCAGGAAGGGGGCAAATAGTTTTTCACACCACTGTATCTGTATAGACCTGATACTTGTGAAGCAAACTGACATTTTTGATTGAAGTTTCACAGTATCCCCTTATTTTTCTTCCTGGCTTTATGCATTTGTAGGTTTCTGTCACACTCTGATATTAAATAATGCCAAGAGTTCCTCATTTGAAAGCATTTCATGTCGAGCGCTTCACTTTCCGAGGCGTAATACACCTGCTTCTTCTGGTATAAAAGGTGTTGCTCACAGACGTGGACCCTCTGCATTCCCCAAATGGTTTCAGTGCATCTGGTGTAAATAAATCTTTGTGCCAAAAACTATATCTCCATTGGCTTTAAGCTGACAAAATAAAAATACGAATGTGCTGTTCATCTATAATACTGCATAGAAGAGTAAGCTCTTGATTTTATAATAAAGTAACTCGATGAGCCCAGCTGTAAATGTAAGAAATTTAAAGATGGCCGGCATAAATAATGTTGCCATACACTGGTTTGTTGTGCTGTAGCATATAAAAACATAAAATGAATATTAAGGAAAAGGATGCTCAGAAAGCCACTTTATACTTATCATGTTTTCAAATAAAAGTTATATTTTAACTGAAACTTTCTGGACTTGTTCCTGTTATTTCTGAGCCAGAGTTCCTTCCCAGTCTGGGGTTCAAATTCATGTTTTATGTCTCTTTTGCTCATTCTTGAGTTTTCTTTTATTTATGTTGATTGTGTGCATTATTCTTTATTTTTGATTTTCTCTATGTGTGTAAGCTGCCTTTATTATGTTGCACGTGTTTTGTGGATGGTCCCTCAAGAGGAATGGCCACCTGCTAATCACCACCCTATAAATCTGAAGGGTCTTCCACAGTTCTTGGCAGTTCATTTTGAATGCATTTAGTAGTGGTGAGATCCTGTGCTTTTTGTGTATTTAATGTGCTTTTTCTGGACTTTTGTAATTTCGATTTGGTATTCAGCTATTGTTTATGATTTTCTTTTTGTTTTGTTATTTTGGGAAAATCCTATTGCATTTGTGCTGTATGGTGCCTCATTGTTATTGAAGGGAATTTTTTGTGAAGAATAAACCTCTTATTTTATAAAGATTCTACTAGACACTTTTTTTTGTCTAGCCAGGGTTTTAATGGGATTTCCCACTCTAGTGGAAGTGCTTTTGGGATTTACATGCTTTAAGACTCCTAGTCATAACAGTTCCTTTATCTGTTTATAGTTTTACAGTGGTAATAGTACTATTTGTTAGGATTAGCTCGAACGCAGAGGTCCAAAAGAGAAAATCCCTTGTCAAATACAGATAACAGGAAAAAACTACAGAGACATGTAGCTAAAGCACAAACCTTGACAACCTGGAAATGAGATATGAGGACAGCTTAGCTATTAACTAAACAAACAAGCCTGATAGACAGAATAGTCTCCTCTCATTTGTCATATTTCTAATAAGCAAAAATATTTTAACAATACATTTGTTAGACAAAAAATAAGAATATCTTAAATAAGTGAAGTATTCAAGCAACAAGGGCAGACAATAATCGCGTTAATAAGAACAAAGGAAAGAAAGGAAATCGCAAAAAACAGTAAAACGAACAAAAACAAAATTAACATTGATTTGAAAATTCTTAATTAATGTAGGCGGAAGGGTAAACCAAAAGAGAGAGAGAGATTAAACTGAGAATATAAACATTCATGACTACTATCCAGTAACCAATAATTTATTTAACCAAAGAGTCAAAAAAACAGGAGATCCAATAAGTACTTTCAAAATAAAGAAGATTCACTAACCAAACCTCCATATTGATATGGATGACCTGACACGCTGCCTGCAAAATAACGGCCAATTGCAATCCTACAGCTGTATCTTATGGTGGACCCGTCCCCTGAAACTGTACCTTAAGGGGACAGGGCACATAACCAAACACACTCCCACAGAATTGGAAATATGGAACTAACTAATAATCAAAGTAGTAATCTCAAAATGATAGAAAACATAATAATCACAATGAATACACTTGATACATCGACTGCCAAAACAGATAAATTTGCTCCTGATGCCAATGTAAAAAATAGGGTGTTATTTTAATGCACTAATGTAATTGATCAAGACTGAAAAAGTATTTTCTTTAAAAAAAATCTATTTGAGTTACCTCAAAGTTGGAGCACAGAGTGAAATCTATACTAATAAAAGGCAAAGCCCTCACTCACTCACTCACTCACTGACTCATCACTAATTCTCCAACTTCCCGTGTGGGTGGAAGGCTGAAATTTGGCAGGTTCATTCCTTACAGCTTCCTTACAAAAGTTGGGCAGGTTTTATATCGAAATTCTACGCGTAATGGTCATAACTGGAAGCTGGTTTTCTCCATTTACTGTAATGGAGATGAGCTTGAACGGCGTGGGGGCGGAGTTTCGTGTGACATCATCACGCCTCCCACGTAATCACGCAGTACATAGAAAATCAGGAAGACCTCAAAAAAGCGCTCAAGAAAACATGCATTATATAATTGAGAAGGCAGCGAAACAATAAGAAGCGAGCGAGTGACATATACAACCATATTGATGAGTTCTGCTACTTCGGAAACAAAGCACGATGTAAACCTACACTTTAAATTAAGTTCATAGACAGGCTGCGCTGGCGTTTGTAATTTAGTGCCTGCCCATATAAGGCCGTCCGTCAGCGGCAATCCAATAGCAAACTCCCACTAAATATTCACGGGTTAAGGACTGTGCTTATGCAGAGGAAGATGAGATGGTCAGCGTGGTGTTTGACACAAACTCAGCGAAACTGCGAGAGAAAGTTTTAAGTGCCAGGACTAAGGTAACATTAAATACAGCCATGGACATAGCAGGAGATGGCACCAGCACAGCTGGGAACCTTCGATGCATGTACACCGAGCGGCTCACGTGAACTGACGCAGTGCACAGATAAAAGCAACAGTTCCAAAGAGCTGAACAAAACCCAATTACACAATTGAAAAGGCAGCAAAAATATGAAGCGCCTGATACATACAAGCATATTCATAAATGCAGCTACTGCGGAAACAAAGCACACGGTGGAAAAGTCAATGTCCCGCTAAAGGAAGACAGTGTAAAAAAAACCCGTGCATGCAGTGTGTCAGGTCTCAGATAAAGAAGAAGACGAGCTGTTTATTGATGCAGTAAGAAACGAATCGATGAATGAAACCTGTCATCTTTACAACGATTGACAAACACGGAATGTAACTTGAACACAACACATCCTACAAATACGAACCTGATTGAAAGAAATAATGATAATCAAATCCTTGATGACAGCAACACTCAGTAACACTCACAAAACAAATACTGTATATTGACAGTCATGTTACGTTATTTTTAAAATGTTCCCTTTTCTTTTCTAGCTTTTTAACACACTACTTCTCGCTGCGATCGCGGTATATATATATATGTATATATATATCCCGATCTACATACTCGAATAATGGATACTTTATTCGCCATCAATGATTGTTTTGGTAAAGCCATACTCAGTGTATTCATTAGATGAACGGTAAAAAGTAAGAGCGAGGGAGGATGACTTATTGAGGCATGCAGGCTGTAGTGCGCCAACTCTATCTGAATTGCGCGATCACATTTGAAAAATATATCTTTTCAAGTTCTATTTAGTCCATATGTGTCAAACTCAAGGGCGCGGGCCACATCCGCCCGGCGTGTAATTATATCCGCCCGAGATCATTTTATATACTGTATTATTGTTATTAAAGCCCGGATATATGAAGCGCTGGTAACACAATAAACTACAGATCCCATAATGCAGCGCTTCAGCTGCCTTGCCAACACTTACCGCGTAATCAAGTCTACCTTATGATGCTGCAAGTTATTGCGAGGCTAGCTCACATGATGCTGAAGAGAAAAGTTGATTCTGAAAATAGAGCCTTTAAAAACCGATGGGAGGCTGAGTATATGTTTACTGAACCCGTGTGTCTCATTTGTGGAGCTAATGTGGCTGTAATTACAGAATTTAATCTAAGACGGCACTATGAGACAAAACATCAGGGAGTTCTGTGTTGTGGAGATTCTCAGGATGGATTGCAGGTGCTCATCAGTGAGGCTGAAAGACCTGAATGCAATGCAGAAGATACAGAAAGCAGAAGAATTAAATAAGAATCTGACACCAGCGGACGTTTTTACCGTGCACAATCACAAAGTGATTTCAAGTGAAGTTGCTTTTATGGGAGACACAAATGCACCAGTGCAACTTTCCCTGTTGCCAAGTAATGTTAAACCAAGTCGTCACTACGGTGTTCCCAAATCGCACTTTGCTGATAAACTGAGCGCACTGAGTTTGCACGGTGCTTTGGTGACTTTGAAGAACAAAAAAAGTCCGTCTACATGCGGCTCGAACCTTGTGCATGTTTGGTAGCACATATCTGTGTGAGAAGCTCTTCTCAGTGATAAAGACTAACAAAACAGCACACAGGAGTCGCCTCACTGATGAGCACCTGCAATCCATCCTGAGAATCTCCACAACACAGAACCTCACACCAAACAGAAACGAACTTGTGGCCAAAAAAAGATGCCAGGCGTCCAGCTCTAAAATGACATATGAGCAAAGACAACTGAATGATTTGATTTGTTATTGCTGAAAGGAACACATTTTATTTATATTTCCAGGTTTTGTTATGCAGCATGTTCATATTTGAATTTGTATAATTTTGACAGGATATATTTTTATGGAGAGAAAAATCTTTTGGGATATTTAAAATCTAAGTTTATTTTTTATATAAAATTACATAAGAGTAAAGAAATTTGAATGTTTGTTCTTTTAACGTTTACTTTATTTCTAACTTGTATAATTTAGACAGGATATATTTTTATGGAGAGCAAAATATTATAAGTTGTTTAAGGTTTGAGTTGATTTATTCAGGAATAATATTCCTGTCTGTTTTACCATTCCTACCAAAGATATTTCTGTCGACTAAATAAAAATTCCTTCTATTTAAAATTTAAATAGAACTTGAACAAATACGATAGTTCATAATATCCACGCAGACTTGCACGTAAGAGCGGGAGTTATCCATTTTAACAAGCAGCGTATTGCACTGATACGAAATAGCTGTGTGTGTATATATGTAGATATGTATGTATATGTATATATGTTTATATGTGTGTGTGTGTGTATGTATATATATATATGTATTTGTGTGTATATATGTTTATATGTATAGATATGTATATATATGTTTATATATATATGTATATATGCATATATATATATATATATATATGTATATATATATATTTATATATATATATATATATATGACAGCAACACTCATCACTCACAACAGTGACAAAACAATTACATTGACAATCATGTTACGTTATTTTCAAAATGTTTCCTTTTCTTTTTCATTGCTTCTTCAACACACTACTTCTCCGCTGCGAAGCGCGGGTATTTTGCTAGTATTCTTTATATACCCCAGCTGTACAAATACTCAGCTGGCCTAACAAGTTAGTGAATGTCGCTGTTTTTATATCAACTTCTTAGTGGTGAGATGCTAATTGTTGAGAGATACTCAGATGGTTGCGCTTCCACATATGTAAAATAGTTTTGTGAAAAGGTGGCTGTCCCAGCTGTCCACAAGACCAACATCAGGAGCTCCTATCATGTGCTGCCTGAAACCAAGGAGAACTGGTTTATGAACATTTTATGTTAAGTTGAATGCCAAGTGCAGGCCAGGCGATCATTTTGGCCTTGGTACCCCTGCAGATTTTTTTTTTCTCCAGCCTAACTGGAGTTTTTTTTTTTTCTGTCCTCCCAGCCATCTGACCTTGCCTTTTTTCTTTGTTACTTTAATCTTATATTTTATTATTATTATTATTGAGTAATCTTATTTGTCTTTTGTTTCATATAACTTTCTTTTTGCTGTCTTCTAAAGCACTTTGAGCTGAAATGTGCAAAATAAATAAATGTTGCTGCTGTTGTTATAGAGTCAAGGGTGAGGACCAGATTGGTGGGAGATGAGTTTGACGGTGTTGGTGGCATTTCAAGGTAGACTGGGTCTGTATTGTTTTAAACTCTGTTTATTTGGTACTTTGCATTTTCCATGTTGTGTTGTTTAATAAATCTAAAATTTATTGTATAGCTTAGCTTTGTTAGCCTTTTTCTGGTTAGTAAGGCTGACACCATAGTGCTCCTCCTTTATGACAACAGCATTCTTATTTACATTGTGTAAAGTGAAGCTGTCTTGTGGCCTGCACCAAACAAATCTTTTGCACCACCTTTTCTACCTACTGTATATACCCAAAGAGTGCTGGTCAGTCGGTCATTCTCCAACCCGCTGAATCCTAACACAGGGTCACGGGGGTCTGCTGGAGCCAATCCGAGCCAACACAGGGCGCATCGGCGAAGTACTGTCTTAAAAATTTTATTAAGAAGAAAAGTAAACCTTTTTAAACTGAGGGAAAATATACCAATAATTATTTGTTAAGGATCTCTTTGTATACCACATTGTGAGTTCAGCCCTCCGGTTGTAATATGACCAAGCTGTGCGCTGAGCTTACTCTTGAGCATGCAACGTACAGTTGGCCATGTGAACAGTAATCTTGTTTCAAATCTCACAGCTTGGATTGCTGCTGTCATAATCGGTTTGAGTTTCATGGTTTGTTTCAATTACGACAGTATTTGTAGGACTCGTGTTGAAGAGACATTCGGCATCTGTCAAGCGTTGTAAGTATACAACCGGTTTCATCGATAATTTCACATCCAACTTTTGAAAGTTTAAACATTCATAAACATCAAAGTGTCCACTACTCAAATCGTCACCTGTAAATCTAAGATGTTTAAGAGGCATTGGCGGTTGTCGAAAGGTGTAAAATATTTGGCCATTTCGGTACACTTGAAAGCGACAACCGAACAATTCAGCGGTAGCCATCAACTCACATGCAGAACCATAGGTGAAGGGCTTAAGCATTTCACTCTTCTAGTGCTCCTGTGTAGTATAATTATTTCCATGTACTGTCATCAGTCCACACCTTGAACCTGTCCCAGTCATTCAATACATAAGACACAATGTTCCTCTGGATATCAAGAGTGAGCCTGATATGGCCGTGCAATATGTAACAAAGAGAATGGAAAAGGTAGGTGCCATCTCTGAGCATGGAAACCACTCAGTAAGTGACAGTTCTTTGATCGATGGTGATCACCTCGATAGACATGGTAATGGGGGTTACGGTTGGAACGATAAAGGAAATGGGTACCTGAACAATGTAAAGTAAGTCTAAAATACCTACACAATAACTATAATTGTAATAAACGAACAATAAAACAGCGGGGAAGCCATGAATTAAATAAATCAATCCCTGTCTCTGACTCCCTGTTTAACCCTAACTACATTTCTTTATTTGCCTGGGCTTAATTTGTCCATAAAACATGCGTAGACAATTGTGAATTGTTTGTTGTTTAAAGCCCTATTCAAACGAGATTAGTTTCATAACCAGTGTTAAGTTTAAAATCATTATTATTTAAGGACCGCTATAATTTTAAAGGCGTGTTCAGAGGGGATTAGTTTTACACAGGAGGTAAGTCAAAGTCAGTACTTGAAGTTGTCTGATTCCCACCAGCACTCTGTACCAGCATTTCTCCATCCCCTGAATTTAATGTTTGTGTACCAGTGTGTACTTTGAGTTTGGACCACATTAGCAACCCTTATTTATAGCAATAATAAGTCTGTTCACATCTCCAAAACCCTCCACCATCCGCTTTTTGATATAAATTGTGTATATGAGCATGCTGTCACATCTTACGAGGGGATACGCCACCCCCTGTTACTCAGCAGAAATAGCAACGACTACTGGTGCTGGGTAAAGTAATTTCTACCAGAGGACCTCTGTAATTTTAATCCCACCCAATTTGCTCAAATGACATTATTTTACTGATATGTTGATTTGCACAGGGGCTTTTTATAGATGATAAAAGACTCGGTAATCTTTACTGAGATGATTTGGACAGAACTAAAATTACAGAGGTCCTCCAGTAACCACCACCGCCTCCCATCAGAACAGGCCTTGACAGTGTAGCAATGTATAGAAAAACTGTTCAGACAATTTTCAATGAGTGTGGTAGAGATAGAAAATGACAGCATCCACAACTGTGCCATCAGACAAAATATACTGCCACTTCACCTCAGACTTTAAAAGCATGTCCCAAAGACAGGAGAATTTACTTGTACAATTTTAAATGGTGCTCTGGAGGACAAAAACAGGATTAGAACAGCACTTTAAGCGACGGATGTATTTGCTATAAGCATAGCTTTAGAACAGATAATCAAAAATGGCATGAACAATAATAGGAGTAATGTTTACATGTTGGATAAAATTATGGAGTACAAATTACTAAATCTTTACTGAAGCAGCACATTTTGATAATTCTCAAGGATCTGGCTTTTTCATTTTTATTTTTTTATTTTTTTTTTTTTTAAACTGAGCTGTAGTCTCATTTGAAAATTAATTTGCACAGCTCTTACCAAGCAGTAAACGCTTATATTACTCTTTATTTGCCTTACACAGAAATCTAATCCAGTAAATTTTTAATTGTATGCCTCTTCCTAAACATCCCGACTCTGAACAACCACACAGTCCCCACCGCTGGATGTTTCCCTCTAGGCACCATTCCTAAGACCACTTGATTCATACAAGCTGTTGTTATTCTTACTCTTATTCTGTTGTGTGCAAAACCAACAAATTGCAGAAGACTTTAACCAGCATGTAACAATTTAAGCAGAACTAAGCTGTGGAGAGATCTATTCTGGTCCAGGGGTTCTGTCAGTATCGCAACACTGCACAAGTGACATTTGCTGAACTGGCTGAGCACATGTTCTGGATTGAGGGTTTGGAGGTAATGTCAGTGTGTGTTCAATCTGTTAGGTGTCATGATGGAGAATTTATAAAAACCAAAAAAGTGCCTTCTAAAAACTGTCAGCAGAATGTTAAACAGAACAGTCGCAGTATCTGTGGGAATGCACTGCACTTTAGTGTCATGTAGTGATGTTAGGGGGGACGTTCTTGCCGTGTATTTCATCCTTTTAGTATCAAACGGTTTTTCCTTTTTTTCTTCATTTTCCTTGACTCGGAGGCACAAATCTCTAGGCAGTAAACCGTGGTGCCATCTAACGGACGTTAGCGATGGTAACTACAGAGAGAAGTGACATACAACCACTGCTGCGTTTGGGGAAAATGGTGGGGGAAGGATGCTGTCTTTTCAAGGCGAGTCTCTGCTCAAACGTGCTTGCATATAACGGATGTTGGTAAATGAAATACAGCACTATCAGTGTGGGAGTGGGAGTGGGAGTGTGACGTGCAGAAACGCGGATGTGTCAGCCGGACATGCGCACTAGGTCGTTCACGTTTTACATCCATACGGCAGTTCCCCTTCACCTGATCAAAGCATTTGGCCTTCTCATACTTGGACACTTCCGCCATCTCTTGGCAATTTAAAGAAACATGGGCAAAGAGCAACGCACAGAGACCAAAGCTGCTGCTAGATGGCACCACGGTGAACGTCAGTTGCGACGTGCGGCCATCTTGTCGATGATAAGTATGTACCGAACATTGTGTTGGTGAAAAGGTGCCCTGCAGGTCGCCACGAACATTTTTCCCAATCAAACATACCCCATGACCTCCTCCTGGTCACAAAGGAGCCCCATCCCCAGTTTGGTGCTGATCGGACGCCCGGTGCAGATTTGTATGGTGGACAAACAAACATATATACACATACATACATACTGTACATCGACTCTGCTTTATATATTAGATTTAGAAATATTTCTGATTTTGCTAGAGATTTAAATGCTTAACCATCTTTTGTTGATTTCATTATATGTTGCCCTTTCTCTTTGCAGTTTTTCCCCCTCGTATTTTTATTAATGACAATTTAAAACGAGCAGAGCAGACACCCAGGCACCAACACTAAAATAACAGTTTATTTAATTAGCCCAGGAGTCCAATTAAAAACAGAAATTGGTTGGAACAAAAACCTGCAGCCTCAGTGGGCCCCCAGGACTGAGTTTGGGAAGCGCTGGCCTAGGTGATGTCCCATGTGCTTTGTGGGTGGTTCCCCAAGGGGCGAGGCACTTGCCAATCACGGCCAGGGACTACCCTCCACCCTATTTATGGGAGGGCCTTCCATAGTTCCAGGCAGTTCAGTACGAATGCGCTAGGGAGTGGAGAGTTTATTGTGAGTATCTGTGCCTTTGGTTTGCCTTATGATTTTCTGGATTTTTAAACCTCTGCCCTGTTTTTGATCACACCTCTGGATTTTTTTTAATCGGGACTGTGTTAATTGATTTTTTTTTTAAACTCTGCTGTATTTTTTTGACAACAATTTTTGGATTCGGATTTGGGACATGTTTGCCATGCCTCCTCAGGCATCTCCTTGTGCTTTTTGGAGCTTTGTGCTTCCAGAGCCTTTCTGAAAATAAACCTGTTTTTTTATATAGATTTGTCCCTGCCCTTTGTGTTTTTACTCAGGGTTTTTGACGACGTTTTACTCCCTCTAGTGAAAGGGGTTTGGGACTTGTGTTTTTGGGGACTCCCTCAGTCACGACATTATGACACTATCTTTGGTTTGTTCAAAGGTGCCACCATTTTAGAGTAAATATGTTGGTTGTTTTCTGGGTAATCATTTTCAACATACATTCCAGGGAATGCGTTACATGTTACATCATTGGAGTGATGGAATAAAAGGTTGTCTCTGATGTTCCATTATTACCCAAGATTGATGGATAAGCCCACATCGTCTGCAAATTGAATTCTTGATCATTGTCTTTCTGAATAAAGAAAACAGTTTGTTATATTTTCCATTCACAATTCAGCAAACCTTTCAGAACCCCAGTTGTAGAAATGTTTCAGCACTTGTAAGCCCCTTGAACTTGAAAGTCCCAATGTTAAATATCTGTTTGTTTTCTTACTTTTTCTCATTTTTGCTTTACGGTATGTTTCTCAGGGTCTCAGATCATTTTGAGATTCTACATGTTTGGAGGTCAGCCACCTTTTAAAGATCAATCCATCTTCCGACCTGCTTAATCCAAATTTTGTATTTGGTACAAGGTGGAACTCAACCCTGGATGAGACAGTAGGTTGTTGGTGGGTACATTCATTCTCTCGTGGGCCGATTTAAAGACAGGAACTAGCCAAAGATGTTTATCTTTTGAGCGCTGGATACAAACTTGACCACCTACAGGAGAATTCATATAGACAAAGAGGGAACAGCAAATGAGTGAACTGAGAGCTGTGGATGTATGAAAGAGCCAAATTACTGCTTTACTGTTCTGCCACCATTAAACACACAATATAAAAAACAGACTGGCTACGTGATTAGTGTGAAATCTGAAGAGATGTCCCTTTGTCAAATGTCAATGTCAGATGCTTATGGGAGACTATTGCTTGTGAGCCAGCAGGAGTCGAGGGTGGTCCTATCATTAGGCAGTTCTTTCATTAAAGATTGCATTATATTTACTGTATGTGCTGTACTGTGTGTTCTGGTGGATGCGGATAAGTGGGCTAAGGATTGAGAGGGTTTCTTTTATGGGCAGTTTATTTACAGAACATAATGAATATTTAAACATCACAGGTAATTGTAATTTTATTCATCATGGAGTTTTGTTTTTTTGTTTTTTTTTTTGCTGAAATAAACTGCCAGGAATTCTTTAGCTTTGCAATTTTTCTTCTGTAAATGCAGGACTGTCAATTAAAAGCACCTGGGCGCCGTGCCCCACTGTCTAAATGCATAACACAGTGAAATGTATTCACTTAAGCCTGTCATTGTTACAGTGTATTCATTTATTATTTAGGACATAAGGTAGACTTTTCAAAATAAACAATATTAAAAATAATATCCTGTAGACTACCTGAATCACTAGGTTCTAAAAAAAAAATAGAAACTAAATTTAAATTAATTAAAACCTAGCAGGAAATTGGTGCAGAAGTACAGCACCTTTGTATAATGAGCATCAAGGCACACTAATGGCATTCCGGCTGGGTCTGAACAGGGATTCTTACCCGGATGGGAGGCCAGTATAACAATAGGACCGGGGAAGACAATTTATTTGGGACATTTTCTTCCCCAGTATTTTAGGTGGCAGACTCCTTGTGTTAGTCTCCCCATGTGGACATCTGCAGGGTATACTGAACCTGTAGTCCCATGAGGGTGCCCTGTTGGGTTCTGAGGCAGCAGCCAGGGGGAGCTGAAGGGATTAGCACTCCCTACTTTGTGGGACTTCCGATTGGCCTGAAAATGCTTCCATCAGGCTATGCCCTGGGTCCAACATAAAGAGACCACTCAACCTCATCCAGGCAACTTGGAACAAACTTCATCTATAATGTGTGGTGAAGAAAGAGAGAGAGAGAGAGAGAGAGAAAAAAATAAGAAGAATTGTGTTGTGGGTTGCTTCTACTTTGTTTAAGCCATTGTACAATGAATTTATAAAAATAAACCTTTTATTCATTTAGGGACTTGTGCCTGGGGGTTGGGGTTCTGGTGGTCACAGCACTTTACATTTGTTTTCATATATTGGAGATCATGCAGTACTAATGACTTGCTTGCTTAAAGGAATACTCCACCTAAAAATGATATTTTCTATGTGTTACTTTCCCCCATTCTGTTTGTAGTGTTGGTGGAGAAAATTGTTTAATCTCGTATTTCATGCAGAGTGGAGATAATAGGTGTCTATGGTGACCAATGCTGGACAAAAAATATCTAAAAAATCTCACATGCCAAATCTTCCAGTGGTATTCTCACAACATTCACAACAACTCATGTATTTGTGCTAAAACGATGTTAAATAAAGCACTTCCAGTAAATGCTCACATATAAATGAAAATGGAATGCACTCCGACCTGCCTGAGCATTTGACGTGAAGACCCGCCTCCCCAACACATTCATTGGTTAGGAGTCCAGACCACTCCCAGCTTATTCACTGGCTATCATTCTTTAGCTTAAGGCACAAGCCTGGTGTCTTCATGATCTGCGTTTCCATGCGCATGTAATCTCCGGAGTTCTCCTTTGGAAAAACGCTCCAACTATATTTAACTGCACAATAAAGTGTTAAGTGTTACCATCGGCCAACGTGAATTTAAAAATAAGTGTAACACCTGTGATAATTTTCTTGCGTTTTATAAAAATGTTTAGTCAAACTGACTCTTTTTATTTATCGGTTTGCGTTACTGGATTGCACAGAGCAGACTCTGTTGATTTGGGTTGTGCGACTGAGCCCTGTGAAGGATTGACCCACAATGTATGCTCCTTGCCTTACACCCAGTGCATGCTGGAATAATAATGACACAGTACTTCAATACTTCAATAAGATATGCATTAGGTCACTCGTTACTTTAAAAAGGGTGAGGGTCGATTTGTTTCAAACCAGTTTTCTTAAACTTGACTTGCATGTATGGAATGTTTGTTTAATAAAATATTTAAAAAAAAAAAAGTAATCGGGCTATGTAATGCACACAACTTTTAATGTGCTACCCTACTGCTCTCGAGAGTTTAACACTGCACGTTTAGCTCATCAACATAAATGTAGTAATTTCTGGAAATGATGAGACAGATTATTTCAGCCAGTAGAAGAAATAATGTAATCGCCGGACACTTGCCTCTGAAAATATGACTTACGGACGATTCCACCTATCGCTACTGAAACTGTGTGTGAAGTAAATACAGATAAAAACAGACATGTGTAAACAACAAAATCTTTAACAAGGATTAACACACAATCAGGTTATTCGAGGAGAAATCTACATCTGTTATCCGGTTTCTCCGCGGCCAATTTCTCTAATTCAAATAAGGGTCGACATGGTGTAGTAATCGGGCCACTGCAATCTGTGAAGTTTATTTCAAAGCCATTAATAAGCTTACAGGGTGAAAATGGCCAGAATGATGGACAGAAACTTGTGAATGGACAACCCAGGCAGGCTGTTTTAAAGTGCTGATGTTTGCTAGATCGATATATGGCCAGAGTGACCAAGGGCCACAGTTTGCAGAAGCCAGGAGAACAGGCGCAAGTGTCATTTGGACACAGTCTAGAAATAACATAGACAGCTCAGATGGCAGTTGCCCTTACCTGGCAATGAATATGTAAATCTGTGAGTGTTTATAATGACAAGGATCCATCACAAAGCCAGGAGCCGTCTCCATGCCACCGGACACTCAGCTGGATCAGGCACGTATAGTTGTCAGCATTCCCCACTGAAGAACTGGATGACGACTGGATGTTCCATTGGCTTCTCTCCGGCCTGGACATGTATGTATAAACACATTGCAATTTGGGGGTGGAATTATTATTTTAAAGCAAATTAAATACATATATTATTTCTTTTGGCGGCATGGTGGCACAGTGGGTAGTGCCGCCGCCTCGCAGTTAGGAGACCCGGGTTCACTTCCTAGGTCCTCCCTGGATGGAGTTTGCATGTTCTTCCCAAAGTCCAAAGACATGCAGGTTAGGTGCATTGGCGATTCTAAATTGTTCTTGGTGTGTGTGCGTGCATGCCCTGCTGTGGGCTGCCACCCTGCCCGGGGTTTTATTTCCTGTGTTGGCTGTGATTGGTTCCAGCAGACCCCTGTGACCCTGTAGTTAGGATATAGCGGGTTGGATAATGGATGGATGGATGGCCTGGCTTATTGACTATATTTCATCACCTAATCTTTAATTTAAAAAATATCTGTCTTTACCATCTAACTGGGTTCTCTATTGAAAGTAATCTGAAAATGTTTGAAATGACATTAATTTGTGCAATTTTCAAAGTCGCTGAAACAATCATTTCTAGAAGCCGAAAGCAGATGCGGCCGTGGTAGCATATGCAAGAATGTGGTTTATTAAAATGTTCCAACATTTGGTCCCCCACCTCCACCAGTCTGTGTTTTGGGAAATGTATGTGCTGAATGTGCCTACAGAATTGAACACAATCTGCTGTTTTAAAACGACCAGAAAACACATTCAAATAGAGTAACTCTGTAAAAGTTAGATTAGTTTGAGTAGAAATTCTAACAGTAGAAGCTGAAATAATACCAACATAACAATACATCCTATGAATTTCAACAGGAAGCTCTTTTGACAATATGAGCCCAATTCTGTTTCAGTATTACATGTTTTGAGTTGACACATTTATTATACCCATCTACCTAACGGGGAGCTGATATCTTTTTTTTGTCATCAAAATCGCCTGCAGTTGTTAATACATTCACTGCACATGGTGTTAAAAGCACAAACTAGGAGTTACTTAATGAGTAACAAGCTTCTGACATACCAAATTTACATTTTAATGGTTCGACAGTTTTAAACCAGCATCCTTTAAACTGTCCAACACTGCCTACAGGTGTGTTAAATGGGAATCTCAGTCAGTGCTAAAGATTACAAAATCATTAACTATGCACCAGAATATTCAGAGTGAGGACATAATAGCTGATCCATCATATGGTGAAATGTTTGGGGAGCGTCATGAAGCCCAAATTGAATCCTAACAAATTTATACAGACCAGTCAGGGTGGAAAATATAGTATTCTCACAGCACAGGCACCAGCCAGGCTTCCTTATTTGGGTCCAATGTAGAGATATAAGGCGCCTGTCCTAATTTTCCCAACATCTCCTCTGCACCGTGTTTCAGGTGTGCATCAAATTTAGAAACTTTATTTAAATGTCTAAAAGCTATGTAAAATTATCAGGTTTTGAGACCATTACAATGGGACAACTCCATTTGCAGCAAACTGTAATCTGTTTTTTGTAATTTTTTTGTAGTTGTTAGTTATGAACTTTCCCAAAATCAGTTCTTCCTGTATATAGTTAGTGGCATACTGATCATATGATATAGTACGGACGCTAATTAATGTTACACCCCACAGACTGCATGCCCCCCGGCTTCTCTGTTAAGTCATCAAATACATGGTGCATGCTGTAGGAGAAAGCTGTTTATGTGACACCATGTTCTCTTTTTTTCTTAATGGAAAGGGAATTAAAATAAACTTCTGTTTCGCCTCTACATGCCTTAGTTGACGTCTTTACAAAACAAAACAGAGTAGGACGAATTCCAGTTGGTTACGAATTCACTTCTTTTGCAGATTCCACCTAACTGAAGCATTTGCGTTACCTCCTGATGAATGGCTGCGTATTGAGTTTCAGGAATCTTGTACAGGCACATTTGAATTTTGACAACAGGCTTTATTATTAGTTTATGTTCAGTAAGAATAGTTGTAATACCGAAAATACAGCTTGGTTCCTTTGGATAAGTACGCACAGCTAAGTCAATTTTATATTCGTTAAATCATGATCTGTGGAAAATTCCGGTTCATCAGAAAAGCAGCTGCCAATAAAAATGTGTCCTTTGGGTTGTGGCATTCTTTTTCTGAAAGACTAATGTGTAGTATTTGAACTGGTTTACACCATCTGGCTATTCAGTCCTTTTAATTTACAGGATTTACGTGTTTATTAACAATGGCAGGACTTAATCATTTAGCTAAAAACATGTGAGAATCAGTCAACTCAAGAATGAGCACACAGTCTCATTTACGGAAACTCCCAGAATTTTCGTTTTTTATCATAAGAATGTTATTTTGCTTCTTGCTTGGCAAAATGTAGTAAGAGAAAGCGAGAAACAATGAGAAAGTATAAAGGAATTTTCCGCAAAGAGAGGAGTGTCAGCAGTCATGTGCCAGCATACCCTGCTGGTTGCTCCACACAATCCTGTGCTTAGGTAGGGAGAATCCGAAGTTGGTAAGAAAAAGCCTTTAATTATACTTGGGCTGTGCCAGTCCTGAGGTAGACATTGCTGGGAATTAACGTTCTGGAAACTGACAGATATAGGTTTGATGTTTTAGGGCCCACTGTAAAAGGGTTCCCCTGACTCCCTATTTCTTGCTACCTAGGAAAATGAATTATTAGATCAGCCGAGGGAACAGGACGAGTGTCACTCTTAAACTATTTAAGAAGATGACCAGAACCCTAACCTCACCAGCCAGCTAAATTATCCACATTTTTAGTATACAGATTTTGGTGTTATTGACTAGAATAAATAAGACATCACATAATTTGACACAATTGACACTTTATGAGGTGTTGACTGTGTGACTTGGCATTTGATCCTTAAGCACTGTAAAGCTAATCAGAGAAGACTTTAGCGACCTTTTGAAAGCCGTCAATACTACAGACCACCAGGTGCTCTTAAATATCAAGAAAATACCAGCTGTTCTAATAATCGCTGAAGGCAGCAAGTGCCTGCTGCTGAAGTTGGTGACATAAGCGCCATCTCAGACGGAGTCTACAAAAGAGTCCAACAGGGTTCTGCCATTTTTCACGCTTTGCATAAGTGCCTTTAAATTTTTAATTCTAGAAGGTAAATGCCATCCATTCTTAGAATGGTTTATTATACGAGTGTCTTTTCCTATCCGTTCTGCCCATTTCGACCATATTAAAGTAATCAGTGATTCCAAATTGACAAATATGTGTGAGTGGATGTGTGCAATGGGTCAGTATGCCCCCTGGGTGAATTGCTGCTTTGTGGCCAGGAAATTGTGAGGCTCCACACAACTGAGAGGCTATTAAGCAGGGCTACAATAAAACACGTTCTGTATTTACAAGCAAAGTCAATGAAATGGACCACACCGTGTACAAAATACTACAGCTGTGGGCTTAGCACTTACAGTGATGGGCAAAGGTTTGGACGTTTCTGTTACTGTGAATAGTTCAGTGGTTAGAAGATGAACTGATCACCAAAACATATAATGTTAAAGATGAAACATGATTTTCAGCAAGATAAGAAAAGATGCACCATGTAAAAGTTTAATAAATAATAATTCCTTACATTTATGCAACGCATTTCTCACTTCTCAAAGTACATATCACAGTGAGAGTAGGGAGCCACTTCAACCACCACCAATGTGTAGCATCCACCAGGATAATGCAATAGCAGCCATTTTGCTATAGGGCGCTCAGCACACATTAGCTTTCAGGTGGTGAAGGTGTGAGAGAGAAAGAGACAATTAGAGACAGGGTGATGATTAGTGGGCCAGAATGACTGGGCCGTGGTGGGCAATTTAGCCTGGACATTGGGGAATACCCTACTCTTTACAAAGGATGCCTAGGGATCTTTTATGACCACAGCGAGTCAGTAGCTCGGTTCTATCATGTTTAAATGCCTGCATGTTTTACCACATGTGTTACATCTCTGGCTATTAAATAGGACTTCTAGCTTTTGTAATACAAAGTTGTGAAAAATGTGAACACATATAATGAGGTACTCTAAAGCATTTAACACAATGTACTACTTTCCAAGTAATTCTGAAATATGCTTAACTGACTTAATATTAAGTCTCATCTCATCTTGTGAATTCTGCTTTTCCTGGTGAGGGTCATGGTGGCAGCAGGCCAAGCAGGTCAGCTCTGACTTCTGTGTCTCAAGCTACAGATTTCCAGCTCTTCCTGGGTAATTCCTAGTTGTTTCTAATCCAACCAAGAGATACAATCCCAGTGGGACGTGTAGGGGGAATCGCCTTGCATCTGAACAACATGTCCAGATCACCTTAGCTGGCTCCTCTCGAAGCGGAGGTGCAATAACTCTACTCAGAGGCTCTTCTGAAACACAGAGCTTTTCTCTCATCAGCCCAACCATCCTGAGAAGAAATGTCATTTCTGCTGCTTGTGTTAGCATAAAGCAACGATGCTACCCCTAGTCACTTCAGCTGGACACCCTTACATCTTCGGCTGCACCTTGACGTCCTGTCCATGAGAACCACAAACAGGAGTGGTGATGACAAAACACGGCCTTGATGGAGTCCAACTCTCCCAGTGTCTGAATGCTTAACATTAATTGTCAAGAACAAATTCAAATGTTTCAAACTCAAGTCAGACCCATTATTAAGTATTCTAGGCAGCTCAGGTCCAAATCTTCATACCACTACAGGATTCAGAAAGAGTTTTTATTTCCAATTTGTATTTATACGAAACAGTTAAAGACTTCTTTTTGAATTATAATCAAATAATGTTAAATTGGTTCTTGTGTTCAAAAACCTTGAATAACCTTTCTGTTCTATATAGATATGTCACTATACTACAGAGAGATGTCAAAGGTCATTCCACTGTGCATCAATAAAAGTCCAATCAGAGGATCTCCTTGATGGCACCTGCAGTGAAGGTCCAAACGCTTCCTCTGGCTCATGCACATAAACTTTTCCTGTTCGATTTCTCTTCATTCATCGTTTCTGCTCCCAAGACACAATGCAAAACTCGGCGTTAATGTGCACCGCGGTTAGGCTGCCACCTCTCATTCTTCCTCCTTTCGATCGTCACAAGTTTATGGCTAAATGACAAGGTGCTGCTATTGTCAAGGAGTGAGTAAACCCAGTGAATTAAAAAGTTACATGACATAAGCCTATTCAATTACTGCAAGTTAATCTTTTAAAAAGAATAACATGACCTGAAGGAGGATTTTGTCACATTACCTTGCATTTCTGAAGAATGTGAAGCTATCACAGGGGATGACTTCACTGACAGACAATAAAACAGCTGTAGCTACTCATCCAAAGAAATCAAGATATGTTTTCTCTTGCGAATACCAACTTGCCGTTATTTTGAAGAATGCAGGGTTAGCGAGCTTGTTTGGCTGAATGGCCCATGTTCGGCATAACTGTTTGGATGTCCTAATACTCTAAAGTATAAAACAATTATGAAGCCTAGTCGTAAAGTCGAAATGCATTCATATAGAATTCCAGAAGCCAGAAGGACTGCTGTTTGTCAGCACATTAGACAATGGGTCTATTGCATGAAGGCAGATGGTGCTGTTCAGTCAATAAACATTCTGGTGTGTACCTTAATGCTCTTCGACTTTGTGTCGAATGAGCAGTTGCTCATGGAGTCCCGAATAAGGCACATTACCTGCATTATGGGGGAGCGTCAGTTACGGCACTACGGCCATATGGCGCGTTTCCCCGAGGGTGATCCGGCTCGTAAGATCCTCATTGTTGGGGACTCGGCTGGACCAGGCCATGGGGTCGCCCATGTAACACCTGGCTGCGGCAGATAGAGGGTCATTTCCAGAGGGTGGGACTGGACCGCGTGTCTGCCTGGGGTGTTGCCAACCGGAATCCCAAGCTGTTTCGTCATGTAGTGAGAGCGCCAATGCGCTGTACCAGTGCATGCTCCCCAACTTGACTTGACTTTAATGCTGTTGTTGTTCTTAGCAATAACTTGGATTCTCATCTGATGTGCCTTCAGGCAGTGTCAGACATTCTGATAGAGAGAGAGAGAGAGAGACCAGACTAACTGCTAAATTTGATATTTTAACATTACATTATGTATTTTTATAGTTACCACTATGTAGTATTGTATTTTTGTGAGCTAGCCATCTTGTTTACCGTGTCCATGCCAATTGTCACCACGTGATTCTCATTGCGTTTCACGTGACATCGCAACTCCAATGTTATTTAAGAAGAAAGCTCATAGCACTCTGTATCCTAGCTTTGGGATAAATTATAAAAATACTCAACTCAGTCTCATTTTGCAGTTTAGGGACTTTCAGGTTTTAGTTGTCAATTCTTTTTAGACCATAGGTTTTGGCATAGCGCTTTCAGTTTTGCTCTCTGAAATGTTTGATCTCCCAGTTTTGACTCAATTCCTGTTTCCTAATCATTTTTTTTTGTCCCATTAGCCTCTTTTCTCTTTGTGGAAGAAATATGTCGCCCTGACGTCACATGTGATGAAGACCATGGAGCGGCTGCTGCTTCACCACCTGAGGCCACAGGTCCGCCACACCCTCGACCCTCTGCAGTTCGCATAACAGGAGAAGGTGGGAGCGGAGGATGCTATCATCTGTATGCTACACCAATCCCTCTCCCACCTGGACAGAGGCAGTGGTGCTGTAAGAATTATGTTTCTGGACTTCTCTAGCACCTTCAACACCATCCAGCCTCTGCTCCTTAGGGACAAGCTGACAGAGAAGGGAGTAGATTCATACCTGGTGGCATGGATCGTGGATTATCTTACAGACAGACCTCAGTATGTGTGTCTTGGGAACTGCAGGTCTGACATTGTGGTCAGCAGCACAGGGGACTGTACTTCCTCCGGTCCTGTTCAATCTATATACATCAGACTTCAAATACGACTCGGAGTTCTGCCACGTGCAAAAGTTCACTGACGACACTGCTATTGTGGGCTGCATCAGGAGTGGGCAGGAGGAGGAGTATAGGAAGCTAATCAAAGACTTTGTAAAATGGTGCGACTCAAACCACCTACAACTGAACACCAGCAAACCCAAGGAGCTGGTGGTGGATTTTAGGAGGCCAAGGCCCCTCCCGGACCCTGTGATCATCAGAGGTGACTGTGTGCAGAGGGTGTAGCGAGGCTACATAGTAGTAATAGTGTTGTCAGTGTTCGTACCACGTGCGTCTTGTTTCCATCGTCCCGTTTGCTGTTTGTGTGTGTCAGTGAATGCCGTCCCGATGATGGAAGGAGACCGCAGCCCCAAACCTGGAAAACACCGGTTTACTATCAATCAATCAATTACATCCATCACAGGACTATAAAAACAATCAAGAGGGAACAGGGAGAGAGAAAAGGAGACTTTCGTTTTCACGACCACGAACCATCTGTATCTGCTGTATTCCACATCGCGCATTTCCATCCAGTTTGTTTTTCATTCCGCCAGACTTACTCCAATACCCTCATGAGAGACCCCATTGTCTGATTTCATCATCCACCGCGCACCGTGGATTCACGGTGAGGCTGTTCTCCTTTGTTCTGGGAAATACAAACACTCCACATATCGGTTAACCAGTCATCTGCATTCAGGACAATTGTAACTCGGACTCAAGTTCACGACCGTTCATTTCTGTATCTCATTCATTTTTGTTATTCGTGTTGTTTGTTATATGTTACAAGGGCAAGGGAGGGTTTGTTATATTCATATATGTTGTTGTCACGTTGTTGCTTTGGTGGAGGGATATATATATTTATTTATTTTGCTATTTTTTCTGTTTCATTTAATACAATTTATCAGTTTAAGTTTACATATCTGCTTTTCTTTTGTGCTTATATTAACACCGTCGTTGATATTTCGATTCAACCTCAGTAATTTATCCAGGCCACAGGTCTTGGAGGTGTAGCTGCCGGCCGGGTAAGGGGTCGGCCGTTACAAGGGTGAAGACCTATAAATACCTGGGAGTGTAGCTGGATGATATAATGGACTGGACTGCCAATACTGATGCTCTGTGTAAGAGAGAACAGAGCTGACTATACTTCCTTAGAAGGCAGGCATCCTTCAACATCTGCAATAAGATGCTGCAGATATTTTATCAGACGGTTGTGGCAAATGCCCTTTTCTACACGGTGGTGTGCTGGGGAGGCAACATAAAGAAGAGGGACGCCTCACGCCTGGACAAACTGGTGAGGAAGGCAGGCTCTATTGTAGACATGGAACTGGACAGTCTGACATCTGTGGCAGAGCGACGGGCGCTGAGCAGGCTCCTGTCAATAATGGAGAATCCACTGCATCCACTAAACAGGATCATCTCCAGACAGAGGAGCAGCTTCAGAGACAGACTGCCATCACCGTCCTGCTCCACTGACAGACTGAGGAGACCCCACACTATGCGACTCTTCAGTTCCGGGGTAAATATTAACATTATACAAAGTTATTGTCTGTTTTATTTGCATTTTTATAACTATTTAATTTAATATTGTTTTTTTGTCAGTCATTATTAAGACACAACAAAGGGGGCATTCTGCACAGGGAAAGGGCAAAATACTGTATAATGAAATCAACAAAAGAGAGTTAAGCATTTAAATCTATAGCAAAACAAATATTTCTAAATGTCATAAAACATAAGCTTCCAATAACTATTAACCAAGTCATTAGAAAATGGATGCATGGATGACGTGAGAGATCATACTATCGAAATCCTGATGTCAACAGATTTTCTGGATTAGCATACATTATTTTAGGGTGTTGCATTCTGCTACTAATGAGTATTAAAGGTGGAGGACTGAGATAGCAGAAGAGAGTATGTTGCCTTTAAAACAATGAAATGCTCAAACTGTTCTTTTGTGTGAGTATGGTGGGTTGTGCAAATTGAATTAGCCTGATGTGCTAATTAACTCTATACACCTAAACTTGTGAGCTTTTAATTGCATTAGATTTGTGGAGTTCCTTAAGGAAGATGATGTAAAGCACTTAGATGTATACAAATTGTTAACACGTTTCAGTCAGATAGTGTAACTGACTTGTGATTTTTGCTAATTGGTTGCTTTTGCGCATTTTATTTAAACAGTCTCACTCATTACAGGCACATTTTCTCTTTCCTGCCATTTCTAAGATTGCAGTTTCTTACAGTATAGTTATTACCATAATACAAGAAACGAATGCTCTCCATTCTGTTTGATGTTTGAGGTGTGTATTTATTGAAGGGGAGAAGCTGATAATTTGTGTTCTTTGATAATGCAGAATGGCTGATCTGGTTATGAATGTGTTGAGCCATGAGATACAAGACCAATCCCCCTGGTGCTAATTTTTGGCTGATGACCTTGTGTTGTATAGAAACCAAAAAACCCTGAAGTGGGGAGGAAGTTGGAAAAATGGGGAAGGACATTGGAAGACAGAGGATTGAAGATAAACAGAAAGAAGACATGACATATGAAGTGTAATGATGATCAGAATTCAGAAGTTAGGCTGAAGGAAGAGCTATTGACAAGTGTGAATACATTTAAATATCTAGGATGAGTGGTGGCCTGAGATGAACAACTAGATAAAGATAACCCACAGAGTAAAGTGTGGATGGAACAATTGGAAGAAGGGATCAGGAGTATTGTGTGAATGAAGAGTTAAGGCAAAGGTTAAAGTTAAGGTTTTAAGGACAGTGGTAAGACCAGCAATGATGTGTGGAGCTGAGACATGAGCAGTAAAGGGAATGCAAGAGAAGTTAGATGTGCCAGAAAAGAGAATGTTGTGATGGATGTGAGGGGTTACAAAAAAGGACAGAATAAGAAAAGAGACAATCAGAGGTGCAACAAAAGTGGGAGAGACACCTAAAAAAGTACAGGAAAGTAAGTTGAAATGGTATGGACATGTGATGAGGAGAGACAGTGAAGATGTGGGCAGAAGAGTAAAGAAATGGAAATATAGGGGAAGAGAAAGTGAGGGAAGCCAATGCAGAGGTGGATGGATAAAGAAAAAGAAGACCTGAAGGATTAGGGCCCAACTGGGGAGGAGGTACAGGGCCGAGCTGTTTGGAGAAGGTTGATCAAGCACATCAACCCCCACGAGAAGTGGGAAAAGATGAAGAGGAAGAACAAGATAATGTGTAATGTGTGAGTTGTCGATGGTTAATTATGGTAGGAATTCTATTCAGAAGATATCTTAGGAAAAAAGGTAGACATTCATAGTAACAACTAACACCAGAGGAAATTTTGTATTTGTCCAAAATCTTGGATACTGAGAGGTCTGAGATGCTGACCTTTATGCTAATGATGTCACAGGTTATGACCTCTGAGACCTTGCACCCCACAACAGGATTCCACATAAGGTAACAAAACCACAAAAAAGGTGGCATCTGTGAAAAACAAAATGGCTGCATGTCAAGCTGTGGTTATTTTTTTAGGACCCTTAAAATGAACTTAAATCCACAAAGTTTTCAAAGAAATTAATTATTCATGTCCAAAAACCCAGGAAGAGTAGAAAAGACAAAGACAATTGGTTAAAAATCAAAAGAGAAAAGTGCTAGTAGAAGTTCTGCGTGAGCCTGGCTGTTCTTCTGGCTCCTGCTCGAAGATGGGGGTCTGCAATCTTTTTAGGTGGTGGGCTGAATTGTCAATAAAGGCTTATACAGTGGTGAGACTACGAGCCCAGGTAATTTAGCACACGTGTTAATAATAGACATTGACATTAGAGGTAGTTACTCCATGATATGGTTTAATTATAAAACTTTTCTCAATTGAAAGCTGTCAAGAGCGATTCTAAAATGCCGGTAAGTGTGTAATTTTAAAAGACAGTGATTTCTCAATGACACTGTTCTAGTCACATGTGTGATGATGCGGGTCCGCTCCACGCTCCCATCCTTCTTTATGGGAGCCCTTGAACCCAACACCGAGATGAGCTGACAAATCTCACATGAAGCCAGGGGGTATATCCAAAAAGTGCTAAGTGCTTTTATTAAAACAATAATCAAAACAAAACAAAGTGCAGTGCATCAGTTCCAATAAATATTCCATAAAACCAGTGTCCAGTGGGGATAAAACTCATCAATAAATAAATCCTTCAAAATCCGAGGTCAAAATGTGCAGAAGTTAAAAAGCAGTCTCTCTCTCATTACTCTCTGGCCCACCTCCGTCACTCTTTCTCCCCGGCTCACCCATTGCTTCATCATCCGGCGGAGACCTCAACGGCCACAAGCACCTTCAGCCAACCTCCATCTTGGCCTCCTTGCGGATGTCACTGCCAGACCGTCAAGGTTGGCTCTCCTCCCTTCATCCTTCGCACACCCATAGTCGCTCCTCGTATCCCTTGAGAGAACACCTACCCTGCTCACCCCACTCACTTGAACAATCAGTGGGGTGAACTAGCCCCCATAGCACATCAGCCTAACGCTCCTTCATGGGGCCACAGCTCGTGGTGTCTCCACTTTCCAGGTGGCCAGATCATAACTTCATGTCTGCTGTTTGCCGTCCTTTAACCTCACGCTTTCTCTTTTCCTCGATCCTTCCATTTCTCTCCCCCCTTGGTGTCAACCTGTATATATACATACCCTCATGCATCTCCACGTGGGTGCAGAGCCATAGTTAAACGCTGCTGGAAGCCAATGAGGTAATCTAGAATGACCGCACCCACAGGTGCAGGTGCAACTCGCTCCAGCCACCTCATTAACTCCCAGCGGTCGTGCAATCGTGCCCACGGAGAACGACACAGCTATACGGATTTAAAACCTGGCCCTTCTTTTTGAAGACGCGGACCCGCTATACCACAACATGAAACTGTTACTATCCGCTAAGAGTCTGATCTTCACTACAGTTCCTTCTTTACCAAGATCTCTACCTGGTGGTTGGCTTCCTTACTTGTTACTTCATTCATTTTTGAGAAGACTTCCCCCAGCTGTATGTGCTGCCAAATACTGACGACACACACACACAACATGCCAGCAGTGCCTTGGGAACAAATCCTGAGTGATGTGCAGTTTGTAGAAATCAAGCAAAGAAACTTTGGTAAACTTATTTTAAAGTTCTTTTTTGTGTCGTCCACCTTACCAGCTGAAAGAGATGAAAAGACTGCAAAATCAGCCTGGTCTTGAAATTCTCAATAAAGGTCGGTAACCTGGGTGGCTTAAGTCCTCACTTCTGTCCTAACACTGACCCTTAACATTACAAGTTTTGCTTCTTGCGCTTGACTCAGATTATTGTCATATTTGAAGCACTTAAAAGCCCCGTACCAACACTGAAATGAGCTCTACTGGAAAGTCGTTAATAACTGTATCTTCCGACTCAGTGATGAAACATCTGACAAACGCACAAATTAGCTGAAGGCTAGTGTGTCTCCAAACACACATCTGGAAGTGCAGGAATATCCCATTTTGGTTAATCTGCTGCCAAAAAACTTTTCTCTGTCAAACGTCCTTCTTTGACATTTGTAAATGGCGCTCTTTAGTCCGATTTTGTACAAAGACTTGGAGGTGCACTGGAAGCTCCTCCTTCGAAGAGGCCATAGCCAATCACACCAGTCACTGATAAAATCTGACACACGCACAAACTCATACCTTTAAAAACACACAAGCTAGTTAAATGCAAGCAAGCAGTTAAACCATACATCATAATTATAACAATAACTATTTACATTTATGTAGCACTTCTTTCATTGCTCAAAGGTCTTAGAGTGGGACCACTTCAACCACCACCAATGTGTAGCACACACCTGGATAATGTGACGGCAGCCATTATTGTGCAAGTAGGCTCACCACACAGTAGCTATTAGGTTGTGAAGGGATGAGAGAGAGATTAGAGATGATTAGGGGCCAGAATGACCAGGCCGCTGTGGGCAATTTAGCCTGGATGTTGGGAAACACCCTACTCTTTACGAAGGATGCCCAGGAATCAGTTTTATGTTTTATTTGAAGGACGGCACCATTTTTACAGTACACTGTCTTTGGCTCTGCACTGGGCTATCAGGATCCACACACAGACAACGGGGTAAGCAGCCCCTGTTGGAATTCCCTTGTGACTCCCCGTGCACTCGCACCTCTGCACACCTTCGGGTTCTGGGCGTCTGTAACGTAACCAAAGGGATCAGTGGTGTATTTTGGAGACACAGAACCAAAAATATTCAAAGGAAAACAAATCTTTATTAAAGTGCCAGTAAGAAAACAAAAACTCTAGTGTCATTCACTTCAAAATAATTACAGTCCTCTGCAGTGACAGTAATCTACTGTATACAGTATATAAAGGGTGGTCCAGATCTAATTATGCAATTTTCATTACGCTATAACTTATTAAGTTTATTACATAGAAAATCACCCAAAAAATCCTGGACCATCGAGAAATGTGCAAACTGACAACATGAAGAATCGTCTTTGCGTCGAACCGGAATCGTCCCCGTATAAATCAAACTCATCCACACGATCTGGATCTGCATAATTAGATCTGGACCACCCTGTATAAAAGCCAAATACCACTGACTCACTCATCACGAAATCTCCCGAACCATGAAGACTTGGGACTTGAAATTTAGAATGAAGTTAACCCATGGCCCATAGGTGTTCACTAAGAAACGGTTTTTAAAATTTCGTGGTCCAAGTGCGTTCTGTCTGTATGTCTGTCCGCTTTTCAGGAGATAATTACTTAATGGATTTAGATCTGGTTGTTTTCTATTATTTGCTTGAACTTTCTGGTTGATTTTGCGACTTCACTCATCACGCTAAGTACCATAGTTCACTTGCAGTACCGATGTATTTATGCAAATCAATGAGAGCAGGGGGGCGGGGCCTTCCTCATTCACTCGCCAGCCTCTGTTCGAATTGGTCTACGTCTTGCCACGTGTTGGAGTGCACCTTGCCTCCACTTAGCTAGCGGTACCTGTTTGTTCAACAGACATTATCATCTACAGATTATTAAAGAGTAACGTTTGACGTTTTTGAGAGAGAGATCAGAGCTACGTGTGTTTTAGAGGGTAGCTACTGATTGCCAGAGATATCACGGGCATGTGGTTTTCTCCCCACGGGGGGAACGCTCTCCTGTCAGAGCTGAACACAATCAGATATAGTGGCAACGTCTATCAATTTTGAAAGTTTGTCCTGTTTCATTAATATGTGGGTGCAGCCATAAGGTATAGCTATTTGAATATATACAGCAATAAAGAAAAATAAGTGAAGGTGAATCTATAAAGTATTTACATGGCTCAAAAATAAAAGTGATGACCAAAAAAAAAAAGAAAGAAAGAAATAACAAAAACACACGATTAGACAACTTCTCTTCTTCCTCCTTCTCCCAGGACAAAAATCAAGAAGGACAGAAAAAACAGTCTTCAATATCAAAGTGAATAAAATGGCACAAAACACAAGAAAAGCGGTGAAAAAAAGGTAACTCTATATACAGGAATGATCAAAAGGATCGCTCTATTACAATCGCTCAGCTACCTTCTCTCTCCAACAGCAAACGGTCAAAAGACAGCTGGGTACTTCTCAGTTTTATCTGCCAAGCCAATCATTAGCTCCGGCCCGACACCAGTCCGTCAGTGACGCACCTTCTGACCTTCCACCCCTTGATCTAGGCGGAAGTCTCCCTATATTTTGGGCTGCCAGCACACACACACTCTCACATGCACGCACCTCCAACTTGGTAGCTTCTTGATGTTGCTTTCGCTTTTCTTCCTCTTCCTCTCTTTAAACACAGGGCTGCTGGGCACACCCAACTTACGTGCCTCCATTTTCAGCCAGTTACCCTGCCGTGACTTCAGTGGGTACATGGACGTCATTCCTCAGTATGGCATGAAGTAACGCCGGGTGGCGGTGTGCTGGCGCTGACGTATTAACGTGAATGACAAGTCTGCTCACTCACATCAAAACTGCCAACAACGTTTTCGACCCGTGGCGTGCTTCTACACCACCACCCAAGCGTACGCTCCCACAACCTTCTCACCTTCCCAGCAGATAAGTGCTCTCTTTTTATAACTAACCTATGCAAAGATCAAGCTGCTGTAGTTAGTTGTTAGTCTCCCAGAGTGCTGCGATACAGCCTATCACACTCAAACAACTCTTTCAGCAGCAACCCAACATTTTCCTAAATGGTCTCCCATCCAAGTACAGGCTGGGCCTGAACACACTTGGCTTCAGGAGGATGACCTCTTCTGAAGTGCATGTGGTATGGCTGAACTACACTGCTGTGACTATTTGTAGAGTAAAAGCTTGGCTTACTTTTGAATTGCACTACATGGCATCTTATTACACTTACACCAGCCAAATGTAGCATCATCTTGCTCAAAACAGCTCACTGGGGTCAGAGTATGAGATATTTCAGCAAGAGCCCAGCGGCCGTGTCATGGGTCACATGTAGATCACAAGCCCTAGTTTGCCAACTCCCACTCTAAGACGTGTTGGCCGTTTTCACTCAACTTATCTGTGTAGGGATGTCTTCCATTTCTAAACCCATTATTGCCTCTGTATGTCTTCTCATAAAAGCAAACATTTTACACTAAGATTGCTTTGCTGTATCCTTTGAAATGTGAATATTCAAATCATAAGAATCTGAGGTAGGTAGCAGGATGGTCTCCTTTCTTGAAAGATACACAAATTGTTGAGACGTTCTACTGACTCTGTCTGATCTGAGTGTCTCTGCTCCTCTGCTCTCAATACATGGACTGCAGTCACGCTCTGGTCCAGTGGCATTGGACAAGACATCAAATCTAGGGCCCCTACTGGTAATGCATGTGCTTGTCTCTGATCTCCATCCTAAATCTTACCAGAGGGTATGTGACTTAACGACCACGTATGCATTTCAACTTCTGACTAAGGACTGGCTACTCCACGTGTCTCTCAATGCATCATATCATTTTTCTGCCATCTTGACCCAAATATTTTCCTTATATTCACAAAGAACTTTGATCAAGATGTGGACAAAATTGAACATTTGCACTTCTTGTAAGTATTTAATGCAGCTGGTTGTATCTGCACACAGATATAATGTTGAGATACTGCTTGAGGTTTATCAAAACCAGGAGGAGTTCTAATAGTGATGGAATCAGCGAGTAAACACTCCTGTTCAGCAGCCAGGTTTAGCAACAACAGCAACATTTATTTATATAGCACATTTTCATACAAACAGTAGCTCAAAGTGCTTTACATAATAAAGAATAGAAAAATAAAAGACACAATAAGAAAACAAAATAAATCAACATTAATTAACATCGAATAAGAGTAAGGTCAATGGCCAGGGGGGACAGAAAAAACAAAAAAAACTCCAGACGACTGGAGAAAAAAATAAAATCTGTAGGGATTCCAGACCATGAGACCCCCCAGTCCCCTCTGGGCATTCTACCTAACATAAATGAAACAGTCCTCTTTGGATTTAGGGTTCTCACGGAAGGACTTGATGATGATGGTCATGTAGACTTCTGGCTTTTAATCCATCCGTCATTGTTGGAGCATCATGAAGCTTTGAGTAGGTGGAGGTGGCGCAGGCCACCACCACAAAGAAACTGGAAAAAGAAACAGAAAAAGAAACTAGCAGCCCTAGTCAATGTCTGAAAGTACCTAAAGATGGTCTTTCCTGTAACAGGTCCTTTGGGTGCTGTCTGGCTTTGAGGTGCAACAAATGAGAAATGAAAACATTTCCATGGGTCTGCGTACAGAAACCTAGGAAGAACATACAAAGTCCTTTCCATAACCCAGAACTGAAACATAGTGCTGCCCACTGCACACCATTTATAGGTTTGCTATTTTTATTCTTGCATCTCAGTATTTGTGTTTCGTTCATTAGAACTGTGACTGTGCTAATTGTGATGCAAATTTGGTATTGCAAAGCTGTAAGAGACACAGAATAAAGTGTTACATTATGAAGAGCTTTTAAATTAATTAGTAAGTGTTAAATACTGAAAACAGGTTGACGGAGAAATCGTCGATTATGCGCAGTGTTCTACAGTACATAAATAAGGAGACTTTAGTGTCGATGATCATCCTGGGGTGGCATAGTGGCACTGCGGTTAGTTCTGCTGCCTCACAGCTCTAAGACACTGGCCCAGTCACGGTCTCTGTGGAGTCTGAATGCTCTCCCTATGCCTCAGATTTTCTCAGGATGCTCGGATGTTCCCACTCACATCCCAAAGTTATGAAGGTTAGATTGTGCGGTAAATGTATTTTAGCCCTTTATGAATATGTGTGGGGTTGATTCCTGCCTGGTGCTCAAGTCTGCTAGGATCGGCTCTGACTCCCATGACACTGACGTTTACTAGTCAGGATCACAAAAAGCAAAGATTACTATCATTGGACTATAATCTCATTTGAGATAATCTCATGTAAGCACTACTTCTACGATATGGGTGATAACATTTGCTCTACCTTTTTAGTATCTCTAGAGCCTTTTGGGTTGGTACATGAAGTAGGGTACCAGGGAATAGGACTTATTTATTTGTTACTTATACTTTACATTTCTAATTGTTCCCTCTTTGATATATGAATGAAGCACTCATACAAAAGCGGGTGGTGCACAGGTTAGTACTGCTGTCTCACTTCTCCCAGAAACTGGGAGTCCAGAGTCTGTCTATGTGGAGTCTGCACGTCTGTGGAGGTCATCTGCAGAGAGCTTGCGGGTTTGGCTCTGGTCCTCAGAGTTCTGATTAAATGAGTGTGTGATACATGTAGTGCCTTCACAAAGTCTTCACAAGCTATGTTGCAGCCTCATGCTAAAATTGTGTAGATTCATTTTGCATTCATGTTGTATCAAGCAACACTCAAAACTCCAGAATGACAAAGAAAAAATGAAATTTTAGAAATGTTTGCAATGTCACCTTGGCTCAAGTATTTAAACCCTTTGCTATGATACTTGAAATATGGCTCAGGTGCATCTCATTCCAAGGATCATCATTGAGATGTTTCCACACCTTGTTTGGAGTCCACGTGTGGTCAATTCAATTGATTGGACCTGACTACGAAAGGCACACACCTGTCTCCACAAGGCCACACAGCTGATGATGTGTATGTCAGAGCAAACACCAAGCCATGGGCTCAAATGAATTGTCTGCAGAGCTTAGAGGCACAGATCTGGAGAAGGTTTCAAATAATCCTGCAGCATTAAAGCTTCCCAAGAGCACAGCTGCCATCAAAATTCATAAGTGAAAGAAGTTTCAAACAACCATAAGCCTTCCTAGAGCTGGCCAAACTCAGCAATCGTGGGAGACGTGTTTTGGTTAGGGAAGGTGACCAAGAACTGGATGATCACTCAGACTGAGATCCAGAGAACCTGTGTGGAGATGGAAGAAACTTCCAGAAGGACAACCATCACTGCAATACTCCACTGATCTCAGCTTTATGAAGAGTGGCCAGACAGAAGTCCAGCCTTAGTTAAAGACACATGGAAACCTGCTTGGAGTTTGCAAGAAGGACTCTCAGACTGTGAGAAAGAAGATTCTTTGGTCTGATGAAACCAAGATTAGTGTCATGACCAAGCACCACTCATCACATGCGCAATAAAATGAAGTGAAGCATGGTGGTGGCAGGATCATCATGCTGTTTGTTGTTTTTTTACCGACAGGGACTGGGAAAACAGTCAGGTTTGAGGGAAAGTACAGAGTTCTCCATAAAATAAAATCTGCTCCTGATCTGGACCATCAGACTGGTCAAAAGATTCACCTTCCAACAGGACAGTGACACTAAGATCAAAGCAAAGACAACACAGGATTGGCTTAGGGACAACTCTGGGAACGTCCTTGAGGTGCCCTGAGAGAACCAGAATTTGAACCCCATCAAATATATTGAGAGAGACCTGGAAACAGCTGGTCCACTGGTGGTCTCCATCCAACCTGACAGAGCTTGAGAGAAACTTCAGGGAAGAATGTGTGACAATCTCTAAATCCAGTTGTGTGACGCTTGTCACATCATAACCAAGAAGACTCTAGGATGTAATTGTTGCCAAAGGGGCTTTGGCGAAGTACTGAATAAAATTACAAAAATTTCTAAAATCTCATTTTCGCTTTGTCATTCAGGGGTACAACATGTTGGTTGGTGAGGGGAGCACATGATTTTAGTACAAGGCTGCCACACAAAGCAAAATGTGAAAAAAGTGAAGCGTTCTGAATACTTTCTGAAGGGACTGTATGAGGGCACATCCGTTACAATCTCAAAAGACCCCACATAATGGCTACAAAACATCTTTATAATATTTCAGTGGCACAGGTGCCACTTGTAAGCATGAATTCCACTGCTAACCGGGTTGACTCCTGGATGCGTCTGCCACTTTTGCAGAGGACATCTAAAAACCCTCCTTGCCTCTCACAGACCACCGATGTGCTGCTCGACAGACTGGAAGCAGTCAACTGGTTTAGTGTAGCTGAATGAATGAATGAGCGTGGCTGCTGGTGGTCCAGGGTCCCATTCACAGTGGCTTTGGTCTTTGTGCTATTTCTCGAGGGTCACAAAGTAGACGAGAAATCTTGGTGTGTAAGATGCACAAAGGAAGAGGGCAGACATAGATATTTGCCCCCATCTGGTTAAACAGGCTTATATGTTCACCTCTAACCCAAGCTTCAGGCTGGAAAATTGCTTTTGACATGTTGCTTGGTTATTTCATCTGGCCTTCTGGTCTCAGGGCACTTTATGGCACATCCAGATTTCTAAGTGTTAAACATAATTTTCATCATCTAAATAGATTTTTTGATTAGATGTGATTCGTGTCAATGGCCATGCACGATTACGGCAGTTCTGCCATTTTTAGTGTTGTAATTCCCTCTAAGTTTCTGTTTAAAGCTGCAATTGTTCTCTTTTCTGTATTAGAAAGTCTTTGACTCCCCTGTAGGTGTAGGGTATTTTTTTTGTCCATTTTTTCCCTATAATCAAATATACCCATTTGTAGTTATCAGATGTGTCCTGCTAAGTGCACATTCCACAGAGGAAGGACTGCCATTCTGGATTGAGGAGGCCATAATGGAAGGAACAGGAGCACTGGGCTCACGGAGTGCAGATCATTCCTCACACAACAGATGGCAGTGTCCCTCTGACCTAAACCTGATCAGGACACCTGCAGGATGGCATGGGAGTTGGAGCCCTATCGAGGTCTTTGGGGATCACCAAAAGTAGCTACAAGGGGAGGACTGATCTGGTGTCCACCCAACCCTGGAAATGCACTGGACGACCTGGACAGGAGACCAGAAGCAGCTCCCAGGTCTGGTTAAAACTTGAATCAAGTCAGAGCTGGGAGGCAACAGGCAACACTCAGTAGAGCAGAGAAGGAGGAAAGATTGATGATTTATTGTTGGTTTATTGTTCAATGGTGCCTAAGTGTCGGAGAGATGTTCATTGGAAGGTGATTTGTAGAAAAGAATGCTTCATGTTATTCAAACATTGTGAGCTCTATTGCTGTGTCTGTGGTTTGGGGCTGTCTGGCTCTCCCTTCTGGTTACCTAAAGTAAAAAAGATACATAAGGGTCTCCTGAACTCGCGGCCTGATTCCTGTACAGTGTGAGGTCTTTTGCATCTCAGAAACCTCATTATGGATACATTGGAAATATTAAAGTTGAATTCATTTTCACAGCCTATTAAAAACTGAGAGGAAGAACCAGGGGTGCCATTGGAGTGAATTAGTGTGACACTTTAAAGAAGAAGCTAAGATGCCATAAAAGAAAGTGAGGAAAAGAAGATGAGAGAGGTAGGATCTGGGGGTATTGTAGTCCAAAAGCAGTACCACAGTGACTGACTAAATACAATATGACAAGAAGAAGAGGAGGAGGAAGGAACAAGCTGGGGTAGAACATGTCATGATCAAAATAACACTGAGTTAAATATGAATGATACAGGCAAATACAATGAGTCATTTTGTTCAAAGGAAGGAGGATTTAGTAATGCAGAGTCAAGGAATCTGCACAGGAAACTCAAAGCTAAACTATCACATGGAAAGAAAATACCAAGTGTTAGTAAAGATCTCCTCTAAAGAAGGAAAGGGAGCAGTCGTCACAGTTTCAAAGCATGTGTGCCCTGAATTTGCATTTCATCTTCCCTCCAGGCAAATCATCTTATATACGTAATAACACTTAGTGCGTCCTGTTGGCTCCATCATAGCTTTAGTTCTTTTTCAGTCACAAAAAAACAAATCTTTCACGCTAGGCAGGAAAGAGTGATGTTTGGTAAAATTTACCAATGTGTTTGTCGAAGCGAATATGCGGTGGTTGCAGGTGACTTTGTTTGCTGAATATTTTCATGTAAATACATTGCTCACCTGGCTTAGGCAAAACATTTTTTCCCCAGAGCCCCATGATGCTTTACAAGGCCAGCATGGTATCATGGAGCTATAGCAGCCCATTTCAGATGGGACAGCCCAGGCACCCAAGAATATAACGCCAATCCTATTTAATGGGCTAAAAATTAGCGGAAAACACAGATGGAGCCTAGAAATGTGTCGGTGTATTCATGTTTTGAAGGTAATGGACTTGTCTGCGAGCTGTGCGTAATATCTCTTTAACAGTATTACCCAGGGTGCTGTGCATTAGATACCAGCAGGAAGGAGTGAAGAATCAACGCGTTTTAGTGTTGGGCTTATCTGGAAGCAGCGGCAGTGAAAGAAACAAACAAGCTGTACTCTTCGGTTCAGGAGAGGTGAGTAAGTAAGAACAGAAGAAATTTGACAAATGAGAGCAGACCAATCAGTCCATCATGCCCGTTTGGTTAGTATCTGCTATCAAATCTGTGGGGGGTAAGCCTTAGTGAATCCATGCTACCTACCTGCAAGACCTTTTACTGTCCTGCATCACAAACTCGACCAAGATCCGTATAGCAAGGTTTGGGGCAGCCACCCGTATATTGTTACCTGGCTGGAAATTGAAAAAATGATAGCACTGAACTGCACGATTCAGAGTCCAAATTAGAACTGAAGGGGCAGGGGAAAAGTGGCGGCTTTTAAAGGCCAATATAGGAAATGACATCGGGGTGTCAGAACTGGAAGGTTCTTCATCCATAGGCTCGGACCTGGAAGTGATGTCAAAGGGGTCGGAAGCAGACTTGACGTCATCAGGACCAGGTGGGATTTCCCTTGAACAGTCTGTAGAAAAATGAGAAAAAGAATCAGTGCGCTCTACTACATCCTGGTCTGGCTTGGAATTACTCTCATTCAAGGCCTTTCGCTGCCTCCCATGCGCACGTGTGTGACACCTGATATATAATTCTATTAATTTTATCTCCAAATGGCACAGTGGTGCAGTGGTTAGCACTGCTGCCTCCCAGTTAAGGTCATATTTTTGGCCACAATAGTGGGCCTATCCATATAGCCAAATAGCCATCAGATATACTTAAAAGACCACTGCACCATTAAAATCCACTTAAAGCTAATTAGTTTCTCCTTCTCTATTGACTTCAATGCATTTTTCTGAGTTTGGCAAAGTTCACAAACATTTCTGCAATTTTGCTTAACGTGAATTGTAGCGGATTCGGTGGGTTTCGCTCATCAACAATATGAGCCACCTATGAATGATGTCATTGTCCTCTGTAGGCCATGTTCATGTGTACATTTGCACTCTTTCATACAAGGCCGGTTTTTGAGTTGTCAGTACTCTGAATCTGTACATCTTTAGAATGATGGATGAAACTGGAGATCCTGGAGAAAATGGACGTGTGGAAAGCAGCAGCTCCCCACACCAGGCTATGAATCGAGTCCCTTGAGGTGCGCAGCACACACACACTCACTCACTCACTCACTCACTCCTACACCTTGTACTGGTGCCCAGTGTTTCTGGGATAGTTGGTGTCTCAGTGTGACTCTTAAATGGGACACAGGTGTTGAAAAATAACGGGAATTAAGAGAATTATAAGGAGGTGAGGCTGATCAGCAAAGCAGTTTATGGTGTAGGCAGATAAGCTGAGCGACCCTTCCTGAAGTCTCATTAATGGCAATACTGAAGACGTTCAAATAAGAACAACATGCTCCTTGTGACGGATTGATCTCTCATCCACGGCGGTTTCTTGCCTTCCACTCAGTGCTGCTGGGATAGGGACCACCGAACCCTCATTTGGTGTTAAGTGGGTTGAGGAATGTTATGCTATGTTAGAGCAACTTGAAAAAGGAGATTGTTGAAGATCTGTTTAGATTAGGGGTGGGCAAAGTCGTTCCTGGCGGGCTGCAGTAGCTGCTGATTTTTGTTCCAACCCAATGACCTAATAAGAAGCACTTACTGATCAAGTAACAATTCTGTTTCACTTTAGTTGTCTCGCTTGTTAAGATTTTGAACCCTTATTGCTTATTTTAGTTTTAAACAGCTGTATTCTCAGTTTTAATTGCTCCTTATTAGCAATAATGCAAATGACAGAAGAAAGCAGCAGTTCTCCATTTAGCTTATTTCCATTTTCTCCTGTGTGTATTTATCGTGCACTATTTGGTTTAATTAAATACCTGGACTGCGGTGGGTTGGCACCCTACCCAGGATTGGTTCCTGCCTTGTGCCCTGTGTTGGCTGGGATTGGCTCCAGCAGACCCCCGTGACCCTGTGTTTGGATTCAACGGGTTGGAAAATGGATGGATGGATAAATACCTGGAAGGAAAGCGAAGAGAAAAAAAGTGAAGGACTGAGAATTACTCATCTCTTTTAGACTTCAAATCATTTGGATGATATCCTTAGAAAGAGGAAGAAAATTTAGGATGTGAGAATTACCTGACATGGCAGAGTTAAAGCACAAACAAGCCATGAAATTAAATTTTTGACAAGGATTGTTTTCTAATTAAGCCACTGGCTTAGAACAAAAACCAGCAGCCACTGCAGCCCTCCAAGACTGACTTTGCCCACTCCTGGTATAAAATCCAGTCCTATTCAGAAACATGGCTCTTTTATGTTTCCTTCATAATGAACAGTTAAATGCATGTATATGCTTATCAAATACTACCCAGCATTACCCAGGTATCTACCTTAATAAATGGACAAGTGTCCATATGTCTGTGTATCTGTATGGTTGTTATGTCTCTGTCATTCCAACAGATGGAGCATCAGAAACATCTGTTGTAACAAAATGCATTGCATTCACTCCATAGATGGAGCACTGCAAAGGTTAACGCTGATCTCTTTGTTGATTTCTTAAATTTCAGGCTGTCTCAGGCAGGTAGCTCAGCTAGTATTTGAATGCAAGCATCCCCTCTATCACCTACACTACCTCTCTATCAATGTCTCTGTTTTATATTAGTCAGGGATTTGTTCTTTTTGTGTTTGATTGCATTCCATAATTGAAGTAGCTCATTGAAGTACTGGAACCGTGAACGCTACTCCTTTATATTTCCTGGTTTACTGTGGTTTCATGAATAGGTCTTTAATCCTGCATTAATAAACTGGATGGCTTGTTAAGTAGCTGAATCATTTATTTGGTATGTGAGCTGGGCATAAACTACCAGTTTTTTGATTGTTTTCTCTTTTTTTCAAGTCACTTTATTGTTAGATCACTTAATGTGAATAAAAGGCTTGGGTACAAGGGACACAATAGAGTACGCTTGTAATAAATACTTTTAAATATCAATTCATTAATCACACACTGTACAAAATAAGCACATGACGTAAGTAAACACCCCGACAGTTGGTACACTTTACAAGGCAAGCAATTATTATAGTTGTGGTGTGGCGGAATGTAGAGATGAAGGAACAGCAGCATGAATGTGAGGTGATTGTGAGTGTGTGGGGTGTCCATGAGGGTTGGCACCAGTCACTATGCAGAGGTCAGCGTCCGGCAGCTTGATGGAAGAAGCTGTTTTGGGGTCCAGAATCTAATGCTACAGTCTGAAGGTGATGATGTGAACAGCTCATGACTCAGATGACTGGGGTCATTGATGATTTTCCTGGACACCACCTTATAGTACCTTACATCAAATGATTTATTGGGCAGAACACAAGACCCCCTGCAAAGCTTTGCGATTGAGGGTGTACAGTTTCCGTACCAGACTATAATGCATCCAGTTAAGACGTATCTGATCTGAGGGTGTGAGGGCTCATGCCAAAACTCTTCACCTGCCTCAGGTAAAAAAGGCATTGTGGCGCCTTCTTCATCACATTTTCAGGTTGGACAGTCCATATGAGTTCTTTGATGATATGCACACCAAGAAACTTAAAACTGTTCACCCTCTCCACAGTGGTCCCATTTATGTATGGTGATAGGCCTCCTTGCTTCCTGAAGTCCACTATTATCTCTTTTTTCTTGGCCACATTCAGAGAGAGGCAATTCTTCTGGCACCAGTGTGTCAAGGCTCTGATCTCCGCTTTGTATTTAGTCTTGTCGCCCTTGTATCCTCCACCACTTTCATAATGATGTTAGACCTGTTCCTAGCCATATACTCATGGGTGTAGAGGGAATATCAGAAAGGACTAAGTACACATCCCTGGGGGGCTCCCGTGTTTAGAATGAGTTTAGAGGAACTGATGCCACACAGTCTAACCACCTGGCACCAATCCAACTGGAAGTTGCACACAAATTCGTTCAGACCCATAGCTTTTAGCTTGCTGTTTAGCTTCGAGGGAATTATAGTACTAGACATTGAGGTGTAATCTACAAACAGCGGCCTCGCATATGTGTCTTTTATGTCCAGGTGGGAGAGGATGGCGTGTAACGTCAGGGCAATTGCATGTTCCGTGAATCTGTTCTGACAACAGGCAAATTGTAGTTAAATTAATGTTGCAGGTAACATGGAGGGAGGGGATAAACTCCTAGCCATGATGAAACTTCCTAAATTGGGTTGGGTTAATTGTGATATGCATCTAAACTTTCATGAACATCCTCTTAACTGTTTTGGAGTAATGCCTGGTTTTTGAATTGTTGGTTCTCCCATAAACACCTCCACCATTAAATTCTTGAAACTCCATGAAGCCTATATGTTAAATTGCATGACCAATGATGTAATTACTAAGTTTTGTGAAAGTCGACATGGGCGATTTGGAGCAATGTATGATTTTTTTTGTTGATTCCCCATCCCACCACACTTGCAGAGTTCCACTGAATCACTGTCTTGAAATGCAGCCTTCACTGTAAGCAGGGCCAAGCTTTTTAAGATGTCAAATTCATTACACTTTGGTGTTATAATGTGGTTTATGGTTTTGAGCTCCCCCCTCCACTCCAGTCCACTCAACCCCACCTCATTACAACACCATTTCTTGATAGAACTTTTGAAAGGCCTAAAAATCGAGATTTCAGGTTGTATCAAAAACAATGTACGTGCAAAATTGAATGAATTTAGTTGTCTTAAAGTGAGGTGTTTTTTGAACCCCATTATTAACATTTTTCAAATGCTGTGTAGCCTGGGTTTTAAGTTGGTTTAGATTTATTATACATCGTGGAGAACAGCCTGGGCCCTTGCATAGCTGGGATGCCAGGGGGCGCCTGGACATTTCTGGAGACCTGGACTGCAGCACTTCCTCCAGACCTGGAAGTGCTGCTGGAGGAGGATCCGAGAGCACCTGGAGCACTTCTGGATGCCATATAAAAGAGGCCTCCTCACTCTGTTCGAGGAGCCAAAGTCGGGAGGAGGAAGACAAACCTTGTTGGGAGAGGAGTGGAGGCAGCAGAGAAGAGAAGGAGAGAGAGAGAGAAAGTATTGCTGGGACTGTGTTATACTTGTGGGGAATGGGGAAGACGTGTGGTGGTTTTGCACTTGTGTGTCACTGTGCCTTTCTGTGTTTGGGGAGCTGTACGGCCCTGATACACCACAACATGTAAAAATGTAATCAACGTCAACCATTTTGGAATAACGCACGATTTTTCTTCAGGATGACATTTTTGAAATGCCATCTAGCCGATGTTTCAAGTTGGTCCAACAGCAACCTACTGTACATGCACAATTTTGTGAAAAATCATTTCAGCGTGATCAGCGAACACACAATCATAGAGACAAAATGCAATCTGAGGGTTGAAATAACGTCCTTAGTGTAATAAGCCTTGACGGATTATTGTGAGAAGGAGAATAATAGCCAGGAGATGATTACCTGAGCTTAGAAACATTCAAAGAGAGTAAACGGGTGAGGACCAAAAGAGGCAAATCGATCCGCCAAACAGAACACAACAGCAAAGTGAGAAACAAAGTCGATGGCAGAAAGGAGTTTGGTAAACCAAAAACGAAACCTGACACTACGGCCTACTCATTTGAAAATACTAGTGTTGTTTTTATGAGGCATGTCGGAACCACTGCCATATTTGTAACATCATGTCCTGTGATGTAACCAGGAAAATAATCGGGGTCACATGACAGATTCTAACACATATAAACAAAGAATAAATTAAACTATCTCAGAATAACTGAAATGAAAAGAAATGTTTAAAACAGAATCTGCAAAATACAAAATTATAAATGAGTTAAAAATATATCCATATATACTGCATTAACTACTACACAGTGTACAAAATGGATAAATAAAATGAAATGAAGCTGGCAAATTAAAACAACCGAAAGACGGTGTTAGGAGGTTATTTATAAAGATATACTGCAACCAAGATGGGCTCACCCTTTGTACCTGTCTCTGCTTGTCCTCCGTTATGGGATGTCCTCCAAAGTGCTGAATGTCTGAGCCACTGGACTGGCTGAGCTTACTGAAAATACAGAGGCACCGTCAGACAGCCAGAGGGCCTGTGAGATGAGCCCAGTAATGAGACGCTGCTCCAAATAAGCCCAAATCGGCCCCCTTTAGGTCTACGTGTGGTGTCAACAGCCATCATAATAATAATCAATGAAAGTGACCAAGTAATAATTATAAAAAGGCTGACAAGTTCTTCACTTGGTGTAACCTTGAATGTTTTTTTTTTTATGGGTATCCCTTAGTAGAGGTTCATTAAATTGTAGGTGACACTTGAGAGCAATGAAAATCAATGGCGGAGCTGTCTCGAGGGGAAAGCGAATTTCATTTTCAGTTATCTTAATCTCTGCAAAATGAGACTTCCATTAGTATGTGAAATAATAAGTATTTATCACTGGTGCACTACTCATCAATCATACTTGTGCTTTTCCCCACATTAATCACTCCTTTGCTTTAACCCTTTTTGAAATAAACATTTATCTGTCTTAACATGAGTGCTGCATCTCATTTTACAATGCTTGTCGTCTGAAGCTATGAATGCAGATATCGCATAAAGCAAAGACAATGGATGACGGCTAACATGGAGAGGATGAGCTTTATATACCTTTGTCTTATCAGGGTATTACAATCAACGATTCTCCAAGTTAAAAGGCCACTGTCATTATTAAAAGTCATGCTAGATGACACTTTATTTAAAAAAAATAAAACAATGAATGTCATGTTTGAGATAAAATTCAAGATGATAAGTGTTATTCTGTTCATGCTCACTAACTTAAGGTGGATTACCGTATATACTCGTGTATAAGTCGGGTCTTGAAACCCGAAAAATCGATCATAGAATCAGAGCCCGACTTATATGCCGTTGAAAAACGTGACACTTATATATTTTTTTTACATCTTCTTGCTTCTTCCAATCTCACTCCAGTTTTTCAGATGCATCCAATTTTGTTGCAACAGCGCAGTAACCAATTTCTTTAGCCACTTCAACGACTTTTAATTTAAAACCAGCTTCATATTTTCTTCTGATCGAATGCTCCATTGTAGATAAGGGATGCTCTTGTGATAAATGTGTTTGAGGGTGTGAGATACAAAAAACACTAAACACTGCAAACGTCGCTTCGGAATAGTTTGGGTATTACTGTCTGGTCACGTAGGCACAATACATCGAAAACAAAAGGCAGTGTCATCTGTGGTTACTCTCTCAGGTGGGCGTTAGCATGTCATAAACTCTTGGACCAATACCAAGAGTTTTCCACATTCGAATTATATGACTGACATTATAAAATACCAGAAATTATACGGTTAAATCAAGCCCTGACTTATCCGCGAGTATATATGGTACTCTGATCCCTTGAGGGCATAGAATTATTTTAGGATTTTTGTCCGATTGAGGTATCCAGGTGTTCTGAGACAAGTTCTATGACTTGTACAGCGGCAGGACAATTTGAGTTATAAGCCCTCGACGTAAACTTAAATTTAATACTTTTACCCTTTATTAGGAATAACTAAGTCTTCACAACACCCTTATCATGATGTGGAATGTAAGCACCACTGGGCTGTAGTTATTTAGTGAAGAGGCTTTGTCCAGGAGATAATAAACCTTATGGAGCAGATCGATAGTTACATGTTCCACTCCAAACTTTTTTTTGAAATGAATACTGCACTGGGTCCAGGTGGTCTACCATTTGAGGGCCCGTATAGTCCAGGACCAGCCTCACAAAGGTCTTCATGATGTGTGTGGAATAAAAATTAGGCTTAGGGATCACATAGTCATTTAGAGGTAATATACTTATTGTGCATAAAGTGCTTTGATATGCTTTCCATATTAAAATATAACATCTATCTTAGAAGTAGCATAAAAGGTTAACAGGTAATGGTGATGGGTGATGGTTCAGGAAGTTGGCTGACTATCATGTACCCAGTAACACTTGACAGGTCATGTACGCAGGAACTCAAGAAGTATTGGAAAATATTGTAAGGACTAAGAATATGGTGAAATAAGACTTATTTCGGCAATATAAGATGGCTATATTCTCTGCTAAAACACCTCATGTCTTTTGAACCAATCAGAGTAAATGTGAAAATTTATGCAAATTTAGTTATCTACAAAAATTGCTCTGTGCTTGTATTCTGTGACCACTCGCTGGAAACCTGTGAAGGGTACTGTCCCTTAGTAGACTGATGCTCTCTTCAGCAACAGACAATAAAAGACACATTGGACAAGTTTTCTCCTGCCTGGATCCTCACTCAAAGAGGTCCTAGTTGAGGACCAATTTATTTTTTTAATATGTTTCCAATTTAATTTCTGACACATGTGGAATATAAGGGTGTGCTTACACTGGCAATTTGTTCCGTGCCCGAACATGTTTTTATCCGCATGTAACCCCGCAAAGTCTCGTTCATTTGACTAATGTGATTGCGCCATGCCCTGGACTGCTTGGAAGAGGTGAGCCTGAACACCGTTCAGTAGCATTCAGGAACAGTGTGATTGTTAAATGAGCCCGAGCACGGAAAACAGATATGACGTCAATGATGAGACAAGTCAGACAGTGCAATTCTCATTTCATTCAATATCTTTTGAGTTTAAAAGATGTTTTTATTCTCACCTTACACATGAACGTGAATTGTAGTTGACAAGAAATGCTGCAAATTCCTTGCTTAACATCATTTGTCACTGCAAAAATCTTCTCGTACGTGGAGCACAATTAACAGCAAAACACTGCGCTTGACACTCAATAAATCCATAAGGGGTGAAGCGTCATCCTACCCTACACGACTCCAAAACAACCACTAGATAAGTCATGCATGCTGTCACTCCATGTTCACCTACACGCAGGTTCCACAGTCACCATTTGTGTCACATGGTTTGGAAATAGAGCAGTAATTTATAGGTATACTTGCATCTATTTCATTTCTTTTTTCATTGGGAGGATATTAGCATATATGGTGTGGGGAACAGGCCGGACACAAACTGGTAGACATGATGTTAAGCACCACAACATGTTTATTGTACACTATTTACAAAGGTAGAACACACACAACCCAGTGCCGCAGCACCAATCACCCCAAAGTCCAGGCCCTTACACAATGCCTTCTCCTCTCTTCAGGCCACCTCTTTCCTCTCCTCCCAAGCTCTGTCCTCTTCCACCCAACTCCAGCCATCGAATGGAGGGAGGCGGCCCCTTTTATAATCACCCGGATGTGCTCCAGGTGCTTCCCGGCAATCTTCCATCGACACGCCCCCGTGTGGCAGAAGTGCCGGCTGTATCCCCAGAAACACTCCTTGGTGTCCCTGCTCCTCTTCCCCCCAGCACTTCCGGGTGTGGTGGAAGTGCTGAGGTCCATGGTTCCCAAGGCATTGGGGCACCCCCTGGCGGTGACCACAGGCCCCTACAGGGTTGAGCTTCAAAGCTCTGTACCCGTGGCCCCCAAAAGTACCAGGGTCGTCGCCCCCACGTGGTCTGTGGAAGGCTTAAGCCCTCCTCCGGTCCTCCTGGGCATCCCGGCCGGGTCACCTCCCCTCCCCAGCCATGTGCGACACTGGTTATACGTTTTAGTTGTTGGGTATAACTCAATAAAGTGTATTTAAATAAAAAAGTTATTCAAGAACACTGTAATAGCCTAATATAAGGCAAAGAAAATTGAAAAAAGTAAAGTCATTGGTCATTTATTCTCACTCCTTAAAAATACAAAATGAACTGAACATGAACTAGTTCAAAATTGAAATGGTGAACTATGAATATGAATTTATTCATTTTAATCTGTGTGAAGTGAACTTTGAGCGAGTTCTTTTGTGGTGTGAATGTGCACAACACTGTTTATTTGACAATATTTTACCAACAGATGCATATGTTTTTCACGAATGGATGATCCGAGGTGTGAATTATGCAGTATAAGAAACATGAGATTTCTTTCATGGTGTACTTTTATATTGTGTGCTCTTGTCCAGTGTGAGTCACAATAGGCTCCCATCCTATGAGAAACTTTGTTATCTTCATTCTCCATGAAAATATGAGATTCTTTTTTTTTTATTGCCCATCACTATAAGTCACATGGGACAACATATAATAAAAATATAATTTTTGTGTGAAGAATCTCTTTAGCACACACCACAGAGCACCTTTGGGATGACCCGGATTGCAACATCTGGAGATGCGAACCTCTGCCTGCCAATGACCAGCAGTTTCATCAGGCTCCTCCACAAGAATGGGGGTACTGCCCCCCAAATGCAAATTCAGAGGCTCATTGGCTATGTGTGGTGCCAGAGGTGCCAGGCGGGAGCAGCCATACCAAGTACTGAAGGACAGCCAGCCGGCCTCTGTTAAAGTTCGCAGTTGCCATTGTTGTCCTATTGTGTTTGTTGTACTGTTTGCTTTTCCTGTTATTATAATTTGTTTATTGGTATAGTAGCAATGAAGGTTGACATTTCAGTCCGACAACAAGTGCCGCATTTCTTTTTTCCTGCGGTATACAGCAAATACATACAGCAGTATGAGGGTAGCAGTAGTTGTTTTATGTGGTTTGACTATTTGCATATTATGACACACATGGTTTTACTTTATTTTTTTCTTTTCAGGATTCCTTTTGCCTTCAAACGCTTTACGTGATGACCATGATCTTACATTATGCAGATGTACTTTGTCATGTGACGGCATTACTTACTGTACTTTATATGAAAAATTAAATTAGAGACAATTGGAAAAAGAAAGCGGACACGTTTATTTTAACATACGGATGCCAAAGGGAGAGTTCAGATCTAATTATAATATTCTTTATTGCATTTATTTTATTAACCCTTACGATGACCTGAAACATCAGAAGTAAAAAGAGACAAAATGGGGTATGGTTATTTCAGGAATGGAATTCAAAAATTATTTTAGAATTAAAAATGTGTCACATTATTACACAGTATAATTTTCTGTTCGCCTGATGTACATTACAAACCGCAATGCTTAATGTACTTCTGTAGGCGGCATGTGGACTGGCTAGCGACTTGATCTCGATCTCACAGTATGTCAGAGGGACAGATGTTGTGTCACCCAGCTGCACTGCCAGTGTGTCACAGAAGCAATGCGCACCTCGTCACTGTCTAGGTAGATTGCCCAGAGGGGACTGGGTGGTCTCATGGTCTGGAATCCCTACAGATTTTATTTTTTCTCCAGCCGTCTGGAGTTTTTTGTTTTTCTGTCCCCTGGCCATTGAACCTTACTCTTATTCGATGTTAATGTTGATTTATTTTTTATAATTATGTCTTTCATTTTTCTATTCTTTAATATGTAAAGCACTTTGAGCTACTGTTTGTATGAAAATGTGCTATATAAATAAATGTTGTTGTTTTGTTGTTGTCTGTGTGCTGAACGCTATAAGAAGCAGGCACTCTGACTACACACGTGAAGTGTTAAAGTTTCTGATTGCTAGCCAGGAATCCAGAAGAATTATCTGGAAGACCAAATGTTGCATTATGAACAATAGAAAGAATTTCCTCCTCCACGTTTCGTAACGGTACTACTGTATGACACCTTCCCACTTGTGGTAGACTTTGACCACAGCATGTGCTCTGTTGCTGCTTCTGAAGTGACCCGGTCTTCCTTCTAAGCAAGAATCTGAGGACCACTGACGGAAGGGTCATCTAACCTGATTCCAACAACATGTTCAAAAATGGCATTTATTATATGTACACTTTGAAAAAACATGAAAAACAGTTATACCAATGGATGAGTTACGGTTGGGGAACAAGGTGAAACAAATGGCTAGCATCAATGGTGTTACGATAAATAAATCTCATAGTATGACACATACCTCAGTTTTGAGATTTGAGTAGGTCAAGTTTTTTTATTCCTATCATTAATTATAAATAATATAGTCATAGCTGCAGCTTGATTTCTCCAAATGCCTTTTCAGAATACTCAATACAGCCAAAGAATTTAGTTTGCTTTTAACATGAAGCAATGTCATCAGGGGTGTTATAGTTGGCAGAGCTGGCACACACAAAACACGACAGGTGGCATCCAGTCAGTGGGTACAGAAAAGGTACAGTAGGTACGAATGGAAAATGAAACAAAAACTCCGGTTGGTGGATAGAATTGTCAATCACTCCTTAGTAGATGTTTGCTGTTGTAATGGTGTGCAGAGATCAGGAACATTGTGGATACTCGTTTAGTAGTTGTGTCATATGCAGTATGTCACAATATCATACAATTTTGGCCACGCTGGTTTCCTGTAGTGGCACATATTAAGTTCAAATCCTTAATGCTTGCTTATGGAGTGGTCACTGGTGAACATCTATATATGGAGACACTTGTGAGGTCTTGTTCTTCTTCTTGCTCACTCAGGTCTGCTGATGAATGTGCACGTTAAAAGAGACTGGCAGTTTCTTGTATTGCTGTATTCCTTCTGAGTGTCGTGAAGGTAATCTTTGTAAGTGCTCTCTCACAGTGTGTATTATATGGTGCCTGTGCTCTGCTGTGAAGATTGTGCTTTGATTAGACTCTCTTTATAAATTTTGTTCCATTTCTAACTTGGTAGTTTATTCGATCTGGTGACTGTTCAATTAATTAATTTATTAGGATAAGCTGGGCATATAACGAATAGCAAGTATCAGCTTTTTTGTATTATCTATGTAATTGGGAAATAAGCTACAACAAGACCAGATTAGGACCCCGCACAGGCACCAGGGTGTCACACACTTATATTTACACTCTATGAAAATCACATATAAAGATAAAACGAGCTGAGGGTTGGCCTGCCTTAGGGATTTAAGCCAGCGGTTACTCGTACATTAGATTGAGGGGCAGTGGTATAATGGACAAGTAACCACATACGTGTGCAGTGTGGAAGAGCATGGGATACCGCAGAAACAGAAAAACGGCAGCATTATGACAAAGTCCCAGGACATGCACCCTGGTCACCATGATCGTATTTTGGTCCATGACTTACAGAGAGACATTTTACTCTATTATATAAAAAAATCTTTCGCCGCGACAAGACTTTTTAAGAGACGAGACATGTCTTTTTGGAAAAAGATTTTTTCAAGTCCCGCGAGATGAGAATATTGCCATGATATTTTTAAAAGTCACAGCCTCCACACAGCCATTTTCAAAACAGACCACGGTACCTCTCCTCACCTCTCAGTCTTGTGAATGCTTTTATCAGACACACTTCCTTCGCTCTCAGCTCTTATAAATTTTAACGTTTTCCTCACTTTAAGGTCCCAATTAAAAAGACTTGTTGTGTCCAAATCTTATTGAAGAATTTCATCACGAAAGGTTATCAACAGAAAAAATGAGTACACGGACAATCCTAGCAGAGAGAAACGAGGAAGTCAAATGAATTTACGCCAAAAATGTTGATCAATAGCACAGCAAATTGGTTAAATACGTATCAATAGACAATACTGAAGCAGTTGGTGGTGATCATGCGGAAGATGAAATCAGCTTAGAATATCACGAAGAATATCTACAACCGTTAATACCGGTCTTCCACTGCACGAATTACTGTAGAAAGAAGGATGTATCCAAAAAAGGTAATGTAGTACATCTTCTGCGGATAACATTAGACACCGAAGGAGATCTTGATATGCCATTCATATTAAAACGTTGACCGTTTCCCGATTGAATAGCTTTTGCAAGGACAAGGACTGCACTCTATGTGGGAGAAACTGGACAAACACTCCGCCAGAGAATGAATTTGCACAGGTTCCACATTAAACGTGGCAACACAGATGTTCCTGTAGCGGCCTACTTCAACAGCCATGGACACTGTGAGAGGGACTTTAAAGTCACAGTGCTTATGGGCAACTTCAGAACACAGCAAGAGAGAAAAGAATGGGAAGTTAAACTCATGTTAAAATTTAATACATTACAACATGGCTTGAATAGAGACAAGAGTTTTATGGCCAGGTATGAGGACTGTTTGCATCTCTCAGACTGACACAGACAAGCTGACTACAGACCCATATTGTTTTGAAAAACTCATCATAAACTTCAAAGGACTTTGTTGGACAGTTATCTTATCCAAAGATCTTGACCATACATTGTTCTTCTCGCTCTTGTTAAATTAATCTTAGCCTGAATGAATCTAATAACTTTTTACATTTAAAGATTTACCCATGTTGTTTCTTGTCCTAGTGTGTGGATATAAACACAGGAAACTCCAGTTTCTGTATTACATCTATCCTGAAGAAGGGGCCTGAGTTGCCTCGAAAGCGTGCATATTGTAATCTTTTTAGTTAGCCAATAAAAAGGTGTCTTTTTACTTGGCTCTTCTCTACATTCAAAATGGCTAACACGGTACAACACCCTAGTACTAAGAACAATTAACAAATCTCAGAGCCAAACATTCAAAAAAGTCATTTTATTTAATAGAGAGAAAGAAATGAAATGCAATCACTGGCAGTTATACATTGCGTGGATGAAAATGTAACACTTCACATGAAACTTAAAATCAGTTTAAATTGTACATCCACATCCCCATACGCGAGTGGCAGAACCGCAAAGAGGCTAGCGTGTAGTGCAGGCCAGGGGGTTGGCGAGCGAAGTGAGCAGGGGGCAAAGCCCCTTAGTATGTTTCATTTATGATTCTACATACAGAATGTTTACTTTGGTTGTCATTATTTTCATTGTAGAGATTTCTGGGCCTTTTCAGATACTTGTAGTGAACAATGTTTAATATAATGACTGCAACACTCATGTCGATCTAATGTAGCTTAAAGATTGCAGTCATTTCCAGTTAACTTTACATGAGGACATACCTTCATTCCCTATGCTCTGTCCCTTTAAATCGAGAGACCTGTGAAGCTGCAAGTTGTTAACTGAGAGAAGGTGAGGCGTTAATTGCTGGTGCACCGCCGTTAACAGGCAATCAGATGGCCAGGAGAAGAAAACCGAGGAGAAACAGGAAACAACAAGAAGACTAACGGCGTATTAGTTAAACTTGGTGATCCTTTCATTCTGCCTTTCACTGAAGCAGCACTTGGACCTGAAGATCATTTCCTCTTAGTACTAGACATTCTGGTCTTGATCTGCAGCTAGCACGGTACTATCTCAGGTACGCTGTAATGTTTCCTTTAACATTTCCCTCTCTATTGTAGAGTTTGCTCCCTTAAATGCCTCCAAATACTGACAAACCTGAATGCTAAAGTGAAGAAAACACATCAGTGCTGCATTCACTTGTCTGCTCACTTGGAAGAAACGCTTCTGAATGAACAGACAAATGAAAATGGTAGTGAAGTGGTGCTTGCTGTCCCTTAGCATTCGATGTTGTTAACAGCCTTGTCTGCTCATTGCTAATCATCAGCATTTGAATACAATTAAAGGAGCAAACTTTACATAATGGGCTTAATGAAATGTAAGCAGTTACTCATATGGCAAACAAAGCAACTATTTAGTAATCGCTTAGAAATAAATATGTGTAGGCCAGATAACTGAATAGTGAAGAATATGTTCACGTGGCGTAACATTCAGGTGAGTTTGGAGACGGTTTGAAAGTTGGAGTGTTTTTAAATTTTGCAGTCACTTCATCAAAGAGTTGCTGTCACAATTTTGCTCTTTATTTAATTTGGTAACAATGAGGCATATTCAAAAATAACCATTTTAATCGGATGTACTTACATGAATTAGTTTTTTACATTAATTATGTTTTTTTTTTAACACTGTTTTCCAACACGTGGATACAATTACAGCGATGTAAAGCTTCATGGGCTGTTTTTAGGTAATGTTGAGTGTTGGAGGTCTGTGGCTAATGGGACTTAAAATCTGTGCAGAAGTTTCAAGTTAAAATGGCTGACTGCTTCCAAACATGACAGAGAAGTACTGAATCATTACAGTTTTAGATCGGGGTTGCCAAGTTCAGTCCTGGGGTAGAACCGTGGCTGCGGGTTTTCATTCCAACCAATCTAACTTCTGATCTAATTTACAGGGTGATTCAAAAAGATTTCAAAATGACTTGTAAATTACTATTAAATCATTACAATGCAGTAAATTGTAAATCGGGGATCTCAAGCTCCAGTCCTGGATGGCTGCAGTGGCTGCAGGTTTTCATTTTAACCCTTTTCTTAATTAGTGACCTGGATTTGCTGCTAATTAACTTCTTTTGAATTCATTTTAATTGACTTGTTCTTGAAAACTCAGACCCCATAATTGCTTCTTTTTCCTTAAATAGCAGCTACACAGTAATGAGATATAAAATGAACCAAAACCTGACTGGCAAGCTGTGTCCATCATACAATATCTGAAAATAAAACAAAGGTGAAGGTCTCAGGAATGCTGATCTGCTCAGGTCCCTAAAACATTTTAGCAGAGCTCTTAGAAAAGAGAAAATCGAAGTGTCTGCTATTTCACAATGAGAGCAGCAACAAGTCACGGAATAAAAGAACAAGTTTATTTAACACTCAACGCCAAATTAAGTAACTGGCTGGAGTTCAAGACCCTGACTTAGTTGGTCCTTTGTTGGTTCCCTCACTTCACATTTCATTTCTGTTTGGGTGCCATTTAAGGAATGAAATGAAGCAATTCAGAGGAACAAATCTTAAAAAAAAAAACAAGTAGATTAAAATGAAAGGAAAAAGAGTTAATTAGCAGCAAAATCAGGTCACCAATTAAGAAAAGGGTTAGAATGAAAACCTGCGGCCACTGCAGCCCTCCAAGACCAAAGTTTGAGACCACTGTTGTAAATGGTTTAGGTGAGCATCAAGTTTATTACGTAATTTTACAAGGACTCAATATAACCTCCTCTAGCTGTACGGATAACATCAATGCGATAGTTAAATTTATCCCCTACGTCGTCATCAGTAACACGAGGTCACCATCTGCTCTTCCCTTTACATAAACAACCTTTTTCTTGGAACTGTTGGTGCCAACGACAAATGCTCTGAGCTGTTGGAGGTTCACTGCCAAATTGTCGACGAAAACCACGTTGCGCACTCTTATCGAAGTGGAGTACGCAAAACACTTTCTGCTCAGGGGTCGCCATCTCCTCACGGACTGAAGGGAGATGTCTTCCAGTGACAGTCAGAAACTCTATGACCCCCCTCTTTTAATCAGTATATGATTGGTTCTGGCAGAAAAAAAGTCATTATCTCTTGAACATCCTTCAGAACTACAGCAGATAACTGCAGTACACTATTAGTAGTTATTTCAAGCTACTTGGAGATGTGGTCAAGCACTGAAGTGAAGGCAGTTAACATGGAGAATATGCAAACTCCACACAGATGGTAATGGGTGGGCACTTAAAGACAGAACTGAGCACTTGACACTGGGCCTGTCATATAAATAGATTATCTGAAATCCACTGAGGGCGGCATAGTGGCGCAGTGGGTAGTGCTGTTGCCTCGCAGTTAGGAGACCCTTAAGGGTTCGCTTCCCAGGTCCTCCCTGCGTGGAGTTTGCATGTTCTCCCCGTGTCTGCGTGGGTTTCCTCCGGGTACTCCGGTTTCCTCCAGCAGTCCACATGCAGGTTAGGTGCATTGGCGATCCTAATTTATCCCTAGTGTGTGCTTGGTGTGTGTATGTGTGTGTGTATTTGTGTGCGCACCCTGCAGTTGGCTGGCACCCTGCCTGGGATTTATTCAATGCCTTGTGCCCTATGTTGGCTGGGATTGGCTCCAGCAGACCCCCGTGACCCTGTACTTAGGATATAGTGGGTTGGATAAATGATGGATGGATAAAAAATCCACTGTATTTTCTTCTTCTTCTTCCTCTTCATCTTTTCCCACTTCTATGTTTGGTTGATGTGGTTGATCAACCTTCTCCATACTTCTCAGTCCTGCATCTCCTCACCAGTCAGACCCTATTCCTTCAGATCTTCTTTTTCTTTATCTGTCCACCTCCACTTTGGCCTTCCTCACTTTCTCTTCCCCTACACTTCCATTCCCTTCACTCTTCTGCACACATCTTCATTGTCTCTCCTCATCACATGTCCATACCACTTCAACTTGCTTTCCTGTACTTTCTTGGGTGTCTCTCCCACTTTTGTTGTACCTCTGATTGTCTCATTTCTTATGCTGTCTGCATCCTGAAAAGCTCCTGCCACACTGTTTGGGACCACATGGGTCAGAAAGAAAACCGCTCTTTGTTATTAAAGGTACATTTCCATAGGGTTTCGCATACTTTGATCTTTAAAATTCACTGAAATAAACACTGCATTATAGAGCATAATTATTATAAACTTTAAGAAAAAACTCTATTAAATGTGATGATAAAAAGCATATTGTACGTATCAATTTTATAGGAATAATGTGGTAAATATCAATGGTAGACTGTTTTCTCTTATTATTAAGTTGCTTTTATAACCTGTATAATGTAATATTAAAAATGTTAATTCCTGACTCACTTTGTTGCCATTTTAGTATAGTTTTTGCCTCGGGTCTTTACAGCTTTTTATTTGAAACAAAAGCAATAAAAGAAAATCTCAGTAAGCCGTATCTGCTTGTAGTTGTCTTCTGAATACTAAACAGCTGGAGAAGGCCAGTCCCCGGAAATATGAGCCGTGTTATTATACACTTGTTACTGTCAACAGCAGGGAAAGCTGATGTGGAATAGAAGCAGGGGAAAAGTATGATTTATACATAAAATGACTAAGTCTGTGTCTCCCTCATACTGTATATTAGGCCCGTCATTTTGGTCCACACACCTTATTAGCAGATTGATCATTATTTGATATGGCAATGGGAGGGTAGGCCACTTTTAACAAATAGCAATTGCATGATCTGTTACCAAAGCTATACAAAATACGCCTCTGTAGGATTACCTGGAGGTGTCAGGAGGGAATGTTGTTCTCTTCTCTCTGGTAACCTTAGGCCACATTGTGTTTCAAGCTAAAATCTCTTCTGGAGAACCCAGCTCTCTGCCAGGGCTTATACCTGCCATGTGGTGGTCTGCTTTCTGCACTGGCATATCGCTGTCTCTTGAATCCATGGAGGGTCCATTCCTAATCTTTGCTGCTCTTTCATCCAGACTAAAAACCCATCACACTACACTCATTGACTACAATGCATACAGTAGATTCAGAAAGCATTCGGACCTCTTCACTTCCTGCACACTTTATGGTGTTGTACAGTTAATTTTAAATAAATACTGACAACATGAGTACCACCTCCATGCTTTGGTGGTGCTTCTCATTGTCAGGGACAGGGAGATTGGTCAGAATTGCAGGAAGGATACACGGAGGTCCTTGAAGAAAACCTGCTCCAGAGTGCAGAAAATGGTTCAAAGCTTGTAGAGACTTTCCCAAGAAGACTTGAAGCTGGAATTGCTACCAAAAGGACTTCAACAAAGTACTGAAGTCAAAGTCTGAACACTTTTATATGAATACAAACCTTTCTGAAAACATGCTTTCACTTTGTCATTATGGGTTACTTAGTGTAGATTGATGGGCAAAAATGGCAAATGTGGCCCTCTAAAAAAAGATCAACACAATAAATTGTGCTGAAAATGAAAGGGACTGACTACTTTGAGAATCCAGTGTTCAGACAAATATTAGTGATGGGGGCACATTTGTCTTCCACCATAAACTAGAGCAAAAAGTTCCAAAATCCAGGTGTTTATGAAAAGTTATGATTCATTAACACAGTAGACACAAAGGATGACCAAAGGATTAAGGAAACCGAAATCAAATTCTATTGGCACTCTGGGCCAGACTACACAGGTTTGAGGCCTTTTTATTGGGTGATGTGAGTCATCCACTTAACCATCGACGACAGCAACAGTACCACCCACACAAATACCTCCTATTCACCTGCCATACTGCCTCCTCACTATCATCCTGCCAAAAACATTTGCCCTAATTTATTTCCCAAAAACATAATTAGCCACTCTAGCAAAACACAACCTTAAAATCTCACCTTGAAGTTTGTTCTGAGACTTCAGGAGTGAAGTACATCTTTGAAATTTCAGCATTATCAGATCCCTGACACAACCACCCCCCCCAAAAAAAACTAAGAAAAAACTTTATGATTAACCCATTGTTTGTTTGACACCAACTGTTCTTTAGAAGAGAAACAAGAGAGTCATTTGTCTGTGGGAGAACTGCACTGCCCCTTGATCGATGGTAGGAACCTTCCTAGCCTTGGCCCATCCATTTCTTTCTTCATCAGAGCTCCTGTAGTATGGCACTGCACAGTCAAATCCAAGTGTGTCTAACCTTTTCTATTATTGTGAGGGATTATACAACCTTTATTTATTGTTATTCCTCTTGAAGAAGCACATTGACTCAGCCCAACATTAACTCCATATGTGTCAAAAATATACTCTCTCTCTCTCTTTCTCTCTCTCTCTCTTATATATATATATATATATATATGAGGACGTGATACCTTTGTGACATATACACTCACCTAAAGGATTATTAGGAACACCATACTAATACGGTGGTTGACCCCCTTTCGCCTTCAGAACTGCCTTAATTCTACGTGGCATTGATTCAACAAGGTGCTGAAAGCATTCTTTAGAAATGTTGGCCCATATTGATAGGATAGCATCTTGCAGTTGATGGAGATTTGTGGGATGCACATCCAGGGCACGAAGCTCCCGTTCCACCACATCCCAAAGATGCTCTATTGGGTTGAGATCTGGTGACTGTGGGGGCCATTTTAGTACAGTGAACTCATTGTCATGTTCAAGAAACCAATTTGAAATGATTCGAGCTTTGTGACATGGTGTATTATCCTGCTGGAAGTAGCCATCAGAGGATGGGTACATGGTGGTCATGAAGGGATGGACATGGTCAGAAACAATGCTCAGGTAGCCCGTGGCATTTAAACGATGTCCAATTGGCACTAAGGGGCCTAAAGTGTGCCAAGAAAACATCCCCCACACCATTACACCGCCACCACCAGCCTGCACAGTGGTAACAAGGCATGATGGATCCATGTTCTCATTCTGTTTACGCCAAATTCTGACTCTACCATTTGAATGTCTCAACGGAAATCGAGACTCATCAGACCAGGCAACATTTTTCCAGTCTTCAACTGTCCAATTTTGGTGAGCTCGTGCAAATTGTAGCCTCTTTCTCCTATTTGTAGTGGAGATGAGTGGTACCCGGTGGGGTCTTCTGTTGTTGTAGCCCATCCGCCTCAAGGTTGTGCGTGTTGTGGCCTCACAAATGCTTTGCTGCATATCTCGGTTATAACGAGTGGTTATTTCAGTCAAAGTTGCTCTTCTATCAGCTTGAATCAGTCGGCCCATTCTCCTCTGACCTCTAGCATCAACAAGGCATTTTCGCCCACAGGACTGCTGCATACTGGATGTTTTTCCCTTTTCACACCATTCTTTGTAAACCCTAGAAATGGTTCCCATTCTGACATTCAGTTTGGAGTTCAGGAGATTGTCTTGACCAGAACCACACCCCTAAATGCATTGAAGCAACTGCCGTGTGATTGGTTGATTAGATAATTGCATTAATGAGAAATTGAACAGGTGTTCCTAATAATCCTTTAGATGAGTGTATCTTTATGTCCTCAGGGGGAAATATGAGCTTCTGTAAAAACCCAGTAAATCCATCCATCCATTAACCAACCCGCTATATCCTAATTATAGGGTCATGGGGGTCTACTGGAGACAATCCCAGCCAACACAGGGTGCAAGGCAGGAAACAAACCCTGGGCAGGACGCCAGTCCACCACAACCCAGTAAATAAATAAATAAAATATACACACATACACATCCACACTATACTTTTAAACATACACCAGAATGACTAAAAAGAAAGAAAACATCTGACTTGGCACTCGCTGTCACAGTGAGGCCTTAGAGACATATTACAGTTGGTATAAAGGAGTCTCCGTAACATTTCCTAACAAATTCTTCTGAATAGCTCTTTAGCTGAAAGTTTTCAATATTAGTGTGTCAGAGAGAGGATGTACAGCGTTGTTCATAATGGCACTCAGCTTTGTTTTTATTCTCTCCACTGCTACAACCTCCAGGGGGCTCAGAGTGCATCCTGTAACTGAGCCTGCCCTTCTATTTAGCTTGTTGATTCGGTGGGCCGCTCTTGAGATGATTTTGCCAGCCCAGCACACGTCGGCATATAAAATGACACAGGCCATCACAGAGTTGTAGAAGATGTGAAGGATGTCACAACCCACATTAAATGAACAGTCTCATAAGGAAGAAGTGTCTGCTCTGCCAACGTGCCATTGAAGTGGACCCCCTCTACATTCACCTCTACATAGCGACTGGACATAGAGGCTATTTGGTGCGGTGAAATTCAATAACCAGCTCCTTGGTTTTTCTGATGTTAAGATGCAGACAATTCTGTTTTTGCCAAGAAACAGTCCACCACCTGACTCCTGTACTCTGGCTAACTGGGGTTATGACCTGGCAGGGACGCCTAAAAGGACCAGAAAGTCGCAAGAATAGCTTCCGGGCGACGAGGGGGCAACTGCCCTGGAGCAGGAGAGGACCACGGGAGAACAACAAAGAGCTTCTGGCTTGTTGAGACCCGTGGCCACCGCCAGGGGGCGCCTCAAGCCTCGTAGGACTCAGAAATAGTTACTTCTGCCACACTCGGCAAGATGGCGGAGGAACCTGCCAGGGACGCCCGGAATGCTTCCGGGGCAAAGGGCAGCACTACCTGGTGTGACGTCATTAGACACGTGGAGTACATCCGGGCAGGAATAAAAGGCGCCGCCTTCCAGCAATCTGGGAGCCAGAGTCGGGAGAGGGAGTTGGACAAAGCTCCCGAGGAGAGTAAAGGCAGCTAAGGACTGAGAAAGGACTGAATTGGGGTGATTATTGCTGTGTGCATTGTGTGGTGTTTTTGGACTGTGCTTATTTATGAATAATAAACGTCTGAATTTTATAAAGATGTGGTTTCCGACTGGCAAACCAGTGTTATCACACTCTTCCACTTGCATATCTCTCAGTTTAACCCTTAACAGAGATGGCTGGATGGTTCTGAAGGCAATGTAGAAATCAAAAAACATAATTCTCACAGTGCTGCCATCTTGTCCATGTGAGAATAAATCTTGTGGCGCAGACAGATAATTGCATTCTCCATTCCAATTTTTATCCAGTAGGCAAACTGCAGTGGGTTTAGGTGGTCTGCCACAAGAAGACTTGTCCAGGTCTCTCAAAGGTCATCATGATGTAAGGTGTAAGTGTCGCAGGTCTGTAGTCATTAGGTGAAGAGGTGCCTGCCTGCCTTCCTTGGAACAGGAACAATGCAGGATGTTTTCAACAGCAGCTTCACTTTCTGGTACCTTTGGGCCAGACTGAACAGGTGACAGAGGACACAAAGTTAGTATGCCTAGACTTTAAGAACTTGAGGACTGACTCCATCAGGTCCCACAATCTTTCCTGTGTGTAGCTTCGTCAGTTGTGTCCTCACTGGGTCTGTTTATGGATGCTCCACAATGATGGTCAGTGGTGGACTCATCACTGGCCATAACAGTTGAGTTGTTGATGTAGTAGGGATGGTGTGGGGAGACTGGTCATTGGAAGATACTGGCAATGGAAGGGAATATCTATCTATCTATCTATCTATCTATTATATAGTGCCTTTCATATCTATCTATCTATCTATCTATCTATCTATCTATCTATCTATCTATTATATAGTGCCTTTCATATCTATCTATCTATCTAATATACTGTATGTGCATGTTAAATAGATATTTTAAGTAATCTTTCCTATTTAGCATTCCAAATCATTTACACATTATTAATTCATTTTGAAAATATCATTTTACATCTTTGCATAATGAGATTTTATTGCTAATGCTTCTGTACATTCAAATTGCATGCCCAGTAGGGATATGTGAATAAATAATACTAAATCATAACTATCAAAAATATGCTGCTCATTATAAGAATCCACTTTACGCATGTCAGAGTTTTTCCGCCGCCTCTTTAAGTTCCGCTCATTGGTGAGGGTCCAAGGGCTCACAGTCAATTTCAGATGTCAGCCTGAGTTCTTGCATTCCCCGGAGAGGTGTGAAAATAAGTGTGTTTATATTACAGTGATGATTATTAAATATCTGATGACCCAAATGCAAATATTTATGCCTATATTCAAGTGATGACATTTCCACGCCTTCTAATGAGTGGGTTTTGCTAATCTTCAGAATCAGCGAGCATCATTTCTGTCACACACTGAACCGCCTAGGGTAACAATATTTTTCCATCCTTTTATTATCAGCACAAGGTCTGATGTAATAATATTTCAATATTCCTGTGTACAGATGATACTATTTTACTTGCTCCTGGGTGTTCTGCAAAATCTGTCGCTTGTAATCTGCCTTTTGCTTTTATCTCTGGTCATGGAAATTGCTGTAGAATAAATTACTACTTAATGTATTAAACATCAAATAGCATGCTATTTTGTTCTAATCCTTCTAAGGTTTAAAAAAATTTTACTCTATAAATGGAAATATATAGAAATTCATAAAATGTGCCAAATATAATAAGATAGCAACATCTTTTATTTTAAATGACAAACAAATGTATACACATAAACATTTCAATAAAACAATGCAGTAAAGTTCAAATGACTGGAGTCGCTGGACCTTATCTTTTGTGTTAAATTCTCATACGTGCTGTTCTTGACGTTTTTATTTTTAACGTTAACATCTCGTGATTAGTACATGCAAGTAAGAATTTAATTCTTTTCTGTACATGTGACAATAATGACCCAGTAAACTTCTATTGAGCCTCAAATGTAACATCCATCTATTTTCTGGCAGGGAAGCTGCAGCTTATCTCAGCAAGCATTGGATGAAAGGCAGGAACAATTCCTGGGCAGGGCTAACAACAACATGTATTTCTATAGCAAATTTCATACAAATGATGTAGCTCAAAGTGTTTTACATGATGAAGAAAGAGAAAAAAGACAAAATAAATAAGAAAATGGAATTAGGAAACACTAACTAACATAAAATAAAAGTAAGGTCAGAAGGCCAGGGAGGACAGAAAAAAACAACACGTGTCCCAGTTCAACCAAGAGATGTTATCTTTCATCTTATCATCATCTTAATTCCAGAGGCACATAGCAACTACAAATAAAAAGTCGTGAATATGAACTGGAATTCTGCTTTTGTAGATTAAAGCAAAGTGAGCACAGGCTATGCAACATAGGAAGCTGTCTAATCCTGGAGTTTTACTTCATATGGACAGCTAGGGAGGGCCATGCTGAACACCCTGTCCACACCGAGAGGTATTTGACACTGTGCCCTCTGACGTGATTTAAGGATACGTCCAACTCTGAGAGACTCCGTGAATTAAACGCATTTAGTCTCGAGCAGAGGAGACTGTGTGGGGACAGGTCTTTGAAATCCGTAAAGGTGTTGGTAAAGTAAATCTAGCAGAATTCTTTATGCTTAAGCGTGAAGCACGTATGTGAGGACACCAGTGGAAATGAAGGAGAAGTGCGCATAAGACTGAAGCCAGGAAGCACTTCTTTATGCAAAGAGTTGTGGGAATCTGAAACAAACCTCTGAGACATGGAGTTGAAGCAGAAATCTTGACATCCTTTAAGGAGTGTCTGAATGAGATATTAGAATGGCTTAGCTATTGGCAAGCTTGGTGGACTACGTGGTCTCTGCTAATTTGTCAAATTTCTTATGTTCTTATGAAGTGTGAAAGAGCTTGTTCAATATAGTTACGTCCAGGTTACCAAGTGTAGGATGGGTGCCTTATCAATGAACGAAAAATGTACATTTGACCTACAACTATATTCTAGGCAAACAGCATCCACACTTTAGGTTGAGGATGACTGACTTGAGCCACCGTTGGTAGCCAAAGGACTCTTTTAGGAGGCTGTTTATTTTTAGGTGTTGTAGATCAGAGCCCTAACTCTCTAAAAGACTCCCACTGGTCTGATCACACGAGACACCGTCAAAGGTAGTCTGCTTGTCCCAAATCCTCTTCGTCCAACTCATGAAGTGCCTCACCTCTCTCCTCTGTCCATTTCTCTTCGTCACTGCTCTGAATTGATCCCTTTCATGTAATTTTCCCTTCCCCGTTCCTTCCCATCATATCAGATATGGACATAACCTGAGTAGCTTCCAATAAGATCCAGATGTTAGAATACTTTGTCATTTCTTTTAAAGTATATTTTACCATAATCCCGGCTTCATCATCTTTCAAGGAAATGTGAAAGTCTTACTTGTATTCATCTTTCACAGTGCTTTTTGTTGGTTTCAATATGTCTAATTACAGGCATCGTCTGCTGCAGTTTGTGTCGCAAGAAATTGCTCCTCTGCTTTGGACTAAACTTCACCGACTTGAGTCTAAAGTTAGGCTTGAACTCTGAGCATTATAACAATTTGTTTTTCAGTTAACTGAGATCTTTCAGGGTATTCAGACCTGTCTTTGGGTGTAAAAATAACAAAATAGCATTCAGATACTGTAGATAGAACTTTTTGTCCCTGGTGGAAATTTTGGCATTTTACAGAAACTCTTTAAATAAATAAATCCATAAATAAGCAGATAAATATATATATATATATATATATATATATATAGTGGAACCTCAGTTTACAAGTAACTTGGTTTACGAGTGTTTTGCAAGACAAGCAAAAATTTGTAATAAATTTTGACTTGATAAACGAGCGATGTCTTGCAATACGAGTAGTATGGATACACTTTGTCTGCTGAGCGTCATGTGATCACAACTGAGCTGATGGTTCTTCTCTCTCTCTCCCCTTATCTCGCTCGCTCGCCCAGCGTCTCTCTCTCTCTCTCTCCTTAGATCACTTGAGTCTTGTGGCTCTGGGTTTCCTTGAGGTTTACGTTATCTCCACTACAGTCGGTACCTTCTTTCTTGGCATACAAGGACAATTTTATTACCATGTCAGCAAACATTTCACCAATCATTCATGATAATTTATTCCATTGATGTGTCCTGGAAGCGGTTTCATGGTAGGTTCAGAAAAATGCTGAAGTTGACTCAAGGATGGAATACCGTTGTGTTTCCTCTGATAGGGCTGAAATGTGTCTAAACCATCTTTAAAGGCAGAGGCATTCAGTTTACCAGTAAAGGAAGTTCTGAAATAGCTGCTGCCATGTCAGGGAAAGTGGGGCTACTGAGATTTTCTATGGAGTCGACCTTTTAAATAATGAATGAGTAATGGACTGTTTAAAGGTGTTCTACTGCATGACAACATCAGGCGTTTCTGAGATTCTGTTAATATTAACCCTGACAAAGTCCAGCCATTACTGTCCACCTACTACCACTAAAGTAGCAAGCCGTCTAGGCCTTCTTATGGTGACTCCTTATGTCAGCGGGGTGGAATAACTCCCACTCCAAGAGGACCCGGGCCCTGTTCATACTATTACATTTTCATCTAAACATTTGTCATTGTTTTTGCCTTTTGTCCACACTACTCTGGCGTTTTCAACTGATGAAATTAAATACTTGTAAAAGCAGCCTTCAGAACTGGAGACTTCTGGAAACGATGGCGCAATGTTTCATTGTAGATGGGACAAAATGAAGACTGGTTGGCTTAGGCTTACTAGGCGGCCGTTCCTGACTGGATCCTGTTCATTTCAAAGTCTCATTCCCTAACTCAGGGGTTGCAAATGTCGGTCCTGGAGAGCCGCAGTGGCTGCAGGTTTTTGTTCCAACCCACCTTCTTAATGAGAAGTCAATTATTGCTGATGAAGCACATATTGCTTAAGTGACATTTTGATTCTTCATTTTAGTAGTCTTACTTTCCTTAACCTTAATTGCTTATTTCAATCTTAAACAGCTGCATTCGCTGTTTAAATGGCTCCTTATTAGCAATAAGATGTACATGACAAAGCAGCCAGCAGTTCTCCATCTAACTTGTTTCCATTTACATATGTGTGTGTTCATCATGCACTGTTTAATTTAATGAAAAACCTAATAGAAGAATGTGACAGACTGAAAGTGATCCATTTATGGCTTCAAATCATTTGCATGATATCTTTGGAAAGGAAAAAATCTATGATATAAGAACCTTGCATTGCAGACTAACAAGGCATAAAATTAAACAAGGTGCGAGATTGGCAAGGATTGGTTTCTAATTAAGCAATTCAGTTGGAATGAAAACCTGCAGCCACTGTGGCCTCCAGGACCAACATTGCCCACTCCTGCCCTAACTAACTGATCACTCTTCTTGTAAGAAAAACCTACTCCGACGTAGCAGGCTTAGAAGAGCTGCTTTCCATGCCACTTGTTGTGTTGCCTACCTGTATGCGTCTAAATTGCATTTTGTAGCTTGAATGCAGGATACATGAGCAAATGGCAAATCATTTACTGCCTGCTTCAGTTCTGTGATAAACCCAAGTTCCATTCAATAAGGATGGGCGCTTTCTGCAGCAAAATTAATAACAAGGCGCTTAACAAAGTGGACCAGTGTGGAATGTAGCCGAGCTTACAAGCATACAGGACAGAGGTGCGAAATCATGATGCAGTAAAGCGAAGATGCAGGTACGCTTTATTTAACTAATTTATTAATTAATTTTCTATATTGAGTTAGTTTTGCAGATGTTGTTTGGTACAAGATGTTCTCCTACTGCTGTCGACTGCTTTAACACAATTCTCTCAAGAATGAACTGACATTTTACGAGTCGTTTTAACATTTGTGGTGTGTTTATTTAATGACAAGACAGTCACAGCCAGTTCTGAACACTGTCACTTTCAACTGTGAACAGTACTGTACATTGAGCTGCGGCTCCATAAAGAATTTCTTTCATTTTCCAATGTGCTAACAAAGTCCTGCACATACTGATAGTTTTGAAAGTGCCTAAAACACACGGGAATTGGATTTTCATTGGGCTGTGAATTTTTCATGACACATGGTGCCTTCAAGGAGTTTTCTGCCGATGTGCGTATGCCCAGTATAGGTGAAGGTCTACGTTATATGCGTTTTTTGTGAGGACAAAGATACTTTTGTAAATTGATGTGAAAGCTGCAGTGTGAATGGATGCTGTTTAAGTTTAAAAAACGCCATTTTTAATTGAAGGCGCAGTAGTGTCAACGTAGCCTCAATGAAGTTATCACGCATCAAGCAGCCTTTTTATTTATCTAGCAAAGGAAATATTTCATCCTGACGGTCTGCAGTCAACGCAATGGTTGTAAATCTTTCATACGCCAGTGCCTCTCACTTCATTTTTCTATTCTTTGTTAAATCTCCTCTGACACTCTATATCACCATGCTTATTAAATGTACAAATTAATTTGTTCGATCAGTCTTTATACAGGACTCTTTCTTTAAACAGTTTAACAGCTGAATGTCACTTGCGTTTGTGAAATATGCAACTTGTTATCACCTCTGTGTACAGCATGCACTGTAACTGTCATCAAATAAATTATGCAATGAGTAGGAATTAAAAATACTGTATGTGCAATCTGACAACAGAGCTTTTATTAAGGTGCTCTAACATGTGCTTATAACGTACGTGAGCAGGACGTACATTCCAAAGATGTAAACATATGCTGGTTATCTAAATCACTGTAAAATAGTAATAATTGAGATCAGTTTTGTACCTACAGTATAATGAGACTACTGATTTATTTTTTGAAAACATTCTAATTATTTTACTCAAAAGAACAGGAGGCCATAAGCCTCTATTGAGCAGCCACCATAACAGCCAAATCAGGCATGTCTTAATATAGAACTGACTTTATAACAGTATCTCTTGTTACATAATAGAATTTGAACATAACTGAAGAACTTAAACTAAATTAAACAAAAAATGGACCTTCCTTATTCAAGTCAATAAGGTTACATTTCGGTTAACTCATTGTCGAGCAACCGGTGCGCCGCGGAATTTTCTAGGGGTGTCGCAAAAACTTTTGTAAAATATTTAAAATTGCTAGTGCTTTTGAACTTTTGGTTGATTAAAAAGATAATATTTTAAAAAAACATTTTATGTTGGAAAAACAGATAATGGAACCCTTACGGATATGAAGTCTAAGAAACGCGAGAGACTTCAAATGATCGACAAGGAAATGCGCGTCTGTCTTTCGAAAATTGATTCTCGCATCAATCTCATATGTGCTGAAAAACAATCTCAACATTCACATTAATTAAATTTAAGATTTATCCTTTGATTCCTTTATTAATAAAATGTCTTTCAAACTTGTAAAATTAATTGTTTTTATTGGCGATTGTCCATAGATTGTGTCGTCATGACTTTATTTATGGGCAGTTCCTCAGGTGTGCCGGCGAAAGAAAATTTTTGGACTTAGTGCGCCGCAACTCGAAAAAGGTTGCCTTTATTAACTCAAAAAACAGAAAGTAACCAAATTTGTAAATATTTACTCCTTTCTTCTGACACACCTACAGCTTATTACGGAAGTCTTTAGAAATCACACTAGCAGAGGAATGGAGGTAGCTTGGTGCTGCTGATGTTTCATTTGTTTTTGACTGGTACAGCACTTAACAAAAAGTACATTTTGAAGACAAGGGAAACAGTTAGGAAAATCATTTTAACTTACCTTTTATGAGTTTGTGGTGCTGATTCACTTGTTCTCTTCTTGCACTCAAGCCAAGTGAGCTCAGGCAGCATCCCGTGTGCTCAATCGGCCAGTGACAGCGACTTCCTACCCACACATGCGGTCTGCTGGTCTTTCATAACTTATATTGGGGATCTGTTTGCCGTCAGTAGAAGTTATAAAAGGTGAACAAATATCAAAATATACCAAATATACAAGTTGGTGTAATTGCTGTCAAGATAAAATTGATACAGAAAATTAATTAATATCTGAAGTAGTGCAGAACATCCTGACTCTCTGTGGTCATTAAAGATCCCTGGGCATCCTTCATAAAGTATAGGATGTAGCCTGATTTCCAGACTAAATTGTCCACCACGGCCTAGTCATTCTGGTTCCTAATCATCCCCTGTCTCTAATTGGTTATCTCTCTCACCACTTCACCACCTAACAGCTAATGTGTGGTGAGCATAATGGAGTAAAAATGGCTGCCGTCACATCATCCAGGTGAATACTACACATTATTGGTGGTTGAGTGAGTAGTGAGAAAAGCGCTATATAAATTTTAAAGAATTATAATAATTATTATTAAGGCTGTGAATACACAGAGAATTACTGTAAAGCATGCCATCCTCTCAAAGTTGATTATTTGGTCTAAAAAAACTAGACAGGAAATATCTATGCCAGCTCGAAAGAAGCTGTGCATACAGTAGAAAAGGTATTGCTGTGGCACTTTTGAAATTTGACCTTTTGTGGGAAGCAGAAAAATGGAAGGTGCTTTTGAACTGAAAATAGCACTCATCAAATCTTGAAAAACTCGAGCTTCTTCCACAGAACACGTGGAAACTAGCCTGCTTACTTCAAGGTCTTACTAATTTCCATGATCTTTTATAATGCTGTAGTTAATCTTGTTAAGTAATAAACGTTCACTATGATTTCTGATAACTCTTCTTCTTACCATAAAGAAACATAGGGTGATCCAGGTCTAATTATGCAGTTTTCATTATGCTATAACTTATTTAGTTTATTACATAGAAAATCACCTGAAAAATCCCGGACCATCAAGAACTGATGACATGAAGAATCGTCTTCGTGCTGAACTGGAATTGCCCCCACATAAATCAAAGTCATTCAGTGGATGAATTATGAAGAAAGATTAAAAGAGCTGAGCCTTTTATGTTTAAATATTTATATATATATATATATATATATATATATATATATATATATATATATATATATATATATATATATATTTAAAAATAGTTTTAAAAGTAACTGTTGTCATAAAACTCACAATGAGACATAGCAAGGTTTGGGGCAGCCACCTGTATAATTTGGTATCCTGGCTGCAAATTGTCTTTTAAATGATAGCACTGATGTGCACAAAACCGAGTCCAATACAGAACTGAGGGAATAGGGAAAAGGTGTAGGCTTTAAAAGGGGAAGACAGGAAGTGAAGTCAAAGGCTCATGTAGGTTTTCTGTCATTGGTGCAAGCCCAGATGTGACATCACAGGGCCCGGAGACTTCCATTGGCTCGGTCCCGGAAGTGACGTCAAGAGGACCAGGTGGAATCTCCCGTGAATGGCCTGCAGGCAAGGGAGAAAAAGAGTCTGTGCACTCTGCCAAATCCCGGTATATCTCGGAACTGTCCTTACTCAAGCCCTTTAGCTGCCTCCCATGCGCACGTGTGTGACACGGTATAATCACTAATTAATGTATTGCCTTGCTTAAAATCTAGTAAACTATGTATTACAACATCTTTCCTTGCAGACCAATTGAATATGTTCTTAAAATCTCTTAGTATGACTCCTAAGGAAGTGCAACTGGGATTGTACATTGTATCATGTAGTCCTGTAGCCCATTTGAGAGGTTTACTGTACGATAAAGAGATTATAAATGCTGTTTGATATTGGTCTTCAGGATAGATTTTGGGCTGCTGATTGAAGTCTAGTCTAAGATATTATGGCTTTTTAAGTAGATCATCACCTCAGCTTCACCGCTGTTTCACAAGTCAAGATCATGAATTGGCATGGAACCCAGGTTTGAAACCCAATCAAGGATCGATATCCTTTGTTACTTTACTGGGCACTGTTATTTTGCAGCACACACCATCTGTTCTGCAAGTGTTCCAAGTCATCGTTCTTTGCAGCAACAAGCATTATCAAATTATAAATGGAAGTCGTTATATTTCTGTGTGCAACTGCATCCTCTCTGGGATGTGTCATCTGTTTGTCAGGTGGCTCAAGGGCACATCTGCATAGGCCTGTTAGACTCTGTTAGAATATACCTGGTATTGATTTTTAACAGAAACTGAATGAAGCTGTTGTTGGAAATGTTGAAAATCAATATCCCTTATTTAGAGTATGCTTTCCCTGGTTTGGAATCCATAAATAACATTTTCACACTTGCTTATCCATAAACTCATTTTGCGTGCTGTAGATGTCAAAGGTTTAATAATGATGATCATTTCCTCTCCATCAGGGTTGCTCTTCACTTCTCAAGACTATCAATATATACAGTCACAATGCTTTGGTTAGTTACTCCTCCAGGCAGATGAACCAAAAATTCCTTTAAGTTAGTTCTAATATAAAGGAGTAAAAATGCATAGCATCATCTACCTATTATTGATCTGACCTCTGGCTAAACAAACTTTGAAGCCTCTGCTGATCTCCAGAACTTGTTAATTTTCTGAGCAGGCCACATAAACAGTCTGCTATCGATCGCTTCACACACCTTTAAAGTACAAAAGCAAATGAGTTTGCTTTGTGTCCCTCGGAGCTACGGTTACCAAAATATTAAACTCCCAGTCACATCACATTTTCTTTCAATCATGAGTAAAAACCCTTCTTTGAAATTTTAATAATGAGAAGAATGTGTTTTTAGAGACTGTGCATTAAGTGAAGCGACTCTTTATGTTTGTCCGGCTGTCCCCCCACCGACACTCCGCCATCCCCCATCCATCCCTACTGATATTAACCCCGTCCTGACTTTTTGTTGCTCGATGAGATATTGGAACAGGTTAGTAAGAGGACAAACTTAATGGCCTGAATGTTCTCCTTTCTTTATCAGATCCTTCAGTTTGTTAAAGGTGATTGTACATTTACATCTAGAACTTTAAAACACATCTGTGGTATGGTCTTTCATGTTGTGTCATGAGTCCCCAGTAGTATTGCAAATGCTTTATGGTCATGCTGTCCATTTGAATTACAGTTTCACCTCATTTGATATTTAGACTTTTTACATTTTATAGGTAAATTGATAAGAGATATTTATGTATTTTTCTTCAATATTTAACTTTCAATAGAATTCTGGTAACCAAGGTTCTATTTGTTAAGAGCGTGTGTGGTGGACAGCCAGGGCCCTTGCCTGGCCAGGACGTCTCTTCTTTATATGGTGAGGGGGAACAAGCAGGGACTGAACAGGACCTCCTCTGGGACACTAGATGGCAGCCCCCTGGGTGGAAGTGGTGCCTCGGATTCCCGCAGGGCTCCATGGGAGATGGAGTTTTGTACAACTCTGTTGGGATCCGGGGGTGCTGCCAGGGGGCACTACAGTGGTTCCTGAGCCCGTGTGGGTGGCTCTTCTGCCACACCCGGAGGTACAACCAGAAATAGGTCGTCAAACACCTGGAGCACTTCTGGGTGGGCTGTAAAAGAAGCTAGCAGCCACCACGCGGGGAGCCAGAGTCGGGTGGCAGTGGATGAAGCTTGGAGGAGTGGTGGAGAAAAGAGAAAGAGGAAGAGAAGAAGAATTGTGTGGGCTTGTGCTTATTGGAACTGTGTTGTGCCTGTGGGAACGGGGAAGACGTTACCCACGGGCGAAGAAAGAAAAATAAAACATTTTATTTGTTTTATCAGTGTGTCTCCTGCGTCTGTCTGTGTCGGGTTGAGCGCTGGTACAGAGGCTTTGTCACATGTGTTAATAATATATATATTTTATAATTGTGACATGATCGTTATTGGTTTCATTTTGTAAGATTACTTTTCCTTCTGCACTACTATTGTGTATTTTTGTTTGTTTGTGCTACCATTATGTGTTTCTGGCTTAATAGGAGCTGTTATTTTTGTGTATCTGGTTGCTAAGCGCGTGATGGATATGACATGTGACCTGTGACATAATGGTAACCTCGTTGTATAAGATGGCTGTGTGAATAAAGAAGTGCTCTACTTTTGGTTATAGTCTTCTGGTTTTTAATCTAATTTGATTTAGCGGTCTCCTGAAAAGGAGGTACATGATCTTTTGACTTCCATTCTGTAACATCCTTATAGTTTTTTGTCATTGTTTTAATAAAATTCAATCCACCTGAACTTTGTGGAGAACTCCAAATGGGCACAACAGTGCTTTTGGGGGCACCCAAAAATTCCCACAAACAGTCAATAGCACAGGATTAGGGTGAAGTTCTCAAATATGCCACTAGGTATTGTATGCCTAGAGTCTGGTTTATTAGTCCATGGAGTGGCATCCTGCTAAGCTGATCGAGTGGGCATTTCTGGCATTTATATTTCATTCATGCATGTGACTTTCTCCAAGTCACCATGGCAGATTTTCAAGAGACGATGATGGTTGAATTTTTCGGCAGTGATGGACTTATTCATAAAGAATATGTTCCCAGTTAATCAGCGACTTTGTATTGAACTGCTGAGGTGTCTACAGGAAAGCTTCAGGGAAAAAAACCTCTGTAGAAGTGATGCACTCAAAAACTGGATTTTGGACTATGCCAGTGCACCTGAACACATCACATTGCCAGTCATTGTGTTTTTGACCAAAAACAATGTGGTTATTGCTTCAACCCCCCAATTCCCAGATCCCATACCCTGTGACTTCTTTTGTACCCAAAATTAGAAATTGAAAGTGAAAGGAAGAAGATTTGGTGTTGTGGAAAAAATCCATAAAAAAAGCACAAGCAGCTCTAGACATGGTAACAAAATATGAGTGCCAGAAATGTTAACTGGAATGGGAGAAGCGTTGGGAGAAGTGTGCTGCATCTCAAGAAGAGGATTTTGAAGGTACCTTAAGTTTTATAAAAAAAAAAAAGTTCTTATTTTTAACAACTCTGGAAATGTTTGGGTTCCCCTCGTTTAATGCTGCTGCCACACAAAAAGAAGAACAAATTAACTTCACATGACTTTTCTAAATCACTTGCCTTTCACACATACTTTATATTTTTTCTTTTAGTGTAAATTGTATGATACATTGTAAACTTCATTTTCCCTGATCATATGGTTTTATTTGTGGCTAATATTTTCTTATTCTATGATCACGGCACAAAATCCAAACAGATATTTCATTGTTACTGAACTCTCAATTTGACGAGTTTTGCTTCTTAAACTATGTAGTAGTGTTCTGTTGCTACACGTCGTTTGTATTTATAGGGTTTTTAAAAATACAGAGCCTATAAAATGTATTCGCCCCTTGGAGGTTTACAAATGTTATTCTTATAAAACATTTGAATCACAGTGGATTTAGTTCCTCGCAGAAATAAGGACTTGCTGGACTTTAAATACTGTATGACAAATATGCCCCAAATGTAATAAATGCTTAATTTACAGGGTAACCCTGCGTAATAAGTGCATAAAATGATATGCTTTTGACATGCTTTACAATGTAGTATTTGTGCAGTGCCTGTATAAAGTACTGTATTCATCCTCCTGGAAATTTTTGCATTTTGTTGTTATATAACATTGAATCACAGTGGATTTAAGTTGACTTTTCTAATATTGATCAACAGAAAAAGTGAAAACGGATCTCTGCAGAGTGGTTTAAATTCATTCATTATACAAATATAAAGCACAAAAATAACAGATCGCATAAGTATTCATCATAATATGACGCACCTAAATCATCACTGGGGCAGCCAAATTGTTTTAGAAGTCACAGTATTAGCTCAATGGAGGTCACCTGTCTGGTGTCAAGGGGTTTCATTTGATTGTTTAAAAGTGCCCTTGGGAAGGTCCAGTATAGCAGCCTAACCTACACAATGGCGACAAAAGAACACTCCAAGGGGACAGAGACAAGAAAACATCCAAGTCACTGAATATATTTAGTTCAGTCAGTCATTTGGAAATGAAAAGAGTACGGCACAGCCATTAATCAGTCCAGAGCAGGCCATCCCAAACAAATGAGTGACTGTGCAAGATGAAGACTAGTGAGGAAGGCCACTAAGAGACTTATGAAATCTCTGAAGGAGTGACAAGCTACAGTAACTAGGATTGGAGAGGCTGTGCAGACTGGGGTCCGTCATCAGTCGCTGCTTTATGGGAGAGAAAAAAGTGAAAAAATGCACATAACATCTTGGCTAGAGTTTGCCAGAAGGCACATTGGAGTCTATGAAGTCTTCATACTAAACTCCAAGTCTCAACACTGCACATTATAAAAAACGCACCATTTCCACAGTAAAGCATGGTGGTGGAGCAACATGCGGTGAGAATGCTACTCTGCAGGAGGCCCTGGAAGGCTTCTGGGAGGAAAACATGGAGGAAAACATGACGCAGTCTGCAAGAAACCTGCGACTTGGAAGAAGATTTGGTTTCCAGCAAGACAACAACCTCAAGAATAAAGCCAAAGCTACAGAGGAATGGCTTTAAAACAACAATGTTAATGTCCTGGAATGGCTGAGTCATAGTCCAGATCTCAATCCAATTCAGAGGCCGTGGCTACGCTTTATAAAGGCTGCATTTACTCCCGATCTTCATGCAACCTGACAGCACTTGGCAAAGGCAAACTGGGAAAATTGTATAGGGTGGTTCAGATCTTCTGGATGACTTTGGTTTATGCTGGGACGATTCCAGTTCGGCGTGAAGACGATTCTTCATGTCGTCAGTTCGCACACTTCTCAATGGTCTGGGATTTTTCGGGTGATTTTCTATATTATAAACCTAATAAGTTATAGCGTAATGAAAGTTGCATAATTAGATCTGGACCACCCTATAGTGTCCAGATAGCTGATAGAGACTCGAGTGCACAGACAGCTGGTATGGCCGCCAAAGGTGCATCTATTAAAAACTGGGGCGAATACTTAAGCTGTCAATTATTTTATGTTTTATTTTTTTATTTAATTTTAGCCCATTTTGCAGAGATCGGTTTTCACTGTAACATTAATCTTCTGGTTGATCAGGGACAAAATAGTCAAATTAAATCCTCCTGTGATTCAACGTTGTACTGTATATAAAAAAAAAGGTGTAAACTTCCAAGGCAGTGAATACGTTTTATAGGCACTGTACAAACAATATATAGTAAAGTGTGTTAAAATTATATTATTTCATGCAGTTATTAAAGAGGGTTACCCTGTAATTTATTATCAGACAATTTGTATATATTTTGTACATACAATATTTAAAGTTCACCACGACCCTCACCATGAAAGCAATTTTGGAAGATGAGATATTTAAAGTCTAGCAAGTCCTGATTTCTGTGCAGAATTTATGTTTTCTCACAGATCACAAACCTCTGATATGTTTAAACTTATTTTAATGGTTAGTTTACTGTCAATAAAGTAGGCTAAAGTGTTGTTTTTGTAATTATAAAGGCACACAACTCCAGTAACCGGCCTGATTTCCCTACCTATGTGTAGTTTGAATGTTGTCTTCATGGGTGTTCACATAGGGATGTCACACAATTCCTGGATCTTTTTGTATAGATATTTTATGATTTGTTTACTTTTCTTATATGCTGACCTTTCCAAACGCAGAAAGTTGAGGAAATAATTGAACTTTAGCTTCTCTTCACATTTTTAAAAATATCCACATTATGTTGTGTTGATGACTGCTGGGTAATCTCAGTGATGAAACAAGCCGTGACCTTTATCACCACCTCCTGCCTGTTCTGTTTTTTTCCATCCTGTGGCTTTCAGACCTTTCTTCTGTTATGGTATGATGTCCTGCCGACTATAAGAGCAGCGGCAGAATGGATTAACTCTTGTCAACTTTTTAAAATTGTGATACTCAAGCACAGGCCACATGGAACGCATCTCCAAAAAAAAAATTTACTCTTTACAGTTATTACCTATTAACCATTTGGAAAAACTGACTTCTTTTTCTGTTCTGACACACCTTTTAAAATTAGTTGATATTGCTAGCTCAAATAGCTTGTGATAAAAGTAATAAGCCAGTTTATTACACAGAAGAAAAATAGAATTTGCAAAACATTTTGTTGTGTATCTAAATTCATTTTTAATAGCTTATGCTTTCTACAACAAACGCATGCAAATATTTTGAAATATCACAGAAAAAACTTGGGATTTACTGCTGTCTTACTGTATGCACACGCTATACACGGCCTTCTCTTCGTTTACTGACTGGTAGATTGCAGTTTGTTTAAGGCCATGTGGAAAAAAACAATGCTGTGATGGCGTAATTCAAAGGATATGAACTTCTTATTTCAAGCAAGATGGCTCACTTATCTACATTAAGTTTGGTAAAATTCCGGCTGTAGTTCAAGGGAATTTCTTTTTTCTTATTTTTACTGACATCATTTTTATAATTCATTTATACGGATCTGTAATATTAGATTTCAGTTTGAACACTGGAACAATAAAACAATGAAACTCATTTAGTGCCCATATTGTTACCCAGTGAATATCACAATAACTTCATAGCCTTCACCTTTTGGTCTATGCCATGTTTTAGGATATGGTTTGTTCTTTGGTTTATTTTTATTTTTGGATTTATTAGTTTTGTTATTTTTGAATTCCCATTTTTCATGTGTATTTTTGTTTTTATGTCATTTTTGTTATGACTATTTATTATTTACACAGGTAGTGTGAGTGCTGGGCAGAGTGGATTCTGGGGTTCATCAGGGGTGTGTTCTGCTCCTACTCTGTTCAATGCTTGCATGGACTGAGTGTTGGGCAAGGTCGTGGGGCACAGCGGCTGTGGGGCATGTGTTGGTGAAGAGAGATTCACTGATCTTGACTTTGCTAACAATGCTGTGATCTTTGTGGAGTTAATGGGGGCTCTGATCAGTGGTCTAGAGAGACTGAGCGAGGACTCAGAGTGTCTGGGCTTGTGAGTGTCCTGCAGAAAAACCAAGATTCAGGCCTTTAATGACTTCTTGGGCACAGCCATCAGCAGTGTGTCTGTTTGCGGAGAGAGTGTCGACCTTGTCGAGAGGTTTACTTACCTTGGCAGTGACGTTCATGTCTTTGGTGACTCTTCCTATGAAGTCAGTAGACGGATTGGGAGAGCATGGTGGATCAAGAGATCACTGGAAAGGGGTGGGTGGCACCCCCATATCTCTGCAAAAGGATTAAGGTCCAAGTCTTTAGGGTCCTGGTGCTTCCTGTCTTGCTATATGGTTGCGAGACATGGACGCTATCCAGTGACCACAGGTAAAGACTGGACTCCTTGTGGTACTGTGTCTCTTCAGAGAATCCTTGGGTACCACTGGTTTGACTTTGTGTCAATTGAGCAGTTGCTCACAGAGTCCCGAATGAGGCACATTACCTGCATTGTGAGGGAAGGTCAGTTACGGCACTACAGCCATGTGGTGCGATTTACTGAGGGTGATATAGCTCACAGGATCTTCATTGTTGAGGACTCAGGCAGATGGACCAGGCCAAGGGGACGCCCATGTAACACCTGGCTGTTAGAGGGTCATTTCCGTTCAAGGTGAGACTGGGTCACCTGTCTGCCTTTGCCAACCAGGATCCCGAGCTGTTTCGTCATGTGATGGGTGCGGCAATACACTGTACTAGTGCATGCTTTCCAACATGACCTGGCCTGGTTTATTATTTAGTATTTATGCATAATGTATTTAACTTTCAATCTATTCTTTGTGTTTTGTGGGTGGAACCCCCAAGTGGTAGGTCCACCATGATGGTGCTACTTTGAGACCTCTCTTAGTGTTTATACTGAAATTGAGGAGATGGTCCCAGCAGTGTGTCACTGAATGTCATGGAGTACAGATCTTTATTGTGAGTGCTGTGAGTATTGTATTGATATTTCTGTTTTTATGTGGATTTATTGCTTCAGATTTTGACCTTCCTGATTATTGGATTACAAAGTGGATCTGTTTGGTTTAGATTGTACTCTTAGGTAAATCTTTTTGCCCTTATTTTTCCTTTTTCCATTGGTGTTCCTTTTTCTAATTTTTATTTATACAGGTTCTTCATAGCCCTGCCCTTTAAGCCAGAGGTTTTTAAGGTTTCCTCTCCCTTGAAGGACATGTTTGTGTATTTGTGTAAGGGACAGCCAACAACTCAACCTGGCCAGGACACCCAGAGAATGGAAGGATGGGGGAAGGCAGCTACTTTTAGACACTCTTTCCTCCAAGACGCTAGATGGTGACTTCCTTGCAGTACAGCGCTGCCCCAGATTCCTGCAGGGCACCATGGGATCTGGAGTTTGGCTTCACAGCCCTGCTGGGTACCGTGGATGCTGCCAGGAGACGCTGCAGGATGAACTGGGGAGTCATGCTTCCCTCATAGCCCCGGACGTACTATTAAGTCACGAGGACGGAAAACCAGAAGTACATCTTGGCTGAAGAAAACTCGAGTTCTCGATCTGACCTGGATGTGCTGGTAAATCACGTGAATGAACAGAAGCACTTCCAGGTCGGACCATATATAAAGCACTGCTGTGAACCCAGCAGGCGAGTCGTAAGGTGATTTGTAAGGAGGTGGACAACGCTTGCTGGGAGGTGTGGAAGAAGAAAAAGAATTGTGTTAGTGATTGCTTATTGTGCTTGTGAATTATTTGCCTGTTTACTGTGGCTGTGGTGCTTGGAGGACACTGTTAAAGGATGAAAAAGAATTAAAATAACTTCTTAGTGCTTTTACCCTGTGTCCTGCGTGTCTGTCTGTTGTGTTTAAGGGGCAAAAGTGACCCCTAGAGTCCACAGTTGGGAACCCTTAAAATGTCATTTTGAACTTAAAATGACATTCCACTATATTTAGGTCTGAGTAGGCCTTGAAACCTGCCTGATGGCTCTGGGGTCAGGCTGCCTGAGGTTTGGCCTGCTTCTGAAGCTGACCATTGAACATCCTGGTCTGGCTCTTATGGTGCTTTTAAGGCCTGCACCCTTTACACCATTTTGTTTTGCTACTTCATAACGGCCATGTTTTATCATACTCTAGCAAAATACCTGCGCTTCACAGCGGCGATGTACTGCCTTAAAATTTTTATTAAGAAGAGAACTAAACCTTTTTAAACTGAGGAAGAATATACCAATAATTATTTGTTAAGGATCTCTTTGTATACTACATTGTGAGTTCGGCCCTCCGGTTGTAATATGACCAAGCTGTGCGCTGAGCTTACTCTTGAGCATGCAACGTACAGTTGGCCATGTGAACAGTAATCTTGTTTCAGATCTCACGGCTTGGATTGCTGCTGTCATTATCGGTTTGAGTTTCATGGTTTGTTTCAATTACGACAGTATTTGTAGGACTTGTGTTGAAGAGACATTCGGCATCTGTCAAGCGTTGTAAGCATACAACCGGTTTCATCGATAATTTCACATCCAGCTTTTGAGAGTTTAAACATTCATAAACATCAAAGTGTCCACTACTGAAATCATCACCTGTGAGTCTAAAATGTTTAAGAGGCATATGCGGTTGTCAAAAGGTGTAAAATATTTGGCCATTTCGGTACACTTGAAAGCGACAACCGAACAATTCACTGGCAGCCATCAACTCACATGCAGATCCATAGGTGAAGGGCTTAAGCATTTCACTCTTCTAGTGCTCCTGTGTAGTATAATTATCTCCTGTACCATCATCAGTCCACACCTTGAACCTTTCCCAGTCATTCAATACATAAGACACAATGTTTCTCTGGATATCAAGAGTGAGCCTGATATGGCCGTGCAATATGTAACAAAGAGAATGGAAAAGGTAGGTGCCATCTCCGGGCAAGGAAACCACTCATTAAGTGACAGTTCTTTGATCGTGTTCACCTCGATAGACATGTTAATGGGGGTACTGTTGGAATGATAAAGGAAATGGGGAGCTGAACAATGTAAACCAAGTCTAAAATACCTACACAATAACTATAATTGTAATAAATGAACAATAAAACAGCGGAGAAGCCGTGGATTAAATAAAAAGGCTGTAGTTATCAGCAGGGAGACGTGAATCCCGTGGTGAAGCAAGGAAGGGAATATAGAGACTGGAGAGACAGACGGCCTTATATAGGCAGGCAGCCAACAACGTGGGAGACGTTGGGATGGGGGACCCAATGCCGCCTCACACAATGACCGAGCTGCAGGCTGTGGACGTATATATGTACGTAAATAGGATTCAGTTAGCGTTGGGAACCCGTGTGCCAAATTTCTTGAAGATGGGCCCATAAGTAACAAAGACCGTTGAAAAGTTCAATATGGCGGCCGACAGTGGCATCATACCACTGAAATAAGTACGTACATCAGTTTTGGTTAGCGCAGGGAAGCCACCTATCAAATTTTGTCAAGATGGGGTCAGCCTTCTACCTGCACGGGAAGTTGGAGAATTAGTGATGTTGGAAAGTTCAATATGGTGGCCAACAGTGGCATCATATCATCGAAATAAGTATGTACATCGGTTTTGGTTAGCGCAGGGAAGCCGCCTACCAAATTTCGTGAAGATGGGGCCATAAATAAAAAAGTTCAACATGGCGGATGTTGTCGACCGTTATCGCCTGTTATGACTGTTATGTGTAGAATTTCTAAATGAAACCTGCTTAACTGTTGTAAGTAAGCTGTAAGGAATAAGCCTGCCAAATTTCAGCATTCTACCTACACAGGAAGTTGGAGAATTAGTGATGAGTGAGTAAGTGAGTCAGTGAGGGATTTGCCTTTTATTAGTATAGATTTGCAAAATCATAAAGTAGTTTGTTTAGTATTTTATGTAAACGTTCACCATGTGCTCCATTTATTTGGCATATTGTCATATCGACAAGGTCTGAATCTTCATTTGATTGATATTTTTTTTTGTTCAGACCTTTTCTTTTGTTTTCACAACAGCCTGCTATATAACCCTGCTACTCTTCTGCACTCTGTAGAGTTGTAACTGGTTTTCATTTTCTCAGTGCTTGTTGCTACTCATACTGTACCTTCTTCTTGAAGCAATGACACATCAGCTCATCTAGTTCTAGTGATGGAGTTTGAATAAATAGGACCAAACATTTACATTTGTATAATCAACATGTGTATGGTTTTGTTAAAAAAAAACACGTGTTAGTGTGCTGTTGTGGCATTGGGCTTCATGCCCATAGTTTAATTCCCATGTTCTTTTTTGTTGATTGCATCTTCTGGCATCATTATATCCCTTTGCTCACAGGAACTAGTTACAGTAAGCATGCACCTATTTCTTGCTTGCTGCACTTACGGAGAATGGACTGGGTTTAGAAAGTGTTGGTAGGTTATGACACCACTATTCACTTTCTGTTGCTTTTGTTAAGTGCTGTACCTCTCTCACCTCATCATAATTTGGTTGCCTCTTGTAACAATGTGATCTTAGTTGAGGCATCATGGCATATATATTTAACTAAATAGAAGATTCTGTGCAGCCCTTGTACAGTATAATTGGCAAGGTGACAGTGTCTTTATGGGGCTACATTGGCCATATCAGAGTCAGTCAGTTAATCTGTTCATAAATATTTCAAATATTGCTATGAACAGCAGGCAACATCACAAGGTCATTTACAGAGAGCATAAGAATTATAAAACAGTATCAAATGTACAAGTAAAATGTAATGAAACTGGAACATTTGGATTCTTGAAGCATCATTTTGAACCTTTTTAATAATTTATGCAGTAATGCTCATTAAAAGAGAGCTGCTCTAGTCCATCTCACATGATGAAAGCATAGCAATTTGCTAACGATATACAATCACAATACAATAAAGTTTGGGCTGTAGATTTTAGGTAGTATTTATGGGCCAACTCCTTGTCAATAACATTTCTAATGGTCTTGTGAAGGAATGCCCAGAGCCAGGGTGCCACCAAGGATGTAAAAGACTGAGGGGCAGTCCAAGTCAGATGGGCAGGGAAAGATTCAGACTGGCAAAGCAACAATATACTGTACATCACCAAGGAGTCATGTTTCTGTGAGGGTTTGTCCCTTGGCCAGATTTCTTTTTTTGTTCATGTTTGTGCCATTGATTTATGTTAATATTGATTGTGTTGATTATGTGCAATAAATAAATCCTGAGGGTCTTCCACAGTCCTGGGGCCTCATGCATAAACGGTGCGTACGCACAGAAATGTTGCGTAAGAACGTTTCCACGTTCAAATCGCGATGTATAAAACTTACACTTGGCGTAAAGCCACACACTTTTCCACGGTACCTCATACCTTGTCGTACGCAAGTTCTCCGCTCGGTTTTGCAGACTGGCGGCACCCAGCGTCAAAGCAGTGCTACTGTTACTGTGTGGTTACTCTTTATTTTCCTGACGCGGCTTTATAAATACACTGAAACTAACTGCATATTGTTGATTAGTGTAATCCATCTGATTGTAATTAACTTGTAACAATATAATGGTAGAGGGAACAGCCATAGTATTCCAAATACCATAACTGCTTTGGCGTTGTTACTCTCACTGCACCTTCTTCTCCTTCTTCTTCTTCTTTCAGCTGCTCCCTTTAAGGGTTGCCACAGCAGATCATCTTTTTCCATATTACTCTCACTGCACCACTTGGAGTATTTATATCACTGTATCTGAGTGTGAATCACAGAAGCAGCTGATCGGAAAGAGAATTATCGGTATTACAGCATCAAGCACACGCTGCCTCAGCCACGGCAAAACGTTTCAAAGCCTTTCCTGTACAGACGTCGCGGTTCAGAAAAAGTTTCGTCCCAAGAACTATAAACATACTCAATCAATTGCTCCTTGTAGAACTGTTTGTACTTATAAGTACATTTAACCCACTGTAAACTTGCACTACAGTTATAATATTGCACAACATGCGCCATTTTATAAAGCGCGTATTTACGGTAATGACGGTATCATTATTAAGATGAAATGCAGGAAAATATGTTGATTATATTATACAGATAAAACTTTAACTTCATTTAAATAATCTGTATTGTTAATAATTAGTTTGAAAGAGACAGTACTGCTACAATAAATTACTTCATCGAAGGCTGCGCATGGCACAGCAGCATCTTGGGTGAGACATGAACAATCACTGCACCATCGTGTTTCCATGTTTAGTAACATGTTTTCATTTCAATCATCATGAAAATGATATCATGTATACATCTCAGTATTTTAATTATTCAGAGAGCTGTAATATCACGAATGTAATATCATGAATGTGTGTTATGTCAAAGAAAGAGAAAGAATGGAAGCACGTAGTGATTCACAAACATAGAGCACATTGAAGATCAAATACAAAACAAAGCATTTAACGTGCTACTTTAGTTACAATGGGATTTGAGAAACTAGTAAATTAAACGAATTAAAGATGAAGTTTATGATGTTCTACTACTAATGACAAAATAAACTATGTGATTAAAGTGGAAATTTCGAGATTAAAGTTGACATTTCGTGCTTTTTACCCGCTGTGTGCCAATTTTTTTGTCTGTACCCTAATAAGCTCAGATGGTGGGCTACAACTTGCCTTTTCACTGCGACTTTGATATGTGACTTCTTTTTTATTTTGGCACTGTGCGACTTTGTGAACGTGAGCTTTCGAGTTTCTCCGACACGCTATGTCACTCGATCAACTTCCTTTTGTTGATTATACCCCTGTTTAAACCAACAAATAGAATGTTTTTCCTTTGTCTCCACTTGGTGTTCGCTGAAATTCTTATTTTCCCCCGTGCTTTTCCCATTGTCTTTTCACAAACGATGAAGTGGACAGTTAAACAATAGTTGAAAGGGACAAATCAAAAACTGTAGTCTTGAAAGCTTAGCTGGAGATATGTCATTCTTAAACAAAATGTTTTTTCATTTCTTTCTGAAAACACTTTCTCCTTTATTATTAAGTAAAGTACAAGCAAATCTATGCTAGAGCCTAAGGCTCCAAAATAAGCTGCTTATGAAAATCATTAATTAACACATGCAAAGCTACACACTGTGACAAGGAACCTTTGTGAGATGTGAAACACAACATGAAACGGAGCTTAACGTCATCAAGGCAGGAAGAAACAATGGAAACACTTGATGAAAGTATCGCTTAAAGAAATAAAATGAGGAAAAATTTCTAAAACCGCACCAAAATACATTTATTCTGCTGATGAGAAAGTGTTTAGTGACAGTTAAGCTTTTTGAATTGTCTACATGATTATATTAGAAGTAATTAACATTAAACTGGAAGACGTTTTCAGATATACCCGCAGATATTCTTTAGTAAATGACCAGCTGGGAGTTTTGCTCTATTAAAAACCTGATACTGGCAAATTAGTTAGATCAGGGGATATGAAACTTTTTAAACTAAGGCTCCCCAAAATATTGTTTCATTTGGTTAGGTCCCTCCACTGGTATTGATCAGTGAAATTTGATGTGCTTGCTTCCGACCTTGTTATTGTTGAATTTTGTCCCAGTGCCCCATGATGCTTTGCAAGGCCAGTGCAACATTACAGAGCAGTAGCAGCCACGTGCAGAGGTTTCATGTATATTGTAAGGTTGATGCCCATTCTGCTTTGTGCATGCATGATGATGCATTTAAAAAAGAAAAAAAGAAAAAGAACAACAAATTCTTGCAGTATTTTAATTAGTTAGGTGACTGACCGTGTTAAGAATATTATAAAAACTGCCACCCTATACATAACAGTGAAGGCTGTGCACTGGCTCAGTCAGCATCACAGGGTTAATTTTAAAAAAAATGTTAACTTAATATACTTTGCTAATTTGCATGTATAATTAGCCATATGCAGCTACATAAGCCTTAAAAGAGCCCACACTTGTGTCAGAATGAGATAAGTGGAGCTCATCTGTCAAAACGTTACATGATCCAGAGAAGACTCCTCTGACTTTGTAAAACTTCAAAGACAAAATTAATCTGAAATAAAACTTTAGTTTTTCTTTTCTTTCTTTTTTACAGAAGAATTAGGCATTAGAAGAATTTTGAGAAAATAACCAACTTTGGCTTCCCACCACAGAAGCATTAATTTAGCAATTAGTGTAGGATTTGGAGTTTTTGGTTTTGACAGTCAGTTTGCTTCTACCTGTTCAGAAGCCTTTACGCCTTTCATTTTTTTGGCATTGCCCAGGCTTGAACAGGCAACAAGCACACTCTCTTCTAGATTCCATGTCAGCCAGCTACTGCACTTCCGGCGTTTTTCACTTGATCGTTTCAAGACATGCCCAGACTTATGGCAAACGACGTAAGTCGCATTGTTTAAATATTGTGCCAAACGTCAGGAGCTAAAAAGAAGAAGAGCTTCAGACTATATGTTTTCAAGCTGCGTACACAATTATGAAGGTAAGATTCGGATAAATTAAAAAATTGTGTCTACTATAAACTAATATGTGATAATTATGTGATTACCTTAGTCTTCTTTAAAAAAAAAAGTTTAAAAAATTAATCATTAAACTATTCATGAACGGGTGAATATGTATATAAGCTTAATACTGCAACGACACTGGACAAGTTACTTCAGCCAGGAAAGAGTCACCAAAAGAATGAGACGGCATTAGATCATCAATAGCAGGAGCGCCTATAAAAACAGCATCTCTGCAGAGCTGCATATGCTTTTTCCAACTAGTAGTCCTTTTAAGGATAGCGAGTCATCTTAAAGAACCCTGTAAAGAGCAGAGAATCCATCCATTGTGGTGCTTGGCGCCAACGCCACAACACATAACATGAGTCTGGTAGACATCTTACCTTGTACAAAAGTGGAGGTCTCTGTCTGAGCCAGCAACACTGCTTCATTGTAACCAATATGTTTCCTCAGCTGGAGGATCTCCTCTCTGAATGACATGTCTTCATCAAGCACTAGGTCGACAACTGCTGTGTCCTGAGCTGAAGCGCAGTCATGGTCCTCAAGGATGTTATCATACTCCTCGTCTGGTGTGTCATTTCCAGTTGGTGTCGTTCTCCTCTCCCAAAGCACCTTGAAAGTGGAATGGAGAAATTGTTCCACTCAAACAATGCAGGTACCGCTCCCTTCTTCATCATTCGCCACTCTGTCTCAGACTCTGGCTCAAGAAAATCCTCTGTTTTAAAATGCCAGCTACAAACTTAAGTAGAGGACTAACCATAAAGCTCTCTCTCCATATAGAGATGATCCATTCAGATCAGGTTTCCGCATTTCAGAGAAATGTATGAAAACTAAGTATCGTGTTGTACTTACTGGGAGCTCAACATAAAGGTATGCAACAATGTTCAGCTGTAGAGCTCTCTGTACGCTGAAACTTCTTTTTCTAGGACATTCTTGCCACTAAACAAAAATCACAACTGCAGTATGGATAATAAAAGTGAATGTGCTGGCTGAGATTTCAGCAGTACTGTGTGCATATAGCCTATTGCAAAAGATCTGCCACTCATATTTTGATTTGTGATTTAGTGGCCACAAAGAAGTTATTAATTTAATTTTTTTCCCACTCAGATAGTTGAAACATTAAAGGAATACTCAACCCAATAATTATATTTTTTCATATGTTACTTATCCCACATACTTTGTAGTGGTGACTGACAAATTTTCTCATCTTTTTATGCAGAATGGAGGGAAAGAAGATTATGACATAGCAGAACTCAATGGTTGTCAGTGCTGTACAACAGCAAACAATGTGAAAAACACGTATGGGCAGAAAAAAAAACTCACATTACATCAGTTGTGTAATCCACATGTCTGTAACTCAGTCGTTTGCTCAAAGCATTCAAAAATGAATTCTTTTTTGCCAAAATATTGTTAAATAGTTACATCTGGAATTAATATGTACATAAATGATAAACCTAAAGACTCATGGGATTGCCTTTCTGACCTGAACACCCGCTTCTTCTCATCATTCATTGGTCAAGAATCCTGACTCCAATTCAAAAAGTCTCTCCCATGAGCCTTAGCGTTTCCTGAATAATGAATCTGAGCAGGTCTGCCCTTATCTTATGACAGTATTGATAGTAGCTGCTCTTTGTTATGCAAGCCAGAAGTTTTTCAAGTTTGTTGTGGTGGGGATTGTAGTTTGTTTTTATCATATTTATTTATTTTATTTTTTTTTGGAGTTTGTGTAAAATTTTAAGTTCCCCTTGGGGACAAATTAATTCATGATGTGAGATGTAAGTGCCACAGGTCTGTAGTCATTAGGTGAAGAGGTGCATGACTTCCTTGGAACAGGAACAATGCAGGATGTTTTCAACAGCAGCTTCACTTTCTGGTACCTTTGGGCCAAACTGACAGGTGACAGAGGACACAAAGTTAGTAGGCTCAGACTTTAAGGTCTATCAGGTCCCACAGTCATTCCTGTATGTAGCTTCGTCAGTTGTGTCTTCACTGGGTCTTCACTTATGGATGCTCCACAATGATGGTCAGAGGTGGACTCATCACTGGCCATAACAGCTGAAGTGATTGGAGTTGTTGGTGTAGTAGGGATGGTAATGGAAGGGAATATCTATCTATCTATCTATCTATCTATCTGGTGGTCCAGATCTAATTATGCAATTTTCATTACGCTATAACTTATTAAGTTTGTTACATAGAAAATCACCCGAAAAATCCCGGACCATCGAGAAATGTGCAAACTGACGACATGAAGAATCATCTTCGCACCATCATTCATCCCCACATAAATCAAAGTCACCCAGACAATCTGGATCTGCATAATTAGATCTGGATCACCCTCTATCTATCTATCTATCTATCTATCTATCTATCTATCTATCTATCTAAGTAACTATTTAGCAATATTTTAACAGGAAAAAAAATGTTCATTTTGCACTTTTTGATAAAAAATTTAATGTGTATTATGTAATACATGTAATGTGAAATTTTTCTTTTCTTTTCTCCATGGATATATTTCACATTGATTGCCATTGCCACAAGTCATTATTGGTTTCTGGGATGTCAAACACTCCTTTCTCTGTACTCTGCATGAAAATATGAGGTCAAAAATGTTCTTAGCCACCACTACAAAGTACGTGGGGAAAGTAACAAATAAAAACTACTCACTCCACTTTTGGGTGGAGTGTTCCTTTAATAGCCCATTAATGAAAATGTTGTATCAAGTAGAGTAGAAGTGGTTAGAACAAGGAAAATAACAACAACAACATTTATTTATATAGCACATTTTCATACAAACAGTAGCTCAAAGTGCTTTACATAATAAAGAATAGAAAAATAAAAGACACAATAAGAAAACAAAATAAATCAACATTAATTAACATCGAATAAGAGTCAGTTCAATGGCCAGGGGGGACAGAAAAAACAAAAAAACTCCAGACGGCTGGAGAAAAAATAAAATCTGTACGGATTCCAGACCATGAGACCGCCCAGTCCCCTCTGGTCATTCTACCTAACATAAATGAAAGTTAAAAAATGACATTATGCCACTAATTCATTATGAGTTTAGGGATGAGGAAGTGAGTGGGCTCTCCTATGGACTGGCGTCCACTCCAGGGTTGTTTTCTTGCCTTTTGCTCAGTTTAGATTTCGATTCACTGCAGGTCTGAGTTGGATTAAGCAGGTTTGAGAATGCGCTGTGATGTGTTATTTAACGTTTGTTTGCTGTGTAATGGTCTTTAGGTTTCTGGGCCTCAGAACACCTCTATTATTCGCTTTTGGGGTGTCAATTTGTTGTCATCATTATGGAGTTGTTGCTCGATGTTATCACTAAGTAGTGCTAAGGACACGAGACTTCTACACAAAGATGAGTCAGATATTACAATATAACTGAATGGCCTACAGGAAAAAAAGCAAATTTAGTGGAACATAATTTCAAGGATTTTAAATTTCCTGCTAATGCAGCTTATAATAATATGTTTTTTGAGTCTTAACTGCTAGCAAATATAGCGGATTTCATCAATAAATAATACAGTTTACTTAACTCAAGGGCTTTCTTTTAAAACTTCTCTTGTTTTAAATAACACTGTGTTAATGTTTCTCATATTCAACCATAAAAGGAATATGTTACTGTAAGGGCATTTTTAAACATTTTTTGTACTCTAAACACATTTAAGTTAGTCAGCTGAGGAACCGTGTGTGTGTGTGTGTGTGTGTTTCCCAACTCCCAGGAATCCTTCTCTTGAGTAAAAGCCTCTGTCATCTTATGTTGCAGCAATTCCAGCTCCTTTTCTGGCAGATCAAAAAATGTCTAGGAACAGATGTGGCAGAAGACCTTTCTATGTGTTATAAATAACACAGGATGAAAAGAACATAAATATCATGTACAAGGTAAAGAGAACAGAGGGCCAGTTTAAACACTGCCATCATGTCTTCTGAAATGTGCCTCTCTTCCCCTCACTAAACACCTCATGTTGTGAAGAGTATAAAAAAATACTGGGTTGGATTTTGTGAACCCCCATTATGAGCATAACAAGGGGGTCTGCGGTTAGTGGTGCTATCTGACAGCTGTTGAGTCCTGGGCTCAAACTCCATCTTGGATAATGTCTGTGTGTATGCCATGGGGTGCTTTTTCTTCTGGTACTTTTTAATTCACACATCCTAAAGCTGTGTGTTAACTTAATCATTAACCTCATTGGCCTGGTATAAGTGAGAGCCCAACGCTGGGCAGGCATGCCATCCTGAGTTGGTTCTGTGTGGCACCCATTGGTGATAGAATAGACTCAACCTTGTGAAAATAAATAAATTAACTGAACAGTCATTAAAATTCAGAATGTTCATTTAAAATATTATAAGTTCCTCTTTCCAGTAAAACAGATCTTAGATCCAATTTTGTACAGTGAACATTATGCATTCGAAAAGGTTTGTTCATCATCTTAAAGATTCTGACCAAAAGTACAGTGACAAGAGAAAGTCTGTAAACCCACTGGAATTGCCAGGATTTCTGCATTAATTAGTCATAAAGTCTTTAACTGAGGTTATGTCCATACTACTACGTTTTCATTTAAAAACATCTTTTTTTAAACAAAAACGATCTTTAATCACAGAAGCGTTTTCATATCATTCATGAAAGTGTAAGAAATTAGACAGACCACGATGAAGAGTTGGGGCACGGCCCAGTGACCCCATATAACTGAAAAGCAAAAAAACCAAGCAGTAATTGAAAAAAAAATGTCTTTTCAGACTGGAGTTTCAAATGAACTGATTTCAAAATGGCCTAAGTTCTGGTCATATGACCTTCCGACAGGAAGAGGCGGGTCCAGGTGGACGGACACCAGAAGTGACATCAGTGATGTTACAGCTGTCAATCATCCAGTCTGCAGAGTGAGAAAGAGAAAAGGCATTAGAACACAGCGCCAACCTCTGGAGTGGAGGGTTATTACAGTCATTAGAGCCCTTAACCTGTCCCCTATGCATACACATGTGACAAAAGTATCTCGGCCCATGCTCACACAACCAAAAACCCACATTGGCAAAAAAATCCATGAAGTAATGGTACTACTACTTGTTAATACTGAACACATTATTTAAATATTCACAGTCCAGACCCACCACCTTTAAAAAGAAGAAGGAATCTGTATTTTCATAATTCACACCTGTTATTTCCTTATATTCATATTTGATAACTGAACCCAAAGCTACCCTGTGTACAAGGTAATAGCCATTATTGTTATCTTTCTGAATCAGTACTAACTGCAGAATAACTGGATGACATCTAATGTGTCAATAATGACCATACAAGTCTATAAATGGAGTTCATTTTGCATATATTGTAATTAGTTTCATTTGAAATAGTTTCCAAAGTAAAGATGTCTTATAATGTGTTTTCTTTGCTTTGGGCATTAATTAATTTCCATATTAATATAAGAATTCTAAGAATGTGAAAAAGCTGCGTGAGAATAAAATGAACTTAAAATTTAAATCAAGTGTGCTGCCATTTCGAACACCAATCATCTGGGTGATGAAGCATCCTCTGGCTACGATACATGCTGAGTATTGATGGAAGTACAGACTGATTACAAGGAATTGTGGTAAAATCATTATGGGTGAGGATGAATACGGAGCCTTTTGGAACCATGTGTGCTGCTTTTAAATCCTTGTGTTATCCTCAAATCTTCTAACTCTTTTTGATTATTAGCTAAGGATTCTTAATACAATAAGGATTAGTTGTTTGCCTAAATGTCCATGAGTAAAAAAAACCCTTACCCTAGGGGGGTGCGAAGTAACAAAAAGGGGGGAGCAAAGATGTGAAAAAAAGAAAACAAGAATCAAAAATATAAAAAAAAACATCTGTTGAAACCAAAACAAATTAACTTAAACTACATTCTGATACTAGAACAGAACAGAGGGCTTACGCCTCCTCCAGACCACAAGGGGGCGACCACCCTGGTTGCACTGGAGGCCACGGGTGCAGAGCTTGGAAGCTCAACCCTGTAGGGGCCCGTGGTCACCTCCAGGGGGCGCCCCGGTGCCTGAAGAGCCCTGGACCTTGGCACTTCCGCCACACCAGGAAGTGCTGGGGGGAAGAAGACTGGGGACACCAGGAGGGCTTCCAGGAGCGCAGCCGACACTTCAGCAACACAGGGGAGTGTCCGTGGAGGAGTGTCGGAGAGCGGCTGGAGCCCATACGGGTTGGTATAAAAGGGGCCGCCTCCCTTCATTCGGAGTCGAGAGTCGGGTGGAAGTGGACGAGAGAGAGAGGAGTGGAGGCGGCCAGAAGGAAGGAAGGCACTGGGAAGAGAGGCCTGGACTTTGGGGGATCGGTGCTGGAGGCACTGGGTTTGTGCATGGACTTTTGTAAATAGTGTATATAATAAATATGTGTGTGTTGGGTGCTAAACCGTTGTCCGTCTGTCTGTGTCTGGGCCACGTTCCACAATATATATATTTTCTGATTATTAGGTGGTCACCTACCAGGTAATGCTTATGGTTGGTTGGCCAGTCAGCAAACGTCAACTTTGTCCCCTCAGTTATGAGAAGAAGCTCAAAGATATGTGATACAGTATCTGTATACTGTACTAATATATACAGTGGGGGATAGCTGGGGTCCATGCCCGGCCAGAATGCCTTTACTATGGAGTCCTGGGAGAGACACAATACCTCCCCTGGAACACGAGAAGGCAGCCCCCCTGGATTGCGTCTGGGCCGCAGGCCTTGAGTTTGGAAGCTCAACCCTGCTTGGCCCTGTGCCTGCTGCCAGAGTTGAGTTCTCCTGGGCAGTTTCAGAGTCCTGGACTGCAACACTTCTGCAAGAAGAGGATCCCAGAACACCTAGAGTACTTCCAGTACCCATGCAACACTTCCGTTACAACAAGAAGTGCTGCCGGATGATTGCCGGAGAACACCTGGAGCACTTCCGGGTGCAGTATAAAAGAGGCTGCCTCACTCCGTTCAAGGAGCCAGAGTCGGGAGGTGGAGACAGAGCTTGCTGGGAGGGGAGTGGAGGCAGCAGGGGAGAAGGAAGGAAGAAAGAGAGAGAAAAACAAAAGAGAGAAGAGGAGAAGGGACTGAGCAGTAGTTGTGAGCTAAAGAGTGCTGTGTTGTGCAAGAAAAAGGAAAATAAAGCGTGTGCTTTTGGATATGTGTCTTGGAGCCTGTCTGGGTTTAGGGGGCTGTATTCCCCAATATTCCACTATATATATATATATATATATATATATAAATAGTAAAGACAAGGGGGCTCCACCAAACCCTAATCCACAGACACAATATTACCCAACACAATTCTCGGTTCAAATAAAAGCATTTTATTTGTCACCAGCACTTTTCTAATTAAATGCCAGCCAATTTCACAAGTGCTACATGCAGATGAGCATGGGAAAGGCACTATATAAATAAAATGTATTATTATTCTCTTTTTCCTTCCATCCAGCTGGTGAAGGCGGGCTCCTTTTAAACTGGACTCAAGAATGCTTCCAGTGTTGCAGCAGTGGTCATCCAGGGCAGCCTTTACCTGATGGTGCCTACTTGGGACTCCCAAGGTCTCCGACAGGGCTGCTCTTCTAAACTCCAATTCCAATTCAACTCTGAGGAGTCCAAGCTGGGGCCAACCTGAAAGGACACTGCCACCCATTGAGTGGGGGAATGAACTGTTTCTGGCATCCATGCTTGCAGAGTTTATTTATCCATTAGTACTTTACCCTGACTGGGATAAGGATCACCGACCATCTCAGACAGGTTGTAGCTCCTTCCATGATGTCATTCCATTATGGCCACCTGGATGGATATTGGCTCACTCTCTGTCTCTGTCAGGGTGCCAGTCCATTCGCCTTGCCACCTACTATATTTTTTTTTTTTTGTGGGTAGTCATTAGCTCTATTGTCTTTCAATTCCACACTCTTTGGTTGGAGTCCTGGTCCTGTCACCATTTACATAGTCTTTGAATGTTCTCCATGTGTTTTTATGTGATTTTCCTTACACATCCCACCCACACAGGGTGATAGTAGTGTGGTTGGTAGGTCAGGAGCACTCAGTGCTGCCTAAGGCGTCTGCCATGGCCTGAATAATGGAAGTGTGGGCTTAGTATGTGAATGAAGACTTGCCTGTGATTTCAACTCCTTGCTCTCGTGTACCTGTGTTATTCTTCCCTGCTTAGTTGTGGTTGTCACAATATGTAAAATACAGCTTGGTTTTGTTACTACAGTCAGTGTTCAGTTTTGTTAGTCATTTTTTTTGGTGGAAAAAACATTCATTCTGAAAATTATTACGCTATCCATTATTTTCTTTCTTATCATTTTGGTATCGGTACTGAGGTGTAAAAACTGGTATCTGTGCCAGTCAAACTTTCAGTATTGATCCGGCAGTACTCTAAATTCATCCGGTTTGTGTGTGTGTGTTAGTGTTAGTATGGTCTGGAATCTTCTAACCTCCTGTGCTGAGTTTCTTCCTGCCTTTCACCCCATGCTTTTCCACTCCACATGATGGTATAATTAAAGAAATAAGCAGAAGAATTACTATTTAAATGTTTTACATTTTTCAGTTCCTATACTTCTATCATCTTTATTTGCAAAAGTAGATCAGAGTTGTATTATTTTTGCTAGAAAAATATATTTTGGTGTTTTAGGTTAAATTGTGAATTTTTCACTATTGCATTCCCTTAATACTGCAGACAGCATTGAAACCTTCAGGAAACAGAAGAAAATCAATATATGACTGATAAACATGTTTTTAAATCTAATCTTTGGAATGTGAACTTTACCAGAATCCACTAGTCGCTTCTTTACTGTGATTCATTCTGAAGAGACTCTCTGGAAAAGATAAACTGATTTAATTATTTTTCATTCAGCTGAGAAGAAAGCAATACAGGGTTTCAGCCTCTCACTTGATGGATTTCCTGTGCACAATTGCAAGCACTTTACATTAAATGATCACATTACAGAGAATATTGGGTATAGTTTGTAAGAGATACTTAATAATACCAAATTACAAATATTATGTGTGTGTATATAAGTGGAATAAAATAGCCTAAAGAACCCAATATATGTCAATGGCATGGTATAAAAACAAAAGCAAGTGACAAACAAAAGGAGCAATCAAGAAAAAAAAACATCTCTGCTGCCCCACAGAGAAATGGCCGTACACGTCTTTATTGTCTTAAATGGTGGGATGGTTGCCCACTAACCAACTACTAAAAAAACCACAAACATGTCACGGTCTCACCTTAAATTCTCTTTGCCCAAATATCCATATGCACTGCTTTTCTGTTAGCCTGTGGTCCGACTCATTACCTGTTCAGGCTCACTGACATGCATGCTCCATCTTGAAATCTAAAGTCGGGGTATATAGTGAGTCATTTTTGCCATTGTTGTAGATTGTGAGAGGATTTTCTAGGCACACCACCTAATTTCAAATGGTAAGAAAGTCAAGCTCATTCAGGTCTCCTCAAATACCAGACTAGCTATAGCACTGACTTCTTGACTCAAAGAGACCTCAAATAATTTATCTGCGGCCAACCCTAAAGGCCCCAAATGCTTGACCATAATAATTTTCTGGCACCTATTTAAAGACATTTTGCTCACACTAAGAATTTACAGGCTCCTGACTTTTAGTTTGGTTCCAGGTCCTTAGTTGTAGAACCCATCGTGGTCTCTTTATTCCTCTAATTTCAATCCTTTCCATGTTCTCCAACTATTTGGGTTTTGAACTTGATGTCTCTTTGTTGGCTCCATCCATATCCTCTCTTTATTATTCCTGTTTTTTTTTTCTTTTTTACTCCATTTGTACATTCTCCTTAGTCTTGCTTCTTTATAAAGACCAGCCATTGACATTTTTGTTTTGGCGATATCTACGCTGGATGTCTGTCCCATAAATATAGCCATATGATTTAACAATAATGTCAACAGCCATTTCCCTCCTGTTAAACATGGCACAAGTCTCCCTGGTCTTACCTCTCAGTGAGTGTTCAACTGTGAGTTTTAAAGAGGACATGAAGATGCCTTTTTCAGCAGAGCTGAGACTATACCACCGTGACATTGACAACAGCTAGCAATTGTAGTCTTTGGAATCTGCATACTTACTTACACATTTTTGGGGTCCTGATTATCTATCTACTTGAGTTACCAGCTTTTTATTTAGTACTTAGATGAAATAGGTCTGCGCTCAGTAATTAAAATAAACGTCCTCCCCAAAAGAAAACACTTGGCCTGCTCCACTGCTCATTTCACCACAATAACATATTTGGTCTTAGCAGGTGTCCACTTCTGACTGAGTTATGTTACAAGAAAGTCTATCTCATTAGCAATCTGTGATTACACTGTTCCCAGTCCTGTTTTTGGCACGTGCGTTTGGAAAAGAAAAGGCTTTGTGAAATGTGGTAAAAAGATGGCTACAAATTCTTGATGGATGGCTCTTCCTATGGGGTCCAAACAAGAGTTTCTAGTGCCACAAGTGTTTTCTTGTTTAGATAGATAGATAGATAGATACAGTAGATACTTTATTAATCCCAAGGGGAAATTCACACAGTTTAGTCAGTAAGTTCCTCTGATTGCTAAGCTGTCTTCTGCCTAAAAATTGTCAGCATGTGTCATTTGTTCCATTTTAAACTCCTCCTCTCACCCCAAAGCCAGAAAATGTAGGGCAGAGTAAAAAAAAATAATGTTTTCAAAAGTTGAGTTGTCATCCCAACACTACAGTATATGTCTTTCCACCTATCATAAATGTCACTGTGCAGTTTTTCTTAATGCCCCACTAAATGAGTCTTATTTGCATGAGCTGGATATAATTTACACTGTCTCTTGGCCTTTGTGACATATACTGTGTCAACCAAAGTAGGGACTGATTCTTCCTCCACTCCTGTTACACATCCTGGGCTTTTCTGTTCAGACTCCTAATTAGTTTTGACCTCAGTTTGGTTTATTGCCATGTTATATCTTCTAAATTCAATTTCTAATTAGAACTGTTGCCACACTGTGCTGTCAGTCCAGTTGAGCCATGGAATTCTGGGTCTTACATTGTTTAATTTTTATAGTTGGCCACACATGGTTTTCTTGTCATTGTCGGGTTTATCCTACTGACTCTACTGTATGTAATTGCAAAGAAGTGCTTGGCAAACCGAGAATGAAGACTGCTTACTTAATGTTTAAAACCATATGGGCTTTCAACTTGCCTTTACCAGAGTGAAGAAATCTATGAAACAGTCTTTTGCTTCTTAGGTGGACATGGTCCTCACTGGTGTCTCTGGATCAGCTTCTTAGGTGGAGTTAGGTGTATCAAACTGCCGTTCTTCGATTTGGGCCTTCTTTTATAACATTCCTTGTGATGTAACTGTTGTGTTAGTTTTCTCACACCTCCCTATTATCTTCTAGCTTTGCTTGCCAACTACCGGGCTGGAGCTACGCGCAAGCCACTTTGCAGTTCTGCCACTCATGTATGGGGATGCAGTAATTAACCATATTTAAAAACAGTAAAGTGTAATAATTTGAAAGTAAATTATGTTTCATGTTGTGTTAGAGTTTTTCATTGTGTTATACAATTTCATTCTGATTGGCTTTGAAATTAACGTGCAAATATTTTTTAAAATTACACTTTTACTGTAAAACTTCAGCAAAATCAATTTTGTGAATTAAATTTTCATCAATATCGCATTGAATTTTGATTCCGTGTTTGGACTTGCATCGTGACAACTCAACGTATAACTGCCCATGAGAGAATTTTGTTTCTTTCTCTCTAATAAATAAACCGACTTTTTCGAATGTTTGGCTCTGTGATTTGTCTTTGCAAAATCTATTCTAACGGGAAATGGTTAAAGTTTTAATACGAACGGCATATCAAGGTCTCCTTTGTTGTCTAAAGTTATCTGGGGAAGATGTGCTACATTACCTTTCTTGGATACATCCTTCTTTCAACAGTAATTCAGGTGGTGGAAGACTGGATGATGTTAATGGTTGTAGATATTCCTTGGAATATTGCAAGTTGATGTTTTCACCTTCCATACAATCGCCACCAACTGTTTCAGCATAGTCTATTTAACCAATTTGCCATGTAACCGATCGACAATTTTCACATTAATTCGTTTAACTTCTGTTCTTCACTGCTAGGATTGCCTGTGTACTCATTTCTACTGTTGATATCCCTTCGAGATGAAATTCATCAATAAGATTTGGACATAATATGTCTTCATTAATTGTGAACTTAAAGTGAGGGAAACATCAGAATTTATAAAAACTGAGAGAGCAGGAAATGTGTCTGTCAAATGCATTCACATGAATGAGATGTGAGTGGACCGTGTGCATGTTTGGATATGGTTGAGAGGAGGGCGTGACATGAAAAAATGTCATGCCAAAAGTCTCGACTCTTCAAAAAAGTCTCGTTCCATTGCAGAATTTTTTTATATAATAAAGAGATGTACACTGCCCTCCACGGCACGGTGGCGCAGTGGTAGCGCTGTTGCCTCGCAGTTAGGAGACCCGGGTTCGCTTCCCGGGTCCTCCCTGCGTGGAGTTTGCATGTTCTCCCGTGTTCGCGGGGTTTCCTCCGGGCGCTCCGGTTTCCTCCCACAATCCAAAGACATGCAGGTTAGGTGGATTGGCGTTTCTACATTGGCCCTGGTGTGTGCTTGGTGTTTGTGTGTGTCCTGCGGTGGGTTGGCACCCTGCCCTGGATTGGTTCCTGCCTTGTGCCCTGTGTTGGCTGGGATTGGCTCCAGCAGACCCCCGTGACCCTGTATTTGGATTCAGCGGGTTAGAAAATGGATGGATGGACACTGCCCTCCATAATGTTTAGGACAATGACACATTTTTCCTTGATTTACTTTGTATGCTCCACAGCAATCTCAAAGGGACTCATAGGCAAAGGAAGACCTCCATTGCCTATGACAGAAGAATCCTCACTACAGTAAAGAAAAAGCCCCATACTCCTGTCTGACAAATCAGAAACAGTCTTCAGGTGGCAGATGTGGATGTGTCAGAGATGACTATCTTAAGAAGTTTTCATGAGCAGAAATACTGAGGCCCCACTGCAAGATGCAAGCCACTAAAACAGGATGGCCAGGTTACAGTTAGCGAAAAAGGACTTAAAAGAGCCTGCAGAATTCTAGACAAAAAGTCTTGTGGACAGATGAGACAAAGATGAACAGACTACTTGATCTGTTGAACATATTAGTGGGGATGTTATGGCTTTTGGATGTATGGCTGTCACAGGTCCTGGCACACTTCTTGTTATTGATGATGTAACCGCTGACGCCAATGGCACAATGAATTCTGATTTGTATGGAAATCTCTTATCTGCTCATGTTTCAGAAAATGTATGCAAACTCATTGATCGGTACCTCATCGTACAACAAGATAACGATCCCAAACATACTGCTAAGGCAACACAGGAGCTTTTCAAAGCTAAAAAATGGAAAATTCTTGATTAACCAAGCCAGTCAGATGATTTAAATCCAATGGAACAGGACTTCAATATGCTGAAGAAAAAACTGAAGGGGACAAGCTCCTGAAACAAGCAGGAGCTGCAGGTGGCTTCATTAGAGGCATGACAGAGCATCGCCAGAGAAGATACTCTCAAACACCCAATGGCCAACCCCATATATTATAAATAAAACATGGGAATTGACATGTCAAAAAGAAAACAAAATGTAGCGTTATCAACGCGAGTCTCCAAAACCAGACTGCTCAAGATGGCAGAACTTCTAGTATTATTGGCTCCTGGCAGGAAGAGTTGGATCCAGGCAGGACGACACTGGAAGTGACGTCAGTAATGTCATGGTCGTCAATCTTCTGGGGCCTCGTGTATAAACGGTGCATACTCACAGAAATGTTGTGTACGAACGTTCCCACATTTCAATCACGATGTATAAAACCTAAACTTGGTATGAAGCCACGCACATTCCACATCACCTCATACCCTGTCTTATGCAAGTTCTGCGCTCGGTTTTGCAGACTGGCGGCACCCAGTGTCAGCAGTGCTACTGTTCCTGTGTGGTTATCCTTTCTTTCTTAGATCCACATTCCTGACGCGGCTTTATATATACACTGAAACTAACCGCATATTGTTTATTAGTGTAATGCATCTGATTGTAATTAACCTGTAACAATATAATGGTCCATGGAATAACCATATTATTCCAAATACCATAACTGCTTTAGCGTTGTTACTGTCACTGCACCATTTTTTTCTTCTTTCAGCTGCTCCCGTTAAGGGTTGCCACAGCGGATCATCTTTTTCCATATTACTCTCACTGCACCACTCGAAGTATTAATATCACTGTATCTGAGTGGGAAATCACAGCAGCAGATGATCGGAAAGAGAATTTTCAGGATACAGCATCAAGCACACGCTGCCTCAGCCACGGCAAAACGCTTCAGAGACTTTCCCGTATGGACCTCGCGGTTTAGAAAGAGTTTCATCCCAAGAACTTTAAACAGGCAATCAGTCCATCAATTGTTCCTTGTTGAACTGTTTCTACTTATAAGTACAATCACCTCACTGTAAACTCACACTACAGTTATAATATTGCACAACCTGCACCACTTTATAAAGTACGTATTTACATATGATGGCATTATTTTTAAGATGAAATACAGCAAAATATGTTGATTATATTATACAGATAAAACTTAATTTAAATAATCTATATTGTTAATAATTAAACATGTGAGGACACGGTGCCTCAGTGCTAGCAAGTTCATGGATTGTACCTGCCTCGTGCTGTATTCTTGCTGGGCTGGTGCGACACTCGAAGGATAGATGGATAGAATAATTAAACACGTACTACAAAGATATTTCAATGTTCCTTAAAAGTTCTGAAGAATAGTCGTTGTAAGCTTACAGATGGCTTAACGTCTATTACAGAGCTGATTGTGTGGTGATTGGGCACTTGGAGAAAGAGAAAAGTAAGGACAGGAATTGGAGGTTAGTATGTTTGAAAGAGACAGTACTGATACAATAATTTCATCGATGGTCACACACAATCACTGCGCCACCGTGTTTCCATGTTTAATAACATACTTTAACTCCTATCATCATGAAAAAGATATCTCATATACATCTCAGTTTTTTAATTATTTAGAAAGCTGTTATATTACGAATGTAATGGATTCTGTGTCCTGTCAGAGAAAGAGAAAGCACGGAAGCACGTAGTGATTCACACACATAGAGCACATAGAAGATCAAATACAAAACAAGGCATTTAATGTGCTACTTTAGTTGCAATGGGATTTGAGAAACTAGTAAATTAAATGATTTTAAGATGAAGTTTATGATTTTCTACTTTAATGACAAAATAAACTACGTGATTAAAGTGGAAATTTCGAGATAGATCAAAGTTGACATTTCATGCTTTTTCCCCACCGTGTGCCTTTTTTCTCTGTACCCTAATAAGCTTTCATATGAAGACAGTGGGCTACAACTCGCCTTTTCAAGGCGACTGTGATATGTGACAACTTCTTTTTTATTTTGGGCACTGTGCGACTTTGTGAACTTGAGCTTTCGAGTTTCTCCGACACGCTATGTCACTCGATCAACTTCCTTTTGTTGATTATACCACTGTTTATTTGAACAAATAATATTTTTTTCCTTTGCCTCCACTTGGTATTCACTGAAATTCTTATATTTTTCCCAATGCTTTTCCCATTGTCTTTTCACAGAAGGCTTAGCTTAAGGGCTATTTATATTGATTTGCATATTCATAGAGGCGTAATTCTGGGAGGAGTTGGGGTGGGACAGCAGGCACGTGCACAAGCATTACTTTTCACGCTGACCGGGATTTATGTAGCAGAAGAACATGGAAGTTTGCGTTCGCACAGATTCCTGCATCTGGATTTTTCTGTGCGTATGCACATTCCCTCTTTTATGCTTATGCTATGTTATAGTGTCAGTTCTACGCACGCCATTATACATGAGGCCCCTGGTCTGCAGAGAGAGGAAAAGAAAAGGCATCAGTTGACAGCACCCTCTCGCTTTCCAGTGGTAAATTACAATTATCTGAACCCTTAAACCAGGGGTGTCAAACTCCAGGCCTGAAGGGCCGCGGTGGCTGCAGATTTTCATTCTAACCATCTTCCTAATCAGTGACCAGTGTCACTGCTAATTAACTTCTTTTCCCTTCATTTTAATAGCCCTGTTTTTAAGAATTCAGTCCTCTGAATTTCTTTCTTTCTTCATTAAATGGCAGCCAAACAGAAATGAGATGTGAAATGAGTCAACAGATGACCAGCTAAACTGGAACGTCAAACTCCAAAGCCAGTTTCACTCAATCCAGTTTCTTAATGAGAAGCCAATTCTTGCTGTTAATTAAAGCCGTTATTTAATTCCACAGCTTGTTGCTGCTCTCATTCTGCCACAGCAGACATTTCCAAAACTGGTGATATTCTGTTTTTTCTCAGAGCACGGTCAAAATGTTTTGGTGACCTCGGATATCAACCTTACTGAGACCTTCACCTTTCTTTATTTTTAGATATTGTTTGATGGGGACAGGTGAGCTGCTCATGTGGCGGCTTGTTTTGTGTCTCATTATTGTTTGGCTGCTAATTAAGGAAAAAGAAACAACTAAGAGGCCAGAGTCAAGTGAATGAAAGCCAAAGCAAAAGAAGTTAATTAGCAGCAAAAACTGGTCACTAATGAAGAAGATGGTTAGAATGAAAACCTGCAGCCACTGCGGCCCTCCAGAACTGGAGTTTTGCACCCCTGCCTTAAACAGTACCCCATGGTTACGTGTGTGACAATATATATTTCGACATATTGGGCTGCCCTTTCACATACAAGAGCCGATTCACTTAAAGAGAAAACGCACTTTGACACTGGCAGAACTCAGAGAGAGCAGGATAAGCTGCAGTTTTGCACAAGTCTCAAAGTAAACAGTAATAAAAACTTTAGAAGTGACTGATTACCTAATACAACTGGGGTTCTTGGGTCTGGCAGACCACTCACAGAGCTTGTGGTCCTGCACCCCTGCAGCAGGACGGCTCAGAAGACAACGGCTTTGAACTGGTTTGCTTCTGGGAAGACAGATACTGAGACTCTTGGAGTTTATTGGGGTTGCTTTTTGAAAGGCCTCCAGTAGTGCTTCTACAAATTCACTACTAAGAATTAAGTCTGCTTAAAAAGGCTATTCTAAGTTTTATTTCTGCACCTTTGAACCTGATAAGCGACAAGACATATAATGTTTATAAAACAAGTTAAACTCAATAGCCAAACATAGTTAAATAGCATCTTATATATATTTAACAATGTAAACCTAAATGTTACATGGCAGGTAAGGCAACTAAATGGCAGCCCTACAGGGGTATGTGGCATTTTACAATATAATAATAACAGCAGGAAGCAAAAACACAGGAATGGGAAACAAGCTTATTCATCTACAAGTGGTGTCCTTTTAGACAGAGATATTCATGTGGTGGATGATATTTATATTTAAAATATAAGTGGCACCTCCTTGGGGCAAGTTCTTTTGGTTTATATTTTCAACAAGGAAAGTATAAGGTGTAATTTAATAGTCCATGTTTGTGCAAGTCGTTGGTTTCAGAAAATTCATGGTAAAAAGCAAACCCCATCATAGATCAGGCTTTGTGTGTATTAAGAGTCTAATATTCGATAAGCAATTTCAGCTATATAAATATAAAGAGCAATTTAACACACCAAGCATTTTTAAAACACATATATAATCCAGAAAGAACTGATTTTTTTGCACTCTGAAAGTGTGATTGGCTAGATAGGCATTTCTGTACCACTACCAGCATGGCATAGGGCAAAGACAGAGAGAGGCAGGGATTCACTCTGGCATAGTGTGCCTTCTTAACAGCCATCCATCAATCCATGTACTGCACCCACTGAGTTTGCTTTTTTATATATATGGTGAACTGGAGGCTTTCCCAGCAGAATCAGGCTAAAGCACGGACCCCTAGAAAGAAATGGAGATCCCAATCCTTTTCATCTTATTTTACACAAAATGAAAAATTATCTTTGTAAATTGATTTTAAATTGTGGGTCTCAAAGGTGCATTAAGACAGGTAGGCTGGTTAAAAAATGCAATTGACTATTCCATGGTAAACAGTAATGGTAGGATCAGTGCATGTGAGATGGTACATTTCCTATAATTATTTATTACTTCATCATCTCTCCAATTATTCTTCCCTTTTTTTCTCACAATTTGCACGTCTCACTGTGTGATGACCTGCACACCACTGAGATGTCTCCTATTCACCTTCCTTGGTCTACCGCCTGCCTCAATATGACATTTAATAGACTAAATTTTTAATTATGCATCCATTTCTGCTTCTTCTTGCTACCAACTGTATGTACTTGTATCATTTCTGCGACTATAAATGAGAATTAGGCGTCTTATAAAATGCTTGCTGAATAAATCAATTCTAAGAAAACATTTGTAAAGAACCTACCGAAAGCCTGTTACTGGATCATACAATATATTAATGAAGTGCAAAGTTTTAACATGAATAATTACACCTCTGTATGTTTTATTAGCCCAACACACATTTTTATCTCTATATGATGTGAACGCGGCCCGGACACAGGCAGGCGGACATGTTGTTTTCCACCACCACACGTTTATTTATAACAATATTTACAAAGTCAAAGTGCACACACGAACCCCAACACAGTCCTGGCCACACAATGCCTTCTCTTCGGGCCGCCTCCACTCTCTCTTCTCCTGCCTTGCCCTGCCTCCACCCAACTCCAGCCTCGAATGAAGGGAGACGGCCCCTTTTATATCATCCCGGATGAGCTCCAGGTGTGTCCTGGCATTCCTCCCTGGACACGCCCCAGTGTGGCGGAAATGCCGGCTCTTCTCCCGGAAGCTCTCCGGGTGTCCCTTCTCTTCTTCCCCCCAGCACTTCCTGGTGTGGCGGAAGTGCTGAGGTCCAGGGTCCCCAAGGCATTGGGGTGCCCCCTGGCGGTGACCACGGGTCCCTACAGGGTTGGGCTTCCAAGCCCCTCTACCCGTGGCCCCCAAAGCAACCAGGATGGCAGCCCCCACGTGATCCAGGGCGGGCGTAGACCCTCTTCCGGTCTCTCAAGGCGTCCCGGCCGGGTTGTTGCCCCTGGCATCCCTGACAATATACTGAAGCAATATCACAGAAATTAGCTGTACAATATAATGTACCTACAGGTATGTCTTAATTTTATATTATAAGGTCATGCACCACAGCATTGGGCTCAGGGCAGGGACAAATGAATGACTGTCTGTCTGCCAGTCACTGAAGGGACTCTGCACATGGCCGCTTGCTCATATTGGGCCAGTTTAGAGCCAACAGTCAATCTAATCTTCATGTATTTGAGGTACAGGTGAAAAAAACTAACAAAGACTCTGGGCAAACTTGCATAGTCTATGCAGACCAGACCAGGGGCCTCATGCATAACGCCGTGCGCAGAATTCACACTATAACATGGCGTAAGCACAAAACCGGAAATGTGCTTACGCACAAAAAAATCCAGATGTGCTTGTTCTTCTGCTACATAAATCCCGATCAGCGTGAAAAGTAACGCACGTGCACGTGCCTGCTGTCCTGCCCTGTCTCCTCCCAGAATTATGCCTCTTTGAACATGCAAATCAATATAAATAGCCCTTAAGCTCAGCGTTCTTTGAAAAGGCAATGGCAAAAGCATGGGGGAAATAGAAAAACTTCAGCGAATCCCGAGTGGAGGCAAGGAAAAACATACTATTTGTTGCTTTAAACAGTGGTATAAACAACAAAAGGAAGTTGATTGAATGACATAGAGTGTCTGAGAAACTCGAAATCTCAAGTTCACAAAGTTGCACAGTGCCAGAAATAAAAAAGAAGTTGTCAGATATCAAAGTCACCGTGAAAAGGCGATTCGTAGCCCACTGTCTGAGTGTTATGTGAAAGCTTATTAGGGTACAGAGAAAAAAAAAGGCACACAATGGGAAAAAAGCACAAAATGTCAACTTTAATCTCAGTATTTTCACTTTAATAACGTAGTTTATTTTGCATTAAAGTAGAACATCAAAACTTCATCTTAAAATCGTTTAATTAACCAGTTTTTCAAACCCCATCGTAACTAAAGTAGCATGTTAAATGCTTTGTTTTTATTTGATCTTCTATTTGCTCTTTGCGTGTGAATCACTACGTGCTTCTGGGCTTTCTCCTCCTCCGACAGGACACAGAATCTATTACATTCGTAATATTACAGCTCTCTGAATAATTAAAATACTGAGATGTATACTTGATATAATTTTCATGATTATAGGAGTTAAAGCACGTTATTAAACATGGGAACACGGTGGCCCAGGTGCGCGACCTTTGATGAAATAATTTACTGCAGCAGTACTGTCTCTTTCAAACGTACTAACCCCCAATTCCTGTCCTTTTCTTTTTCCAAATACTCAATTGCCACACAATCAGCTCTGTAGTAGATGTTAAACCATCTGTAAGCTTAGAACACCAATTCTTCAAAACTTTTAAGGAACATTGAGATATCTTTGTAGTACATGTATAGAAGAATACAGCGCAAGGCAGCTCCTTGCTAGTGCTGCGACACTGTGTCCGTTTATTTATTAACAATATAGATTATTTAAATAAAGTTAAAGTTTTTTCTGTATAATAAACATATTTTGCTGCATTTCATCTTAAAAATGATATCATCATCATATGGAAATACGCTCTTTATAAAGTGGCTCAGTTTGTGCAATATTATAACTGTAGTGCAAGTTTACAGTGACGTGATTGTACTTATAATTACAAAAAGTTCTACAAGGAGCACTTGATGGACTGCTTGAGTGCGTTTATAGTTCTTGGGATGTTTCTGAACTGCGAAGTCCGTACAGGAGAGGTTTTGAAGCGTTTACCATGTGAGAGCAGTTCAAATAGGCAGGCATGGCTGAGGCAGCGTGTGCTTGATGCTGTATACCGGTAATTCTCTTTTTGATCAGCTGCTCCACGTGGTGCAGTGAGAGTAATATGGAAAAAAGTTGATCTGCTGTGGCAACCCCTAACGGGAGCAGTTGAAAGAAGAAAAAGAAGGTGCAGTGAGAGTAAAAATGCTAAAGCAGCTATGGTATTTAGAATACTTTGGCCATTCCGTGAACAATTATATTGTTACAGGTGTCACACACGTGCGAGTAGGAGGCAGCTAAAGGGTCTGAGTAAGTGTAATTAAACATCCGACCAGGGGGTGGCAGAATGCACGGACTGTCTTTTTTCAGTTCCCTACAGACCTTTCCCGGGAAATCCTGCAAGGTTCCGGTGCCTCAGAAGACATCACTTCTGGAGTCGGCTCTTTTGCTGACGTCACTTCCGAAGCCGGCCCCTTTGCTGACATCACTTCTGAAGTTGGCCCCTTTGCTGACATCACTCCCGAAGCCGGCCCCTTTGCTGACGTCACTTCTGGTTGCGGCCATTTTGATGACATCAGTTCCTCTACAGGCCTTTAAAGTCTCCATCTCGGGCTACTATAGTCAGTTCTGTTTTGGACTCTGTTGTATGCACATCGTGCTACTTATTTCAACCCTTTTGCAGCTGGGAAAAACAATATACAGGTGGCTGCCCCAAACCTTTATGATGTCTTGGACTCTTGATTGTCACACAGGTTAATTACAATCAGAAACATTAAACTATTAAAAAATATGCGGTTAATTTCAGTGTATTTATAAAGCCACTTCAGGGATGTGGATCTAAAAAAGAAAGGGTAACCACACATAAACAGTAGCACTGCTTTGATGCTGGGTTCCGCCAGAACTTGCGTACGCCAGGGTATGAGCTACCGTGGAAATGTGCATTGCTTTACACCAAGTTTAGGTTTTATACATCGCAATTTGAACGTGGAAACAGGCTTACGCAACATTTTTGTGCATACGCACCATTTATACATGAGGCCCCGGGATTCAGATTCTGTCCTCTGGAGTTGAGTAGAAACACTATCATTAAATCATAGTGGTAAGGGTAAGTGAAATCACTTCCTGAATAAATGAGTTTTATGTTGTTTTTTTTAAACATTTAATAGAGACAGCTAATGTCATTAATGTGGAGGAGTCATAAAAAAGTCTTGGTGCAATGGAGCCGAAGGCTTTGTCACCCATGAAGCACAGGTTATTCTGGGGCACAACGAAATGTCTGGATTCAGTGGCCCTTAGAAGGTGGGCAGGACATTATCCACAGATTATAAGGCTACTTACTCAACAGCCACTTCATGTAGGATTATTTCTTGTCAGTATGATACTGTATATTGCATTTAATGAATGATGTGTCCATTTTCTCTTTTTATCTGTATTTGATATTTCATTACTGTCATAAGGCTGCAGGAGACTTGCAGGTAAGAGGTGTACTGTGTACTCATGACAATGTACTGTACATAGAGAAATCGAATAAACAAAGCGTCTCTATTCAAATTAGGCGCACTCAGAAGTTAGCTTTAGTTTTTCATAGTAATAAACTAATTATTAACCAAGTTAAAAGAGAGTTCATTTTAAATTAGTCAGATGAATACATTAATATTCTTCAAATTTGCTTAAATATACTTAACTCTCAAAATATTAATTGGCAATACTTGACTTACGTGGCACAGGAAAACTGATTATCTCAAATGGCTTTACAAAATGACAAAACAAGACTCTTTCGTTGTAAAAATTCCTTTTGTAATCTTCTCAGAAAGCCCCGCCTCCTATGCACTTTCAAATATGCTTTATCCAATCAGAGTCATTTGAACCAAGACCCTACCCAGCTTTTATCTGTTTTATATGCTTGTATTTCTAGTTGCTTGCAGTTTAATTTTTGATATCTGCATTCATCAGTTATAAACATTTTTTTTTTAAACACATTGATATAGGCTGATTTTTACGATCTAATTATTTACAATAATTCATGTGCTGTTTATGTTTTTTTTAATAACTGTTAATATACTGGGAAGCGCTGGTCAGGGTAATGCTGATATTTTTAGAGTTCAATGCCTAGTATAAAGTGTACTGAGGGGAGTCTGATTGCTTATCATTTATAAATTAAAATCTGCTGTATTTTAAGCTAAAAAAAAGCTCTTGAAATATATTAGGATCAAACTTCAGGGCTCAATAGTATATATAGGCAGACCAGACTGTAGACCCATCATGACTTGTAATGTAAGCTTCTTATTTGACAGATGTTATTATTTGATATTAAATATACATAATGCTATAAAACACATCAATCACATTTCCTGTTTATCGGCCTTCTGTTAAGATAAAATTTAATCAGAAATCAGTGACCCAGATTGTCCAAATGATGCTATACATTCCAAACAGTGATACAGCAAGAATAGAATATGTAGTCTGGTGTTAAATTAGTAATCCTTTATCACAGTATAATGTATGAGCAAAGTTAAAATTAAGAAAGAGCATAGAAAATATAAATTAAAAAGTGATGCCATATTCTTTCAGATTTTTTTATGAATTGTTACACCAAATAAGGTGAAAAATAAATAAATACATTAAAAGAGTTGATAGTATAAAGCAGGAACCCTATTGGGGCATTCTCTGGAGCACAGTAGGCAGCTGAACTGGCATTTAGGAGAGCAGAAAACTCTTTATGTTTGCCACCAAGGCAAGAGTAAATATCTAGATGTGCTGCCAGGAATTAGGGATATCTGTGTAAATAAAATTGTAAGCTGTTTTGGATGCGATTGTTTGTTTGTTATACGCCAATCACGCATAACCTGCTAAACCGATTTTAATGAAATTATGTAAGTGTGTTGCCATTGGGCCAATTTAAAATATTGACTCTCTGTCGCATTGGGTAGAAGAGTTATAATGGGTGGAGGGCAACCTAGCACGACATGGGGATTGCAGCAACCCTCAGGCAGCTGGAGTGTGCTGGGGCTGATGGGAAGACACCTTCAACATGTACAAGGTAGCGGACAAATCGCAATCTCATTTGAGACCACAGGCACAGCATTTTCTTCTGAACTAATCTGGAGAACAATTTCATTGTCCTGCTGGATTACAGCTTTGGCAAGGAGTATGTTAAATTTCAAAAAGAGAATATTTCCCTATTTATGTACTATATATATGGGTAATGGCAAGTACTTCAGCTAGTCTGAAATATGTTTACACTATCCCAACAGACGTGTTGAAGAGTTTCCTCTGTTAAGTGGCAGCAAGTAGACCCTAAAGAACACTGGGCAAGGGTAGCCAGCTTACCAACTGAATTTCTGGCATTTTAATTGTAAAGGGATCATTGAAGCAATATGCTCAGAGGGCACCAAGACACCATGTGCTCTGCTGGCTCGTGTCATTTTGATCCCACTTTTTATTATGGATTTGACCCAGATGTTAACAATAGAATGGGATACAAATGACTGCCTCTTTTTGAGATGATATCTGAGTTGGGTGGCAAAGGAAAGGAGTCGAGATAATTGTTACTTTGAGGGAAAAGCAGGGAAGCCAAACACACAGTTACAATAAACAGTTTTTATTTTACATAGATCCATTCCACAGTAAACACCATTCCAATTTACTTTATAAGCTGCGTGTAATTGTATACTTATAACTTTTAAAGTTGGAAAGTTGGAAGACTGACACAATAAATGGCTTACTCAGGGTTATACTGTATAAAGCCTCACTGTGACTGTGACTGCCAAGTCAAGTTTTCTTTTCTTTCTTTTTAAGTTTTTCTTCTTTTTTAATCAGTCTGGTGTGTGTATGTTCAGATGATAGTGTGTGTGTGTGTATATATATATATATATATATATATATTGTCACAAAGCTGAGACATACTCAAAGAAAGGTTTGGGGCAGCCACCCGTATAATCTCGAAACCTGGCTTCAAAATTGTTCTTTTCACAGAAATACAGCACTGATGTGCATATAACGAGTCTAAGACAAGACTGAGGGAAAGGGGAAAAAGGGCAGGCTTTTAAAGGGGAAGACAGGAAGTGAGGTCATGGGAATCGGGCATGTGTTCGTCACTCATTGGATCAGGCCCAGACGTGACATCAGGGGGGCCGGCGCCGGTTAGTTCTGTCTCCATTGGTTCGGTCCCGGAAGTGATGTCACGAGAGCCAGGTGGAGTCTCCCAGGGATGGTCTACAGGGAAGTGAGAAAAAGCCCGGCCTGTCTCAGAACTGCCGTCACTCAAGCCCTTTAGCTGCCTCCCATGCGCACGTGTGTGACAATATATATATATATATATGTATGTATCTGTTTATCTATTTATTTAAAGAGCTTCTGTTACAAGGGAAATTTCACACTGGGGAGTTGTTTCCTCACTTGGCCTTCAGGTATAAACAGCCCATACTAATGGTTAGAGGTGGACTCGTCACTGGCCATTACAGCTGAACTGGTTATTGTATTTGGGATAGTGTCGGGACACTGGTCGGGCTGCAGTGGGATAGGACACCCACCTATCTATCTATCTATCTATCTATCTATCTATCTATCTATCTATCTATCTATCTATCTATCTATCTATCTGTCTGTCTGTCTGTCTGTCTGTCTGTCTGTCTGTGGATACAGTATGAATGACAGGTAAGGAACTCATTGACATGTGCTTTAATTCCATGCCTTTTCTTCTAGGCCACATTACCACATTGCATGCTAGCATATGAAAATCAGACTAATCATGACCATAAATTTAACTGGTATTGTAACTATAGTCACAGTGCAAGAAGGAGAAAGTCAAATGGAACAAAACAAAGGAAGAAGACTATTGACCTGACTTGGACACTGAAACTCCTTAGTAGACATCTCATTGGCAAATTCAACTCCTTACCCACCACCCTGGTGAGACCAAACATATATACTCACCTAAAGGATTATTAGGAACACCATACTAATACGGTGTTTGATCGTATGAATGATAGAAAACTGGACAACCAAGATGAAACAATGGACCACGACATACATCTTAAAACTTAAAACATTGAGAGGGTTAAAACCAAAAAACAAAATCTGTACATCTGTTACCATAACTAAAATGCTAAACCAAACTTGAAGTTAAAATAAGGATCACTATAATTTTTTATCGATAACCTGCAAAAAAATTAAATGTGACCTCTTTTGGATGTATCCACAATCTCGGATGCTGTTAAGTATGCTGTGCCAATTTATAAAGCGCTGTGCCAATGCTGCCCTGCAGCACAACTTTCAGAAAGCACACACCCAGCAACTATGAATGAAAACATGATGAATACCAAATAATTCAAAAATAATTATAAAGAATACCTAACATTCTAAACCTCTAAAAACACTATATTATTACCACAAACAAAATCAGAATTTATAACTTTTTCTGCATTGTAACAGTAATAACTGTCTAGTAAGGTTAAATAAACTAAGCCCCATTTCTCTTCTTTCTAGTCATTGTCTCAACATCTTAAATTCATTTTTGGTTCTTCTGAGATTTTAATGGGCACTGGAGGAAATAGCTAAGTTTGAAGACCACACTTGGAAAAGACATCCATCCTGTACCTTCGGTAAGTTGATTGTTACAACTGTGTTCTTCCAATATTCTCCATAGCTTTCTTCGCATCACCTGTTATTTGCAAGTCTCTGTAAACAGAGAAGGAAACACCCAGGAAAGAAAGTGCTAGGATTCTGCGATTAAAAATTAATTTCTTCTGGATTTTTTAAACATGAATATGCCTCTAAAATGGGGAAGTTAGGTTTTTGGAAGATGCTGCTTTTAAGTGAATGTATTTGATAAATTTTAAGGCTTTTGATTCCATTTCTTCCAGAGCTCCATTGAATTCCATTGTAATTCAAATGCTCTTTTTATGCTTCACCTAGCAGTGCAGGCTGTAGGGCAAATGAATGTTTTGCCATGATCATGAAAAAATAAATTTAACATAAAAAATACTTATCCTTTACTTACGAAGTGGGAACATACTGCATTTATTAAACACACAATTAGAGAAAAACAAAAAGCTGTGGATTTGATTTGATTTATGTGTCGCCAATATTGCCAGACAGGATTCCTTCTATTTGCACCTAATTGTTGTGTTTTTCAAACACAGTCTCATTTTCCAGTCTTAAATGCTTGAATGCATCAATTTATAAAAGCATTTTGCTTGTTATTCACTTGCACCAATTTTATTTTTTGTGATGTTGTGAAATAATACACGTCTGGGTACATGTGCCATCATGCATTGAAAAAGTCATTATGCTCATCACTAATGATATAGGGCAATGAAGTGTGCGCCTTAATCAGAGCATGCACATTCACACCAACGAGTGACATCTACATGAAGTACAGTAATGCTTGAAAGTTTGTGAACCCTTTAGAATTTTCTATATTTCTGCATAAATATGACCTAAAACATCATCAGATTTTCACTCAAGTCCTAAAAGTAGATAAAGAGAAACCCGTTAAACAAATGAGACAAAAATATAATACTTGGTCATTTATTTATTAAGGAAAATGATCGAATATTACATATTTGTGAGTGCAAAAGTATGTGAACCTTTGCTTCCAATATCTCGTGTGACCCCCTACTTTGCTGCAATAACTGCAACTAAACGTTTCCGGTAACTTTTGATCATTCCTGCACACCGGCTTGGAGGAATTTTAGCCCATTCCTCCGTACAGAACAGCGTCAACTCTGGGATGTTGGTGGGTTTCCCCACATTAACTGCTCGCTTCAGGTCCTTCCACAACATTTCGATTGGATTAAGGTCAGGACTTTGACTTGGCCATTCCAAAACATTAACTTTATTCTTCTTTAACTATTCTTTGGTAGAACGACTTGTGTGCTTAGGGTCGTTGTCTTGCTGCATGACCCACCTTCTCTTGAGATTCAATTCATGGACAGATGTCCTGACATTTTCCTTTAGAATTCTCGGATATAATTCAGAATTCATTGTTCCATCAATGAAGGCAAGCCGTCCTGGCCCACATGCAGTAAAACAGGCCCAAACCATGATACTACCACCACCATGTTTCACAGATGGGATAAGGTTCTTATGCTGGAATGCAGTGTTTTCCTTTCTCCAAACATAACGCTTTTCATTTAAACCAAAAAGTTCTATTTTGGTCTCTTCTGTCCACAAAACATTCTTCCAATAGCTTTCTGGTTTGTCCACGTGATCTTTAGCAAACTGCAGATGAGCAGAAATGTTATTTTTGGAGAGCAATGGCTTTCTCCTTGCAACCCTGCCATGCACACCATTGTTGTTCAGTGTTCTCCTGATGGTGGACTCATGAACATGAACATTAGCCAATGTGAGAGAGGCCTTCAGTTGCTTAGAAGTTACCCTGGGGTCCTGTGTGACCTCACCGACTATTACACGCCTTGCTCTTGGAGTGATCTTTGTTGGTCGACCACTCCTGGGGACGGTAACAATGGTCTTGAATTTCCTCCATTTGTACACAATCTGTCTGACTGTGGATTGGTGGAGTCCAAACTCTTTAGAGATGGTTTTGTAACCTTTTCCATCCTGATGAGCATCAACAACTCTTTTTCTGAGGTCCTCAGAAATCACCTTTGTTCGTGCCATGATGCACTTCTACAAACATGTGTTGTGAAGAGCAGACTTTGATAGATCCCTGTTCTTTAAATAACACAGGGTGCCCACTCACACCTGATTGTCATCCCATTGATTGAAAACACCTGACTTGAATTTCACCTTCAAACTAACTGCTAATCCTAGAGGTTCACATACTTTTGCCACTCACAAATATGTAATATTCGATCATTTTCCTCAATAAATAAATGACCAAGTATAATATTTTTGTCTCATTTGTTTAACTGGTTTCTCTTTATCTACTTTTAGGACTTGAGTGAAAATCTGATGATGTTTTAGGTCATATTTATGCAGAAATATAGAAAATTCTAAAAGGTTCACAAACTTTCAAGCACAACTGCATGTCAGATTATTGTGAGCAAGAAGTACTCCTTAATGGAAGTTTAGAGAAAAGAAAGAAAGATCAAAAATGAAAGTAAAAGCTTGGAAACAAAGATAGTTATTGTTATGCTAGAAATACTAGCAAGATAATTTTAAGTAATTGGGAGATGGGACATAGCAAAAAAATGGTTAAAACTGGGAAGGAATCTCACGTTAACCAAAGTTAAACTGTAAGACAAAAATCAAAATCAAAAAAGGATTGCAAGAGTCAAAGCCAGAGGTTCTTAGTAGATTTTTTCGCCCACCCCCGGCTTTTGTTTACCGGATATACAATGAAAAAAGATTGTTAGTTTCATGGGAATTGTTACATATGCATTATTTTCACTTTTATTTTAAAACTTTCGTAAAAACAAAACCCTGGGCGTGGTTACATCTGTTTCTCGCAGGACGTATGATGCTGCTTGCGTTGTGAAGGGGGTGCGGCTAAACGCACGCTAAGGAGATGCCAGCAGATCATCTGCTGTCTTTCTGCTGCTGGCGAGCTGCCTGTTCTGCTTGTCTCACTGCCCGATCATTTCAAAGCCTGTACAACAGCTGTCCTTTTGCCATTTCGCATCTCTGTCGCTCGCGTTGTGAAGAGGTTGGGCTGGTGGGATGGGGGGGGGAGGGAGTGTCGAGGGTTAGTTTGGCTGAATGCACGCTAAGGAGAAGGATTCTGATCATCGGCAGGCTTTTTGCTGCTGGCGAGCTGTGTATTTTGCTTGTCTTTTGTTGTTGTTTTAAGAGCTGGGAGCACATGAAACGTGTCTGCCAGCAGCAATCCAACAACTGCTAGGTTAGATGTCCTTAAACTTGTTTTAAATGATGTCTCACTGCCTTGTCTTGTGTGACATTGTAAACACAATACTTGTCCTTTATTTCTGACCCTGGGCATGGTTAAATGTCTTTCTCAGGGACGATTAATGCTGCTTGTGTTGTCAAGGGGAGATGGGGAGGGGCGGCTGAATGCATGCTAAGGAGGTGCCGTTGCGCTGCTATCAGTCTTCCGTGCTGTACTCCGCCCCCCTCAATTGGACCTAACAGTCACTTAAAACAAAAAAGGCTTCAACCTTGCTGGGATGCTACAATACTTTCGATTTTTTACTGCTTTCATATTCTTTACCTTTCTCTGCATGTGTATCGCACCATCGTTTGTCTGAGCCTTTCGAATTCCACGGCTTTCATAATCTCTTATCTGCCTTTTTTCTCTCCAATGCTTTTGGGTCTCTTTTCTCTGCGCTGCTCTTTCTTCTTCTTTCGTTGACATTTCATCTAGAACGCATTGTCCTTATATGCTTTATATGTGCTGAGAGCACAGGATCTGTGTGTGCTACGTGCTTTACATGACTGAGTGTTATTTGATATTGTTTGCGTCTCGCGGGTATTTTAAGTGTCTTCTGAGAAATTCCGAGAAGATCATGTATCATCGTCCTGCTTTTCCTTTCCAGGATTTTTTTTTTTATAATAGAGAGAAAAGCATGAACGACAAAAAAGGTTTTGAATCTACAACCTTGGATAAAGATGTGACCTTTTAAACTGACTTTGACTATTGACCTTAAGAGGTTAAAGGAAAAAGGACACAACCTCCAAAGGGATGCCTCCTAGTAACTCATGTGCTAACCTAACAACCAATAAACATGATGCTGCCGATGATAATCAGACAAAATGGCAGGGATAACAGTCAAAATTAAATAACAAAAACAAAAGTTTGAAATTAAAAAATTAATGACATATTCATAATCTGTAGCAACACAAATCCCAAATTAAAGTGCTAGATCTCAAAATCTGCAAAAAGAGAAAGCAGAAACAATGTAAATGAGTAATCTAGTACAACAGTTATTCAACATCCAATGATATTGCCATGACTCGGAGCCGTTTAAATACATAACTCTACATTTTTCCCCTATCATTTCTGGAATTTTTGCATTTTTATTTTAACTTGTTTATTAATGTTATCACTATTTTGGCAGCACCATTATGTTTTTTGCTTTTGGTATGGTCACCACCATTTAATTACTATCTTTGCACTACCTTTTATTTTTGATTGCTAGGCCAATTTCCAGTCATGTGACATGGAGTTCATGTGTTATGCTGCACCTATATAAGATGGTGGCACACAGTACCCCGTCCTGTCTTTGACCCAAAACAACAATAAAAACAAATTGAGTTTTCCAGTTTCATTAAGGGTAATCGTGACAATTCAGGAATCCTTTATAACATTTGTTTGATTGTAGTTTTGGTTTAACATGTTGGCTTAGACAATAGCTTGTATTTGATTACCTGATAATCTGCCTGTTGTTTGTGATTTGGTTTTTAATCAAGAGGAGCAGACTATATGAGAGTTAAAGCAACTAGAAATTTTAGTTTGAAAAGGAAACTTCTCTCATGGTAGTTTACCATTATGCTTGGCATGTTCCCAAGCTTGTTCTATTTCTGGTTTGATGTCTTAGTTTGCTTTTTTACTCCAATTTCTACTATTAGCTCTGAGTTTGGTTTACAGACTTTGCACATCACAATAAGAAGTAAAGCATACAATATCAGTTGTGTTAATACGTTTACATATTCTTCATAGAATTTGGAAAACATAAACCACTTTTGAAAAATAAGAGTTATCATACAAAAAACGTCATTCTTTTATTTAGGAACAGTGGTGAAGTGAGGCTGTTTATTATTGCTGTATTGTGTGTGTGTCTTTTAGTAGTCACAATGATAACTGAAATGACGCAGATTGCCCTGATCAAAAGTCTAAATCCCCTTGAATGCTTAAACACTGAAGTGGAGACACACAAAGGCGGAGATGGCTATGGATGGAAAGTAACTACACATGTGCCAGGTTTGAGTGTGTGAGTGTCTATGTATAAATAGTCAATGAGTTTCTTAGGTCTTGAAAAACCTTGCAAATCTAATCCAGGGCTGCACTGACTTGGCTGCTTACTACAGCAAGTGGAAAGTAAAAGGACATGCAAAGGGTCTGCAAGAAAAAGTAGTTCAGCTTTATAAAGTGTTATAAATTTTACAAAGATTTGAAAAAAAATGTCAGTCACTAGTGTTCAAACTCTGATTAGGAAGTGGAAAGTTAGGGGTTCTGTTACTATCTAGCCACTAAGGTAGACCAAGAAATATTTTAGACACATCTGCCAGGAAAATAGTTTGGGGAGCAAAGAGAAAAACACAATCAGCTTCAACTGAAATACAACATTCTCTCTAGCAAAATGGTGTAGTTGTTTCAGCATGCACAATAAGGAGATTCTTGGACAAAAATGGGCTGCTTGGCAGACGTGTCAGATAAAAGCCAACACCACAAAACAGTCCACATAGAATATGCCAAACAGCACCTAAAGAAAACTTCTGGAACAAAATCATTTAGACTAATGAGACCAAAACTGAACTTTATGGTAAAACCATAAGCACTGTGTTTGGAGAGGAGTCAACAAGGCCTATGAAGAGAAGCACACCATCACTACCGTGAAGCATGGTGGTGGATCTCTGTTGTTTGGTGAGTATATGTTAGTTACAGCAGCTTAAGGATAATAGTAAAAGTCGATGGCAAGATAAATGCAGCATTTTATTAGAAAATATTGGAGGAAATTTTGCATTCAACAGCCTAAATGCTGCACGTTAGACTTACTTGGACTTTCCAACATGACAATGATCTGAAATGTAAGGTTAGTTTGACCCTTCAGTGGCCGCAGCAGATGAAAGTAAAGATTTTGGAGTGGACATCACAGTCTCCTGACCTCAACATCACTAAACAACTATGAAGAGATCTCAAACATGCACTTCATGCACGTCAACCAAAGAAATGACAGGACTTGGGGGCTATTGCCAGAAAGAATGGGCAGCTTATAGAAAATAAAGGGCGTCATACGCAAATCTCACTAACCTCTGTAAGACGTAAAGGGGGCAATACACAATATTAAGAGTTCGGAAATTACCATCTTATTATTTCCTTTAAATGCTAAGGTTTATTAAATGATTGTGTTATTCTGTGATGCCTAATAGTTTAATTTAAATCCAATTAAAAATAAGAGAAATTTGTTTTGCTTGATCCCTCATGTTTCCATAAACAAATGGTATCACACTTACAACTTCTGCCAGGGATTTGTAACCATATGAGCACAACTTGTCCCGTATATAATACATCACATTAAGTGTACAGCCTTTATATTCAATGCTACGTTTTAGGGTCATGACAAGCAAGAGTGAAGCAGGAGCCAAACCTGGACTGGGCCCCAGCCCATCACAGGGCACAGGGCTTAAAGTGTAATAAATGTTTAAGCTATCAGAATACAATTAACACAGGATAATTTCAAATTTAACTAATCCTTATGGTACAAGGCTAAAATTAGAGAGCAAATACCATTAGATGAATGTTTCAGTCTGAGAGCTAATGGCAGCAGAGTCCTAATGGGATTTCCCAAAGCATTTAACAGTATTGATTATCTCATTTTGTAAGTGTATTATTGCTTAATACTGTAGGAAAAGAGGCATTCCAGTGCTTAAAATATCAACATCAAAATTTAAAATGCATTGTTATAGCTCTTAAGAATTATATGGAAATGAGGGGTAAATTACTGTATCCAGGAGACGTATAGATCTATTTAGACATTAGGGTGGTTGTGCTAAAAGGAAACAAAGACATGAAATAGCACCCACAATTCAGTTATCAGACTGTGTGAATTGGTGAATGGAAAAAAATGAAACTGAGACTGGGACACACGCATGAATATTAGATGCAAACTGGCAGGCAAATATTATCCTCCAGATTGTTGACATTTGCTGAGAAGGCATGTAAACAAGGCTTAGGTAAACCAGGGTTTCCTTAGCTACAGGGTGTTCGGGACTTAATTTAAAAGTCATTTTCCCCAACTCCTAGCTAAACAGAACAGCATATGTTTGCCTGGCAGTTCAGTTTGGAGTGTCTATTAATTTGTTACAGCTTTTTTTCACTTTATAGTGATTACTGCTTTGCAAAAATTAATCAGCAGTGTAGATGAGAAGATTAAATTCAATGCTAAGTTATAGTAAGTCACAACTAATGCTTGCAAATTTTCAGTATCCTGTAAATATAAACTATAATGATAGCCGGAATCACATAATTAGTTTCTAGACATGCATAAAATCAGCTGGAAGGCATTTCAATTCCTGGAAATAGTTAAGTAAACTTAAGCCAGACTTTTTCAGAACTGTGTACTTGGTAAGTTACTCAAAAAGTAAATCACTTATAGCAGTGTTTCTCAACCCATGGCTCACCGGCCACCCTAGGTATGTCATTAGCTCACTGGTGTCAAACTGGTCAAACTCCAGGCCTGGTGGGCCGCCGTGGGTGCAGGTTTTCTTTCTGTTTTCCTAATCAGTGTCCAGTTTTCACTGCTAATTAACTTCTTTTTCCTCTTGTTTAATAGCCCTGTTTTTAAGGATTAAGTCTTCTGAGTTGATTCTTTTCTTCATTAAATGACAGCCAAACAGAAATGAGACATGAAACGAGCCAACAGATAGATGACCAGCTAAACTGGGGCTTCAAACTCCAACCAGTTCCTTAATGAGAAACTGATTCTTGTTGTTAATTAAACCCGTTATTCAAATCCATGGCTTGTTGCTGCTCTCTTTTTGCCACAACAGACATTTCCAAAACTGTTGATATTCTGTTTTTTTCTAAGAACTCCTAAAATGTTTTGGTAACCTGAGGGATCAACCTTACTGAGACGTTCATCTTTATTTTCAGATTTTGTTTGATGGGTACAGGTGAGCTGGTCATGTCCTGCTTGTTTTATGTCTCATTACTGTCCGGCTGCTAATTAAGGAAAAAAACAACTTAAGGGGCCTGAGTCAAGCTAATTAAAGCTAAGGCTAAAGTTAATTAGCATCAAAAACTGGTCACTAATTAAGAAGATGGTTAGAATGAAAACCTGCTGTCACTGCGGCCCTCCAGGACTGGAGTTCGACACCCCTGCATTAGCTTAAGTGAAAAAAAGAAAAAAAAAAAATTTTAATCTTTTAGATTCTTACTAATAGTGGTGGGCCAACATATTTGGGGCCCTAAAGCTTGACCTGTTATGGGGGCCCCTTCACAACCAGCAGCAATCACAGATCACACATTTTTTAAAAGTTTAACCACTACACATAGGGTATTTAAAAACCCCTTCTCATACAGTAGATACAATTTTTAAGCAATGTGGACTTACGTCGCTTCTTTGGCTCCTCCATTTTAATAGTTTAATAGTTGATCATCCCCTGGCTGCTGATTACAGATTTCAGTTCTGTACTCAGTCAAAGGGACATTTTGCCCCTGTATGCTGGGGAATTAAACAACTGACATACAGTAAATTCAGTTACAAGCATGACAACCTGTTATAAATCACACGCTTTATTAAGGAAGTCTGAGAACACAAACAAGTTTCTCTAATGCTGCATAGCATCACTTACTCCAAACTCGGCCAATTTCATATCCACCTCAAAAGATTCATCCTAAAAATCTGAACCAAATAGGGATGTTAAAAGAACATACAACCCAGATTTTCTGAGGTATACATTTACTTTTACTGTGTAGCACGGAGAGCAACAGCCGTAGTGCGTTATCTGCAGTGTGGTGCTATACTAGCAAATGAAAGAGTGAAGTCTTCAGGTATAAAAACATTCAGAAACAAAGCATACTACTTACAGAAGGAAACCATTCAAGTTTTTTAAATGAAAAAATGAAAATCTTGAAGATTCACAAGAAACATTCCAGAGTATTGCTACAATAAGCCAGTCCTGTTGTAAATCAAACTGCCAAATATAAGAAAATGCACACAATAGGAAGAACAGTACATGTTGTGTGGTGCAATTTATGCTGTATGTGCACTAAAACTCTAAATGAGTCAGCCGCCTGTAAATTAAAACTTATTCCCTTCCCCAGATTTTTACAAACATGTGAAAATTAGACAGACCCAGGTTACCAATTAAAAAGACAAATGGACAATAAATTTGATTCAGTATTAAACACCCGTGTATCATTATTTTTGTATGAGTAACATGGGAATTTTGATTAATATGCACACTGTATTTAAATATTGAATATGTAATTACCATTATTTTTAAAGCACGGTATTCAAGGGCAAATATTGTCTTGTTTACATTAAAATTACTCCTAATAAAGGGTTATCACTGTAAAAAATAGATATAACTGGATTCCAAGGAGAAAAAAGTTGAGGTCCACTGATTTAGAGCATCAACTTTTGTAGCAATCTCAGCTTGGGGGCGTCTTGCTGGCTGTTTGACCTTCATGCTATAGCCTCGCACTTCTGGGCCGGACAGACAGACATATGCACTTCGACGTGTAGATGTTTATATATGACTAGCTAGTCCTAGAAACTATTGTGACAATAATACAACACAGACATCATAGAGGTTTGGGGCAGCCACCCGTATTTTCTTTTTCTGGCTGCAAAAGTTTACATTTTTTAAGCACAATGTGCATAGAACAGAGTCCTAAACAGAACTGACTATAATAGACCAAGATGGAGGCTTTAAAGGCCCATAGAGGAAATGACGTCATCAAAAGGGCCGGAACCAGAAGTGATGTCAGCAAAGAGGCCGGCTTCGGAAGTGATGTCAGCAAAGGGGCTGGCTCTGGAACCTTGCAGGATTTCCCGGGAAAGGTCTGTAGGGAACTGAGAAAGACAGTCAGCGCACTCCGCCGTCCCCTGGTCGGATGTTTTATTACAATTATTCAGACACTTTAGTTGCCTCCTACTCGCACGTGTGTGACACTATTGAAATCGTCAAAAAAAAAAATTGAAATGTAGAGATGTCAAGTAATTGAAAGGAACTACCCTGGGCACCTTTCTCCTAGGAGGTTTCATTTTGCTGACATGCTCGCATTGTTTCTGCATTAGAGAAGGGAGGAAAAGTAAAGGGAATACCGTTTTACGGATGTGCTCGCCATGCTTCTGTAATAGTGGAGTGACTTTCTCTTCGGATGTTTCGTTTTGCCAATATGTTGGCCTCGCTTGCATATCCTTTGAGGTGGAGCTCTTAGCCCGACTCCACACTTCCATGCGTAGATGTTTATTTATAAGACACTCCAGCACAATGACTATGTTCATACCGAAACAATGTGACATCACCTAAACATCATTAAAATAAAAATACAGTAAAAATACAATTTTTAACAAGTAGAAAAGAAAAAATACAGAAAAAAAATCTTTAGGTTGCCTAAAGTGACTCACAACAAGTGCAAAGTGTCAGCCCTGGATGATTAATCTATGGAGTGTCAGCCACCCCTCTACCTGCTGTAGTTGATTTAAAAGTAACTTTTAAAAAATATAATTAAATAAAACATGTTGAGGTAAACTTCATATGTCAAGTTGCATAAGTTTAGCAAGACATTATTGACCACTTGTAACTCACAGACAGTAATGATGCAAATGTACAAAATATGAACTATTTAGAAAAGCTTGGTAATGCTTCATAGGTCATACACAGAAAAAGGCATAGGCAACATGGTGATGTACAGTATGTGGCATACGCACACACAGAAATGCCATCTCTTTGGCTGTGGCACTGTCTGAAGTCCCATTATTGACCACTGTTCTTCTTCTTCCACACACTCTTTGGGTGCGTACAGTTTGGCAGATTTAGGGCAGATGGAGCAACCACAGGATTGTCACTGTGTCAAAAATGATGTTTTGGCTTATGTTTCAAGAGGCTTGAAAGGAACCTTGAAATAAGTATTCTCAGGTTCACGGACAAAGAGCAGATATTTTACTCTGACTATGGTTGGAAAAGAACACTGTTTGTTAATGGACATATGCGAGCTACTAAATCTCACTCAAAAGTAAATTTTTTGTATAAGAAAATTGTCAGCCACATTTCAATTTTTTTTTCAAGATTTTTAAATCTGGGTCTGTTTTGAAGAACTATGGGACCATTTATTACATGTATCTGGCACAAAGTGATTTTGACTTGGAACTGGGATTGTTATACGTGACTAAAAACAACATACTGTACATTAGATTGTTCAAAAGACCTTGAAGGCAAACATAGCTGAACAACTATAGCTCTAAAGTTTAATGATTGATGCCATTAACTGCCTTTATTGCATCCTAAAATCACCAACCGTAATTAGAGTAAAAGTGCTGATATTTTCCACTGTGGCTTCCTTACATAATGTTCGATTTTGAGCTGAGTGTTTGCAACAAATTACTTTGCCTTTTTTGTCTAAGGTTTCTATAGATTATAAATGTGTGTTGTTATCGGCTTTATACAACTTAAGATTAATTATGTGTAGTTCTTGGGGAAAAAACAGAGATAAAAGCATGAACACCATATACATTTTTTAAATTTAAATGAAGGAAATTTTGTTTAATATTCCCTAGTCTGGAAGTTGACACTATTTATGGCGAAGAAGCTTTTCTAAAGAAATAAAAGACAGATTAACAGTTGGGGCAGTCTAATTGAAATGTCAGTTAAATTAGACCACTGGTTTAAAGGTAGGTGATTAGAATGTCAGTGAGAAGGCTAGCTGATTCAAAGGTTTTTATTTTTATTTTTTTCTCCTTGCTTAACCCACTGCAAGCAATCAAGATGAGCCTGTGTAAATTGGCTGAGCCTGATTAACAAATTAACAACATAAAAACATGCATTAAATAAAGCTTGGGTTTTACTGCAATAAAACAGGCCATTTTAAAGTTAATTGTGCAGTGTTGCTGGGAATAAAACATGACCCAATGGGCAATAAAGGGGCTTGCCTAATTAACAGCTGTGATTTTTTTTTTTGCCTCTTCAACAACTACAGTTTCAAATGTATTTAATTTTAGCTGATAATAACTAATATATTTTTATTGATCCTGGAGCACCTATATCTCATTACTATAAAGCTCAAATTACAATTAATTAGTGCAAAAGTCAAATTAAATGTTATGTCCTTGAAGAAAAAATATTGCTTCAAAAAACTTGATTGGCGAATAGGTCAATTCACTGTTTCTATTGAAATAACATTTCTTTCTTTTTGGATGATTTCACTACTGTTTTGGATTATTCATACCTATAGCAAGATACTCATGTTAACATTGTTGAAATGCTCAAATTCTGGTGTCTGTTTAGGTTAATTCATTACAAAAACAGAGTATAGTCAGTATCGGAACTGGTTACAATGGACTATTACTCAAAACCCTTTGATGTTATCCATAAACAAAAAAAACTCCAACCTTCCTTCCAGATGCAAAATCTGATTGCCCTATTACTATATTACCCGATTCTCTATTACCTAAATCAGGGATGTCGAACTCCAGTCCTGGAGGGCCGCAGTGGCTGCATGTTTTCATTCTAACTATCTTCTTAATTCAAGACCAGTTTTTGATGCTAATTAACTTCTTTAGCCTTCGCTTTAATTAGCTTGACTCAGGCCCCTTAGTTGTTTTTTTATCTTAATTAGCAGCCGGACAGTAATGAGACATATAACAAGCAGGACATGACCAGCTCACCTGTACTAATCAAACAAAATCTGAAAATAAAGATGAACATCTCAGTAAGGTTGATCCCTCAGGTTACCAAAACATTTTACGAGTTCTCAGAAAAAAGCAGAATATCAATAGTTTTGGAAATATCTGCTCTGGCAAAGAGAGAGCAGCAACAAGCCATGTAATTGAATAACGGGTTTAATTAACAACAAGAATCAGCTTCTCATTAAGGAACTGGATGGAGTTTGAAGCCCCAATTTAGCTAGTCATCTGTTGACTCGTTTCATGTCTCATTTCTGTTAGGCTGTCATTTAATGAAGAAAAGAATCAATTCAAAAGATTTAAGCCTTAAAAACAGGGCTATTAAAATAGAGGGAAAAGAAGTTAATTAGCAATGAAAACTGGACACTGATTAGGAAAACAGTTACAAAGAAAACCTGCACCCACTGCGGCCCTCCAGGCCTGGAGTTTGACACTCGTGACCTAAATAGACAACGCATATCCAAAAAAACAGATCAGTCGAACTGTACTGTACCTAAAAGTATCTCTCTTAGATTTTCCACACCACCAGCAAGAACTTAGTTTCTACTTTGTACAGACCTACGGAACACTTTATTTATGTATTGATTATAGAGATTTCACAATTAGTATAATATTTCTGTAATTAGTCCATATCTACAAAAAAAATGACAAAATGATTGTTGTTAAACAGACCTCAGAGACAGAAATATATTAAGAGCAGCTTTCAATAGTGCCATTGGCCATTATGAATAGTACATGATATTGTAAAATACTATTAAGAATCATATACTTTATATACATAAAGGTATCACTGATACTTTTGATTGAGATTATTATAACTGTTGGAGATGGCTGGGGTGGCGACCCGGCCGGGATGCCTAGGAAGACCGGAGGAGGGCTTACGCCTTCCCCAGACCATGTGGGGGGACCGCCCTGGTTCCTTTGGGGGCCACGGGTACAGAGCTTTGAAGTTCCATCCTGTAGGGGCCCGTGGTCACCACCAGGGGGCTCCCCCATACCTTTGGAGCCATGGACCTCAGCACTTCCACCACACCTGGAAGTGCTGGGGGGAAGAAGAGAGGGGACACCTGGAGTGCTTCCGGGGATGCAGCCGGCACTTCCGCCACACAGGGGGTGTCCGTGGAAGATTGCCAGAACTCACCTGGAGCACATCCGGGTGCTATAAAAGGGGCTGCCTCCCTTCAGACAATGGCGAGAGTCGGCAGCGGAGTGGACTGAGCTGGAGAGGAGAGAAGGAGGCGGCCTGAAGCAAGGAATTGTTGTGGCCAGGACTTTGGGGACTTGTGGGGTTTGTTGTGCACTTGAACTTTGTACATAGTGTATAATAAATGTGTTGTGGGTGACCTGAATGTGTCTGCCTGTCTGTGTCCGGGCCAGCTTCCACAAACAAAAATATTTAACAAACAAAAATCTAATATCTCTGCCTATGATTAAATAAATAAAAAAAAACTTTCAAAACAGTTAACAAAGCCCTGAATGTACCTAAATGTTATGCCATGTTTACAGTTTGTAATATGAAGTGCCAAAATATTCCAAAATGAGGCTTCACAAACATGTTGTATAGTTAAGCACAATCTTACATAATGTGCTATATAACCAAACCTAACCAAACATACTATTAGCATTCTTCATCTCTTCTCTACAGTGACAAGCTGTGGACACACAGCTACTGTCTACCTGTCTACTTCAACTCTCAACTCTTTTTTATCACATAAATAACCTCTGGGATTAATAAAGTATCTATCTATCTATCTATCTATCTATCTATCTATCTATCTATCTATCTATCTATCTATCTATCTATCATAATATACAAGTCTCTATCACGCTCAATATAATTGCATTTCTGTGTATACCTAACCAGGCCTAATGAAGTAAAATTCAAGTTGATTGTTGGAACTCTTCAGTAGACAGAGTTGAAATCTTTTGATTGGCTGTGGTGACTAAAAACACACACACTATTGACATGGCATTTGGTTATTGTCTTTAATGACAAATAACATTTTCCCAATGATAATAAAGGAAATATGTAGCCTTTGATTATTTTTCTGTCTGCATCTTTATCTGTGATAGCTGAAAATGGCAGCGAACTTATCATGTCATTAACAGTGCAATCCTGGGGTTCACATGTCTGAATGTCATAGCAACCACATATTCCCCTTTATGAGTAGTTCTTGTGTGTTTATTGATATTTAAATACAGCAGAATAACACATGAGGTCACAAATCAAGTATTGTCAAGGAGTAATTCTTGGAATATGTTAACTTTCTTATAGTAAGTGGCCTTAACATCAACCAGATGTCAAGACAATTTTAAATTAAGAGGATTATTTTGAACAAATTGTTGGCAGAAGAGTATTTCCTGATCCACTCTGTAGAAATTAAAGTATGTGGTTACATCTAAATGTCTAAGCATTACCAAGACACATTTACAATAGCACTAAAAAACTTAAGTCTCTTGTAGAGAGCTAAGGGCCGTGAATTTACAATTAAGTAGCTGTGTCTAATAAACAGTCACCTTAACATTGGGAGACATTCTTGTCAAATGGCCCCACTTGAGGTAAATGTACATACTGAAATAGCAAGATTGGTTAGGCTTGTGACTACATATGGGCTTTGACCAATGAAACCATGTCCAGATATAACTTTGTCATTAATGAAAAGGCAAAAGTTAATATAATCCTAGAGTGGTATAGAAGTTAGCAGAATGGATGTAGTTTTAAATTTTTGAATTTATCCTTATTCTGCATGTAATTCAATTTTTAAAGCATCCATCCATTTCCAGAAGGCATTCAGTCCAAATGTTGTGGAGCTTATAGCTCCACCTAGCACCATCAAGTGCAATGCAGGAATCAACCTCGGACAGGGTCAGTGGAGTTTTTGGCATTAAAAATCTGGTGGGCCATGTAGACATGAAGGAGAGATGACGTTAGAGGAGGTATAGCTGTGTGTGCATATGTGGGTGGGTGTGATCACCAGTGTATGTGACATAAAGTAGAGAGATACAGAAAGATGATCAAGCAGTTGAAGGACAGAAATTCTAAAAGCTGCTCCTCTGCTTAATTCCATTGGCCTGGCTCCAGTATGTGACTGCTGGCAAGTCTTGGGGATGATTTTGGCTTGGATCGGCTTACAGAGTTGGGAATGTGAGGGCAGATGATGTTGCCTATGATTACAAATGAGTGGTGTGAGGTGAAGCTGAAGGAGTGAATGTGTGGGAAGGGAAGGTGGCAGAAAAATGAAACCTGATGGAAAGAGCATTGGAAGATCAGAGATGTGGCAGCAGTGTTGTAGGGGAACTGTGGAAGGAGAAGGCCTCCAGTAAACCACATTTGAAGATGCAAGGGAGTGAGACACTGTATTAAGCTTCCAGCACTAGCAATTATAAAATGTTAGCTGAATAATGTCATAAGAATAATCACACAAATGGAAAATCTATCAACATGTTGTCATACAGTTCAAGCAGCAAATGACAGTTATAAGCAATATCTCAACATCACCATCATACAGTATATATTCAACACCAAAAGTAGAAATGCATATGAATGCTTATAAATATCCAGTTTTTCTTAGATGGGCAAAGTGCTAAATGGTATTCATGACACTTATAAATCTTTAGTAGATAGGTTATTCATCTCTGTGCAGTGTGGCATGTTGACAAGATAGTAACAGTACTTGTTAATGTGAAGGATTCACAGGCCTTATACTAAATATGTGATGATATGAGAAATGTGTCTTATTTCAGCTACCTCAGACCTCTCCAAAGTAAAGTTTTATTAGTAGGTCACATCGCAGAGATGAATAAACGCTTTGCTGATACTATGTGTTATGAAGATGTAAAGAAGCGTTTGTTAAGGTCTTGTTACATAAGAGAAGGCATTGCCTATACTAAAGTGTTACCAACTTTTTAATCTCATGTTTTCATGTAGAAGGGAAATTTCATTTTGCTACCCCCATTTCTCCCCTGGCTGGGGATCCAAGTCAAGTGCCTAGTCTGTTTTGTCTAATTGCGGATTTATTTGTATTTATTTTTCTTTTATTTGTCATGTATATTCTACTTTGTGTTTATTGTTATGTGGGAAAGACCTAGGTTATGTCCTAGATGTTTTGTGGGTGGTTCCCCGAAGGGGCAGGGCCACCTGCCAATCACTGCTAGGAACAGTTTTCCAAACCATTTACGAGACGGCCTACCACAGTTCCTACTGGTTCTTATAAATGTGCTAGGAAATGAAGTGTTTCTTGTGTTTTTCTGTGCCTTGATATTGGTTTTCGTTACTCCTGGAAGTTTGAACCTGTGCTCCGTTTTTTGACAACATTTTTGGATTTTGTATTGGGACTTTGGTTACTGTGTATTATCTTGCTTTTTTGAGATAATTCCTTTGTGCTCTTCAGAGCTTTATGCTTGCACAGCCTTTATGGAAAGGAACTTTTTATTTTTATAAAGATGTTTCTCTGCCTTTTTGGTTTCTAGTTGAAGTTTTGATGGTACTCTTCCCTTCTCTAGTGGGCAATTAGTGTTTTTAACTAGTTTAATCACGACAGAACATAAAAATGTTTCTGATAGAATACCAGTAAGAAAGGATAGGGTTATTTCTAAATAACATCAAGTTCAGTGTTGAAGGTCCCAAAAGTCCTACTGTCCACCATGCTACTTGGAAACACCTTCAAATGTGTCTATGGGTCTCTGTGTGAAGAAAAAATTTCTAATGTTTGTGTAAAATGTACCCTTAAAAAGTTTCCCACTATGCCCTCATATTCTTGGTGTACTACCGTATTTGTGCGTGTACCACGCGCACATTTTTTCCCAAAAATTAGTATTAGAAAATCAGGTGTGCGTCATACACGAGGAAATGTAATTCTGTAATGTTTACTTCTGCTTGGGCTTGCTTGCTTGCGCTCTCTCACCCTCTCACCCGCTTGCTCGCACACTTGCGCTATCTCTCTCTCGCTCGCGCACTTGCACTATCTCTCTCTCACTCGCTTGCTTGCACACTCGCGCTCTCGCTCGCTTGATCACGCACTCGCGCTGTCACTCTCTCTCAACGCTTCCTATACAATCACAACACGCTTCGTACATGGGGCAAAACGATTTTCACGATTTTCTTTGTAAAAATTAAGATGCGCATCTTACACAAGGGCGCGGTGTACACGAGTAAATACGATAATTCCTTCCATTCTTTTGAGCACTTCACTCATTTTACCCATTAATCTTCTTTTGCTTAAAAAGGTTCAGCTTCTTTAACCTCTCCTCATAACTCACCCCCTGGTATCAGCCTAATTGCGCTTCTCTGGACTTTTTCTAGTGTTATACTGGATTTCTTGCAGCTCTGAGGCCAAAACGGTATGCAGTACTTCAGGTATGGCCTTACTGGTACATTATAAAGGTTGAGCACAGCTTCCTTTGACTTGTACTCCACACATTGTGCTATTTAACTTAACATTCTGTTAGCCTTCTTAATGACTTCTGAACACTGTCTGGTAGTTGATAATGACAAGTGAACTTTGATTCCTAAAATATTCTCATACTGTGTACTTTCAATTTTCAGACCTCCCATTGTGTATTTAATCCTAACATTTTTACTTCCTACATGTAATAGTTTACATTTACTTTCATGAAATTTCTTCTGACACAAATCTTCCCCATCCTGTATGATGTCCACATCCCTTTGTAACAGCTTTTTATATATATTCCTATCAATGTCATTTATATCTGTCTATATTAAAAAAAATCTTGGGAGGGAGACAAGACGGGATCTTCTTGGAAGACACTTTGATGTCACGCGAGACAAGGCAGTGAGACAAAAAGGACAGCTGCTGTACAGGCTTTTAAATGATCAATGCGCAGCATGACAAGGAGAACACATAGCTCGCCTGCAGCAACAGTAAGACAGCAGCTGATCTGACCACAACTTAGCGTGCGTTCAGCCCCACCCTTCACAATGCGAGCAGCATTATATGTCCCACGAGAAAGACATTTAACCATAGATGACAAAGTAGAACGTCGTAAAGAATTCAAAAATGTTGGCGCTGTGCAGATGCACATCAGGTCATCAGGTTCTCAGAAGACACTTTGAAGTCCTGCGAGACTACTTGCACGGCACGCCCTACTTCCAAACAATTTTTCAGAGACACTTTAACATCCTGTGAGACAAAGAATTGAGACAAAAGGACAGCTGATTTACAGGCTTTTAAATGATCGTCGTGGAGAGCAACATGCAGATCATGCAGCATGGCACAAGTAGCAGCTGGATTAAAGGACAGTTGCTATACAGGCTTTTAAATGATCGACGTGTCACTCGACATGCTGATCATGCCGCATGGCACTAGCAGCCCCGGAGGTGGGGGGGGGGATAACTCATTCACTACAGCTTTATTACTGGCAGATATCAAGAAATGATAAATGATAAAATGTATATCCGGTTAACCAAACCTGTGGGTTGGCAAGCGAAAATAGCAGTGGCCCTGGCATTGACTCCTGTGGAACATCACTTTTAACATCAGCCAGTTCTGATAAGGCTCTTTGCACCATCAACCTCTGCTTCCTGTGTCTGAGCCAATTCTGCACCCATCTACAAACATCACCCTGAACTCCCACTTCTTTTAGTTTGATGGCCCACCTCTCATGTGGCACCTTATCAAATGCTTTCTGAAAGTCAAGATAAATATCATGTGCTCCATTTTGATCATGTCCTTTTGTTGCTTCCTTGTAGAAATGCAGCATGTTAGTAAAACATGGCCTTCCTCTTCTGAATCCATTCTGCCTTTTCAGTAATACTTCTATTCTTGCCATGTGCTGCTCAATGTTATCCTTAATAATTCCTTCCATTAATTTACCTGTGATGCACATTTAGCTTACTGGCCTATAGTTGCTTGGATCTGCCCGGTCACCTTTTTTATGTAACGGGATGATATTTGCCATCTCCCAGTCCTTTTCAATCTCCCCAGTGTGCAGTGACTTCCTATACATTTTTGTCAAGGGCTTATATATATACAGTATATAAATCAATCAATCAACATTTATTTATATAGCACATTTTCATACAAAAAATGTAGCTCAAAGTGCTTTACAAAATGAATAGAAAAATAGAAGACACAATAAAAAATAAACAATGTATAGGGTGGTCCAGATCTAATTATGCAATTTTCATTACGCTATTACTTATTAAATTTATTGCATAGAAAATCACCAGAAAAATCATGGACCATCGAGAAGTGTGCAAACAGATGACATGAAGAATCGTCTTCATGTCGAACTGTAAATGTCCCCGCATAAATCAAAGTAATTCAGACGATCTGGATCTGCATAATTAGATCTGGACTACCCTGTAAATATATATATATATTGTGACAGATAGGGGGCGGTATCGCTCCCTTGAACCCCTGTCCAAGACGCCAGCCACCAGATAAAAGTCTAAATGTTGACTTTATTTATACAGCACAGTGCACAAAGCACCCTCTCCTCCACAATACTCATTAAATCACCAATCACAATCAATAATACTCTCCACCAGTATCTCCCAGACGCGTTGCCACCCTTCCACCCAGCTCAGCTCTCCATCTGGGAGCTCCCACAGTCCTTTTATATTCCCTGACCCGGAAGTGTTCCCAATCCCCATTCCATGTGATTGTTTATCACTTCCGGGTCAGATACAAAGTCCTTTTCTTCACCCCTGAAGTACGTCACTTCTGCTGTCACACTGCTTATGACACACTTCCGGGTTATAGGGCACATATGATTCTTTGCTCCTCCCTGCAGCTCCCTCTTGCGGCCCCTGTGGTATCCAGCAGGGCTGTGGATAAAGTCTCCATTATACCTGATTCCCTGCTGGTCTTCGGGGCACCTCCATACTGCAGGGAGGGCTCCATCTGGCGGCCTGGGGGTATTGGCTGGGATGACAAGCCGGCCATATACCACAATATATATATTGTGGTCCCCGGCCGGGCTCACGAGAGGAGGGCTGGTGCCTCCTCCAGACCACGAGGAGGCGTCCGTCCTGGGTATGTTGGGGGCCTCAGGTAAAGGGCTTGGAAGCCCAGCCCTGTAGGGACCCATGGCCACCGCCAGGCAGCGCCCCGATGCCGGTATATCCCGTATGGTCCCCGGCCAGGGCTGTAGCCTGGCCGGGACACCCGTGAGGACCAGAGGAGGGCTTGCGCCTCCTCCAGACCGAGAGGGGGCGTCCGTCCTGGTTATGCTGGAGGCCTCGGGTAGAGGGCTTGGAAGCCCAGCCCTGTAGGGGCCCGTGGCCACCGCCAGGTGGCGCCCCAGTGCCTTATTATCCCGGGATCCTGGCACTTCCACCACATCAGGAAGTGCTGAGGGGAAGACGACAGGGGACACCCGGATTCCTATAAAAGGGGCCGCCTCCCCCAGTCATTAGTGGAAGAGGACGGAGCTAGAGTGAGGACTGGAGGCGGCCAGGAGGAAAAGAGGCACAGGACTGTGTGGCCTGGACATTGGGGGAATCAGTGCTGGAGGCACTGGGGTTTATGCACGTGACTTGTTTGTGTAAATATTATTGTAAATAAACAATGTGTGGTGGAAACAAAGATGTCCGTCTGTCTGTGTCCGGGTCCAAGTTGACAATATATATATACTTACTAATGCGAGTGTAACTATTATCTTGTCCTGGAAATTCATTAGATTTCAGCCTATTTATAGTACTTCCAAATCCCTCAGTACTTCCTTAGTAGTCCCTGTTACTGCTGGTAGGCTATCCTCGCATCAGAAGACCTCAGAAAAATGCAAGTTTAAAACATCTGCTGTTTCACTGCCTGTGTATTTTCATCCCCCCTAAGTATTCCTGATACACTTTACCTCCTTCTTGAGTGTTCTGTTACCACTAAAATACTGAAAGAATCTCTTTGCATCATCTTTCGCCTTATCTTCTATATTCCTCTATAACTGCCTTTCAGCCTGTCTAATATCCTTCTTAATGGTTGCCTTCATACTCTCATATGCCCTGCAATTAGCATTGGACTTGCTATTCTTATGTGCCTTATAAAGCTGTTTTTCTTTTGCAGCTTCTTTTTCATCCCCTTATTGACTCACTGTTTTAAAATTTCTTGTCCTGCATTATTTGTAAAATGTTTTTAAGCCTGTTACATAGCTTTTCAGCTGTCTCTGCACCTAAAACCTAATCCCAGTTTATCCATTTTCATTAAAAGGTTTCATTAAAAGAAAATTTATATGATACTGAATATATAAGGCTGTAACATACTCTACTTTGAAGGCTAGAGTGATGGCATTTAGTAGGGAAATTATAATAAACAAAGGAAAATCTTTTAACTGTCATATTTACCAAACACAACACAATGTGCCAAAAGAGCAGAGCCAATCCTAGCGACAAAAATGGTTGGCAGGAACCCATCGTGAAAGGGACTCTGAACACCACAACACTAAAGCGATACACAGTTTCAGGCACTGAAAATTGCATTGGTTTTGTAGAAAGCTTCATTTTGCAAATCTGAATTTGTAATAAGAATCTAACCTGCCATGTACTGTAATTTGAAATAATAGCCCACTAAATGGTTTAAGAAACTCACATATTTTCCGGTCTGTGGGAGATTGGTATTTCATAAAAGTGCCTTAAGGAATAAAAATGAACAAAATTAAAGCAATTTGTAATTTTTGCTCTTTTACTTGGGCAAATTTGCAATGGTGAGCCATCTGCTCCTATGTTTAAATTCTTGTGGCTGTTATTATCTGGGACAAACTCTGAATTCCTTGACCTTCATTATCCTGAAGCAGTTTATGACACATGAAGAAATGTATAAGTGGAGCATTTAATTATTGACAATGAAATATGTTTAAAATTCTATCTGTCAATCTATCTTCATTTTAAAATGCTGAAATGTGATCATAAATATTTGGCATTTCTGCGTTTATTCTGTGTGAGATGCCTGACAAAGTAAGCTGCCCCTTCTGTCTTCATTCCCCCATACACATCATTTCTGTGTCCCAAATACATTCATCAGCTTCAGTCAGCTCTTGATATTCTAGCTTTAAGATTCAAAATCCAGCAGTGTGTGTTAAGCACTTTTATCAGCTGAGGCACCGGGGGGCCATTATGTTCATTTTATAAGTGGATTTAGGGAGCACACTTGCTTTGTCAGCTCAAAATTGTAGTTTGGGCACTTGAGTTCTAATCCCAGCAACTCAGCAAGTCTTTCTTGTTTCATCATTGATGTATTTCTTCTTAAAGTAAAATATATTTTTGTCGCTTCCACATTGATAGTAATGTAATAAAAAGAATGATCATTTTGAAAATTTTGCAATAGAATATTTTTTCACTTGTTCTCTTTGTTTATTACTGCCTTTGTCTTATTTTTTGCTGAAAAAATGCAATGCTATTCCGGTTTGAGCTTTTGCCAATCAAAGGTAGACTGGATATGCCGTTGATGAGCCATGGGACATCCAGCAGTATATTCTCAGATAGAGAGTGTTCTAGGAATCTGAAAAAAAGAAAGGCGATCCCATCTCAGGAATGCTTCAGTTGCGATTTCATGGTGTGGAGTTTGAGGACAGAGCTAAGGATCAAATGGTGGAAGCTGAAAAAGGAAGGCTGCAAGGTTGAGTATACGGAGAAGGTGAGACAGGCACTGGGTCGCAGTGAAGAGTTACCAGACAGCTGGGAAACTACAGCAGATATAGTAAGGGTGACAGTAAGAAGGGTGCTTGGCGTGACATCTGGAAAGAGAAAGGAGGAAAAGGAAACCTGGTGGTGGAATGAGGAAATACAGGAGAGCATACAGAGGAAGAGGATGGCAAAGAAGAAGTGGGATAGACAGAGAGATGCATACAGTAGACAAGAGTAGAAGGAGATAAGGCGCAAGGTGAAGAGAGAGGTGACGAAGGCTAAAGAAAAGGCATATGATGAGTTCTATGAGAGGTTGGACACTAAGGAGGGAGAAAAGAACCTGTTCTGATTGGCTAGACAGAGGGACTGAGCTGGGAAAGATGTGCAGCAGGTTAGGGTGATAAAGGATAAAGATGGAAATGTACTCACAAGTGAGGAGAGTGTGTTGAGCAGATGGAAGGAGAACTTTGAGAGGCTGATGAATGAAGAGAATGAGAGAGAGAAGAGGTTTGATTATAGTGAATCAGGAAGTGCAATGGATTAGCAAGGAGGAAGTAAGGACAACTATGAAGAGGATGAAAAATGGAAAGGCCGTTGGTCCAGATGACATACTTATGGAAGCATGGAGATGTCTAGGAGAGATGGCAGTGGAGTTTTTAACCAGATTATTTAATGGAATCTTGGAAAGTGAGAGGATGCCTGAGGAGTGGAGAAGAAGTGTACTGGTGCCGATATTTAAGAATAAGGGGGATGTGCAGAACTGCAGTAACTAGAGGAGAATAAAATTCATGAGCCACAGCATGAAGTTATGGGAAAGAGTAGTGGAAGGCAGGTTAAGAAGTGAGGTGATGATTAGTGAGAAGCAGTATGGTTTCATGCCAAGAAAGAGCACCACACATGCAATGTTTGCTCTGAGGATGTTGATGGAGAAGTGTAGAGAAGCCCAGAAGGAGTTGCATTGCGTCTTTGTGGACCTGGAGAAAGCATAGACAGGGTGCCTCGAGAGGAGCTGTGGTATTGTATGAGGAAGTCGGCAATGGCAGAAAAGTATGTAACAGTTGTACAGGATATGTACGAGGGAAGTGTGACCGTGGTGAGGTCTGCGGTAGGAGCGACAGATGCATTCAAGTTGGAGGTGGGATTACATCAGGGATCAGCTCTGAGCCATTTCTTATTTGCAATGGTGATGGACAGGTTGACAGATGAGATTAGATAAGAGTCCCCGTGGACTATGATATTTGCTGATGACATTGTGATCTGTAGCGATAGTAGGGAGCAGGCTGAGGAGACCCTGGAGAGGTGGAGATATTCTCTAGAGAGGAAAGGAATGAAGTCAGTAGGAACAAGACAGAATACATGTGTGTAAATGAGAGGGAGGTCAGTGGAATGGTGAGGATGCAGGGAGTAGAGTTGGCGAAGGTGGATGAGTTTAAATACTTGGGATCAACAGTACAGAGTAATGGGGACTGTGAAAGAGAGGTGAAGAAGAGAGTGCAGGGAGGGTGGAATGGGTGGAGAAGAGTGTCAGGAGTGATTTATGGCAGACGGGTATCAGCAATAGTGAAAGGGAAGGTCTACAGGACGGTAGTGAAACAAGCTGTGTTATATGGGTTGGAGACGGTGGCGCTGACCAGAAAGCAGGAGACAGAGCTGGAGGCAGCAGAGTTAAAGATGCTAAGATTTGCGTTGGGTGTGACGAGAATGAATAGGATTAGAAATGAGTACATTAGAGGGTCAGCTCAAGTTGGACGGTTGGGAGACAAATTCAGAGAGGTGAGATTGCGTTGGTTTGGACATGTGCAGAGGAGAGATGCTGGGTATATTGGGAGAAGGATGCTAAGGATAGAACTGCCAGGGAAGAGGAAAAGAGGAAGGCCTAAGCGAAGGTTTATGGATGTGGTGAGAGAGGACATGCAGGTGATGGGTGTAGCAGAACATGATGCAGAGGACAGAAAGATATGGAAGAAGATGATCAGCTGTGGCAACCCCTAACGAGAGCAGCTGAAAGAAGAAGAAGTGCATGGCTGAGGTAGGTGCAACTTTTCAGATTCATCTACCTCCCAAACATTATGATGGCTGCCCTTTTCTACCTGAAGACATTAAATATGAAAAAGGCACCAAAGCAGCCCTAGTGTTTGTGTGTGTTCCTTTTCACATTGTGAAAAACAAGCTAAGTGCATCCCCAACTTGAAACATGGTGATAATGACTCTATTGTAGTTAAAAAAGTGCTGAGTTCTAGTGGTATGAAGAAATGTTTCAGTGGTTTACCATCCTTATGCAATTCAACAAAAACCCAGGACCACAGATCCAGGTCTTGTGCTTGAAGCATATATTACGAGGGATGCTGAAAAAATTTCCACACTTTTTTAAAACTTTATTAAGAATTTCAAAAACAAATTACATCAGTTTTCTACATAGTCACCTTCATTTGTGATGCAATTTTCTCAGCGTCATACTAACTTTTTCACTACTCCTCCCGCCTTCACTGTTTCCAACGAAAATATAAAAATGTGGAAACGTTTTGAACATCCCTTGTGTGTATTTTCCTTCTCGGATCACACTGGTCTGCAAAAAAAATACTTTCATCAAAATTGTAGCCATTTTTTTTATCAATCTGAATCCAAATCTGGCAAGAAAATTTCTCTGTCCATTTTTTTTTTAGAGATGAAGGAGTAAAATGAAAAAAAAGAAAACACCATTTTAGAGAATAGTCAGTCAGTCAGGCATTTTCCAACCCGCTATATCCTAACACAGGATCATGGGGGTCTGATGGAGCCAATCCCAGCCAACATAGGGCGCAAGGCAGGAACAAACCCCGGGCAGGGTGCCAGCCCACTGCAGGGGACACGTAGGCACACACGCACACGCAAAGCACACATTTGGGACAATTTAGGATCGCCAATGTACCTAACCTGCATGTCTTTGGACTGTGGGAGGAAACCGGAGCACCAGGAGGAAACCCACGCAGACACGGGGACAACATGCAATCTCCATTTTAGAGAATAAAACAATATATTTTTTAAATTAATAATTTAGTATTGAAAAAAATGATATATTACAAGTATAATTTTTATTGCAGTGGGCTGGCGCCCTGCCTGGAATTTGTTTCCTGCTTTGTGTCCTGTGTTGGCTGGGATTGGCTCCAGCAGACCCCCATTATCCTGCAGTTAGGATATAGCGGGTTGGATAATGGATGGATGGATGGAGTATAATTTTTACTTACAAAGAGTAGTTGCTTGGTATTTTTTTTTCCTGTTATAATCCTCTGAAGATGTTTCATAGTGGAATGACCAACAGATGTCTGCTAACATAGACTCATCCCACTTTCCACTATAATGTCTTCCCATTTGTGTTTTGTCCTGGTGGAACCTCTTCCATGTTCATCAAAGATCGCTCCCATGTTCTCAGTGTAAAATTCAAATGAGAGCATAGGAAATGGGTATTTAAAGACATCAGGGCCGGATTAAGGTGGGTGCTATTGATGCTGCAGCATTAGGCCCATTCCTGAAATAGGCCCAAATGAAAACAGATGAGAATTGAACAGTTTTCCTTAGCTATATTAACCTCAAAATAATTCTTAGAATTAAATTTGGAGTCTGACTTTCGGACGCATAGACACAGCGTTACTTATTATACAGTTACTATTGTTCTTTGTGCTGTGACGTAACTATAACGTCATATTTATTGTTAACCGACGATTTGAAGTTATGCTATCAATTTTACGTTAAACAGTTTACTTAGTAATTTAGCTGCGCTTTTTTGCAACATCTTGGGGATTCTTGCCACTTTATTATTGTTCGGTAAGTGCCACGTAGTAAATTTTTCACCTTGAAAGTTAGTTGTACAGTAAAAATCGATGGCTATTTAAATGGTAATCTGTAAAGGTAAAACTAAAAGCTGGCCCGCGGGCCCGGCATAGATGTTTAGTATTTTTTAAATCCTCAACAGGATTCTGGTCTATTATGAAATTTAAATCGTGGACAAATTTTTACCCTCAAGAGCCTGAACTGAGTCACTTTGACCCAATGTGTCTGCAAATTCATTTTTTCTTACTCTGTTTCGTAAGAGAATTGCGAAATTTTGTGTATTTCATTGTTAGGTTTTCTGCATTAAGTACACTTTTCAGACAATTGCTATTGAATGTTGATGTTACATAGTTTGATGTTAATCTTGAGTTGTTACGATACTACGTTGTTATTATTATTCATGTTCAGGAAAGGCTGGCTGGATGCATCGCAAGTAATTAAGGCTCCTTGGTTGGTCTGAGTACGCATGTACGGTGAGTGTCGAATGCGCATGGACCAATGCCGAGAAACAATAGGCCTTTTTTGCGCTGCAGCATCAGGCCCAATTTCGTCTTAATCCGGCCCTGAAAGACATGCTACACCCAAGTGCTAGGTGGGAAGAGACACTAGTAATTCCTTATAGTTTTGTGCCTTTGTATGCCCAAGACAATTGTGGCACATTTTTTTTCAGTCAGGTTTAGTGAGAAGTCAAGCAAAATGACACCTTTCATTGGCTAACTAAAAAGATTAACTTATGCAAGATTTCGAGGTTGCTCAGACCCCTGTATTACACCTTGCCCGAAGAAGGGGCTTGAGTTGCCTTGAAAGCTTGCATATGGTAATATTTTTAGTTAGCCAATCAAAAGTGTAATTTTGCTTGACTTCTCAGTACATCCATAACGGCTAACACGGTACAACACCCTAGTGCTTCAGTGGGGTTTGTATTCTTTTACTGTTTGTTTACCTGTTACCTGATCAAGACAATGGATGGCTCAACCCAACCGTGCATATTTCTGCACAAAATATTTAAAAAACAACATTCTCTCACATGAACAATAAAAAGGCACCTTAATAACCTTCTAGATATAAATTTCTTACTATTTTGAAGAAATAATGTGTGACAGATTAAGGGTATTGCTCGCACCCTTGTACCCTCAGACACCACGTCAGACACCAGATAAAAGTCCAAATAATTATTTATTATAATAATTATGTGCACAAAGCACGCTCCTCTCCACAATTCTCAATAAACAAACAATACTCAAATAACCAATCCTCCACTCCCAGACGCTTAGCCACCCTGCCTCCCAACTCAGCTCGCCATCTGGGAGCTCCCACAGTCCTTTTATATCCCCCGACCCAGAAGTGTTCCCAATCCAACAGTCCACAAGTCCTTATTCCTTCCGGGTCAGGGTAAACAATACTTTTCTCACCCGAAGCCGCCGCTCTTCCTATGACGAACTTCCGGGTCATAGGGCACGAAGAACTCTTCGGTCCTCCCTGCAGCTCCCTCTCGTGGCCCCCATGGCATCCAGCAGGGCGGTGCATAAAAACCCCATTGTCCATGATGCCCTGCTGGTCTTCTGGGGACCTCCATGCTGCAAGGAGGGCTCCACCTGGCGGCTTGGGGTATTGGCCGGGGTACATGGCCGGCCATATCTTACAAATGAGAGGAAAAAAAATACAGATTGAGAGCAAAACATGTTGGCAATACTTGATTTTAGTTTGTTTCTACCTCAACTAACATTAAGTATGAGGAAGACTGACACTTTTTCATCTCAAAATATACTTCAAATAGCATTCTGAGCACATAAAATACTTACGCCATTAAACAAATCTAACAGTTTTTAACTGAATCCAAAATCTCATGGAAAAAAAGTTTTTGGTAGAGAAATTCCAGTTTCACAATTGGATTCAGCACACCTATGTCTGTAAAGTACACTAGTTTCTTTTGTGCAGGGCGATTTTTGCTGCAGGCCAGTGTTGCTCATTCACACCTGAAGGTTGAACGATTCTGAAATAGCTGGAGAAACCTTAAATGTGTTGCTGTTTAATTTTTGGCAGTTCATAGCTACTTCATATTCCTTGGCAGTGGGTTATTATGAGGTTTACAATATATCTAATATTTAAATCTGCATTGCTGTACTTTGGAAGATTATGATGCCAGAGTTGATTGCACAATGATCTAATGCAAAATGACAGCTTGTCTGGACAGCTCAGATAGCCCTGTGTCGTGGCTTATTAGTAGTAACATTTAATAGATCTGATCTGAGGAAATTTTGTTTTTCAAATTCTGTTGTTGTTGGCATTATTTTAACAATGAGCAGGATCAGCATTTGGGGACAGATTTATTTGGAGTAATTCAGGACGTGGACGGTGTGTTGGGATGGATTTTAAGTGTGGCTGTGTGTGTCTCAAAGGTCAGCTGATCAGCTATAAAGTCTCCAATTTCCAAAGCCCATGGTACTCTAGATGGGATGCTCATTTCTGAAGATCATACATTAGAGTCAATTAGGACAAGTTGACGAGAACAAACTATTCACAAGATCTGAGAGAAGCTCCATATTGCGCCTGCACTCCACCACACTACTTGGTTTTGTATTGCATGTTAATTTGGTGGCTGTGTCCTGTTGTTGTTTCTCTTCTGACCATTGTGGACTGTATCAATATCTGCCTTTTGCTTTAATTTTTGTTACTATTTTTTGCTCGCTAAAAATATTTGAAATATTGTTTGCATGTTTTAGAGGCTAAGTAATCCAGTCATTAAGTTTATTTTTTTCAATGTCTTTTTAACAATGTTATTTATAAAATGTGTTCTTCTGTGGTGCCATCTTGTTTTTTGTACCAGCACGTCCATTTTAGGAGCTTTCTGTTTATGGTTGCCATACTGTTGCTAGTTAAGGTCAATCAGAAGTGCATGACACGTAACAACAAAGGGTGTTTATGTCTGCGCACAGACAGAATTTGAGAATGAAGCAAGAAGTTGATTTAACAGAAAACGGTCAAAACCAGGAGATCAAATAACAAGCGGCAAAGTCCAAAATGAGAGATAAAAATCATAGTTGAACTTCAAGAGTAAAAGCAAAAAAACAAAGGCATATTTGAAAATGAGTGACTCAAAAAAAAAAAAACTTGGGTAAGGAAGTGAAATCCTGGATGACCTTTTACCTGTCACATTATTGCCAGCAGGTCACTACCACTGAGGACATGCCCTCAATAACACATGAAATGGCCCTGACAGCAGGAATCCAAAATGGCAGCAATTGTGAAAATACAAAGTGGTGGACGAAACGGTCCAAAACGTTTTATTACTATTAAATCAATTGGAATTCTCAAATATAAAAATCAGATTTGTATTTAGAGACCTCAAACCCCTCTAAAATGAGTGTCAGATCTCAGAATCTCATGGAGAAAAACATCTAACAAAATCAAAATAGAATCCCAATCCTAACACCAGGCCAAAAGTATAAAGGTCAGTGTCGTACACTTGCTGGATGTCCAAGTTTGTGGATACAGCCTGAAATCCTTGTGTGGTTTTTCTTTAGGATTAATAATTGATTTCTGGTTATGAACTTTTTCTGTGTTTTGACCATGTCTTTGGTTTACTTCTTGGCTCTGTTTACTAAGCAGTTTATTTGTTTTTGACCCTTTTGCTACTCCCCTTAACTATGATGTTGTTTTTTTTGTTCTGTACTTATCTTTTCAATTTTTATTTTTCTGGTTTTGATCTTGGCTAGTTTATATTACCTACTCTTGTCTCCTGTTTCTGTTCTTATTTTAGAGTGCTGCAGTCATTACAGATAGGAAACAGTCGAGATCTATAAAGTGCACACAATGTGTCATTTATTAAGCTAAAGTTTACAGTTTCTACTTGTCACACACATCTACTGGGTACTGTCATGGGAATGACTTTATTTAATTGAAGACCCATCGCTCCCTCTCATTCATTGGTCAAGAGTTGTGTCTTCAATTCAAAAAGTAATTCCCATGATTCTTTAAGTTTCCTGCTTATGATGTGCGTTAATAAATCCAGAAGTAACCATTTCACAATATTTTACCAGCATGCATTTTTATATTTTAAGTATACAACTGGATACCTAAATTTACCTTGTCTTTGTTGCATTAATAAAATTCAGTAAAAATTGCCCCCCAGTGAGTCTAAAAATAATGGATTCATTGATTAGTCACATATTTTTAGCTTTTTCGATTACGTAAACAGCTGAAGATCTTCTTTTGCATTAATACCTGTGTCAGTATGTGTAAGTGGGCTTCCAACAGATATTCAAAATATTGTAAAAGAAGCTATTTTTTTCTTACATTTATAATTTTATTAATGCAAATATTTTTGGCATAAAAAAATGGAGACCATGGGACTCAGTGGTGAATGCTGGAAATTTACTTGTAATGTAGGAGGGCTCAAACTTCAAAAAACAGATGTGTGTGCCCACCCTTCAACTACAATTGAGAACTTATTGGTGTATTGTAGCCAGAGAAAATGGGTGTTTATGTAACTTTTGCAGTATTCCTGAGCTGAGTTTAAAAGGGCTGCTGTCTATTAGAGTGATTTTAATTCAGAGTCAAGAGTGAGTTGAATCAAAGTCTTGATGGCCAGAAAAGTATTATTGATGGTGAACCACAAGGTGGGAGGGAAAGTCATTGACTGTTTTAAGAATGGGATGTAGCGATAAAGACTATCTCTTGACCCAGGTTCAACTTGCATACAAGGTTCTTCAGACTTCAGTAATATATAAGGAATTTATTTAAACAAAGATACGTTTGTAGCACATCAATACAAGGCTAAACTTGCACTACAAATTGGGTTATGGTAACAATTCTTTTTAGACAAAGGCTTTGTAGGGTATGAATATACAAGAGAATATTTAGCAAGCAGCTGATAAGATGTTAATCTATTACAAATAGGTCCACATAAGGGACATTAGATTATCTGGTATTAGGTAGCATAAAGAAAGATGCATGATGCTGTAGGTCCGAGGGTAGCTAGGGGCTTCATACTAAACATGAACTTGTCTTACTGAAAGAGACAACAACAGTTTCATAAAGATCTTCTGCTACAGTAAATAAACTGATCCAAGGAAAATTGGTAGTTTAGTAGGTCTTAGAGTTTTTCTTTGGATTGATGTTTTTTAAGGTAACCTTTTTTTAGAGTCTTCCTAATTTATTGGGCTAGCTATTGGGCTATTTTATTAGTTAACTAAATTTGATTTATGTACTGAATGTTCTCTTCTTGTTTGTCAAAATTCTTATGTTCTTATTTTTATATATTGTTTAGATTTACTCCCAGGGTTTGTCCTTAATACAGTCATTTGGTGAACTCACTTATAAATGGAAGGTGGTGGTAAATGTAAACATTGTGTAATAATATTTTGCTGTCACAATAAGAACTTGTTCTCCTATATATACATTTACCTTAAGCTCACTATGGTGGACTGGTGTCACATCTATGCTTGGCCAGTGCCAGGAGATGACGTGATGTCCTGTGGTTTCTGATACAGTGCAAAATTCAAAAGTGTTACATTTTTAGTAAATAAATACCACCGGAAAATGAAAGTAGCACACAAATAGGAGTTCCTTTAATTAGAGTTTGGCTTTTGAATTGAAGACCACCCCACTTATTCATTGGTCAAGAGTCCTGTCTTCAATTTATAAGCACAACTCAGTGCAAAGTGGTTTTCCTATTTGTAGACTACTGTCATTTTTCAGAGGTATTTATTTACAAACATTTTAACAAATAATGCAATAATACTGGAAAACCTAATATTGGATTATGCAACACAGGTAATGGGGGAGTTTGTCATGGATATTTTTATATTGTTTGTTGTTGTTTAGCACTGGTTACCTTAGACTCCCGTCGTATCAGATATGTTGTTATCTACATTCTCCATGATAAAAGGAGATTAAAATATTTTTTCTCACCCATCACTACAAAGTAAATGGTTATGTAACATAAAAAATATTTTTAGGAAGTGTATTCCTTTAAAGTAAAAAAGTAAATATATAAAAAAAAATTACTGTTTACCTGAAATAATGTAATCATTTTGGAATAAAATGTTAATCATGCACCTCTCACATCTAGCAGATGGACATGATCCAAGAGTATGTTCATGTTTGCACATATGCTTTTTTTAGTATGTGCTGTAAAATAATATTACATTATATTTATATAGTGTCACAAAAGTGTCAGCAAAGCACAAAATAAATGTAAACTGGGTAGGTCATTCTGTGCTACGTGTTGTTCCACGCACTTGGCATCAGAAATCACTTGATAGGTCATCACAGAATGTTGCTTTCTGACTCGTAGACCGGCAGGACTAACCTTGCAGGGCTCAGTTTCAATGCCTCAGTAAAGTCAAGCGAGGTATTTCTCATTCCTTTGTATGTTTGCCTGTGTAGGTACTGAATGTGTAACTTTTCACCTCTATTACTTTATAGGCTTCTGTTACATCTTTAATAACTGGTTCTCATAACAACAAATCAATAGCAATCTGAACATTAATTGGTGGTCTGCTGCTTTCTCAAAGTACAGTAGGTATTATTTTATTTCCTTGTGGATAAATCGAAATACATCTTTTCTCTGAACTTCTTATGCACGTCAGTGTCAGTGCCATCTTGACACTGGAAGCAAGGTGGGATCCATGCTTGAACAGGGCATAACTTCATCACAGGCTGCAGTCACACAAGTTCCCATACATTCCCAATTAATCTAACACACACACACACAGACACCGCTTTGGGATGTGAGATAAAAATCCAGATTACCTGGAGGAAATCCTATATACAGTAGATAAGAGGAGAGAATGCAAACCGTACACTGACAATGACTGTGAAATTCTGTGGCTAAATAAAATAAATAAAATAATGTAAAATTACTAAAAAAATAAATGCAAAAATTAAGGACAAATCATTTAAATTAACTTTAAAATATATATCAAGATATGTATGGATAAGACAATTAAATATCTCTCCATATGTGTATTATTTTTTGATTGGCATTCTAGCTTTTGTCTCCCATCCTAGATTGTTAGATTGGTTGGTTCATCGAAATTGACCTGGCTGGTGTTGAGGATTGAGAAACATGCATTTTCTGTATAAAATGTATCTTGTGCTCTGAGAGTTTTCTATTTTTGAACTTTTCATTTACTAGCTGAAATACCCAGCGTTGATCTGGAGGAATATTAAGTGTTTTTTTTTTTTATAATTGTTTGAGAAAAATATAATTAAAAAAACACAACTTTAAAAATAAGTTAACAAACAATACTTGTCTTGTGGTCTTGTATGTATGTTATCATCCAGTTGACGCATGGAACAGGCCAACTCTATTTAATTTTAAAAGCTACAGGGGCACGGTGGTGCTGGCAGTCACCTCCAGTTCGCCCTCTGGTGGTCGTTCCGAGTGTCAGCTGGATGATAACATGCATACAAGACCGTAAGATCACCCCCCACCCTACCCAGAAGGGGGTGGGTTAGGGTTCATTTCATCCTATAGTATTTTTAGTCAACCAATGAGAAACGTGTACCAAGTTTCATGAAAATGGCTCCAGCTGTTCGGAAGTGACACTGGAACATACATACATACGCACATACATTGACTTTTATACATATATAGATTTTGAATTGTTTAAATTGTATTTTATTGTTTAAAAGAGTTTTAAATTCTTTTCTGCTTTATTTCCTGACTGTGTCACATCTTTACGCTAAAAGCCCTTGAAAGAAGGCTTGCCTAGTTGCCAGTATCCGCTCTCTTGATAAGTGCTGATATATTCCGATGCAGTAGCATCAGCTGTTTTGTCTGAGATTCGGGTTCAACCAGTGCTCATCGAAAGTTTAGAATTTAGTAGATCTTGTTCTGAGTTTCGCTCTTTTGTCTCAACTTGGTTTTAATCTTCGTGTTTTGGCTCTGATTATTAAATTAGATTTTCTTGACAAATGGCTTTTAAGATTCTACTCTCACTGTGATCACGATTAAGCCCCCCGATTAGAAAAAATAGATTTTGTACTCTGAAAAGATTATCCTTAGTTTTGGAGTCTTCTTCTCAGTCTTTGAGAAAAATCAATCTATTTTTTCAAAATGCACATCATTGTGCCACTGGCGATCGGCTTGGGAAAGACGACAGGTGGCTGGTTTGGAAAAGAAGATGAGCGGTGGGCGTCCACAGTATGGGTCTTGGGACTGTTGAATGGCATAACAGTCAGAGTGAGTTACTGTATGTGTTAGACTGTGTCCTGTGATGGACTGCCATTCTACTCAGGCTCATTCCTGGCTCGTGCTCAGTGCTCCTATGCTAGACTCCTCTCAACCATGAATTGTATTAGGTGCATTTAGTAAATGGACTTCTGGACTGTTGCATGGACTAGTAAATCATTTACATAAAAGCACGTTGCAGTCAAGTCAAGTTAGTATTCCTCTTCATTGCTAACCTCATTGAGTTAAATATAAAATGCAAAATGAAACCAAACAAATCATTGTCTCAAAAAAAATGGCATAGAATAGTTAGCATTAATAAACTTTATATTATTTTCTGTACATTGTTCCTGACAGTTCATTTTATTCTGTTATTTTAAAGATGGGCTGTTTTCCATTAATTCTGAGAAATTGTAAAACCAAACCATCCAGACAGAAGAACTATTTTTCTTCATCACTGCATTTTGAGGTTTATAGCATTCAAGGTTACTGACTTATCCTCATGTTGCTCAATTACAGAAGAATATGTTATGCCTTCAGGTACCCATTTAACTTCAAAGAGATTTATTTTACTGTGGGAATGAAGGCAGCCTTTCTGTAATCAGTAATAATAACACATCCTTGTAAGTTTAGGTAATGTAACCCCATAACAAGATGCTGTTTTCTGCTCCAAAATATAAAAAGCACCAATCATGATGTCTTGACTAAGCTCCCCAAGGTAGGACTTTTCATATCACTTTTAATAATAATACATCTTTCACACTATTTTGAGCTCAATTTAGTAAGCTATTTTCTGTGGCCATGGCCTGCTTCCCACTGCTGATCTGGTCTTATTGTTATCTAATTTGTATATTGCCAGAAGATCTGTCCCCCTTAGCTGTCACACTCATCCTATAGTTATTATTTTTAGCACCACAAGCAACAGGCAAACAAAGCAACAAAACTTCTGCTTAACATTAGACACCTTGTGCCCACCGCAGTTGTGCAATATAAAGCTTATAATAATGTTATACTGTATTAGGAACCCTCTGACGACATTAAACAATTATAGTGAATCTACCCAAGCACTTGGTAATTAGGCCTGTCAACTGGCAATTAATAAATAACCTCTGGAATCTTTTAACTGATTAATAATTATCATTTAAGTTTCATAAACTGTCACATTAAAACACAACATTTATGTGCAGGTAAGGGTGAGTCGCAGCTTAAGTGTGTAGTTGTCTCTGCTGCACTGCCTATTGTAGGGGTTCTTAACTTAATGTCCGTGGACCCCTGGGAGTCATTGGATCGGTTTCAGGGGGTCCGTGAGGGTCAGAAAAAAATTAACATTTATATTCACTATACAGCCCTGTGCTGTTGATTTAGAGTAGATATAGTAGTAGCAGTAGTAGTAGTAATGGTAGCAGAAAATGTAGTAGTAGATGTTTTAAATTGCACAAGAGGATTATATTTCATAATTATAATGAGTAGTCATTACGTTTTGCATAAAAAAGGAGTGTTTTTTAGATTATTTACTTTAAAGTTTAATAATACTTTATGTATGTCATATATGTATGAGACAATCAAATCTCGATAAATAAAGTACATTATATTCATTGAATGCAAATTTGTATTTATGTGAATATTTCTGGGGAAGGGGGATTCCACAGCTTTCATCAGATTCTTAAAGGGGTCTGTGACTCAAAAAAGGTTAAAAATCACTGGCCTATTTCATAACATTCACAATAATGGTGTAAGACAGTGATCTTGATTTATCTTGCTGATTGCTTTTTATGGGTTTATTTTAGCAGCTATTTGCAACTTCAAATTTAATTGCCTTGTTAGTACACTATTCACATTTTTATGTTATTGGATTTATTCTGAAATGAGTAGATTCAACACTTAAATTATAAACAAACACAGTACATGAACTAAAGTGCACTTTTTAAAAAAGAGAAGTTAAATATCTTCACATTATGCATGTCACTTTGGCATCGCTGTCTTTTGATGACATTCAGCTGTTAGCCTCTCAGTGCATTAGCTGCTGCCTTTCACCACAACAAGAATTCCTCAGTAGTTGGCTAACTAATGTTTTTAGTTGTCCTGTCTTTCTGTGCATTTAGTACTTTAAGTTTAAGTACTATAAAATCATTTTCATTCTTCTCTTGAATCTTTCCTGCATTCCTCCCTGCAGCTCCAGAGTCAATGCATGCTTTGTCATGTAGTCACATTCTACCATTTATTTCCATGTACTGTACATTGAATCTTGGTCATGGAGTCAAAAATTCACTAATGTGTTCATTTCAGATTTTGATTGTACAATGTTCAAAATGTCAATGGACATTGATTTTAGCATGGTGTCTATGGAAAATTGATTTTCATGTCTTAAAATCGGAATTATAGAGCCCCTGGATGACTACATCCCAGCAAAGATAGAAGATTTTAGAACAAACAGTTTCCCAGATATCCACCCTGAAGGCCAAGACCTATGTAGCATAGTAACTTCTTACAAAATGGACCAGACTTGTTGCAGGCACCTGGCCTCTTGTTTTTTTACTAGTACTTATCCTCATAACCTTCAAAACAGTCTGACCAAAGTCACATAACTCTCCTAGAAATTCTTTAATTATATATATATATATATATATATATATATATATATATATATATATATATATATATATATAGTAACAGATTAAGTGCTCGCTCGCACCCTTGTACCCTCAGACTATACGTCAGACACCAGGTAAAAGTCCAATAATGATATTTATTATAATAATAAAGTGCACAAAGCACCACCACTCCACTATTCTTCAATAAACAATACAATAATTAATCACAATCCTCCACTCCCAGACGCTTAGCCACCCTGCCTCCCAACTCAGCTCATTGCCTGGGAGTTCCCACAGTCCTTTTATATTCCCCGACCGAAGTGTTCCCAATCCAACAGTCCATAAGTCCTTATTCCTTCCGGGTCAGGGTAAACAATGCTTTTCTCACCCCAGAAGCCCGCCGCTCTTCCTATGACGAACTTCCGGGTCATAGGGCACGAAGAACTCTTCAGTCCTCCCTGCAGCTCCCTCTCGTGGCCCCCATGGCATCCAGCAGGGCGGTGCATAAAAACTCCATTGTCCATGATGCCCTGCTGGTCTTCTGGGGACCTCCATGCTGCAAGGAGGGCTCCACCTGGCGGGGGGTATTGGCCGATAAACAGCCGCCATCCTCCACATATATATATATATATATATATATATATATATATATATATATATATATAATTGTATATTTATTTGCTTGATAGATGTTTTTATCCAAAGAAGACTAGGTACTTGTAGGAGTAGACCATCTTTGCATCCACTACATGAATAGTGACTGGACGTTGAGGCTGTTTGGTGCAGTGAAAGTTAATAACCAGTCCGTTGGTTTTGCTGATGTTTAGTTGCAGACAATTCACACCTGACTCCTATACTCTGTCACATCCTCCTTTATCAATACACCCCATAAGTGCAGAATCATCAGAGAATTTCTGCAAGTGACATGACTTGGTGTTATATTTGTAGTTTAAAGTGTACAGAGTGAAGAGAAAAGGAGACAGGACTGTTCCTTGTGGTGCTCCACTGTTGCTCACATCTATTTCAGAGACACAGACCATGAATATCACAAACTGCGGTCCGTCCAACAGATAGTCCACTCTCCATGACACCGCAGACTCATCCACCTGCATAACTCTGAGCTTACCCCTTAACAGGGATGGCTGGATGGTATTGAAGGCACTGGAGAAATCAAAAACAGTTCTGCCAGCTTTGTCCAGGTGAGAAATAAGCCATGCGGAGCAGATAGATAATTGCATCCTCCATTCCAATCTTTGTTCAATTGGAAAACTAAAGTGGGTCTAGGTGGTCTTTCACAAGAGGACCCATATAGTCCTGGAAACATTTAGTATTTAAACACTACTTTCATAAAAGCTATATTCACAATATTTTTAGATTTTACAAAATCTTTGCTTTTCATTAATTATTGGTCTCATTAATTAATGTTACTTATTTCAATTGTGTTTTATGTTATGCTAACGTCTGGCTTTAAAGGCCACAGAATTGTGTTCATAATTCTCATCTGTCAAATGCAATCTTAATATTCTTCGGGACAGTTAGTTCGTGATGATCTCCTTCGAAAGTTGTCTTCATGTAGTTTCATGTGGTTCACTTGCAGCAGTTGCTTCAAACTCAAAGTTTTTCCCAAATATTCTAGCTCACATAGATAGATGTGAACATGCCAGTCACGCTATGCTGTGGGACAAAAAAAAACAGACTGAGACTGCTGGAATGGTTTGTGTGAAGTATGATGGAGATCTGACAAAGGATAAAAGGCCATATAAATGAATTATGTTCGAATTTGCAGGCTACAGAAAAGACACAATTTTCATGTACTCTTCTAGTTATCAGATAATCGTCCTTCTGCTCACAGGGATGTGTTTAGTGAACAAACTATGTAATTATCGCAGTTTCACAAAAGCAGTTGTTTATCACCCTCCCTGATGATTTTTTTCAGGAAAAAGTATTTCTGCCCAATGACAGAAATCCACAACATGTGCATAGGGTGTTTATTTTTATGGTCCGGTTTGCTTCAAAGTTTGCTGTGTGAAACTCAACTAAACCAACTGGATATTAGAGATTGATATAAAGTAATAATAGATTCCTAATTATGTGCAAAGCAAATAGACTACAGTATGAACGTAAAAGTGCCTGAACATCTATGCAGACGTGTGACAATCCACTCATGCCTGACATTCTCAAAAGGGTGGTATGTATGTTTCTACCACAGACACAGGCTTTGTAAAATACATAAGGCACCTTACTTTTCTCTTTGCTAGGCATTACTGTATGTCAGTTGGTGCGTTTGAATATCCTACCCTACTTGTAAAGGGAAACTTCCCAGAATATCTTATGAGTTGCAACTCTGTGTCTCCTTACCTAGACATATCCCCCACATTTCAACTGGAGTTCTATTGGAGGTATGGAGAGTGTCATTGTTACTGAAGAGTAGTGAATTAGAATCCATAGTGTCCATAGTTGGGGAATAAATTCATCATGCCACAAAAACTCCTTGATTTAATGCGCTTTCACATTTGTGGACCTTCTTGCATACAGCACAGGTATTTAATTCTTGGAGGTGCCACACCTCATGCCAGCTATAATTCTGAGGTTCTGTTATGTCTAGCTGCTGTTTATATCATAAAACAATCTGTTTAACCTCCTTACCGTTAGACCTGAGCGTCATTCAGGCTGAGAAAATGCTGCTAAAGGCGTTAGTACCAAGTGTTACTAAGGCAACTGTATGAACTCATCTCGCGTAAACTTTAGAGCCGAGGATTACTTGGGCTGTAATAGTGCAAACAACATTAGTGCCAAGCGGTATTGGCATGTCTTACATAAGCGTCTGGCCCAAAAGTTACCTGGGCAACTGTGTAGATGCATCTGCTCCTAGCCTCATACTGGCGTCTCGTAAGAAATGCCAATCATCAGCAGTGATGACGAGGTGAATTTGGCTTCAGGCAGTGAAACCACAAGGGATTCTGATGAATCCAAAACTGACACTCGCGTCACTGTCACATGTGCATTGTGCTGTTCATATTATTATTATTATTCATCATTAGTATTATTATTCATATCTTTATTACACTTTCTACACTTCTGACTTTGTGCTTATAAATTTTTCACATTTTACAGCAGAAAGATGAGATTTAATACAAATATAATTTTTCAAGCCAAAAAGTGCAATGCTTTTTACATGTTTGTGTGAGAAAAAATGTAATGGCAATATATTAATATTTATATATTATATATAATATGTAATATTATATATAATATATATAATTAATATATATATTCATTTATAATATAATTAATTATAAACTTTTTCAGGAATGACTAGTGCTCGCTCCATTCTACAACCTCCAAACCCCCCCCGAACGACACGCCATTGTGAAGAGGGGGACTGAACGCACCCCAAGGAGATGTGGTCGCTCTTCTGAAACCCCCTCTTAAATGGTGATACAATGGAAAGCAAATACAGGTTTTTTTTTACCTCCTCTTTGCTCGATCAGCTGCTGGCTTGCTGCTGCGGCCGTGCCACGTGATCTGCATCTCATGCGGTGCTTTGAACGTTTAAATGCCTGTACAGCAGCTGTCCTTTTGTCTCACTGCAAGGTCACTCTTCTCCCCAAGACACCCTCAAACACTATTCGATCTCTTTTCGCTGTTCCGTTATTTCACCGTTTGTTTGCGCTAATGCAATCTTTACTTTAATTTTTTTGAGACATTTGAAATTTCCTACTTCCATTATCTTTAACCTGCTCTGCATGTGTATCGCGCCAATGTTTTTTAAATTCTTTATGATGTTGTACTTTGTTTTTTTCCAGCCCTGGGCATGGTTAAATCTCTTGGCACAATGAGAGCACAGGAAGTGTGTTTGCCAAAAGCATTCCAGCAACTGAGAAGTTAGATGACCATAGTCTTGTTTGAAAATGGTTGGAAGTAGGGTGTGACTTGTAAAAGTCACTGTCACATGGGACTTGCTTCCAAAGGTTGTAAGTATGACGTGACTTGACCGTCTCGCAGGATGTGAAAGTGTCTCTCTGTCTCTCTTCAAAAGATCACACGTCTCATTCCAGGAAAAAAAGTCTTGTCCCAAGATTTTTTTTATAATAGAGAGACTTTAAAAACCTCCCCTCTCTGTCGAAGCCTTGAGGAAGTACATTAGAGGGGGAAAGAAAGAGGAAGGAGTCAAAATTCACCTGCATAACTTCTCAAGTCTTAATTAGTGGCTTCATGTGGTGGGCTTTGATGTGTATAATCTACACCAATTCTAATCAAACCAAAACTGCTTTCTTAGTATACAAATGATCAAAAATTCATCCTGGCTGCATATCTCAATATCTCAAATCTCAAGATGAAAGGTGTCCATCCTTGGCCTCGGCATTAAGATAGGTGATGGAGGTAGTAATAATGCAACATCTTCAGATGCAGAGCAGACCTCCACTGTGGTGACAGTTCAGATGGATAGTGTTGCTGTTCCAACCACAATGGAACAGACAAGACCACATAAATGTACCTTATGGAAAAATCTAGATACAATCCAGTGGTCAATTATTGACAAAGAGGAGGAGATCATGTACTGTACTGCTACCTTTGTGCATTATAAACCACCCATCTTTGTCTAAGGTGATGTCAGAGATTAAGTGGCCTCCATTTCAGGGCTGGTTTTTTGCTTTGTGCCTACTGCTTCCTGGATGGAGAGTAGTGTTCATGACCATATACTAAAGAAGTCTGATTCAGAAAATGGGAGAATAGAAGATTCTGAAAACTCAAACGCAATGAAAAATGGTCAAATATAAAGTCAAAATTTCATATTTTACATTCACACTGAAATTAACAGAAAACATTCAGGAAAATATTGAAAAGATGGTATACTGTAGAATATTGATATTATATAAAGCAACTTGCTTTCTTCCTATCAGTAATATTTAGGAATGAAAATATCAGCACTGTTAAAATGTCATTTGATGTTACTGTAGTTTACAGAAGCAGTGCTAAATTTGTCTTATGAATTTAAGTCATGCACAGTTTGATTTTATTGCTGATTCCCTGCAGCCGTTTAGTTCTTTTCTGCACAGCTGTCATGAGGAAAACAGTTTCCTTCCTTTTTGCTAAACTGTAGCTTCAATGACGATTCTATAATGGCTGTTTTTGGTTTACTTTGGGAGCCTGGAGGCTGCCCACTGCCTTGAATGCTTAAGTGACACCATTCGGTTCCATTTAGTTTGGTTTTTGCAGACACAGAGATGAAGAAGCCCAGTTTGAGGGATTGCCTTGGGATATTCTTTGAAGTTATTGAAAGTCTTCTTTCTGGAGACAAGAAAGTATAGCATGAGACATCACAGTGGCCCAGTGGTTAATGTTGCTGCATCACATTTCCAGGGGCTTGGTTTGATTCTAATGTGTAGATGTTATGCATTTTTAGAGGGTGTTCCAGTTTCTTCTTATCCTAAAAGATATATGTACTAGTTAGAAAAAGGCGCTATATAGGTGCCTGTCCCGATACAGACTCTCACCGGAGGTACATATGAAAACAGGAACACTTTTATTTTTCTTCACCTTTGGGGCACGTCTCCCCCGTGATCCCCACAGGTACAACACAGTCTCACGAGTAACACACAAACACTTTTTTTTCCTTCACCACTCCTCCTCCTTCGAGCTTCGTCCTCGTCCTTCTGACTCTGGCCATTGAGTGGTGGTTGCTGGCCCCTTTTATAGTCCACCCAGAAGTGCTCCAGGTGGTTCCGGCTGCACTTCTGGGTGTGGCGAATACACTGCCCATAAGGCCCTAGGAGTCCCAGCTACAGGACCCCCTAGCGGCGTCTGCAGGACCCAACCGGGCTGCACTCAACTCCAATTCCCATGGAGCCCTGTGGGAAACCGAGGAACCGCTCCAACCCAGGGGGGGGTGGCCATCTAGCGTCCAGGGGGAGGTATTGCACAGTCCATGGCTACACCCCCTGAACATATAAAGAAGTGCCGTGCCGTCCACCACATAGTTAAACTGGAGTCTGTAAATTTACACGGTGTTGACTGAAAATAGGTGGGCACATGAGTGGTCCCCGCATCGGACTGGCAATCTGTTCAGGGTTGTTCAATGCCTTACTCCTGTTAATTCCAGAAAAAACTTAGTTTGGTTATGGGTGCTGAAAATGATGAACAGATGGGTTCCCCAACATCTTAAGTTTGTCCTTGAATCTCTTTTTTAATCCCCTTAATTTTGTTTACCTTGTCAATAAGTCAGTAGAAGACGTAATAAATATACCTTTAGATTACAATGTGAAAAAATAAGACACCCCACATATTAATTCCAGCATCCATATAATGAATTTTATTTGCCAAAATCATTTGAAATTGTCTCTATATGAACCAGAGCTATACCATATGAATTTGGATATCTAAAATTCTTAATAATAGAAGCCAGATCGATCCATGTGGATGGTCCACAGTCATAGTCCCTAATCCTGAATGTAGTGTCTTATTAGGGGGCGCTCATCTGTTAATTATTTTCTTATTTATATCATTTGTTGACTTATCTCTTCAGCTATTGAAGTCTGGATTGCCAATTCATCTGTTCACTTAAAATACAAAAATGCATCTTTAATTATGTTACATGCCTGTTCCCTGATCCAACACCTCATCTACCTGGTTAACTAGTGTATACTTTAATGGACACTCTGGAGATGACCTTAAATCAAAATAATGACCAGTGAGATAAAAGTAACAACAAAATAGAGTAAATTATTCACAAACTAAAGAAACATTAGAAGGAGTTCTACTTCATGTTGCCAGATTTACAGCTACTTGACATAATAGCATAGGTTGAGTGTAGAATTGGGAGGAGAGTTAGGGTTAAAGCTAATGAGTTGGAGGGAGGCTAGACATACTGTGTGTGAGAGAGAGGGGGGCGGACATGAAGACAGTGTGAAGAGAGGGTTTTTGTTATTGATTTTTTTTTAAGTGGGCATGAGAATAATAATTTTTTTAATAATAATTCTTTGCATTTATATAGCGCTTTTCTCACTATTCAAAGCGCTCAGCAATTGCAGGTTAAGTGCCTTGCTCAAGGGCCCAACAGAGCAGAGTCCCTTTTGGCATTTATGGGATTCAAACCGGCAACCTTCCGATTGCCAGTGCAGATCCATAGCCTCAGAGCCACCACAGCAGCCTAATAATGCGGAATAAACTACTTCCAGACGACTAGACGGACATGTGGTTCAGGGCTGTCCAATTAGCCCCAACAGATACTTTGCTTGGCCTGCATTGTGTGTTTTTTTAATTCTTCCATTAGCAATATACCTGAATCAATATGTATGACTCCCATGCCATTATACTTTTTTGGGAGTTGTCATAAATGTGCCCTCTGTCTACATAGATTATATATTATATTTCCACTATCAAAAACAATTAGTCAAATACATAATGTGGAAATTATTTTGATGTTTTCACGAAATTTCACATAGACATTGGGAAGTTTTTCTTTACATAGAGAATGAAACACACTTGGAATAAGCTACCGAGAGGTGTGGTGAAGAGTAGGATTTTAGGGACTTTTAAAATTAGAATTGATGTTTTTTTAGAAGAACTAGGTGGATTGGACTGGTGAACATTGTTGGGCTGAATGGCCTGTTCTCATCTAGATTGTTCTAATGTTCTAATCAGTCACAAACTTTATTTGAGCATGAAGGTGTCAATTTTGAAGCCTCTTCTTTTCTGGATGGCACCTTTTCAGCCCATGGTGATGTAAAACTTGCTGGATGGTGAACAGTGACACTGTTGTTCCAGCAGCTTCCAGTCCAAGGCAGATCTGTTTCTTGGTGGTTCTTAGATTGCATCTAACCATTCAGATATTTTGGGTCTTTTTCCAGACCTTGGCAAAGTGCAGCTCCAAATAACATGTACTTATGAACAATTGTTTGATTTGATGATCATGGAATATGAAATTGTTTAGAAATGGCTTCAAGAAACATAAGTAATGTGTAAATCTATGATCATCTTTCTCACGTCTGCTATGTGCTCTTTGGACTTTCCCGTTGCAATGTGTGTTGGTTAGTCCAATGTATGTTGTCAAATGAACCCTTTTATGGGAACATAGAGAAGCTACCAGCAGTATTCAATGATGACCACTAAGTGGAGTTAGGAGTGTGCAACAACAATAACAATATAACAATATAGTATTTATAAAAGGTGTCATTTTGCTTGACTTCTCACTCTATACAACTCTAAGCAACTGACACGCAGGTAAACAGACTTGAGCTGAGAAAACTGTGCTGTGTGGGTATGTGATAGCAGACTGCTTGCTGCTTGATACTTTTCTACACATTTACAGGACAAAAGACTCTGACGGAGAGGTGCGAAGCTATTTATGGTGGGACAGATCTAGGAGTTTTTTCGTAGGCTTTGGTAATTCTAGTGTTAAGGGAAGTGTTTTGATTAAAGTTATTTCAGGAATACCACAACACACTGCATTTACTGTTATGACTGTAGATGATTGACTGAATATTGGTCATTCTTAATAGTCAAAACAGAAAAATTCTGCTTGTTTATCTGAGTAAATTTTGCCATTAAGATTGTGTATTACTGATAATTAAAAATATACAAATAGGCCGTGACTTCTATTTTTGATTTAATTAAATTCTCATTAGTAATAAATCAATTGTTAATGATGGATAATTTGACACATAATTGGATCTAGACTTAATCTGCCACTCAATTAAAAAAGATTATCTTTTTTTTTCTAGTAAGGAATTCATTGAGACTCCAAGTCTAGTATATAATTATCTGTCACCAAGTGTTTTAATAGAAATGGGCAAATATACTGACTACTGCATTTATTAATGTTGTGTTACGGTTAAAAGAAACTACAGAAATTATCACAGGTACTCCTAATGCTAGTAATAAACAAGTAAAATAATAATCAGTTATTTTACCATTTACATCCACTAAGTTCAAGATGGAGTTAAGGGAGGTTATCCCAGTCTTAACACATATATTTTTTAATTTTGTGGTTACACTAAGCAAACTTCTTTAGATTAGCGGTAAACCCATAACAAATGAATATTTTAACAATCCAGGAAGTTGAGATGGCTGATTGTTGTCTCCTGCCTTATACACATTGCCTCAAGTTTTGTGCCTTGATTAAATGCAAAGTCTACATGCACAATTATTGGCAAAACTCTCAGAGCTTAGCACTCATAGTTAATAAGCAAATTCTTAATCACATTCTGCAATGTAGTATTAATAAAATGAACATTCAAATACTATGTTGTATTAATAAAATGAACATTCAAATACTATGTCTTAGGTTGAGCTTGATGCTCTTTTAACCTTGTGTTTTTCAGATGCGGATGTGGAGTACACATACTGTATTTGATCCTGAAGAAACACAGGCAGGTCCCAAGCGCCTTGACTAGAAACCAAAGAAGCTGGTGTTGTAGTCAGAGAAAAAAGGATACCCATCATCAGATTATCAGATCAAGGGGAGGCAAAGGGTGACACCAGGCAAAGGAAGGGGCATCCCCACTAACTAGTCTAAGGCAAGGCGCTCTTTAAGAGTAAAGCTGGTGGGTGGTGTCTAGTAACTTGCTTCTATAAACCGACATCAGAGTGCAGTAGTCTCTCAGACATTGCCCCAAATTAAGGACTGGACCATAGTTTGTGGTCTCCAGGAAAAAGAAGAAGGGAATCCTGTGAGAAAACTGTGCCCCATGTTCAAGGGTACAAAAGAATCAAAGGCTGTAGAATGACATGGTAAATTGCTAGCCTAAATATCTTATAGGTTATTCATGCCCTACCACTGTTAACTTATATGTATTAGGATTTAGTACAATGGGGAAAGCCAAAATTGTAAAATTCCTCTCCAAACCATAAATCACTGGAAATATTTAACAACAGCTAAATAACAGTTAAGAAAAACATGTTTGTCCGTAGTTAGGACCATGCGTTGATAGAGCGCATTGCCACACCCACCAAATGACAAACCAACTCAGGCTCCCAGATTGGGACCTGAGTGTAGCCATGCAACAGGTGACATCTCAGCACCACAAAAGTTCAGATGAATTGGAACAGTATGAGGTTTTTTGCAGTGGCTGGAGAACCAATTCTGCCACCAACCTCCAAATTTTTCCTGCAGGTTGGAGGGCCTACTTAAAGGGCTGGATGCAGATTAACATCACAAATACACAAAAAACAAGGACTGGAAAATAATAAAAACAAAGAAAGCAATATTGCAATGATAAACTTAACTAACATACACAACATACATTAGCTAAAGAAACTTTAAATTGGTAAAGCCGAACCAGAATTCCCAAAACTTAAATCTTTTTGAAAGAAAGAATGATCAAAGCCATAAATGTATCACCTGATTCACAGTGCCAGGTTTTGAGTTTCTAAAAGGAAAGAAAAGGCCAAAAAGTAGCGATTAGTATGCAAAAAAAATCAACTAGAGGAAAGTCAAAACCAGAAGATCCAGATTGCTAATTTTAAATGTATTATTTGTTTTCTAGTTATGTCTCATGTAATCTATGTGTAGAATCTGGCCATTTCATACACAATTTTGAATTGTGATTTGAATTGTGATTTCGAACATTTGGTCAGAAAATATGTAACTGGCTTATTTTGTTAATGTGTTGCCACAAAGCCATTCTGTTTTCCCAATGGACATCACTATTTTAGAACCTTTTGTATTTGCTCTTTCCTTAGCAATGTTTCACAAAATACACTACAACATGTACATTTAGTGATATCAGCAGAGCGACTGTTTAAAGGTCATTCTCTGCAGTGCTGGGGTATCCCATTTTAACGGATAAAGCCTTATTTCACTATAATAAAGATATTAATTTTTACTCTCATCAGTACCCTGTGGTGGACTGGCACCTTGCCCAGGGATTTGTTCCTGCCTTGCACCCTGTGTTGGCTGGGATTAGCTCCAACAGACCCCCATGACCCTGTGTTAGTATATAGCGGGTTGGAAAATGACTGACTGACTGACTCTACTCAGTTGCTGAATTTCTGCTCTTATTTGTTGATTTCGAGTTTTGGATCTTTTTTTGCTTTTGACACTCGGACTTGGTTGTGTCGATTCACGTTTTTTTGACCTATTGTCATATCACTGACTATGATACCTTCGTTCATTTTTTCATTTTCTTTTACTGTTTGTTGTGAGTCAGTACACAAATTAACTAAGTTATAAAAAATTGCCTAAAACCAATTTTTGTGCAATTTTTGCCTGAAAGTGATGCCACAGTGAAGGAGACACCAAAAGGATCTTTTATTTAACCTCAAGTGACTGCAACTCTGTTAGCTGCAGCAAGTAATGGGAATAGGTTAATTGAAGCCATGGCACATTTGACTCCAAACTAATTTGTAAAAAAATTGGCAGTAATAGGGAAAACATAATAGAGACATAACAAAAAAGAAAAAAATGGTTGTGCAAATGACAAGGCCTGAAAGAGACCATAACAATATGGATGAATGCATGTGATTTAGAAGTGACATCTGTTACCTTTGCGAGGCAGGCTCAGAGCACTTACGCATATTTACAACGATAATATGATAACGATAAATGATTAAATTATGTAAGATTTATATGTATGAACATGCATAGAAAATTAAACAGAAAAATGTAAATTAATCGTAATGATTAATAAATAAGAATAAACATTAACTTAAAGGCTGGTAGCAATGCTACTTTAGACTAGAGGCTTAAGAGCTTTTACAGTGTATTTATTTATCACTTATTACCATGCCACATAAACAAACTTGTTCCTTGTTATATAGCAGCAAGAACAGATACAATATGGATAGAAAACATTAACTGTTGCTTGAGTCAGCAGCCATCCCCTGAAAATAAGGAAGATACCAACTTTCTAAAGAAGCTTGCTCAAGTAAATTGTCTTTTCTCATCTATCAAACTCCTTATACTCCGTTCTTGAAAATTCAGAAGAAACAGTCCATGAAGACATGTTGGCAAAAAATAAATGTGCACCTATTGGCTGTTTGAAGTGCTCTGTTATTTCTTTTTTATTATTTCTCTGCTATTTTTCATTAATGTAAAGGGTAATAAGAAACTTGTATATTGAATTCACATAAGAGTGCCCAGGATATTTTCACAGTAATATTATACGTTTGCCAAATAAAAATGTGGATTAGGACAGCATAAAGTTAATTTCAATCAACAGCACAAATTAAGTGTTATGCTAAGTAAGCATTATGTTATTTCATTTACCATTGAGAGGAAAGCTCAGACACGTTGATCCACAGTGGTTGCAGGTTGCTATGACTTAATTATGTATTAATGAGTATTGTGTCTAATTCTTGATCTCCCATTTAAAATCAAGTAGAGTTCAACATTTTTATTTACATAAAAATCATTCAGCCGTATTTATTCTTTTCAGCTGATGGCTGATTTAATTGATTCAATGAAATTTTGAAAATACGCAGGTGTGTATATCTTGTTATTATCACCTCTAGGTCATGACCAAAGTTTAAATTTATTTGGCAAATGTGTCAGAATCGAGTTAATTTCTCTAATGAGTATCACAGGCATAAGTACTGCTTGAGGTCTAAATCCAGACCAGTGTAGGAACTTATTTTCAGGTAAATATATTTACTGTAAAGTTCAAATACCGCAAAATATACGCAGACTTGGCTATTTTAAATACTTACATAACAGATACATATTTTGACCAAGGTCTTGCCAAAAAGATGACATGTCTCATTATTTCATGTGATGGTTTAGTATTAGAGTAATGTTATAGTTTTTTATTCACAGAAAGGTAAAATATGCCTAGCCTTTTGATACTTAGATGAAGATAACTGTGTGGCCTCTTTATCACAGAAGCATAGGCAGACAATTTTCTGCCCTTACCAAATTGGTTGATGTCTTCCATGAACTGCTAGCCAAGGCTTATAAGCTGAATCTGCCCCAGTTTGAAATGAGAGTTTTCCATTCTCCTAGACTGACCAGCCCACTGGACAGTTGGCTAATGCACTCAGTCCGTATTAGCTGGGGATTGGAGTTTCTCTTTTCCTAGACTTTGTTGGTGTACGGCACCTTCTACACCATATAGTCTCGGCATTACCTAAACTCCAGTTACAGAGTAGAACTACTTACCCTAAAAGCTGCAAAACAGCATCACTCCACCATACAACTCCACAACAGCTTTAGCACCCTTTCTGAAAAACAACAAGATTGTACTTCCAATCCATGCTAGGTATTACCGACAATAAAGAAGCAGACCAACTGTCTAAAAGAGGAGCACAACTTCCCCATTCTCAGATCTTCACCTGATATGATGAAGCAAAGACTCCCCTAAAACAGAAGCAAATAAACAGTGTGCCATGACTTCAGTAATGAATATGACCCACAGCAGGACCCTTTCAATCAGCTAAACAGGAGGATTTAGACCACATATTCTGTCTCAGAACTAAACACTATTGACTCAATAAACACCTCAAAAAGCTGGGTCTCAGAGATTTGGCAAGGGTGTAAGTGTGGATCAGAGGAACAGACCCCTTAGCACATGCTTCAAATCTACCCTCATCTGCAGAAAATGAGAAACCATGTTTGGCCAGAGGGCACCACCCTCTTTATCAAGGATGCGTACTGACAAACTACAACAGACAGCAGAGTTCCTAGAAGCCACTGGCCTCAGGTTATAGACACAGTTGTGTGGAAGGAGAAGAAGAATGCATTTATATGTAAGCACACTCTCCTCAAATCCTTGGTATCCTTCTCCCAATATACCCAGCATCTCTCCTCTGCACATGTCCGAACTAATGCAATCTTGCCTCTCTGACTTTGTCTCCAAGCTGTCCAACCTGAGTTGCCCCTCCAATTTTCTCGTTCCTAATCCTACCTATCCTCATCACACCCAATGCACATCTTAGCATCTTTAACTCTGCCACCTCCAGCTCTTTCTCCTGTTTTTTGGTCAGTGCCACCGTCTCCAACCCATATAACATAACTGGTCTCAATACCGTCTTATAGACCTTCCCTTTCACTCTTGTTGACACCCGTCTGTCACAAATCATTCCTGGCACTCTTCTCCACCCATTCCACCCTGCCTGCACTCTCTTTTTAAACTCTCTTCCACAACCCACGTTCTTTGTACTGTTGATCCCAAGTATTTAAACTCATTCACCTTCGCCAACTCTGCTCCCTGCATCCTTATTATTCCACTGACCTCCCTCTCATTCAAACACATGTATTCTGTCTTCTTCCTACTTATCTTCATTCGTATCCTCCCTAGAGAATATCTCCACCTCTCCAGGGTCTTATTAACCTGCTCTCCACTCTCAAACATCATAGTCCACTGGGACTCCTGTCTAATCTCATCTGTTAACCTGTCCATCACCATTGCAAATAAGAAAGGGCTCAGAGCCGATCCCTGATTTAATCCCAACTCCACATTGAATGCATCTGTCACTCCAACTGCGGAGTTCACCACTGTCACACTTCCCTTGTAGATATCCTGTACAACTCTTACAAACTTCTCTACCACTCCCGACTTCCTCATAAAATACCATAACTCCTCTCAAGACACCCTGCCATATGGTTTCTCCAGGTCCACAAAGGCGTAATGCAACTAGTGAACTTCTGGGCTTCACTATACTTCTCCATTAACCCAGCCACAGGGGATGCACAAACCAATGTGTTGCTTCATGCTGGTCCTAAGCCTGGATAAATGGAACGGGTTACGTCTGGAAGGACATCCGGTGAAAAATTTAGCCAGATCAATATGCAGACAACAATACAGATTTCTTTCCCCATATCAAAGCAGGCAAACTACAGATTGTTTGGCAGGTCTATGTTGATATGGTGTGTGTAGGTCTGTGTGTACCCTACAATGGACTGTTGCCCTGTCGTGGGTTGGGTAATGCCATCATGGTCAATGCTACTGTTCGTATGCTTCCCATTACCTCGTTCTTAAGGTTTAGGGATTGGATGGAAAATGGAGTTGGATAGTTCCCCAAAATATATGTTTTATGATTTTTCCTGTTCTTGTGCTATACATAATTAAAGATCAAGCACTACAAAAGTAATTTCTTACGTTTTTCCTATTTTTATCTATTTATATTAAATTTGGGTTACAAGATGCCATAATAGTTTATTGTCAGATTTAGCACTTCATACTATGTATTTGGGTTATAGATGTAATTCTGTAATGATTAGAAATGGTTTTACAATGGTACAATATTAATCTGTAATTATAATATTTTCACCCCTTACTGTGAATGTTTCAATCCATCTTTTATGTGGGCCAAGGCAGATTATGAGTGAGTATGGATGTTTGCTCTGAGTGTGTCATACAACCATTTGCTGACCCTTCCATAGGTGGTTCTTGCTTTTGTCCTGCTGCTGCTTGCCTATAGACTCTATCTTGTGTGCTCTTGAAGTAAATTAACACAAAATGATGGTATGGATTATATTATTAATCCTGTGTACAGTATGCATTCATTTTGGTACTGAAGATGTGCTAAAATGTCAAAAAGAACCCGTTCAACTTGATCTTCTGTCAAAATATACCCTTCAAATTATACTAACTAGTCATGATGATGTTGTTGTTAGCATTTCCAGACTTTCACAACTTATTTCATGGTGCGCACACCTAGATGAACTTAGTTAATGATAGGAACAGGCTCTCACCATGAGCATAGCTGATCAAGAATAGAGTTTAGGTATTCATGAGATAAATGATTGTTCAATCTATGCAAAGCATTTTGTAAACCATCTTAATATTAAATATTGCACATACCTGTCTTGATTCAAATAATTGAAACTCCAGCAGGGACTGAACCCAAACTGTGAATGATGCCATCTTACCTCACTAGGTCATTTGTTTTTGGAATGTCCCAAACTGTTTTTGCTCACCTATCAATAATTTCAGTTGTACAATTGCTATCAATATTTTAATAGCCTTATTTTGAGTAAAATGACATGCTATGATTATGCAATTCAGAATCTTTTCTGAGACCATATACCACAGTAGCTGTGCGTAGACTTATCATACAGAACCGAAAGATTTCTAGCCTACCCTCCATAACTCAAAGGGAAAGTGATATCTTATGTTATCTAAATTATGGAAAAAAATCTAATCAACAAGGAATTGTTCAAAACTTCTACATAACTTGGCATCATCACATTAAAACTATAGTGAAATATGTCCATCAGATCTTTGCTTCATTCTTTCTTTTGTTTTTGATTTTTATCAAGATATATGAGAAGTTCACTAATAATGGGTTTTCTGTACACAAAGCTCTTTGAACCGGTTTGGGTAGGTATGCTGAATGTCAATTGTGGCTTCATTTAATTTAACTTTAAATACTGCTGTGTGGAATGTTGTTATGCTGATTGTATTTTTTGACTGGTCAGTATTTTAATTTTTGAGGTGTATTTTAAAAGATGAATAACATCCAGAAGGAGAAGGATGGTCATTTGGCCAAGGTTGTCAGAACTTTTATGTTGTCTGTTATACTAACTTATATTAACTGTGGACTCTTCCTGATTTATTTTCTCCACGAATGTTGCTGCCTGAATTTTTGTTTACTCCTCCTCCTTTGTCAACTGACCACATCTCAAATATAAAGAATTTTCTACTGTCATGATTTGTTTACATGAATGTTTAAAAATGTCCTGTTTTACTGCGTGTTCCTGAATATAAATGTTGAGTGAATTGTTACATTATTGTTGTAAATATGTACAAGTGCTCTGAGCATAATACAAAAATTAATTGATATGAATATGAAAATCACAGGATCTTTAAAAAGATACACCATCTATCTTCAATTAGCTTCAATTTTTGTCATGTCATTCATCTTAAATAGAGAGCAGATTACATCCATTAATCTCAGGTTATTCATTAGCAAATTAATTCCAATTCAGAATGATTCTTCTGATATCTCTATATTTGTGCAGAGGTGATCAAAACACCTCAGTATAACCATCTTGAATTAAATAATTTCTTGTTATCTTGTATTAGGGTTTAAAAACAGAACACATTAGTTTCTAAAACCAATTTCTGATTAAGCATAATTCCTAACTGCTTATGTTGTATTGCCACCAAATATTGAGCTATTTACAAACAATTGCGCATAGTAAACCATCTTGTGGTTTTCCATATTTCACTACTGTGTAGAAGAGTCTGCAAAATTTCATGTTGTTTTGGAATGATGCACTCCCCTCTTACAGCCACCCTTCTTGATGACATTTTTGAAATGCCATATAGTCTGGATTTTAAGTTGGTTCATCTTAATTACATGTGCAAAATTTAATTAGGACTGACTCAACTGTTTTGGAACAATACTCAGCTTTTGGGTCACCCCCTCCCCACCATTACAAACACCTTTTCAGATCAAATTTTTGAAATGCTATATAGCATATATTCAAAGTTGAACCAACAGCAACCTACATGCAAAATGTTATGTAAACTGGTTTAGCTGTTTTTGTGTGATTGGTAAACAGACAAGCTGTGATCTGAAGCATGAAATGAGGTTCTTATTGTGCAAAATGGATAAAAACAATAAAATGAAGCAAAAAAAAAAAAAATCAAAACACAAACAGAGGGTATTATGACTTTATTTATAGATATTATAACTTGAATATTTTTAATCACTTCTCCTGAAAGTATAAAATTTGACGTTTGTTCAGAAAGCTTTACTGTATAAATTGCTGCCCAAAGTAAAACAAAGCTACCCCCTCATTTTTCTCATTTGTAGTCCCATGTGAGATTTTAGGTCTGAACATTCATCACTGGCTAAAAGGTCATTGGCAGTTATAAGCATCTATCATCTTTATGTTTATTCCCCTTTCATTTTTCTGCATATGAAAAATATATCATTTTTCATATGACTGCAGTACTGACATGCTTCTTTTGAGAGTGCATATAATAAAGTATTTTTGTTTATGTGTTACCTTTTAATGTAGTATTGCTAATGTATCTATTACTTTTATATGCTGAGCCCAAAGAGGGGGGGTCCCCTGCTGCTGCAGTTGTTTATTGTCAGGCCTGATTGGAACCATGAGGCCTACTTTTGGAGGCAAAGCCTCAGTTTGGAGTTTCATGTTTGTCAGCAGGTCAGTCATTTTCCAACCCATATTCCAACCCGCTATATCCTAACACAGGGCCAATCCCAAGGCACACACACACACCAAGCACACACTAGGGATAATTTAGGATCGCCAATGCACCTAACCTGCATGTCTTTGGACTGAGGAAGAAAACCGGAGTACCCCCACGCAGACACGGGGACAACATGCAAACTCCACGCAGGGAGGATCTGGGAAGCGAACCTCTCCTAACTACCACTGCGCCACCGTGCCACTCAGTTTTGTACTCTGTCATTTGCCCACCTTTTCTATCTTTTATAAAATTTGGTTTAGCATTAGGTAAGGTTAGTTTGGCATTGTCTTTGTAGAGTCTTTGTATCAGAGATGAATTGTTTTAATTAGCTAGCGATACCTGTTTGTTAATTGATTTTTAAAGTTTGCCCTGTTTCACTACTACGTGGGCGTAGCCGTGGGCGATGGCTGGTTCAAAATACAAACAATAATTAACCGCAAAATAAAATTCAATTTTTCAAAATGAAATAAAACTTACAGTGAGAATATAAATAATACTTATATTTGTATATTTCCACTTTATTTATATTTGAAAAGTTTTTTCTGACTTTTTCTAATTGCAAAGTCTTTGATCAGATCCTCAAAATGAATCTTATAAAACACATCTGCTTCTATTCTTGGTAGAGGCAAGGAATCCAGCCTGACTCTATTATTACTACTGTATATCATAATTATTTTTATTATTGTATATATATATATATGTATATATTTTTTTCTTTTGATGTAGGAGCCCCTTTTTGTGGAACCTGGTTCAGCTGCACCATTTGCACTTTTGCACCATATGCTCCATGGTAAATCTGGCAATGGAAAATTTCTGTGGTGCCCCCCTTCTCTTGATGACCTAAGCATGTAATGATTTTGCTTAACGGTTAACCCAGCCCTTGAAATGTAGCACATTTATTCTTCAAGGAAATCTGTAAACACAGTTCAATTTTCATCAAGATATATTGAACAGATCTCGCTGTACACAGTTTTAAAAATTCAAAATCTCCCATTTAAAAGTATTGGCAAATTTGCTTGTCTGTTTTGAAATAGAGAAACGTTCTATGTGATTTCAAATTTGAATTAGTTCACTGTTTCAATCTCACCTTGACAGCGGTTATGCCAGCTTGTACATTTTGTAGATTTTGCTCTTTTTCACCTCCAACAGCCATGGACCATGTGAGCAGGTGTAGGAATTTGCTGTCATGTGGGAAAACCTTTACATCAACAAGTTGGTTCTAGTTCATGAAGTATTCCCAGCGGCTTGAGTGTAAACCGAAGAGAAACAGTGCATCAGCACCTCACTCCTCTGGACACTTTAAGTTCTAACAGGTAAGTTTAATGATTTTCCTAATGCAAAGTAATGTAAGCCTAGATGTGAATGAAACATGTAAGCTGCTGTGCACAGAGCAATAAACATTTAATTAGTATTTACGTTTTACTATACCAACCCCACAACTCCATTATCAGCAGTTTATAATGATTGACTATTTTATACTGACACTATTTTAATATGGCCACCGGTGATAGCAAGAGTCCCGATTTCAGGCTATGTGTCCAGATAAATGACTGAAGAATATCAAATGTCTTTTTTAATAAAAAAATGCTCCGCTTAAACTAGCATTTTCCACAATATATTTAGAATGTGTTTATGAAACTCTAAGAGGCAGAAAGTTCCATTCCCCCCAAATGTAATATATGAATAATAATGTGTTCTCAGATTTGGAAGGTGAAATGTTTATTAAGAACTTGTGTTGAATGTGAACAGCAATGAGAGGACTAAGAAGCAGACAAAGACAGGCAGCACTTCAAATATTTGTTGACACTTCAAGGGCTTCATTTGTACAAGTTTATTTTTTCTTTTTCTGTGTAATGATCTCTGATGACAATAAGATAAAGGAGCCATTAAACAAATGAGGAAGAGTTTTATGCTTGGCCATACATGCAACACAAGTGTCCCGGTTTGAGACTTTAAAAATCTGATCACCCTATAATTTATCATTAAAGTGCTACAGTCATCTGATATCCACAATGCTCAGTGGCTGTAATAAAGTTTCCCCCTCACTTTTGTTATTCCATAAAATTTGTAATAACTGAATAATGGTGCAAGTCCAATTTCATGGAAATTACTATGGCCAGACATGCTCAAAGACAGAAAGAAAAGAGTTTTATTTATTTGGGCTATGTTAATTGACACTTGTAAATTGTCGCTGTGTATGAATATGGTGTGTGTGAGAGAGAGTGTGAGTGGTCCCTGTGATGGACTAGAAAACAGCCCAGGCCTGTTTTCAGCCTTTTGTTCTGTCCCAGTGGAATAGCCTCTGGCCCCCCCAGCCCTGACATGGATTGAGAAAGTTATAGAATCGACCTACTGAACTCAGTCCATTGAGGGCTGCAGTGCCTGCATAGTCCTTGAATGCCCCTGAATGTTATGCCATGCATACATTTTCAGACTTGTTATTCATTGTGATGTATTGTGTTTAAAACAAAGACCTCATAAGAAATTAGTTTTGCAGAGACAAATTTTTTTTTAATATCCAATCAAATCAAAACAGCATGAGCATCATGTGTCGTAAAATGTAGCAGTTTATCCTGACATTCATACCGATGTTCTTTAACGTTCCTGCAAAATGGAGAAGTCAGTTTAAAAGTAAGGTAAATCCTGATTTTTTGACTTACATGTTTGTAAAATCATTAAAATGAAAACTGTTTATTTTAAATCTCCATGTATCTTTTTTTTACGTGTTGTGATGAACGGTCGGGGCGCCTCCACGCTGGATGGACCAGGGAAGCACGCGTGGCTGGAGCATTACCTCACCCAAAGCATTAAATGGCAGCCCCCCTGGGTTGCAGCGGTGCCTAGGACTCCTGCAGTGCTTCATGGGAGTTGGAGTTTGGTGCAGCCCTGTTGGGATCTGTGGGCGCTACCAGGGGATGCTGCAGCTGCTGCTGAGCCTTGGAGAGCAGCTTCTCAGCCACAACCTGGAAGTGCTGCCAGAATTAGGTCAATGAGCACCTGGACCACTTCCGGGTGCCTTATAAAAGGAGCCAGCAGCCACTACTTGGGGAGCCAGAGTTGGGAGGAGGTGGACAAAGCTTGCTAAGGTGGAGTGGAGAATTTAGGAAGGAAGGAAAAGGAAAGAGAAGAAAAGCAAAAGAAAAGTAAAGAAAGTGTGTTTGTGCTTGCTGGAACTGTGTAAAAAGACAAATAAATCACGTGTGCTTGGACTTGTGCCTCCTGCGTCTGTGTGTCGGGTTATAGCACTCTCTGTCTTCCACAGTGTGTTCACATATAATGTACAAAGCACCTAATGCGAAAGCTCATGTCTGTCTGTCATGAAACAACTCGGTCCCCGTGAACCAGTTTTGTTGAAACGTGGCACACTTATCCTTCAAAGAAATTTGTCGAGACAGTTTAATTTTCGTTGAGATATCATGAACAGATCGTGCTGTTTGAAGTTTTAAAAATTCAAACTCACCCATTGGAAAGCGTTAGCAAATTTGTGAACTCGTCCATCTTAAAATTAAAAAATGTTCTCTGCAACTTTAACCAAGAATTGGCTTACTGTTTCAGTTGTACCTTGAGATCAGTTGCTTGAACTTGAATATTTTGTGTATTTCCTCTTTTACTTGTCTGACAGCTGCTCGAATGCCCAATGTAAGTGAGTCAAACACAAGCAGGTAATACAGCAGTGGCCTTCTCCAGCTGCTTTAGGTAAGTTAACAACTAAGTGTGCAAAAAACGAATTTCTCTGGGATTAAATGGAATTGGAAAGCAAATATGTAATTATATATAAGACTAACTTGATTGAACACTATTATCGTCAGGTTATAATCATAAAAAACAGTGCTATCAACATGCAGCTAAGTGGTATTTAATATTATAGGTAAGGTGCAGCTTCCCTAACCAATATAAAAATGGACAGTGGTGTTAAGAGGTGGGAGGCTGCATTGGCTTAAGCCCCTGAACTCTGGTGTGCAGCCCCTGATCTTTCAGACCTAGACATGCATGAACAATTTCAAATTTTAAATTGCCCTTCATGGCCTTGTCATTCTGGCCCCCTAATCACCCCGTAATCTCTCTTTCTCACCATTTCACCACGTAACTGCTAATGTGTGGTGAGTTTATGGCACAAAAATGGCTGCCGTCGCATCATCTCCCATGGCTCCCCGCTCACTATGTAAAGTGCTTTAATATTTTTGCTAATTATTGGATACTGCTTAATGGGGTATACTTTCAAAACTGTTATGTTTAAGAAAATCGAACAACAATTAGTCACAGACATTCCACCACTAACACACATCAATCAATGCCATTTTCACATCATCTGAATTGAAATCTACTGTGTATGAAAGCTATTGAGTCACCACAAACCAATTTGGGCTCTGATTTTATCTCTATTGTGAAGTGCTGTTAATAAGCATGCACTGTATGTAACGTAATCTACTAACACGTGAAGTTGCATTCTATTTTCGCTATTACTTTCAAATGCAACGTATTGTTGCAAAAGTATTTCATAAACAAAAATGTAATAACTGACTCTTGGATGAAGTACATAAAAATATGAAACGCTCCAACATTCATATCAGTTAACTTAGTCACCGAATGCACCTGAATGCTATGCCATGCTTACATTGGCTATATTGTTTATAGTGTAAAGTGTACTGAAAGGGGAGAGAGGCATTGCCTTGTGAATTACGAAGTTCTGTTTGCTGTAATCTGTTACTTACGCACTCTCAGGTATATTTGTTGTGAATTAAAAAAAAAACAATGAAAACTTTAAATATATATTAATGATGCATCAGATCTCCTTTGAACATCTAGTGCTCCCTTGCTGAATTTATCATGGGGCAACTTTGCTTCGTATTTGAGTTATTTACGTTATCTTCATAGTGTATGGTATACGGATGTCAAAAAAGTTCAGTTTATTGCATATTTTGATTTTATTAATTAACTTTATAATAATAATGGAATAAAATTCTGAACTTTCCTGCATGGTTTCATGTAATAATATACTATCTTGAGCTCTGATTGTGTGTAAGTAGCTAAACTCTGTATTGAAATTACACCTCTTAGCATTTTAGTTTATGGATTTGTTTATGATATAACTTGACATTTTTTTCAATTTTTTAAATTGGTTCAACACATTGACTAGGAGATTGTGATACTTTGTGAACATAAAGACCTATATTTTTTAAGAATTGAATTCCTGTAGGTTAATGTCTACTTTGTTTTTAAACTTAATATCACTTTAATCAGAATTTAGCACTGCTGACACATAGCTCCAGAGTTCTCTGGTCAATTTCTTGGCTAATTGCTATCTGTGTTGAATTTGCTGTATATCCTTGTGTCTGTGTGAGCTTCCTTTAGATACTTCCAAAAACAAATGTTAGGTTAGCTGGTGACTCATAATTGCCCAAAATGAGAAATGGTGAATAAACACATCCTCAAGAGAGTAATTACAACAGTCAAACACATTATTTGAATAGAACTTCCAATAATGCAAAACCCTGAAAAAACCCACTGCAGGATTAAGGTTTACATTGTTCTTAAAGGTCCACTCCATACTCCTCATAGTCTTTTCACATGGTAAGAAAATATTACCACCTTTAGTGTTGCAGGCCAGACAGCATTATTACCTCAAGAGCCAGGTTTATGAACAGTTTCTTCCCAAGACTGGTGCACCTGATTGCTAGGAAATCACAGACTGACATAATATTGTGCCAATAGAAACTCCCCCCCCAAAAAAAAAAGTTTTCACATGTTATTGTTATATAATTTTCAATAAGAGTGGATTTTGCTTCTCTTTTTTTGACGATGCTCAACAGAAAAATACTTTTTAATATCAAAGTGAAAACTGATCTCAGAAAAGTGGTCCAAATTAATTACATATATAAAACAAAAAATGTGAAAAAGTGATTGAAAAGCACAAGTCAGGGGATGGAGAAAAAAATCTCCAAAATACTGAACATTCATTGGTGGTCCAGTTAAATCAATCTATATATATAAAAGCCAAATACCACTGACTCACTCGTCACGAAATCTCCTGAACTATGAGGACTTGGGACTTGAACTTTGGAATGAAGTTAACCCTTGGCCCATAGGTACTCGCTAAGAAATGGTTTTAAAAATTTCGTCGTCCAAGTGCGTTCTGTTCTGTCTGTATGTCTGTCCACTTTTCACGAGAGAATTACTTAATGGATTTAGATCTGGTTGTTTTCTATAATTTGCTTGAACTTCCAATTGATTTTGCGACTTTTCTCATCATGCTAAGTACCATTGTTCGCTTGTGGTACCGATGTATTTATGCAAATCCAAGAGAGTGGTTGTGGGCCGAGAGCAGGGGGACGGGGCCTTCCTCATTCACTCGCCAGCCTCTGTTCGAGTTGGTCTACGTCTCGCCACGTGTTGGAGTGCACCTTGCCTCCACTTAGCTAGCGATGCCTGTTTGTTCAACAGATATTATCATCTACATATTGTTAAGGAGTAACGTTTGATGTTTTTGAGAGATAGATTAGTATTTTAGAGGGTACCTGCTGATGTACTTTTCTCCCCACATGGGGTACGCTGTCCTGCCAGAGCTAAACACGATCAGGTATAGTGCCAATGTCTTTTGATTTTTAAAGTTTGCCCTTTTTCATTATTATGAAGGTGCAGCCACAGGGTACAGCTAGTCATTAATAAATGGAGAGTATGGCACAGCTGTAAATCTGCCTAGAGCAGGCCATCCACAAAACGGAGTGATTTTGCAAGAAGAAGACTAATGAAGGAGGTCACTGGGAAACCAATAAGTTACAAGCTACACGGGCTTACATAGGAGAGACTGTGCAGATAATAACTATTGCCCAGGTTCTTCACAAGTTGCAGCTTTATGGGAAAGTGGCCAAGTGGTAAAGAGAATGTAACAATTAAAAAAAACACATACAGTATAACATCTTAGCATTGGGTTTACCAGCTGCCCCTCTGAAGACTCTGAAGTCATCTGGAAGAAGATTCTGTGATGTGATGAGAATAAGACTGAGCTTCTTGTCCATCAGACTAAACACCATATTACACACTGAACATTATCACAAACACACCATCCCCACCATAAAGCTAGGAAGCTGGTAACATCATGCTGTGGGAATGCTTCTTTGCAGCAGGCCCTGGAAGGCTTGAGAAGGTACAGGGTAAAAATGCAGAAAATTAAGGGGAAATCCTGGGGCAGGTTGTGCCACAGGTCCCCTATTTGATCACCTTGATTTGTGTACCTGTGTGTCCAAGGAGAGGTGTATGTTGTAGATACTGTGCTTAAAGCACAGGTGGGCGTTCTGGCACTATTTGTCCTGGAATGGGATGAGGTGCCATTTGGGAGGGGGTTATGCCAGCAAAAGAAAATGAGGGGAGCCCAAGGTGAAAAAGAAAGGTGGGCATGGGCCAGATGGAGTAAAGATGATTGTAGCATTACATACTGGTGTGAGTGTGCTGTGTTGAGGGTGAGAGATGGCGTAGTACAAGTGAGACAATCACGAGCAGCTGTGGGACAATGGTCTTGTCTCTGTGAGGTATTCAAATCCGGTTGTATTTAAGTGAGTAGAGAAGGTGTAGAGAGGGGGGTGAGTGGTCTCTTGGAAAAGTGCTATTATTGTTGTATTGTCAAACTGCTGACTATGAGAGAAAGCACGGAAGAGAACAAGGCACAATGTGGTCTTTGATCAATGTAGAAGTGAGGGATGAACGATAAGTTTGTAAGTTAGATTGGAACACACTGTATTTCAGGATTGGGCCTCCAATTACACCAAAACGGAGAGGCTTGAAACCAGTCCCTTGGAAGTGATGGTGCTTCGTTTCTTGATCTAGTTACTCAGAGGGAGTATTTTAACATCTTCTTTTAACGAAGAAGGCAGGCTCCATTGTAGGATTAAAGTTGGACAGTTTAACATCTGTGGCAGAGTGACGGGCACTAAGCAAACTCCTGTCCATCATTAAGAATCCACTGCATCCACTGAACAGTGTCATCTCCAGGCAGAGGAGTAGCTTCAGTGACAGACTTTTGTCACTGTCCTGCTCCACTGACAGACTGAGGAGATCGTTCCTCCCCCACACTATGCGACTCTTCAATTCCACCCGGGGGAGTAAATGCGAACATTAATTTTATTTTACTTCTTTTCATTTTTATTACTATTTAATTTAATATTGTTTCTTTGTATCAGTATACTGCTGCTGGATTATGTGAATTTCCCCTTGGGATTAATAAAGTATCTATCTATCTATCTATCTATCTATCTATCTATCTATCTATCTATCTATCTATCTATCTATCTAACACTCAAGAATGTTGGTTTGATTGAGAAGAGTTTATTGGTTTTTGTATTTTTTTTCTTCAGTCAAATTCAGACTGAATTTAAAAGTACACAAATGATTTATTATTAGAAGGATGCACACAACACAAAAAAGTACAGTGTGTTATTTTGCACTTAAAAAAAATGTTGTCTGAGCATCTCCTTTGCTCACTGGGGGACTCATCCATGAACTACAAGATATCTGGGAATTTCATACACACTAGGCTGAAGAGCACAGGGCAATACAACTCCTGCAGGAAAACCCAAAGCAGTCAGCAAGAAACCTGTGTAAAGGTTTGTTTTCCAGCAAGACAACAACAGCAAGCATAAAGCCAAAAGCTAAACAGGAATGGCTTAAAAATGGCAGTGTTAATGCCCTGGAGTAGCAGAGTCTGAGTCCAGATCTCAATCCAATTGAGAATTTTTGCTTGGATTTTAAAAAAAGGTTGTTCACTTACGAGCCCTGTGCAACCTGACAGAGCTTGAGCAGATTTGCAAAGAAGAATAAAGAAAAATGGCAGTGTCCAGATGTTGAAAGCTGATAGAGACCTGTGCACACAGACATGTGGCTGCCATGGCTAAATACTGGGAGGTGAATAATGAGATGAGTTATTCTGGGTTTTGTATTTGCACTTAATTTCGATCACTTTGCAGAGATCTGCTTTCACTTTGACATTAACAAGTCTTTTTTGATCAGTATCAAAAAGCCAAATTAAAACCACTGTGATTCAATGTTGGAAAACAATAAAATGTGAAATTTTCCAAGGCAGTGAATATTTATTACAGGCACTGTACATCCCCAATTTCCTGAATATTTCTACTGTGTGCAATAATGACTTTTTACCATGTGCAATTTGATTAATATCTTTTATTTGCAATTTAATTTTTTTTTATAATGTATTTTTGCCTCCATAGATCGTACAGTATTTATATAGTGTTTATTCTGACTTAAAGGAACTATGCAAGATATCCAATGCAATGTTTGTAGGAACTGCAATAAAAGTAGTTGAACTTACAGTATAAAATGAAACTTATTGCCATCATTTGTTAGGGACATTGCCACTAACTGTACCAACTATAGGAAGGAAGGAAAGGACTGGACCCGACAAGACAACACAGGTCAGGACAGGACCGGACCTGGGCATGAGACAGAAAGAGGAGAGGCATGTCTTCCTGGGAGTGGACTGGACTTGAGGGCTACTTAATTGGGGTGAGAAACAACTACAGATATTGAACTTAAGATCGTCATAGACTGACCACAGTCTTGGCACTGACCGATATAGGAACAGGTTGCTCCTCTGCCACCTGAGGTCAAAGGCTAGGTTAGGGGTGGAGTCTAGGGGGGCAGGAGCCAGCTACAAGGAAAGTGAAGTGGTACACAGTATCTAGGACATGACTGGAAACATTAGAGGAGAGATTCTGGTGATTTCTGTCAATACTGTGATGCTTACAGTAACTAAAACAAACCACAACAGGGGTCTTGTGCTCCACCTCAACAGAATGTTGCCAGAGCTCTTGTGGATCAGCCTATTTATTATTCCCTATTGCCCTGAATCATTTTGCAAAATGACCTGAAGTCTACCACCTTCATAAGCAGGAGGCAGACACTATTAGAGACACTCCTGAGAGGATTTTTCAGCAGTAATTGCATTCAGATTAGGAACTCAATTTTTGAGTCAGGAATTAAACCCCACACAAAACCCTGCAGCTACAAATGAACAGACGTGTAGAGTGTTTTTAACAGGACCTTGACTCTCCACTTGGCTTTAATGACGGTTCAACAGTAAGGACAATCAGCTGCCCTGGTCCTGTTAGTTTGTTGTACTGCTGTTCAAGAGTGGTGGTATTGCATCCAAGCTTTCTGATCTTTCTCTTAGTCTCTGCTAGTTTAACACTGAGGCATAAACTACAGTGGTGTGAAAAACTATTTGCCCCCTTCCTGATTTCTTATTCTCTTGCATGTTTGTCACACAAAATGTTTCTGATCATCAAACACATTTAACCATTAGTCAAATATAACACAAGTAAACACAAAATGCAGTTTTTAAATGATGGTTTTTATTATTTAGGGAGAAAAAAAATCCAAATCTACATGGTCCTGTGTGAAAAAGTAATTGCCCCCTGAACCTAATAACTGGTTGGGCCACCCTTAGCAGCAATAATTGCAATCAAGCGTTTGCGATAACTTGCAATGAGTCTTTACAGCTCTGGAGGAATTTTGGCCCACTCATCTTTGTAGAATTGTTGTAATTCAGCTTTATTTGAGGGTTTTCTAGCATGAACCGCCTTTTTAAGGTCATGCCATAGCATCTCAATTGGATTCAGGTCAGGACTTTGACTAGGCCACTCCAAAGTCTTCATTTTGTTTTTCTTCAGCCATTCAGAGGTGGATTTGCTGGTGTGTTTTGGGTCATTGTCCTGTTGCAGCACCCAAGATCGCTTCAGCTTGAGTTGATGAACAGATGGCCGGACATTCTCCTTCAGGATTTTTTGGTAGACAGTAGAATTCATGGTTCCATCTATCACAGCAAGCCTTCCAGGTCCTGAAGCAGCAAAACAACCCCAGACCATCACACTACCACCACCATATTTTACTGTTGGTATGATGTTCTTTTTCTGAAATGCTGTGTTCCTTTTACGCCAGATGTAACGGGACATTTGCCTTCCAAAATGTTCAACTTTTGTCTCATCAGTCCACAAGATATTTTCCCAAAAGTCTTGGCAATCATTTAGATGTTTCTTAGCAAAATTGAGACAAGCCCTAATGTTCTTTTTGCTTAACAGTGGTTTTGCGTCTTGGAAATCTGCCATGCAGGCTGTTTTGCCCAGTCTCTTTCTTATGGTGGAGTCGTGAACACTGACCTTAATTGAGGCAAGTGAGGCCTGCAGTTCTTTAGACGTTGTCCTGGGGTCTTTTGTGACCTCTTGGATGAGTCGCTCTGCGCTCTTGGGGTAATTTTGGTCGGCCGCCACTCCTGGGAAGGTTCACCACTGTTCCATGTTTTTGCCATTTGTGGATAATGGCTCTCACTGTGGTTCGCTGGAGTCCCAAAGCTTTAGAAATGGCTTTATAACCTTTACCAGACTGATAGATCTCAATTACTTCTGTTCTCATTTGTTCCTGAATTTCTTTGGATCTTGGCATGATGTCTAGCTTTTGAGGTGCTTTTGGTCTACTTCTCTGTGTCAGGCAGCTCCTATTGAAGTGATTTCTTGATTGAAACAGGTGTGGCAGTAATCAGGCCTGGGGTGGCTACGGAAATTGAACTCAGGTGGGATACACCACAGTTAGGTGATTTTTTAACAAGGGGGCAATTACTTTTTCACACAGGGCCATGTAGGTTTGGATTTTTTCTCCCTAAATAATAAAACCATCATTTAAAAACTGCATTTTGTGTTTACTTGTGTTATATTTGACTAATGGTTAAATGTGTTTGATGATCAGAAACATTTTGTGTGACAAACATGCAAAAGAATAAGAAATCAGGAAGGGGGCAAATAGTTTTTCACACCAGCTGGACTGGTGGATCGAATGGAAACTGGACACATAATCACCTGACCTCAGTTACAGGCTCCAGTAGTGAGACAAAAATGCACTTCAGTCTCAACCTAAAGAGCAGATATGTAGAGTCGTGCATGAACTAGTTCAAAAGAGCGCGTTCATTGAGCAAGCTCATTTTTGTAAGAACGTATTTGCCAGTGAAGAACTTGAACGTGAGCTAGTTCAGTTTTATGTGACATTCTGAATCTGGTTTAGGTCCTGATTAAACAGTTTGCCTTACCCTGTAATGTAGGGGTGGAGCCGTAATATGAATATGGTATTCGGATAAGCACAAATAGTGGATTTTTACAAATATTTATTTCGTATGAATTTTTGCCATTTATTTATATTTGGAAAAAATAACATAAAATCAAATGGGCACTGTCTGTGTTGGCCTGCTTGCGCTTAGGCTGCACCCCTACTGACACAAGCACATGGTGAAGCTCTGCTTTTGCTTTTAGGAAAACGTTGTACTTCGCGAGGCCACTTTATATTTTTCCCCATTGGACATGCAATATGTGATGTGAATGCTGACCAGCAGCGTAATTGGTTAGTTCACCTACATGCTGGTTCCACTGAACTTTGAGTTGCTTCTTGTGAAGTATAAACTTGCACAACACTGCCGATATGGCTGTTTAGACCCCCATACAGGAAAGGCCCCTGGATTGGGTCCTAGCAGGTATTAGAAAGATATGGGGAAACGGCATGGGGGAGGCTTGGGGGACCCCCAAAAACCATAAAAAATAATGGTATTTTTAAAGTCACATCTGTACTGCTACATATTTACATCGCATTCCATGCCAAATGTTGTAAACTGTTTTTAATGCAACAAATTTAAAACTTTGTAATGATAAAAAAGTACACAAATAAGTTTAACAATATTTAAATTACAGAAAATGTTGATTTTTAAGTTTGCTTGTCTACTTACTGTAATTGTTGCAAAATACAAACTATCTTTTTAAAAATGTTTGGAAATTTTTGCATGGAGTAGCATTTCAAAGCATTCGGGGACTTAGTTATCCAATTTGAAAGTTGGAGTATTTTCAGTTATTTATTTGCTTAATCAAAGATACAGATATTACTTTTGTTTTGTTTTTTAAATATTTTGTCACAATGGTATGTCTAATGTGTAATAGGGATTTGCTCACACCGCTACACAATAGTTTATACAGGCCAGGCACACGTGCACTGTTGTTTTAATTGTTTGTGCTGAGTACTGAGGATCTGTTTGTCAACAGGAGTTGCTATGAGACATGTAAAAGGAAAAGTACTGTAGACGAAATATACAACTTGAAATAGCCAAGCTAAATCTGAATCAGTAAACTAACCTATAATTGAATTTATACTGAATGCTTAGGGCAGAATGGATTATAATATTTGCTAATCTATCCATTTTCTAAACCTGCTTACCAGGACAGGATCACTAGGCAGTTGGAGCCTACCCCAGTTAGGCAATGGGTGAAGTTTGGACTGTGGGTACAAACCCTCACAGACCCACATGCAAACACACAGGAAGCACCCAGGGTGCTACCATTGCATCACTGTGCTGTGTATAACATATTGGATGGATGGTCATATTCTTCAGGAGGCCTCGGACTACAGAGTGGGATGGGATGTCCAAAGAACCCAACTATATAAGCTGCCTCTGATGAACATGTGAGTTGGGGTCTCAGATCCAATACTTTAAGGAAGCACTTCAATACATGTCTACTTGCTGCTGAGGACTATCGGCCTTTGTGCATGATGAACAGTAAGCCTTGGTCAGACCCTGGCCTTGGGTTGGCTCACGGAACTGGGGAATAGTGAACCAATCAGGTTGCCTCTAACTCTGGATGAGCAGTGTGAGGCGGAGCTGGGTGGCATGAGCGTTTGTGCCTGGCCAAGGGAATGAAGCAGCTGAGAGCACATAACACCACAGAAGACCTGGCACTGCGTGCGGTGGAGACACACTGAAGAAACCAAAGGTATTTTGTCAAGGCCCAAATCTGTGCTCTGGCATAAGGTGGCTGAATCCATTCATCCATCGTTCACACATGGATGTATGGATGGATGGATATGTCGAAACAATATTTACATTAGTTGTGTCCTTAAGAAAGGAAAAAATAATCCATTTTTTGAAACTTATTTAGTAACATAGTGCATCTGTTGGTGGCCACTTCTTAAACTCCTCCTGTGGGAAATGGTCTGTAGAATACAGTCGATAGCCATTGATGAAAAGGTCATCCTGCACAGGTTGACCAGTTAAGGGCCACATAATCATTTACCACAATGCTTGAAGTGGCCTGGTACTCACCGATATGCAGTACTGGCACCTCTTCCAATTTATACTTAAGAGTACCTGCATCAGGTCTTAGCATACTGGTGAGTACCGGTATGCTATATCCGCAGTGGTCAAAATTTCACTGGGACAGCTCTTCAATCAAATGCTAGTATATAACCATTTTACAGTGTACAACCAGTAATTTTGTTCCAATTTAAGCACTGAAGAGTGGGTCTAACTGCTGCCCACGGCAGCTATTACGTAGGTAATGTAACAGCCAGAATGTAAGCCACAAAATGTTCTTTGAGTCAGATAACCCTTGCACAACCCTAATCTTAACCACACCGTAATCAGGGACGTAATGGGTGTTTTGTGACTGGTGCTATGCGCATTTCATGATGTTGGGGCATTACATGACTGACTCCATAGGTATTACGTACTGCAGTTACATTCTGTTAAGGAAATGAGTCACCCTGTTGAGAAAAGTGCTCCTCCACAGGATCCTTGTGAACAGAGTCCAATAGTAGATGACATGGAAGGAGGTAGGGTGGTTCAAAGGCCTACTAGAGTGAGAAAGTGCCTGAAACGTTATGCAGATTGTGTTTAAACCGTCTAAATGTGAAACTGCCATTGGGGTGGTGGTTCTGTCACATTGCTCCTTTAAGGTTACAGGTGACACCTGAATTTGGGGTGGAGTAAAAGGGGGTACAAGGTTGGCCAAGGATTGTTTTTAATTCATCAAAAGGGAGACTGTGGGGATTTTCTTTTCGGGAAAATAATTTTTATTTCTGCCAGGTGTGAACAAATAAAAGTTTTGTGTTTTTCAAGACAGGCTTAATAATTTGTCTCCTTTATACACTGTTGCATGCATAAATAACGTGAGGTAACAAAAACTCGCTAATGTATATTGAACACTAAACACAGAAATTATAATAAAAAACTGGTTCCCTTGTATAGAAAATGACGACCCGACATGGAAATACTCTCGTAAAGACAAGGTGCGGGCAATGCATCATAGCACGCGGAGTGTGCAGGGCTTAAAAGGGGGCGCATCTCTGTGCCAGGCTGTCGCAGAATTGCATACAGTATGTGCGTGGGATACCAGGCGCGTTATCTTCATTGCGTTAGCTCGTACATAATCGCGAATAAAACCTGTGCCTTTAAGAAAAAAAAGGGAACGAAGAATCTGGAGAAATTGGCACATTTTTTTTAATGCAACAGCTTCCAGTTCCGTCAGTTTTATAATTTAATAAAATAATTAAGTAAATGGGGCAATTAATTGAACGGCGCTAACGCGTAGTAGCAGGCGGTGGCGGATCGCGCACAAACTGGTCCCCATCCCCGAAGGATTCAGCTCGCCCTCCCGCTGCAGACGCGTAACCTGTTCAAACGCCGCCAGCAGCCGCAGCAGCAGCAGTAGCAGCAGAGGTCTCTCTGCTTTCTACCGGGGAAGACTCTTCGCACACGGACTGCTGCTGCTAGCAACCCCCCTTTTGCCTTTTACCCCCTTTCCCCCGCCCCCTACCCCACTAGTGCTAGCCTTTCTTGCTCCTATTCTTCATCATTTTTGGGCCGTCAGTGACAAAGCTGGGTGCCGAGAGGAATGCGGTATTAGCCTTTCTGCTGCCTCTTCTTCTTGCTGAATGGAATATCGCTGCATCGTGGATGTTTTAAAATTGGCACCTGCTGTTTCTCTCACTATTTTTTGGATATCTGTATTTTTCTTTTATTTTTCTCTCTTTTTTTGGATGGCGATGTAGTGCTGGGATGTGAAACGGAGAGAGGTTTAGTTGGTTAGATTTGCACGCTTGCACCAATTGCTTATGGATTGGAGACATCGGATGGAAGACCTTCTGTTTTGATCCCTTGTTTCTCATCGCATTGATGTTTTTTTATTCTATATAGAGAAGGTGCCTGTGGGGAAAAAAGCGCAAAGGAAAGCGTCAGTGAATGAGAATAATACTTTCCTTACGGAAGGGGACTGGTGATCCTTTTTTTTTTCTTAACCAGGGATGACTTCTTCTTTTAAATTTTATATCTGACTTCACGCTTGCCTGCTATCTTAAAAATGTCAGGGCAGTGAAAGGGTGGATCTGCTCTGTTGCCCCGTTACGTTAGCATGGCTCTGTCCCAGAAGAAATGCACATCGGAGATGTATGCAGTGTCGCGATGCATGTTGCTGTTTGCATTGGGATTTGCACCTGTCTTTGCGTACGGACCCTGGGACACCGCTTGGCACAGCGGGCACAATGACGGGCGTAAAAGTGACAGCAAGGGCTTGGACATCATGGTCTTAATGCCTTTGAACAAGACGGCGCCGATGAGCAACATTGGCCAGGGGATCCACCCTGCCGTCATGCTGGCCATTCAACATATTAATGAGACCCAGCGGTTTTCCTTCTCCCTGACTCCCAGAATCTACGACACGGAGGTAATCGCAACACGCCCGTCTTGGTATTGATGCTATGTGGTTGGCTGGCGGTGCTGCCTGGCGCACTCTATAGCGGTGCAGGTGCGGCATATGCTGGAATGCTCACAGGGGTTACTCAGGCTAATACACCTGTTTGTATGTGCTAACGTGCATTAGCATGCTGCAGGCATCTGCTTGTTACTCAGGTGCTTGCATGTGTGACAGACAGGGCTTGCACACTGCCGCCCTCTCTGCGCACACAACTAACTTGATTCCAGAGAAATGCCAAGAGGAGCAAGCAACGTTGAAATGGTATTCGTTTTTACTAAAGCACTCCTCACTGTATTTTGTGTTGTTGCTCATAGATCCGATCGATTGATTGTGGGCGATGTAGGGGGAAGCTCCCAATTTACACTTCTTGAATCACTTGCGCATAAATTCCTTCATCTATCTGTCCACTGCCTCCCCTTAATTTTCAGGCAAGCCATTCCAGATCTTTAAAACTCCTCACTCCAAGGAAAGGTGATATGGTAATAATCGCATCAAGCTGGGCATGCAAAACTGAGTACCTTAGCTGTGATGCTGACCTCCATTTGTGTTGATGCTGTGCATATGAATGAGGAAGACACACGAAGGCTGCATTTCTGCCCTTCCAAGTAACCGCATTCGTGATTTCGTTATATTGCCAAACTTGATGAATTAATGACACTGTCATATGAACAGGGCTCGAGTAAAATCCCAATACCGTTAGCACAATAAGAAGTCCGCGTACACACCGAGAGAGAGAGAGAGAGAGAAAGAGCGATTTGTGTTAGGATTAAGAACCTGTAAGCTGATCTGACTGCATTTCCGGAGGTTTATAGACAGCCAACAGCCGACGCTTTAAATATACAATCTTAACGCTTTTAAAAGAGTACATTCATATAATAACGAGTCGCGATGCGCACTGTAGCGCTTGCATGCGCAAATGTGATCAATTAGGGACACTCATGTTCAATTTCATAAAAGGGGAAAAAACTAAGCCGTTAGGGAGATTACCCACACAGTTCTGATTGGTGTATCAACAAGGTTTTGCTTCAAAATAATAAAGAATTTCACTCACGACTCAAGCAACGTTTACTAGGCTGCGTTGCCGATTTCCTGTTTACCTGAAGATGGCAGTAATTTCTTGTTTATGACACTCGCGTTGTTTTCCAGGATCGCTTCCTCGAAATTGGGAAACGCCGTTCAAGGAGAGGTGCTTTGTCATTATCTTAAATGATAATTGCGCGCACATGAATATTAACGTTTCTCCGTCGTTTCGGAGATTTCACAGTCATCCCGACGCTTCTTTCCAGTGGGCTGCGCACGGCGCGTGTTTTTTCCAGACAGGAGAGCGTTCGTTTTACTTGATGAAGTGCGGAGACCAATTTGCGCTCGGGGGCTGCGAGGCGGCTTATCAGCGGCGCGCAGGAGACGGGCCCCCAGCTTAATTGCGCCTGACCTTGTAAACAGTCCTCTTCTTTACCTGCTTTACGCTAAATTGACACGCACATGTCTGCCTGTGTGGGCCGAAACTTTCTCGAGAAATTATTTTTTTCCGAAAAATATGTAGTCTGTTAGACTAAGTGTTCATGTTCTGAAAAAGAATGGAGATGTCATTGCGTCAGATTGACGAACTGGTATTTCTTCCAGGGCTCGATCCTGTTGTTGACTCGGGATTTCTGCGACCCCATAATTTAATTAAGCAGGTTCAAAAATTGCATGATAATTGACATTTTGTGGTTGAATGGCCTGGCATCCCATCCAAGCTGGACCATTTTGTAAGCTTGTTGCTCCCTGGAACCAATCAATGCATGATATAAGAGATGGAAGCTAGAAGAAAATCAGGTATTCCTTTACAGTGACTGGACATTGGGGGTATTCACCTGTTTTATATTGAACATCTGTACACTGTGAACTTTCATTAATTTCTCACAGATAGAACATTTCAGGAACAGGCTGGATCTATATTGTGCCTCATTAATCTTGCTTCAGTAAGGTAGGGCTTGCTGTAGCTTAACCACACTGTGACATTTATCTAGTTGACCTTTATTAATGCCATACCACCTGCACTTCAGAAAAAGGTAATCCACTTGAAGTTGAGCATATTTGGGCTTGGCCAATACTTGGATGAGAGGCCATCTAGGAAAAGCTTTGGGCTGGTATCTTTACAGCCTGGAGGCTTCACATTGAAGCTCCAAGTACTTGGAGTTGACGCAATGGACAATTGTCATTATGTGAGACAGATAACCCTTCACAACCCTAATCTTAACCATAGTGTAACTGGGTGGAGGTCTGCAGCTGGACTCTATTGGTGCCACCTACTCGGAGCTCTAGCATGTTTGGGCTTGGCCAGCACATGGATAGGAGACTATGTAGGAAAACACTTGAGTTGCTGCTGGAAGACTTGTTGGTGAGGCCATCAGACAGAGCTTAGCCTGTTGTTTGTGGGGATCCCAATGACCCAGTGCAGATGATGCATCTTTCTGTAGTCTTTAAATATCTTTAAAAAATGGATGGGCGCTTCCTGATGTCCTGAATAAATTGCACACTATGGCCTTGTTATTTTGGCCCCTTACACCTTCACCACCTATCCGCTAATGTGTGGTGACATATTGGCACAAAATTGGCTGCCATCACATCATCCAGATGGTTGCTACATCTTGGTGGTAGTTGAGGTAATTTCCCACTCACTAAGTAAATTATACATTACAGGAATAGGTTAGGCGTACTGTACATGTAGCTTTGTCCGCCTTGTTTAGCAAGAAGTGCATGCCTGTCAGTCAAGTCTTCAGAGTCTATGTGTGTTGGAGATTAATGGCAGTAATGATGTAGAAAGGCAAAGAAAAATCCTGGAGTGGGATCTGCAGTGCTGGAATGCAAAAGTACAATAGATTAAAACTTTAGTAGGATGATGACTCTCAAAACATACTGTAGGCAAATCCACAATGGAAAGGCTTAATTATCAAAACGTCTGGTTCATGTAGAGGTTAGTCTAAACAAGGGCATGTGGTACGAGCTGAAATTTGCCAGTGCAGTTTAAGAATAGGCAATAGCTGCAGTGTCTGGAAGGGCAAAGGTGAAATAAATGCAAGCTCTATACAATTATGGGCTTTTCTGCCAAAAGTGACTCAAGGAGTGGACATTGAAGTTTTCTTTCAGTTTGTGATGTTACAGTTATTTGGGTTAATCAAAAAAGTTTCAGTATTTTAAAATGATATTAAAGCATCTATCCATTTTTGTGAACTTAACAACACTAAATGATTGGGCTAAAGGTTCAAATAAACCATGCATGGTGTTGTGCCTAAAGAGCAGACCTAATCACATCAGGCAGCCATGAGAAACGTCTGGCCCAGGACAAACAGTCCATAGTTTCTTTATATTAAAAAACATTTAAAGATTAAAAAAAAAAAAAAAATGAAAAGGAAGGAAACTTGAGCAAAAGTAGACAAAACCTAAAAATGAACAAATCCAACAAATTGTTGACCATCAACAGCAGTAAAGAAAATTTAGGGGTCAAGATCAAGGAAATACAAAAATGAAGAAGAATAACCAAATCTAATGCAGGAATTAAAATAAATTAATGCCTATAACTTCTCTATTTATACTGCTGGGAATAGCTGCCGGCCTCATCATCAAGTGACCCTGTCCCCTTACGCTCTACATAAAGGAGATAAGGCAGAAACCAAAGTAAACTAATACATATAATATTAGCATAATACACAAAGCAAAGTAGTACTGTCTATCTATCTATCTATCTATCTATCTATCTATCTATCTATCTATCTATCTATCTATCTAATTAAAAAACAACACAATATTGAATATTTGCTTAGAGAGAATAAGGATCAAAAACAGAATTAATAACACAATATGTAAATCAACATTTCACAGACAAAAAGAATAAATAATTCTAAAAGACTTGACCCAGGGAGAGCACACACACCTTGCTTGAGCAGAAATATGAACTGAAGTCTCTGGAAAAGTGATGCAGAAGAACTTTCTTTTGTTCTACGGGGCAACTGAATAACAAATTACCAAATTATGTGTATTCAAAATTATAAACACACATGTTCATAAAAATTAAGAGATTAAGTAAGACCTCCTTGCACATTTAAAAATGTCATTATAACATTATTATTCCATATATATTACAAGAATTCATATATTGTACACAACCACATCGATTCAAAATTGAAATAAGTAACCTCTAGTCTATTTTCTCAAATAGGGTATTTTCCCCTCCTTTCGTGTCACTGGTTTGAGCTTTGATATCCATAATGTTCTAATTCCGGAGTCTATTAGCCTCAATGTCATGAACAAATCCTGAGTCCCTAAAGCTTGAGAGTTAGTAATTATCATTTCTTATAAAGACTTTCTCAAGACCTACAAAGCAGTTCATATTACAAGAAATCTGAATTAATGATGAAAATGCATGCATACATTTTCAATCATGCTTAGTCCAATTTAGGGTAATGAGGGGGACAGAGACTAACTTGGCAGAACTGGTCGCAGTGCATTAAATAGCCCTAAAAAGAAATCCAGTCTATCACAGGGCACACTCTCTTACACACACTCTTGTACCATGACAGGACCAATATACTGTAGAGTTCCCAGTTCCCCTCACCACCATGTCTTTGGGGATTTTGGGTAAAAGTGTAGTATTCAGAGAAGTGATAGATACTGGCATATCCAAATCATTTCAATGTGACTAGAGCGTTGCTGTGTTTAAGTATCCATGTCAGGCATCCCATATTCTTTTACCATTATTATGAAATTAAGAACTTAATTTACTGTAAGAATGTTCCTTTAGAGAATTGTTCACTTGCTAATTAAGAGCGGTTATTGAACTCTTTGTTTTTTGATAATGCAATTGCACATTAGATAGATAGACAGATAGATAGATAGCACTTTATTTGTCCACAAGAGAAATTTGATTTTTTTACCGAAGCACAATAAATAAATATTATTATACTATTAGGAAGATTCGCCCCCTGCTTGCTTCGCTCGCCAACCCCCCCAGGCTGTGCTTTGTGCCAGCAACTTCACGTCTCTGCCTCTCGCGTATGTCGAGTTCATTTTCACCAAACGACAAATCTTTTAATTCTTGCAGATACACCTTTTCATTGGGAAGAAATACTACTTTTCCCTGATGGCAACATGAATTAGATGATCTACAAGTCTCCGACTTAAATTTTAAAACCGAACAATATCTAAATACTTCTGTCATATCACCTATGTCCATGTTTTTGATCTCTTTTCGCTGTTCCATTATTTCACTAAGTAATTATTGCTGTGTATTTGCGCTAATGCGATCTTTACTATCAGTTTTTTGAGACTTTCGAATTTTAGTACTTTCATAATCTCTAACCTGCTCTGCATGTGTATCACGCCAACGTTTTTAAACCTCTTTAGAACATTCTACTTTGTCTTCTACTCTTTGTCTTTTATTTCCGACCCCACTTGGAGCTGAGAGCATAGGAACTGTGTCTGACAACAGCATTCGCACAAATGAGAAGTGAGTGGACCATGTGCGTTGTTCTAACAACATCACATTAAAGTTTGATAAATTCTGATGATACCAAACATATATATGTAGTTTTTAAAATAAGTCTGACAAAAAAGTCACATAAAAACGTCACATAAAATCGTTGCACAAAATCTTTGCACTTTTTAGGCTTATGATTTTGTATATATATATATATATAGAGTAGATAACAAACAACTTATCTCTTCTTGAAAACACACCAGAATGACTAAAAGAAAAAAAAAAAAAACCAACTAAAAAAAAGACATCTGACTTAGCTAGAGATAGAAAGAGCAGTCGCAGTCACAATGAGGCATTATGCAGGCGTATTGCTGTTGAAATAAAGGAGCCCCTGTAGTATTTCTTAACACGTTTGTACTAAATGATCCTTTGGCTAAAAACACTCAGTGTTAGTGTATCTAAGAGGAGATGTGTAGCATTGATCATAATGACACACAGTTTTGTCTTCATTCTCTTCTTTGCTACGTCTTCAAGCAGGTAATGCGTGCATCTCATTCAGTAACTGAGCCTGCCTTCCTAATTAGCTGGTTGATTCGGTGAGCCTCTTTTGAAGGGATGTTACCCACCCAGCATAGAAAATCTCATTGGCCATCCCAGTATTGTAGACTATATGGAGATTTTATCACTGCCCAATTTAAAAGAGTGCAGTCTCCTAGGAAAAAGGCTGTTACTTAAACAGATTATACTCAAATGTGAGCAGTGCATTTATTTTTGAAATAAGCAAGTTAGCTCTACTTAAATTAGCTGACCATCCATCCAACTGTCCATCTAGGTTCTCAACCTGCTTATTTTTATTCAGGTTCATCAGACATTGAAAACTATAAAGCATTAGACATCATACAGACCCCAAGAAGGAACGTCACTACTTTGCAAGACAGAGTAATACACACACCCACTGCTCACATATACTGGGCCCAGTTAAAGTCAGCAAGTTACCTAAAAGACACACAGATACCCCAGTTGCAAATGTGCAGACTCTGTGAATAATGCACAGTATATGGTTCCTTGTTTGCCACCACTAAATTTGATTGATGTGGGTGTATGTCTGAGTGAGGATTGTAATGGCCATCCAAGTGAATTCTTGTTTTGTCTTATCGTCTAGTCAAAACAGTGTAAAGATCCCATTCACCTGAAAACATACAAGATATCTCATAATCTGAAACACACAAGCTTTTGATATTCCATATGCATTACTTATTAAATAAACATTATGATGTCTATGGGTTTTTAAAAGATAAAATACAATGATTTTGGTGTTGATATTAACTGGAAAAGAGTTTTTGAAAAAAGCAGAACAGTTTGCATTGGCCTGTCAAAATTTAATACGACGCTATAGGCACAGATACTCAATTTTTCATCATTTGCCAGACCTGCGATTAAAAGAAAGGCTACACTAAATAACACTACAGGACTGAGACTGCTGAGCTCAGCATGGTGCTCTGGCCAAACTCTGGATTTAGTCCCACACCTGAGGCACCGTGTGGCACTCGGCAAGTCATTTTACTTCCCTGGGCCCAACTTGTCAGAAGTGCCATTTCTGTTTATTGTACACTTCTTAGGTTTCTGATTTGTGCTGCAAGTGTGACTTAATTTATGTAAAGCCAGCAAAATCAATGCAAGCTAAAGTAGCAATATTTTATTAGGAAGAACAAATATTCTGCAAATTCACTGTAGCGGTCTTGGGAATTTTTTTCTTTCCAATGAATATGTTAGCTGTGTATCATTTTAGCAGCAAATCATAGCTCATATGTTCCATGGCACTCATGCTGTACTGTTTTCATCATAGAAGGATTTTGCAGTGGCCTTATCCTAACATTGAGCCACAGATATGTCTTCCACCCCAACTCTTGCCCTCTTATCCTTGCACTCGCCTGGCTGGGTAGGAGACAATTAACACTTGGGGATCCGGTTTGAGTTCACCTAGAGCTGACTGGCATTGCAACCCCGTATCCCCCTTTCCCCTAATCTCTAGACCCTAGGTGACAAGATAGACCAACAAGGCAGGCAGGGGAATTTTTAGATACTTAAATTAGTCATTATAGTCTTTAACATTCTTAAATATTCTTAATGCACCAAAAACCAGAGGAATATATTTATGGAAAATCACCATACAACCTGGATATTGACATACGGTAGATGATGTGGCTGACACACTCAATGTGTGTGGCGTTCAGTTTCTTAAGGCTGTACTGCTGCAGCTCACAGCGTGGGTCTTCTTGATGTCTCTGTTCTTCCTGCTTAAAGCTCGTTAGGGCTAAGGTGAACACGCCAAGCACCTCTCTTTCTGATGTTATTTGACAGGCCACATCAGCACATATAAAGGTCAAGCTTCTTGCTCCTAAGCACAAGGAATATCTAACAGAAATGACCATTCTGCTTAGAGTTTAACGTTTTTCTGTACAAGCATGTCCTCTGCTGTGTGACAAATGCCCCTTTTATGTGGTTAGCTACTATTACAGAGTTCAGAAATTCAAGTGAAACAAAAATAGCAAACGGTAAAAAGTTTATGTCCTGTAGTTATCGGCCAGAAAATACTTTCAACTAGTAACAATCCTTGAATTAAAGAAAGATGACTAAACTAATTTTAACATTCCTGATTTGCTTCTACTATATAATAAAATAATATTCCCTAACATGTGCCAATACAATTAAGTATTTATTCCAAACCAGGCTATAACTGAGGAAACTATTAATCCACTCAGTGTCTTTGTCAACTTTGTTCATTTCAGTGTTATGGGGGCAGAGATTATCCTGGCAGCAATGGGCACAAAGCAGGAACCAGCAACGGACAGAGCACATTGATACGTATACTTACACTCACTGTCATTAAGGCAATTGAGGTGTGCCAGTCACTCACGTCTTAGGGATTATGAGGAGCATTGGAGTATCTGAGTGTAAATGTCCATGCAGACATGAGGAGAACATGCAGACTTCACACAGTTAATGAGCAAATGCAGGACAGGAGGCCAGTGCATTGTAGCTGTAAACAGCAGAATTACCCACTACACCACTATGCTGACCCATTATACTAAAAGGGCAGAGATGTAGGATATTCCAGTAGAACAAAATACAACTACAATTATTTTAGTAAAATAAGAAAAAAAGCAATGGGAACACAACTGGGCATATTAAAATGAGGCTGTTGTATTTCTTTCTCATTCAAGCATCTCTCAGGTGACTGACAGTAATATAAAAGCAAAAAAAGGAGTACACTATCATAGATTGTATGGTGTACATGCATGCAGTATACATAATATACTGTGTTTTAAAAAGTATTCAGCCCTAAACCCTCTTTTCAAATAAATGATAATCAGAACCTGGTATTTTAATCCATTTGAATGATAATTTGTATTTGTAAATCAAAAAAATTACATTCCAAAAACTGAAATGTCAGCAATTTGTAAGACTTCATCCTGCCATTTAGAATTTGGTTGAGCCATGTACAGCTTATCACAGTAGTAGTTTTTTTGAAAATGTCTGTTAATTTTGCACAATATGATGGAGTAAGATTTCCTGTTCTTCCCTGAAAAATTGCTCGAGGTGTGCCAGGTTATTTGGTAGCAATGGTGGCGAGAAAGTTTTGTGTCTCCTCAGAGATGTTTGATGGGGTCTATGCACTCAATAACACTCAATAAAGGCCTTAGACAGCTTCGTGGGTATGATGCCACCCCTCAGTGTCTATAGTGGGTAGTCGATATCATACTTCAATAACCACGTTGGCGTTGTGAGCACATACTCCTTCAGTTGAATAAATGGCAGCCCACTGTGTACATACCACATAATTTATGGCGCTTTCATAAATGGCACCCTTAATGGATTGTCTGGCTCAGGCTACAATCACCATTTCATTTTTTTTTATGTGAGCACCCCATGCCATTCCTGGAAAGATGACATCCTGTGGAGCTTCCCAAATCCCCCGTACCTAATTTCACCACTGGCTTTGGGTTGTTATTCTGTTAAAAGACAAACTTCCTACACAATGTAAGCTTCCTGGCAGAAGGGAGCAGAAGTATTCATCTTCTGATCAAGCCTGGTCAGATTGACAGCCCCTGCTACTAAAAAGCATCCTTACAACATGATTTTGACCCCAAAAGTGGGGTTGCTGCTGCCTGTCTGATAAGCAGTGTTGCACCATAACATACATAACACAAAAAGATAAGTTCCAATTTAGTCTCATCAGACACCTCAAGACTTTCTCCCACATCTTTTCAATATCTTCCAAGTGAAATTTTGTATATTTTTCATGAGCATTAGCAGGGACTTGCTTTTTTTCAGTCAGGGCTTTTTCCTTGATACTGTTCCACAAAGAGTAAAATACCTTGGAGATACGTAAGCTGTGAACATCCTCTCCAATCTCATTTGCTGACTACTGCATATGACGACAGTTGGAATCGGAGTAGACTCTCTGACAAGTGCCATTCTTGTATAGTGACTAAGTTTTGCCACTTGGATGGACTGCATTGAGTTTAGTGTCTTTGAAAGGGTGTTGTGCCCTTCCTCAGATATGTGCTTCTCTATAATTACTGTATATTCCTGATTTATTAGGAATGTTTGTTTGTCTCCATTTTGGTTTGCTATGTGAACAATATTTACCATATTGCTGTATCTCAGAGAGAGAGAAGGGACATTAAGCCTCATAAATGAATTGAGAGCAGGATATCCACCCCTTTCCTGCAAGAGTGGAGACGATCACCAAATAGCATGAGCACTGTACCCGAGTAAAGTTAGCCTAATACTGGCAAAAGGAATTAATACTTTTTTAATTTCACAATTTAGATTTTTCCACTTTAGAAAATTATTGAAAGACTAGCAGTTCCTCTTTTGTCGCATCACCAAACTTTAAACTGACCGATCAGATTGCTCCGAGGGACTGGAAAAACAGACCTTAGTGCTTTAATACATACTAGATTTTCAGTTTGCTTCTTTTGATTTGATGTAATCTACACTATTTTTTAGCTCAGAAAAAAAGGTTACTTTAATGCAGTGATTCTTAACCTTTTTTGAGTCACAGACCACTTTAAGAATCTGATGAAAACTATGGACCCCCTTCCCCAGAAATATTCACATAAACACAACTTTGCATTCAATGAATATAATGTTCTTTATTTATCGAGATTTGATTGTCTTGTACATATATAACGTACATAAAGAATTATTAAACTCTAAAGTAAACAATCTAAAAAAACACTTCTATTTTATGGAAAAAGTAATGGCCATTCATTATAATTATGAAATACAATCCTCTTGTGTAAATTAAAACAGATCTACTACTCCTATGTTTTCTACTACCATTACTACTACTACTGCTACATCTACTCTAAATCAACAGTAACGGGCTGTTAAGAACCCCTACATTAAAGTAATTTAAAATTAGAATTTGAGACAATAAAATATGAGGATAGTTTTAGGGTCTGAATTCATTTTTAAGGCACTGTACATATTCAGTGCCATTTACTTGTCAGTATGAGTGCCTGCAGAGTTATGACCTAATCTGTATGATCTGTGAATTAAACCTCTCTCCAAATCTACTGGTGCAAGAGCTTAGAGTCCTGTACTGTTTTCCTCAATGAAGAGGTGAGAAAAGAATCTGTGTGGGTAAATTGGCATCTTTAATAATACAGTTGGCTTTTTAAAGGTAGTGTGAGTTAAATATGTCATGAACAGGAGGCAGCTGTGTGCCAGGAATATTCTGTACAAAAAAATGTCACAAATATTAACTTTGCTTGTTTGTGCATTCTTGTCACATGCAGTGTGCACTGTAATTTTTCATTTTTGATGCTTGAGTGAAAGTGTTTCTTCTGTCCTATATGCCCTTCTAGTTTCTAAGACAATGGCAACAGATCATTGATCATATTCTTGTCCCATCACTCTATGTCAGACATATTTACTATCTGTAGATTCCACCAAAGATTTTCTATTCAGATTTGGAATAGCTGAATATTAAGCAAATAAGGCCCTTTGAAGAAATTCAAATGCTTTTGTATGTGCACGAGGACTGTTAAGCTTCTCTGTTTGCTTCTGTGTGTCTTGCCATCTCACTGAAGGTCTTTTAGAATGAGCAAGATTGTCTTCTAGTTGATTTTGTGATTAAGACCACTCGGGAAGAGACGAATTTGAGATATATGAGGGTGGCTGGGAAACCATTAAAGCTGATGAAATTAGTAGAGAAACAAATTATTTCAAGGGAAGTTATGAGTTCCAAGTTTAAGTTAAATTTTAATGTAAAATGCTACAAGTGCTTTGGACTTTAGGCAAAGTAATATTCTAGACCATTGATACAATAAAGGTATGGACTGATGTGTTATCATTCAGAGCTTATACTTATTCAGAAATTACTTCCTTAGATAGTTCACCATTAGAAGATTGACAACTGTTATGTCTGTAACGGTCCCTAATGACATTTTTTTTTTATGTTTGACTTAACCCTTTATTCAGCATTTGTCATGTTGCTTGCTGTTGGTAGTACAGTGTACTCTTTTTTTGCTCTCAGCTCTGCCCTGTTTGCAGTTTGCTTGATTATCAAATGGTGTTGTGGTAAGATATGTCTTTCTACTTAAGTGGCATTATGCCTTGTGCTATGATGTGTTCTTTATGTTGTGGAAACCGTACCCCCAACACAGACAGACCGACACCAGGATGTATGAAACACGCTCCTTTATTTATTTTTCCTTTACTGCACCACAATGCCTTCTCTCATCAACTCTTTCCTTTCTTATTCTTTCACCACTCTTTCCTTTCTTCTTCTTCTTTCTCCTCTTCTTTCACCAACTCTTTCCTTTCTTCTTCTTCTTTCTCTCCTTCTTTCCCTCTTTCTTTCTTTCTCTCTCTTTCTCTTTCTCTTGGACCTCCTCCTCCTCACAAGCTTCGTCTCCTTCCTCACAACTCTGGCTCTCTGTCTGGAAGGAGGTGGCCCCTTTTATCAGGACCCGGATGAGTCCCAGGTGCTCCCCTTGACGTCACTTCCTGGTGTGGCGGAAGTGTCAGGAAAGCCCCTGGAAGCACTCCGTGTCATCTTGGAACTGTTTCCGGGAGCACTTCCTGGTGTGGCAGAAATGCTGCCATCCAGGACTCCCCAACTGACCGGGCGCCCCCTGGCGGTGGCCACGTCCTCTCACGGGCATCCCAGCTCCGTCTCTGTGGCCCCCAAATAGACGCGGGCAGCTGCCCTCTCGTGGCCGAGGAGAAGTATTGTCCCCGTTGGGGACTGTCCAGGCGTCCCGGCCGGGCATTGTCCCGTACATCTGTGACAATGTCTTCTGATATATTGACTTTTGGAAATTTTTCAGTCTTTGCTGGGCACTGGATTCTCCCTTTTATTTATTCATCTATATTTCCCTATTTTGTTGTACTAAGTCATCAGTCTGATTTTGACATTGTGTGTGCTGTTTAGAATAAACAAGGGTTGGTACTTGGGCCTCTCCTTTTGTCTCAATACACAACCTAAAAAAAACATCATCCAGTCCAATGGTTTCTCATTTTAGTGCTATGTTGATGATGAGCAGCTATACCTGTCATTCTCTCCTGGAGACCATATGGTATCAGCAACAATCTCTGCATGTCTCACTGAATTGCAACCTGGTTGAAGGTGCACCATCTCTAGCTCAACCATCTTGTTGTCTCAGCTCATCTGTCTATTGAACAAACCATCTCTATTCAGCTTGGCTCACTATTGCCAATATCCACTACGTCAGTAGTGTATGGAGCTTTTTGGGGTATGATCACTAACTAGCTATCATTCACTGACCATGTTGCAACTGTCTCTAAGGTCTTGTAGGTTCACTTTATACAGGATCCACAAGTTCAGACCATATCTGAACTCCTGGTTCTGGCTTTGGTCTTGACATGTCTGGACTACTGCAGGCTGGAGTACTGGCATGGGTTACCAAACTGTTGCAAGTGATTTAAAACACAGAAGCATGTCTGGTATTCAACCGGCTGAGGTATGCACATGTCATCCCTCTCTTCAGACCACTGCTTTTATCTCCCTGTAACACACATACAGTATACAGTTTGAATCACTGATGCTTTCCTGCAGAGTAGTCAATGGGTCGGCACCTATATATATGGAGACACTTGTGAGGTCCCATGCTTCTTCTCGCCCACTCAGGTCTGCTGATGAATAGTGTCTGGTGATGTTGCTTCTGTGTGACATCAAATCTCAATCCAAACTTATGTGTAGCTGCTAGCTGGTGGGACAAGCTGCTCACCTCCATTCGAACTGATGACACCCTCAATACATTTAAGATGATTTTGAAGACTCCCTTGTTCTGTGAATATCTGTCTAATTGATAGTGGCTTTGATATTTTGCTGCAACCAACTTGCATTTTGTTCTGTGGTCTTCACTTGTAATGTTGCCCTGTAACTCTTGTTCCAAAACAGTCCCCTAGATGGATGTTTACTCGATTATGACGACCTCCTTTGTAATTTGCTTTGAATAAAAGCATCTGCTAAGCAAATAAGTAAGTGTAAATGTAAACCCTTTACTTTTTTCATATTATTTAATTTTAAATCTATTTTAATCTACGCCTTCTGTTACTGCCTCTGTGGAACAAGAATAGCCAAATACTCATTTTATATTCATTATCAACTTCTACTATGTTGTCAAATTCTCTGAACATAAAGGTGGTACAACCTTGCTGATCCATGTGCCAGAAATAAAGTAAAATGAGCAGTAAAATATTAAAAAAACAAAGCGTAACACTGACAATGTCAAGGGACATCCTGCCCTTTTTATATGTATTCCAATAATTGTATAGATAGTAATGAATATACACTGTAGAACATACCCTTCCAGAACAAATGCCAATCAGATAATTATCCATCCACTGATTCATTAAAATATAGGATTAGAATCACTTGCTGGGGGACTCTGTCCATGGAATGTCCAAATGCCCATGACCCCACTTGATTCATCAAGTGGAATTTAATTTTGAAATCACTGACTACTTTGTCCTCATAAAACCCTGTCCCATTTTTGTCTATACCAAGCTGGCTCTTTTGTTACACACTGTGATGGGTAAAGGGGATCATTACATCTCGCCTGAAGAAGGGGCCTGAGTTGCCTTGAAAGCTTGCATATTGTAATAATTTTAGTTAGCCAATAAAAGATGTCATTTTGCTCGACTTCTTGCTACATTTACAATTCCTTGAATGTTTGGGTTCCCCTCATATATATATATATATATATATATATATATATATATATATATATATATATATATATATATATATATATATATATATATATATGTTAAGGCGAAAACCTGACGTTCTGCCAGTTCCCGAATTGGGCGGTCGTTTCGCATTTTGGCCGTGAGATGTGGCCAATGTCCGAATTGCTAGAAATGACCAGTGTATATGCTGTTTTGGCCTGCCATTTCGCAAAGAGGCAAGAACTCCCTGGCCAAAATTCGATGTGCTGATGTAAGACTGTCCGCTCAAAGTGTGAAGATGCTTAAAAATTTCAGATGCAGATTCAGAAGTGAGTTTTCCATTTTGCATGAGAAACTGCTCAAGGCGGGGTTTTGTTCAGAAAGCAGACGCCACTTGAGACATCCTTCCCCTCGCCTAAACAATAACCTTAAGGTCAATAAAATAGGTCCCCGATGTTAACTCACAATTTTAGTGCTAAAATGATAACAGAAATGTGAAACCTGCTTATATACCTAATCTTAATAATTGTGAAACAACCAAGTGGCGTCCGCTTTCTGAACAAGAGCCACCAAGGCTACATTCGATGCAATTGCACTACCAAGTTCACAACAAATCCCTGCTCATGCCTTTTTTGTTTCGACTTTGGCTGATCGCCCCATGCAATTTAGCAAACTGACCAGCCAAATCCCGAAATTAAGGAAAAGATCAGACATTGGCCGGTCGATTTACAGCGACGTTGGTCATTTCCCGATTTGGCTGGACACTTCCCGCTTTGGCCAATTTCAGGTTTTGGCCATAACATATATATATTTATATATGTAACATATATAATATAATTTACATATTCTCCTGGCATGGTATCCTGGCTACATCCCTACATCACACCTTGTTTGATTCTCTGGCTGATCACTGCATGTTTTCCCTGTGTCTGTGTGGGTTTTCTGCAGGTCTCTCTGTTTCACCCAAAGATTATGTCAGGTTGTTTGTGGACTTCACATTACCACAGTGTGAGTAAAAGTCAGAAACCTTATATAGTACATGACTGGAAGCCTTCATGGTTATTCCAAAATCATGCATAAGTGTGGGTGTATGGCAGTCATAAATTTAAGGAAAAGTTAATAGGTATTGCTTAGGTTGTATCATGATGAGTTTTATTTTTAAAAGCCGCAGTTTTCTGTTGAAAAAAAAAAGAAAAAAGTGATATAGTAACAGCATGGTGCATTCCAGGCCTACTTAGGGTAGGAGTATGCTAAATTACTGTAGCTCTAAGGATAATCTCCTGCTTCACTTAACAATCTGCATGAAGATCAGACTTTTTTATTGTGCAAAGCTTTGCTCTCATTATTAAGTAAAGACGACAAATAAAAAACAAACAAACAAGCAAAACCAGCAACAAAAAAAACCTTGCACATTTCTTCTGTTGCCTTTTTGTGTCCATAATGGCATACTTTATAATTTATTTATTTATGTCCAGTCCTTCCATTGTAAAGACTGTGCTGGGATTTGTTGTGCTGGTATGCTAGGCAGATTGAAGTAATCAGTCCAGTGCAGCTCTTTATCCTTTAATCACACACTCAGTCCATCGCTGACGGGCAGGGCACATTCTGTGGGTTGCTTGCAACAAGAAATCAAGCTCAAGGAGAGCCTTGTCATACAAGCTGAGAAGAAGCATTTCCAAAGGGCAAAAGGGAGAGAGGAGTTAGAAAATGACCACTTGGAAAATGGCTGTAACTATTCTTGGTCGCTTTCTGTTACTAATGCCACACAGACCGGTCTTTTGCCTTCACACACTACCTATCATGTGGGTGATGCCAGTTCACAACTTTCCTGGTCGGGTGAGTCTCACCATTGAGGTGTTACCAGCCATTCATTTGGCTCTTCAACATCTGAGGAAAAATGCCACAGTCTTCAAGGACTATGAAATCCAGCTTCATATGGTGGACACCCAGGTAATCCTTTTACTTTCTCACTCATGCACAGTGTTTGGCATAACAGGAGTGAAACTTGTGCCTCCTGCACAGCAGCCTCAATCCACTTCTTTGTAGATAAGGAAGACGCTGCCTTTGGTGAAGAAATTATGTGGCTGACTTATCAAATATTCATTATCTGTCAAATTTAGTTTTTCTGCATGAATGAGTTGATGCAGTAGAGCTTCTGAGGAGCAGGGAGAAAAAATATATTCATTGCCTTCTTCAGGAAAATAGCAAGAGTTTTTGCAAGGCGGTATTCCCCAACGCACTAATATTTTACTCCATAAATCTTGGACAGTATGTTTAATAGAGGAATTGTGTATTTTTCCAGGATGCTTTTGATAAATTATTTAATTTTTGTTCATTAACATCAAATTTGATTTCAACCCTTATTTTTCTTCTTAAAGTTGGCACCACAGTACTTTGAAAGGACTTTTCTTGATTTTTTTAAGCTTCATGCTAGTGAGAATTATAATTTTTTTACCCATTCATTACAAGGTATAAGCTAGAAGGTTTTATTGACATCTATATAAAATACAGTACAACCCGAGATGAGATGGAGTCCGTTTTAGGGGTATTTCTGGTCTTGTTGCTCAATACTTCTGAGACAAACTCTGGCTCATTTGACTCTGAACTGGATTAATAATGCTTGAAAACGGATTGACATATTCTTTTTTCCTCCAACATCCCCAAAGGCATGTAAGTTGGTTTCATTTGTGTTTCTAAATTGGCCCCATGTGACTGTGGGAGATTAAAAAATTTTAGCTGAATATAATTGTTCTGCATATTCTCAGTGCAGAATAATGAGGTGGCTACTGCTGCCACACGCTACTTGAGGCCGGGCTCAAATTTGTGTGCACTTTGAATGTTCTCCCTGTGTCCACATAGATCTCTTTGTGCACTCCACGTTCCTGCCACAAACATAGAGATTACATTTGTTGGTGAATGTAAATTTGTCTTGTATGTGTCAGTGTGGGTGGATGAGTGAAAACACCCGACGAATGTCTGCCACCATGTCCAACGTTGGTTTCTGTTGCTGGGATAAGCTGTGGCACTTTGCATCTCTGCACTGCAGAAAGTGAATTTTTGAAGTAGATGCACAAACATTTTGAAGTGTTTCTGTAAAGCTACCACTCAGTCTTTATTTTCCGTAGTTTCAGGGCTTTTACGTGAGCATTTCAACTCAGAATTCCAAATTTCAGATCCTGTCTAGGCTGGTTCCTATACAACATTTGAATTACTTGAGTATATTCTGATAACACTCGTCTGCATATGTTTTTCTTTTTGATGCCTTCAAAAGTTGTTGCTGTGCTTTATAGATATGAGGGTTATGCATCCAAATTGGGCAACAGAATTGCTCTATCACATCCTGTGAGGAGTCAAGCAAAACGACACCTTTTATTGACTAACTAAAAAGATTCCAATATGGAAGCTTTCAAGGCAACTCAGGACTCTTCTTTAGGCATAACTCAGGCTCCTTGCCTCAAGAAGGGGCCTGAGTTGCCTTGAAAGCTTGCATATTGGAATCTTTTTAGTTAGCCAATAAAAAATCATTTTGCTTGACTTTTCAGTACATTAATAATGGCTAACAGGGTACAACACCCTAGTTCTATTGCATCCAGTAATTGAGAGATGAGGTTTAAAATGTGAAAAAAAATGCTCTTATACAGAAACAAAAAAATCTATTTTTGAAACGACATTTGAACGATGTCCTGTTTTTATTGGGGGGAATCCAAATAAGAGTTACAGAAATGGTTTTGTAAAGACATGTCTCCCCCAAGTGCTAGGAATGAAGATAGAAGCTCTTCAGTTAGTTCCTTGTAGTTTTATACCTTAGTATTCCCCAAAAAAATTGTGGCACATGCTATTTTTCCAGTAAAGGAAGTTTGTATATTATTTTACCATGTGCTTACCTGTTGCTTGGTCAAGAATATGGAATAATCCTGAACTTGCATATTTCTGTAAAAGCCATTTAAAAAACAATTTTTAAATTTTTTTTACGCTATTTATCTTTATTTATTTAATAATGTATCTATTTACTTATTTTTACTAGCTTGCTGGCCTAGCTCTCTTTCTCATGGGTGGGGGTTGATTCTGCTTGAAAATAAAACACATAGACCCTTCTAAAAAATGTGTAGCAAATATTTGATTTTGGCTTGTTTCCACCTCGACTAATGTTTTCAACTAAAAATATTCTTCAAATAATATTCTTAGACTTAAAAGTCATGAAACAAACATAACTTTTTTTTTCAAAATGGCATTTTATATTGAATCGGGTATCTTGCAGAAATGATTTATCATAAAGAAATTCCAATTTCATAAATGGATTCAGGATGCCTGAATCTATAAAGTGCATTATTTTTTTTTTCACAGGATGATTTTGGTGCTGACCAGTGTAATTAATGAGATGATAGACTTTAGACATTCTCGTTACATCAAAAGCATCAACCACAAGACAGGAACAGCACCCTGGTTGGGGTGCCTGTCCAAGACGAGACACTCACACCCACCCAAACTGCTGTACATGGGATCAGTTTAGAGCCTCCAAATAACAAAGCAGGCATGTCTGGTGAACACAGGGAGAAAACCAGAATACCTGATAAAAATCGCAGCAGGGACAGGATGAAAGTGCAAACTCCATGCAAACCGTGTACAGGATGGACATGAAGCTGAGAGCGCTAGAGCTGTTAGGCAGTTGCTCTACCTACTGCACTAAGCTGCTCACAATTGTTAACAAGTCAGTTTGAAGAGAGAACAGGGATCCTTACACTGCCATATCATCGAAAACATATAATTTCGCAGTATCCAATGTGATCATAAAAAACGAACTTTACACCATATGCGAAATTTATTTATTTACAACAAAGAGGATTATTAAAGAACAAGCAGCCATCTAGAAGTGAACCTGTACAATTTTATTAGGCCCATTCTCTCGCTAATAAATTGGTCTCCCTGTTAAAATGTGCAGCTCCATCAATTCTTATTACAGCCTGCTAAACTGAAATGCAATATGCTGTTGTGCTGTGATCCCTGCATTTTATCATTGTAAAAAGAAACCAATGGAATGCTACAGATATTGCGAGAGGACTTACTGAGGTGTTTGCCATGCATTATGGTCTGCACATTGTAAAAGTCTCAATTTCAGATCCGATAATGTCATTTGAGAACTGGTATTCAGTCTGGGCTTTTCCACAATCAATTGCCATCACCCATGAAAAGAAAAATGGATAACCAGATTTCCCTTTCAGACATGAAGTGAATTGATAGTGTGTATTTGACTGCTATTGGAAATCTTATACACCATAAGCTTAGGCTTGGTTCATTCGTTCAGCCTCAGAGAAAACAACTTAACTGTTTGTGCTACTTAATTTGAAGCTTTTACTACAGTAAAACTGTAAGACTCACAGGATTCTTGGTATATATATGATGGTGTTAAGGCCATCTCTGATAGAGGCTCACTCCTTCAGAATTGCTGAGGTATGCAAAACCTGAGGGCCATTTGCTTGAGGTATCCCCTGGGAGATCTGACTTTTATTAACAACTCATTTGCCTTCGAAAATTAGTAGATGTAAAAAAAGCAACGTATTCCTACATCAACCTCTTCGTAGTATACAGACTGCGAGTCCAAAATGCTGGGGCCATCAACAATGAAAGGTATAAACATGAAGGATGGATCAGCGGTTTTCCCCTTCAGTATTTAATAGCAACGTGAGGCATATCAGAATGCACCAATACAATGTCATCGAATGATGTATAAAAATAATGCAACTACAACAACAACAACAACATTTATTTATATAGCACATTTTCATACAAACAGTAGCTCAAAGTGCTTTACATATTAAAGAATAGAAAAATGAAAGACACAATTATAAAACAAAATAAATCAACATTAATTAACATCGAATAAGAGTAAGGTTCAATGGCCAGGGGGGACAGAAAAAACAAAAAAACTCCAGACGGCTGGAGAAAAATAAAAATAAAAAAATAATAATAAACTGATATCTACAACCCTTGCTGTGAATGACAAAAGACAAATACTACTGTCATTTTCTAACCTTACTCATACTGGTAGTTTTTATTTGCACTTGAGTAATTCGCTACAGAGTGTGGAGCAGAAGAGATGAGGATCATTATCTCTAAGTCTGAAGCCATGGTTCTCTCTCTGGAAAGAGTAGATTGCTATCTCCAGGTGAAGGTGACACAACTACCCTTAGTGTAGGAGTTCAAATATCTCAGGATCTTGTTCAAAGTGAACAAGAGATTGATATGTGGATTGGAAAGCTGTTCTGCGGGCACTGCTTAATTGAGGAACACATGGCAAGAACACAAGTTTTATGGACCAGACAGCATGGGTTCAAATGAGGAAGGTCATGTTTAACAAACATGCTGCAATTCTATGAGGAAAAAACAAAAGGATACAATCAAAGTGGTGCATATGATATATTTATTTTGCCTTTCAGAAAGCATTTCGTAATGTTTCATATGAGAGTTTGGGCATCAAACTAAAAGAAGTGGGAGTTCAGATATATACAGTATAGATTGGTGCATAACTGGGTAAACACAGGAAGCAGAAGCTTATGATGCATGTAACCTTATCTGAAGTTGATGATGTTAAGAGTGGTGTCCCCCAGGGGTTAGTGCTAGTTTTGCTGGTATATTTTATTTTTTATATATATATACATATAAATGATTTAGATAGGAATATAAGTGACAAGCTGGTTCAGTTTGCAGATGATACCAAGATAGGTGGTTTGGCAGATAATCTGGAATCCATTGATTTGAGGTTTGAGCAAGTTTGTGGCAGGTGAAATTTAATGTCAGTAAATGTAAAGTATTTCAAGTAGGAAGTAAAAATATTAGGTTTGCATACACAATGGGAGGACTGAAAATTGAAAATATGCCTTATGGAATGGATTTAGGTGTCATAGTGGATTTGTTACTATCAAGTTCCACACATTGTTCTGAAGTCATTAAGAAGGCTAACAGAATATTAGGTTATATAGCATGATGTGTGGAGTAAAAGTCTAAGGAGATTATGATCAAGGTTTATGATTCACTGGTAAGGCCTCATCTGGAGTACTGTGTGCAGTTTTGGTCTCCAGGCCTACAAAAAAGACATAGTAGTACTGGAAAATGTCTAGAGAAGAAGGATTGAGAGGTGATATGGTATGAGGTCAGGACTGGCAAGCTTTAGATTGTTCTAATGTACTTTAATGTTCAATGTGCTGGTCCATGGTGGTCCAAAGACAAAACTCTCACTCTACTGGTTGATGTACCCCTTGTCTTGTCTCAGACTATAGTCAGTGCTTGTTCAGATCGAGAGGAACTAGTGAGGTGGTTTGGGCGCATTGTAAGGATGTCCTCGGGCTGCTCCTCCTAGACCTTCTCAGGGCACATTCTACTGGGCAGATATCCTTTTGTAGACCCAGGAAATGCTGGAAGAATTTTATCGCTTGATTGTCTTGGGGGCACCTGGGAATTCCCCGGGAAGAGCAGGAATCTGTAGCTGGGAACAGGGAAGTCTAGCTTGTCTTGCTAAGCCTGCTGCCACCATGACCATCACCAGGGAAAACAGTTTCAAACAATGAGATGATATGAAATGAGTATTACTGTCATCCTTCCTATAGGCCTCAATTGTAAGGTTCAGTAAGATAAAACCAGATGACAATACTGAGGGACCACCAAATGTTAAAAAGAATAACCTTGTGGGGCCTCATAGTCTACATGAAAATCAAACTAAGACACTCTGTCAAGCAGCTCCTCTCTAGGCTTTCTGCAGTTTACCACAGTGCAGGTGCTCATGGTGGAATTGTATGATGATCTGATTCTGGAGTCTGTCATTTTTGAGGCTGCTTCTTCTCGTCCTCTTTCAGTTCCTATTCTAATCAAAGTGGCACTGATTTCCTAAGAAAATGAGAGTGTGAAAGGGTTAACAAAATACTAAAGAATTAGTAAGATGACATCCACAAAGTTACTTCTAAGACAAAAAAAGTAAGAAAGGCATTACTGCAAGTGAAAAGTAAAAACAGGTAGAGAAACGACAGTATTGCTTTGTTTTAAATAAACTGCTATTATGACTTCACAAAAAGCCAACCCCCCCATGTTGGAATACTGCTTAGATGGCGTAAACTACAAGGGCAATGAACATGTGCATGGCTTATCTTTCCAGATGGTCAAAGAGATGCCTGCTGGGGTTTGCCTCAAGGGTCAGGATCTAGGCTGAAATTTCAGGTTTTCTCACCAAATATGCCTTGAAAATCATACATAATTTGAGAAGATGGATTCGTAATACAATTAAAATCGCAAAAAAGATAACATTTTTAAGCAGTCAGAAATAAATTGCTGTTTGTTTCATAGAAAATGGAAGTTATTAACTACTAACAACAAACTAAGAAAATTAGTCTCTTTTGTTTTGAATCTTCCATTGTTGTCTTTCAGCAGTATGGAGGAGTATGTCCACCTTGCTTTTATGATCCATCCATCCATCTTCTGAATCAACAAATTACACTAATGTCTTGCGCAGAACACATTTTATCCTGGCAGCATGACTATATTTAAAGCCCCAAACATGGTGCAGCCATGCATACACCCCATTGACTGAGCGCCACTAATCAGCCTAAGCTGCTTAGTATGTAGACAAAGTTGTAGATAGAAAAGCTACATGGACAAAGGGAGAACTTTTGAGCTCCACTTAACATTAACTATGCCATTTCTGTGCTGCCATGTCAATGTTACAGTACATGTAATGCATTTACTTTTGTATGCATTCTTTGGAATTTTATTATTGTTATTTTAGTTAATATTAATATCTCAATATTTAGCTCCAACACCTTTAATTTTTTAGCTCACCTTGCTTTTTTCAATTTACACCTGCTAGTACAGTATATACTTTAATAGCAAAAATAAAAGCATTTCAGTGAATAAACCTTATTAACTTTATTATATATAATATACACATACATGATATACTGTATGTAAATGCACGTCAATGACAAATTGGCCAATGTGTCTACCTGGACCTACATGAGCTCTCTGCAGTGTGCTTACTTATTTCAAAAATACAGTGGCGGACCGTGCATTTCACACCTAGGCCTTCAGTAGTGCTCCGTCAGAATCAACCCGCCCCTCAAAAACTAATTTATGGTTATAAAAACCATCTTAATATGCAGAAATACAGTGTAAAGAGCCGTTGCATCGCAGATAGATAACTCCTGTAGCCACAATAAATGCCTTTATTGAATAGACAAACCAGGGATGAACAAGTTCCTTTCTACTGCAGCTACAGCCGCAACACACATAAAAAACATTAATAATAACTCATAAACTTGCAATATTATTTAGGAAAATCGCAACATTTTACTCACCAAAAATTTGGATTATTTGTAAACAAAATCCATCCTCCTCTCTTTCCTCAAAAACAGTTCAATTACTCTGTCGTACAGATTATCCATGCGCTTCAGCTCCATCAAAAAGTCCCTTTCTATCACCATCGAAGCTAATGCTGAAAGTCGAACCTGCCCTGTCGTACTTCTGGCATAACTTTTAATTCGCTTTAGGGCTGAAAATGTTCGCTCGACAGAAGCAGTGGACACGGGAATGGTCACCTCCAAATATACCAATGTGAACAGCTGCCTCATGCTCTCATTCAGATTTTTCTAATGAAGGAAGTCAAGGAGATCAGTGGGAGATTTTCCTGCAAAATCATCCATGGCATACATTACAGTCAGTTCTGTTTTCAGCCGAGACAGATCAAAAAGCTCTCCGTGGCTCTGTGTTAAACTGGAGAAGGCTGCATGCGGGAAATTTTTCTTGTATTCCCGAAACTTCTGGGGGTCGAGGAGAGTGACAAACATCAGTTTTTCGTGGTCTTGAAATCTGGTCTGTGTCTGGCAAGTAATATTGTCCAGAATCCTGCCATGGAGTTGGCGGTAGTGCGCGCGAGGATCTTGCGCTTGACCTCTTCGTGCGCTTGGAGCGCCTGCGGTACGTTCAGTGGCCTTGTAGAGTTCCTCATATCGGTTTCTATCCAATCAATGGGTCTGAATACGGTGACGTTGCCGTACGCCTGCTAGAGGGCCGTACTGACACCAACTCAAAATCTGATTGGTTGAAGCAACAGTTTAATCAGCATTTATTTTGTGTTAGAGGGCCTGCAGAACGGATTGTGAAGGCCTCTTTGACTTTGACTCTGCCTGGCAACAAATGATGGCTGAAATGTGATTGGTTAAATGCTTTAATATGAAAATACATGTCTGGAAGCAGCACAACCATCGGAGAAGCTATGAAAGGAAGCGGACAGACTATTTGGAATTATTTAATAAGTATTCATAGACAAAATATAATTAACATCAGTTTGTGATTCAGATATTTTTTTATGCCAGCAGAGAAGGCCTTGCAGGCCCTGATGGCCCACCACTGCAAATATATCAACTTCCTTTCCAGTTAGCCTGGCTAATTGCATAATGCCTGGGCCAATCACAGTGAGACAGATTTTCAATTTAAATATGGCATAAGCATTATATATAGATGTGTACATGTACTATACATTTTCATTATTTTATACCTTTTGATGTATATAAAAATATTGATAAGTGTTTTAGCTTCATGTAGAATGAAATTCACTGATTATCCACACATACTGTACCTACGTGATTTGGCCAATGGCTTACAGTGAATATGGCAGTCAAAGAAGACATTAGTATATGCTGGCTAGAATGGAAATCCTTTTGTGGGTGGAGCTTAATTGGTTTGGTGAAACGATTGTCCTTCATGCATTCATTTTTTTTTTACATTTCTCAAAGGGACATTAACAATTAGAGGACCTGAGTATTATGAACAGACAAATCCTTGACACAGAAGACTAATGATCATTTAAATACAGATCATCAACTAAACATTAGCTTGCTACAGACCCACAGGTACAAAACAGCTACCATATTCAGCAGAGTCACTGAGCCCTGAGAACTATTGGGAAATGTGATGCAAAACAGTTATTAAGTATTTGTCTTTTTAATGGTACTCAGTATGTCCTCTGGTAACAGAGGTCAGTGAGACAGAAACTGTGAGGAGATACATTTTCTCTGTAGCTATCGTGTGTGACGTTTTCATTCATGGCAACAAAGACACTTTGTCTCCTTAATTTTATCAACTATTTTACCTTTGGTTAAATGGCAAATAGGTATCTGTTAGCAACTGGGCAGTTCTTAGAGTATAAAAACTACATCCAAAATGACAATGAAATGACAGTAAGAATGCTGAAATGAGGATATGAGAAAATATTACGGTGCAAAAGTCTTATTATGGTAGGAATTAAGAACACCCAGGAAAAGTATGAATAGTTTATTGGGGAAAATATTGCATGAATCAGGTCTTTGCCAGTTTGCTGCGTTTAATGTTTTTATACTTAGGTGGAAAGCAACTATACAAAAAATGTGAACAGTATATTCAGGTTCTTTACAGGTAAAGAGTAAAATTCAATTGGTTAAACGTACAGTATATATATACAGGGATTGCTCTCAAAATGACCTTTCCAACCCAAAATAATGCCAAGAACACCAAATTAATAAAAAAAGAGTGCTTATTAATAACATAAAGCACCCGGGGTTAATAGAGGGAGAAAATAAAGGACCAAATGAATTGACTAAACTATAGACTTTGAATGTTGTCAGCCTGGTGGGTCCACCTCATAAGTTCTGGACCTCACTCTGTTTCTGAGCCCCCTTTTTGTGTGTCATGTTTTTATGTGGGTCTCGCTCTGGGTTGTTATATTTTGCCTTTTTTCATTTCATTTCTGTTTTCTTTGTTAGGTTTTATTTCTGTTAACTGTTCTCACCCTCTAGCAGCTTCATGGGTTCCTGAACTTTAACAGGTGGGATCTGTGCTACCTGCCCTGCTGAAGGAATAGAAATTTTACAATTTGAAGCCTAAAACTGTATGTGCAAGGGCTTACTGCGCCTCTAAGCAGAGGATCAAGTGCATGCAATGTCTGCTGGGCTTCCTGTTCTTTATCATCCTGGGTGAACATTGAAACGTAGACTTCAAGTCACTCTGACTTTTGTTCTTTCAGTGCACATAACACTCCTAGCAAGGAGTTACTCAGTTGGCTATCGTGCCTCATCCCTGGTGGTCTTATCCAGGACTTTTGGCTCCCCTGTACTTGGCAATGTTTTGCCTGCCGGGCTTTTCCTCACAATATATACTAGTTACAGTATGTTGTTTGCAATTGGCACACGTGTCACTTAAATGAATTGCCCAATTGAGTCACACTGTTGAGATCTAGATTTTCAGCAGACTGGTGGTGGTTGCTGTAATCAGCCATACAATCTATTCATCATAAATCTGACTACACTGTACTCAAAGAACACAAAGACAGATAATATGCAATTGCCTAATATGTTGTATATTCACACTAGATTTACTATAAAAGGCAAACGTTGGATGCTGCATAAATGTGGTTAGGTAGACTGTAAAGAAAGCTCAAGAGAGAAGATAACCTCAGCTGTGACTGCACTGCCAGTAAAGACAAAGTGAGGGCTGGAGAAGTTAAATGCCAGGTCACCACTTTAATCAGAGTGTTTCTGCTGGAGTTTGTGGCCTGATCTTTTGTTCTGACTTTGTCTATGCTGTGGGAATCTGTTGGCTGCAAAAATGGTTTGTGATTAGTCACAGCTTGCAATATTACGGCCACTGGACGTATGGATGGAATAGGTTCAATGCATAACTGGTGTGCCCATTGTGTTCTATTGAAGCTAAATGGCTATAATTAGTAAGGTATATTTTTTATAGGGTTCTTACAGTCTCTCTCTCAAAACTGTTTTGGTTATGGGGAAACAATCTACAGTGAACTGTTTCATAATGGATACAGTGAAGGAAATATAGCTTTGAATTTTTCATATATTTTCATATCCATTTTAAACATATGTATAAAAGAATAAAGGCTCACATCCATCCTCTCCCAAAGATGGCACTGGCTTGAACATGTGATAAGTTGTTTTCTCTTCTTTTTAGTTCTTTCACTGTACATAAAATGGTAAATTGTTTTCTAACTGTCTTTCATATCTAAGGACTATAAAACCTGAAGGAATGCTTTTGTTAGCCAGAGAGGATTAAGTTTAAGGCAGATTTCTCTTGTCTGTTTCTCTCACTAATGGATCAGTTGAATAAATAAATGCATATATATTGAACCTTTTGCAGAGTGAGTTCAAAACAATTATTTAAAAGAAATATGCAACAACAATAATAATAATAACAAATACATTTATATAGTACTTTTCTAGCTATTTAGTGTTTTATAAAGAGTGCTTGGAGCCACTTCAACTTCCACCACCATCGTTCAGAATCCACCTGGATAATGTAACAGCAGCCATACTTGCACCAGTGCTCTCATCATTGAGAGTATTGTGACCTAATCCATCACCGTTTGGTTTCTTTCTAAGACTCGGTTGCAGTGGGTGATTTGTTCAGCTGAAAAAATCATTGGCTAGTGTCTCCCAACATTAAAAGATCTGTTCATCACCAAAAAAGAGAGCAGGAAAGATTGCAGCTGACTCCACTCACCCGAGCAGCCATCTGTTCATTAAATTGCCATCACAGTAGAGGTACAGATCAACCGCGACCTGAACTACATACCACCTCCACAGCTTCTTTCCACAAATTATTCAGAACCTAAATAAACTTACATAGGTTAAACTCCTAACTGTTTTTGCTGTGTATAAATGGGAACTGTGCTGTTTGTCTATTTGTAAATACTTCATACTTGCTCAACTTGTACTATTTCATATTTAGAATATTTAGCATAGTTTTTCAATTTATTTGAGGATACTATTGAAGTTTGTAAATGTCTTCTTTCAAAAAACTGGTATGTTTCACATGCTAAGAATAAAATGATTCTAATTCTGATTCTTATTACACACTAGCAAAATACCCGCGCTACGCAACGGAGAAGTAGTGTGTTAAAGAAATAATGAAAAAGAAAAGGAAACATTTTGAAAATAACGTAACATGATTTTCAATGTAATTGTTTTGTCACTGTTGTGAGTGATGAGTGTTGCTGTCATATATATATACACACACACATATAAACATATATATACAGTATATATATATATATATATATATATAGCCTTCTTATATACACATACATCCACATATATACATATATACATATACATATCTACATATGCACACATACATATACATACACATACACATACACACATACATACATACACACACACATATATACACACAAATACATATATATACATACACACACATACAGTATAAACATATATATACATATACATTCATATCTACATATATACATATACACACACACACATATATATATATATCTATATATATACACTCTTTGGGGTGCGAGCAACTGTTGCTGGGGATGCCATAATCCATCAAGGAAGAAAAATGAAAAACATTATTTGTACAAAATCTTAATTTATTTATCCATTCCTAAACAATTAAATGGGCAGGCTATTTCGTATCAGTGCAATACGCTGCTTGTTAAAACGGATGACTCCCGCTCTTGCGTGCAAGTCTGCGTGGATATTATGAACTATCGTATCTGTTCAAATTCTATTTAAATTTTAAATAGAAGGAATTTTTATTTAGTCGACAGAAAAATCTTTGTTAGGAATGTAAATTAAATGTAGGCATCACTGCATACATTTTTCTTCACCATAGAAATGTAAAGAGTAAATTTGCCATTTCAACCAAAGATATTTGTGTCGACTAAATGGAACTTGAAAAGATATATTTTTTCGAATGTGATCGCCCAATTTAGATCGAGTTGACGCGCACTACATTGAGCCCGCTTGCTATTGTGCTTTCGCCTGCGTGCCTCAATAAGTCACCCTCCCCTCGCTCTTACTTTTTTACCGTTCATCTAATGATTACACTGAGTATGGTTTTACCAAAACAATCATTGATGGCAAATAAAGTATCCATTATTCATAAAGCTTCAATTGGTGGTCTTTCTGCGTTAACCGCATATTTTTTCATACGTCTGAAGCCAAGGGGATGCGAGGGTAAAATGAATCGGGAAGTGCTGATATATATGTAGGTGTGTGTGTGTATCTATATGAACGTATATATATATTGAAATAGTTTTACTGTGAAATAATGCAAAGAGTACGCGACACGTGTTTCACCCTATATATATATACACACACACATATAAACATATATATACAGTATACATATCTATACATATCTACATATATACATATACACATATACACACACATATATACATATATACATATACATATCTACATATGCACACATACATATACATACACATACACATACACACATACATACATACACACACACATATATACACACAAATACATATATATACATACACACACATACAGTATAAACATATATATACATATACATTCATATCTACATATATACATATACACACACACACATATATATATATCTATATATATACACTCTTTAAGTGCGAGCAACTGTTGCTGGGGATGCCATAATCCATCAAGGAAGAAAAATGAAAAACATTATTTGTACAAAATCTTAATTTATTTATCCATTCCTAAACAATTAAATGGGCAGGCTATTTTGTATCAGTGCAATACGCTGCTTGTTAAAACGGATGACTCCCGCTCTTGCGTGCAAGTCTGCGTGGATATTATGAACTATCGTATCTGTTCAAATTCTATTTAAATTTTAAATAGATGGAATTTTTATTTAGTCGACAGAAAAATCTTTGTTAGGAATGTAAATTAAATGTAGGCATCACTGCATACATTTTTCTTCACCATAGAAATGTAAAGAGTAAATTTGCCATTTCAACCAAAGATATTTGTGTCGACTAAATGGAACTTGAAAAGATATATTTTTTCGAATGTGATCGCCCAATTTAGATCGAGTTGACGCGCACTACATTGAGCCCGCTTGCTATTGTGCTTTCGCCTGCGTGCCTCAATAAGTCACCCTCCCCTCGCTCTTACTTTTTTACCGTTCATCTAATGATTACACTGAGTATGGTTTTACCAAAACAATCATTGATGGCAAATAAAGTATCCATTATTCATAAAGCTTCAATTGGTGGTCTTTCTGCGTTAACCGCATATTTTTTCATACGTCTGAAGCCAAGGGGGTGCGAGGGTAAAATGAATTGGGAAGTGCTGATATATATGTAGGTGTGTGTGTGTATCTATATGAACGTATATATATATTGAAATAGTTTTACTGTGAAATAATGCAAAGAGTACGCGACACGTGTTTCACCCTAATTTTGGGGTCATCAGGCGTACACACTCACTGCATCCCCTCTCGGGAATCGAACCTCGGACGTCAGCGCTAGAGGCGAAGCCTCTTCCATTGCGCCACTGCGTGTGGTTTGTCTATTTGAGAGTATGTAGATCAGGGTATATACAGTGGGATGCAAAAGATTGGGCAACCTTGTTAATAGTCATTATTTTCCTGTATAAATCGTTGGTTGTTACGATAAAAAATGTCAGTTAAATATATCATATAGGAGACACACACAGTGATATTTGAGAAGTGAAATGAAGTTTATTGGATTTACAGAAAGTGTGCAATAATTGTTCAAACAAAATCAGGCAGGTGCATAAATTTGGGCACCACAAAAAAGAAATGAAATCAATATTTAGTAGATCCGCCTTTTGCAGAAATTACAGCCTCTAAACACTTCCTGTAGGTTCCAATGAGAGTCTGGATTGTGGTTGAAGGTATTTTGGACCATTCCTCTTTACAAAACATCTCTAGTTCATTCAGGTTTGATGGCTTCCGAGCATGGACAGCTCTCTTTAACTCACACCACAGATTTTCAATTATATTCAGGTCTGGGGACTGAGATGGCCATTCCAGAACGTTGTACTTGTTCCTCTGCATGAATGCCTTAGTGGATTTTGAGCAGTGTTTCGGTCGTTGTCTTGTTGAAAGATTCAGCCCCGGCGCAGCTTCAGCTTTGTCACTGATTCCTGGACATTGGTCTCCAGAATCTGCTGATACTGAGTGGAATCCATGTGTCCCTCAACTTTGACAAGATTCCCAGTCCCTGCACTGGCCACACAGCCCCACAGCATGATGGAACCACCACCATATTTTACTGTAGGTAGCAGGTGTTTTTCTTGGAATGCTGTGTTCTTTTTCCTCCATGCATAACGCCCTTGTTATGCCCAAATAACTCAATTTTAGTTTCATCAGTCCACAGCACCTTATTCCAAAATGAAGCTGGCTTGTCCAAATGTGCTTGAGCATACCTCAAGCAGCTCTGTTTGTGCTGTGGGCGGAGAAAAGGCTTCCTCTGCATCACTCTCGCATACAGCATCTCCTTGTGTAAAGTGCGGCGAATGGTTGAGCGATGCACATCTGACTCCATCTGCTGCAAGATGATGTTGTAGGTCTTTGGTGCTGGTCTGTGGGTTGACTCTGACTGTTCTCACCATTCGTCGCTTCTGTCTATCCGAAATCTTTCTTGGTCTGCCACTTCGAGCCTTAACTTGAACTGAGCCTGTGGTCTTCCATTTCCTCAATATGTTCCTAACTGTGGAAACAGACAGCTTAAATCTCTGGGACAGCTTTCTGTATCCTTCCCCTAAACCATGATGGTGAACAATCTTTGTCTTCAGGTCATTTGAGAGTTGTTTTGTGACCCCCATGTTGCTACTCTTCAGAGAAAATTAAAGGAGGAGGGAAACTTACAATTGACCCCCCTAAATACTCGTTCTCATTATAGGATTCACCTGTGTATGTAGGTCAGGGGTCACTGAGCTTACCAAGCCAATTTGAGTTCCAATAATTAGTTCTAAAAGTTTTGGAATCAATAAAATGACAACGGTGCCCAAATTTATGCACCTGCCTGATTTTGTTTGAACAATTATTGCACACTTTCTGTAAATCCAATAAACTTCATTTCACTTCTCAAATATCACTCTGTGTGTCTCCTATATGATATATTTAACTGACATTTTTTATCGTAACAAGCAACGATTTATACAGGAAAATAATGACTATTAACAAGGTTGCCCAAACTTTTGCATCCCACTGTATATATATTGTCAGGGATGCCAGGGGCCATGACCCGGCAGGGACGTCATGAGGGACCGGATGTGGGTCTGTGCCCACCCTGGATCACGTGGAGGTTGCCTTCCGGGTTGCTCTAGGGGCCACGGGTACAGGGCATGGAATCTCCACCCTGTAGGGGCCCGTGGTCACCACCAGGAGGCGCCCCAATGCCTTGGGGACCTGTTACTTCCTGGTGTGGCGGAAGTGCTGGGGGGAAGATTTAGGACGGCGCCTGGAGAGCAGCCGGGAGGACAGCCAGCACTTCCGCCACGCTGGGGCGTGGCCAGAGGAGGAATGCTGGGAACACCTGGTGCTCATCCGGGAACCATATAAAATGGGCCGTCTCCATTCATTCAGCGCTAGAGTCGGGTGGAAGAAGGACGAGGCAGAAGAGAGTGGAGGCGGCCCGAAGAAAGGCATTTGTGGCCAGGACTGAGTGTTTTGGGGTTTGTGCACAACTGGGTCTTAGTGACCATTATTCGGGTCTGTGTGACCATTGCTAATATTTGTAAATATATATTGTAAATAAACGTGTGGTGGTATTTTAACAACATGTCCGCCTGTCTGTGTCCGGGTCAGCTCCACAATATATATATATATATATATATACCCACGCTTCGCAGCGGAGAAGTAGTGTGTTAAAGAAGTTATGAAAAGAAAAGGGAACATTTTAAAAATAACGTAACATGATTGTCAATATACAGTAATTGTTTTGTGAGTGTTATGAGTGTTGCTGTCATCAAGGATTTGATTATCATTATTTCTTTCAATCAGGTTCGTATTTGTAGGATGTGTTGTGCTCAAGTTACATTCCGTGTTTGTCAATCGTTGTAAAGATGACAGGTTTCATTCATCGATTCGTTTCTTACTGCATCAATAAACATCTCGTCTTCCTCTTTATCTGAGACGTGTCACACTGCATGCACAGGTTTTTTTTACACTGTCTTCCTTAAGCGGGACATTGACTTTTTCCACCGTGTGCTTTGTTTCCGCAGTAGCTTTACTTATGAATATGCTTGTATGTGTCACACGCTTCAATATTTTTTGCTGCCTTCTCAATTGTGTAATTCAGTTTTTGTTCAGCACTCTTTGGAACTGTTGCTTTTTGTCTGTGCACTGCGTCAGTTCACGTGAGCCGCTCGGTGTACATGCATCGAAGGTTCCCAGCTCTGCTTGTGCCATCTCGTGCAATGTCCATGGTTTTATTTAATGTTAGCTAAGACCCGGCACTTAAAAGTTTCTCTCGCAGTTTCGCTGAGTTTGTGCCAAACACCACCCTGACCATCTCATCTTCGTCTGCATAAGTACAGTCCTTCACCTGTGAATATTTATCGGCAGTGTTTCTATTGGATTGCCGCTGACGGACGGCCTTATAAGAGCAGGCACGAAATTACGTGTGAGGCATAACTCCGCCTCCCATGGCCATCTAGCAGAAGTCTATTATAGTATATGGATGAAAAAATAGGTTCCAGTTATGACTATTATGCTTAGAATTTCGAAATGAAACCTGCCCAACTTTTGTAAGTAAGTTGTAAGGAATGAGCCTGCCAAATTTCAGCCTTCTACCTACACGGGAAGTTGGAGAATTAGTGATGAGTCAGTCAGTCAGTCAGTCAGTGAGGGCTTTGCCTTTTATTAGTATAGATGACCTATTAGGTGGTGAAGGGCTGAAAGGGATAGTTAACCAATCAGGGGCAGGGAATGATTAGTGGGCCTGAATGACCTATCTATGGTGGGTAATTTAGCAAAGACACTAAGAAACACACTACTGCTTTCAAAATATGTGCAGGAATCTTTTATGATTACAAAGAGTCAGGACCTGATTTTTACATCTCATCTGAGTACCAGTGCATATTTTTACATCACATTGTCCCCGTCACTGCAATGAGGTATTGGGATTCACACACAGACCACAGGATAAGAGTCCCATACTGGTCTCACCAACACCTCTTCCAGCAGCAACTCAAGTTTTCCTGGTTGGTCTCCCATCCAAGTACTGGCCATATCCAAAATCATTAGCTTCAGATTGATTAGCTGTTCGGAAATAATCTAAAATAAACAAAAGACACCCCCCCACGACATGTATACATCATTGATCAGTTTTTGTATGGAGAATTTCAAGCTTCTGGGCATATTCAATTCTATCACCATCACACAGTAAGTCAACCCATCTCTTTGGGTCAAGAAAGCACATATGAGTCTGTTTTTTCCTCATATAGACGTTCAGAGTATTTTTAAGAAGCAATAACCATTTTACCCAAGCCTATTATTGACCTTCTCCATTTTTGTCTTGCAAAGCACAGGAAGCAGCAAGAGAATGGTACACATGGTCTATAAAATCACTGTGGCCAACATCAGGTCAGGTTAGCTCAGGCTGGCGAGCATGCACAGGTACAGCATGTTGTCGCACTCACCACATGACAAAACAGCTCGGGATCCTGGTTGGCAGCCCCTCAGGCAGACATGCAGTGCAGTCCCACCCCCTGGAAATGACCCTCTATCTGCCACAGCCAGGTGTTATGTGAGCATCCCCTTGGCCTAGTCCAGCCACTTGGGTCGTCAACAATGAGGATCTTGTGAGCCATATCACCCTCGGAGAACCATGCCACATGGCAGTAGTGCCATAACTGATGTTCTCTCATAATGCAGATAATGTGCCTCATTTGGGACACAAAGTCAAACCAGCGCTACCGAAGAATTATCTGAAGTGACATAGTACCGAAGGAGTCCAGTCTTCGTCTCAGGTCACTGGATAGCATTCATGTCTTGCAACCATAGAGCAAAGCAGGAACACCAGGACTCTAAAGACTTGGACCTTCGTCGTTTTGAAAAGATATTGGTGGGTTAATTCAGTCTACTGTTCTAGACTAAAACATAAGGCCATTCAGATCTTCTCTGACTTGTCACACTCCACCCTCCCTTCACTGACTCCTCCTGCGTCTGGTAAAGAGTTCAGGTCAATCAAGATCAGTTACCTACAAAACGTAATGAGTGTTTAAGTGTGTTTTGTTAAGTTGGTTGTTTGTCAGCTCCTGATGAATGATAATTACTGCTTATGCAAACTCAAACTGTGTTGACCATTCAGGCAGTACAAGGGTATAGCCTTCTGAATATGTCCTGCCAGCACACTGCGACTCTTATGGTACTTGTGTGGTTTTCTCGTTAAGGTATTCATCTACTTATATTTAATAAGTCACTCTGAATAAATGCGTATGCTAAATTACACACAGACTCTAGACAGGCATGGTGTTTGAACTCAGGATGTTTGGTCAATGAGGGAGCAGCATAGACCACTGAACTAACATTTTAGCCAATTGCATTGCAGTTACTCTAAAATAGAGACAAAGTAATTACACAGATTGTCTAATTGAATTGCTGGTTAAGAAAAAGTGAAATAAATATCTAAAATATGAAAAACAACTTAATATTTTGTTTAAATCAAGCAATTAATCAATAATTCATCTTACACAAGACAACTGTGGGAAATTGTGATTCTAAAAAGATTCAAGAATGGATAATTAAAGTATTTCCATGACCCTGAATAAGACTAAGAGGCACAGGAAATGACCAGATGGATATGTAATGTCCATTCTCCTATTTTCTTAGCCTATTTTTTCCATTAGTCAAGTCAAGTCAGTTGGCTTATTGTCATACCATCAGCATGCAGCATGTAGCAAGCAGTGGTACGAATAAATAAATAATAACAACAACTAATAATAAAAACAACAGAAGTAACAAATATACTGCATATAAATAAGCTACTAGGAGCAGATCTAAGGGCAGGAAGAGCAGCACAGAATTCAGTGCCCACACAGCCAAAGGGCAGAGATCGTTCCAGTATTTAGCAGAACTGGTTTGAATGCTATTACACCTTATCTACAAGATGGAAGTGGGAAAAAGAGACAATGGGAAGAGTAGGAGCGCTCTTCCACAATGCTGTAAGCTTTGTAAATGCAACACTTCATGAAGATGTCTTTAATGGAGGGTAGTAAGGTCCCAATGATTCTATCCATTGTAGGCCCTTGCGGTCACAGATGCTGGAGTTCCCAAACCAGATTTTGATGCAGCCGGTCAGAATGCTCTTGTAGTGCCCCTGCAGAATGTGGTGTGAACGAGGGGAAGGTATTCTTGCTCTTCTCAGTCTTAGGAGGACGTGGAGACGTTGCTGTGCCTCCTTGACCATGAAGGTGGTGTTAATTAACCAAGTGAGGTCAGCTATCAGGTGCCCACCAAGGAATGTGGTGCTCTTGACCTATTTCATCATTTTCAGGAGAAAAGATTATCTCAGAAGCTATGGATACAAAGCAAGTATCAGTCCTTGATTGGACACAGGCGCACATGCTTGCACAAACGTATTTACTTATGTCATCTGTCGTTGGGAGTCCTGGATTCCCATAGACAAAAGTTCTATGATGTTTTCTTTGTCCTCATCCACATTCCTCATCTATTCATTTTCTGAGGCTGCATAATTCAGTTTTGAGTTCATGGCTGCATTGGGCACAGAGCAAGAAACAACCCTGCCTAACACCATGAAAACACATCACCCACACATACTTTGCTAATATGTTGTTACCAATTAATCTAAAAAGAGGTTCCCAGGGAAAATCCAGGCTAATAGAGGGATAATGTGCAAACTCCTCAAAGGCAGTGGACATTTACACTACAGTGCCTGCCAGTGTACCAGTGTTCTGCCATTATATAAAATAATGCAGCGTGTCTTAGAATAATTTTAATTGTAATGGAAAAATACTGTGAAATGCATTGAACATTAGAAACGTTTTAACTGTTTGCACACATGGAGATTAGTAAGTCCTTGTAATAGCCTAAGATCCAATCTAGGGCATTAATAAAAAGCACTTGAAATTTTACAAAAAATTTAATTTTGTAGCCCTTTAGCATATTTTTGTATCTTAATTTGCATAAAAATCTTGATTATCTCCATGTTCTCCTTGTGTTTTTAATGGCATCCAAAGCTGCAAATTGTCTAGCAGATTTCATTTTACCTGAAATTGCCACAGTAGCTGCATGCCTTGGGACTTGGTTGAATGTTAATTGTGTGCATTATCCTTCATGGATGGCGCCACTCATGTGCCAGCATATTAGCGCAGGAAGTTGGCAGGAGGTTTATAACAAACCAATAAAATGGAGCACATTAAAAGCCTGATGGCTGATACTCATGAATATGACTCAAAGTGTGAGCTGATGATCCTTTTGCACTGTGAAATCCTCAGGCCTTTTTTTCTTGTAAGCTTTTATTCTGTGCAGTTGGCAAGTGAGAAAACCCCAGCGTGTCATGAAGGAAAATCTGTTTAGGAATTAACGAGTTCAAAAGGCTGTGATATGTGAAGTAATAGGTAAACTGCTAAAATGCGTGCAAGTAAGCAGTTTTATCCAAGAGTAAAGCATGACTTTGCATGAAAAGCTTATTGTTTCAATATTGTAATTGTTTTAGTTTACCTCCATTATTCAGAGAAAAGTGGGCTGATAGTAGACACTTGATCTTTGTGCAAATAAAAGAAATGCTTCTCTTAATCATTTTCCAACACGTGTTTGTGTGATGAAGAATGCTGGTCCACTGGGGGTGAAGGATGCCTTTTTTTACTGCATGACAGACTATATAGTGAGATGGGGGAGTGTAGCAGATCCTAAGGCCTGCATGCAAGAGTTCAGAGAATGCAAAACTTGGTGTCCACCAAATATTTCTTTACTGACTTTCGTAGTAAGAATACAGGGTGTAAGAAAATCATACATTCCAATCCTGCATGCTGGAATATGCAGGGTCACAGGTGGTCTACACCATCATGAGGCAGCAATTAACCCCGTTCAGTCATCCTGACTTATACGGCATCAATGTAGATCTGTTAATCAGTATAATTACCACATTTTTGGGATGTAGGAAGAAACTGGAATACCTTGAAAAAACCTGTGCAGATGCAACAAGAGAATCCAAGGCTTGGTGCAGGAAACCATTGAGCCACCAAGCACCCTACAACTGGTTTGTTTAAATATCCTTAAGATGAGACAGAGTACAGGAGTCAGGTGGGAAATTTGTTTCTTGGTGCATATAGAATTGTCTGCAACTTAATATCAGCAAAATCAAAGCACAGATTTTGACTTTCACAGCACCAAAAAGCATCTAGTCACTATTCAGGGAGTGGATGTAGAGGTGGTGCACTCCTACAAGTACTTGGGGGTCCATATCAATGACAGGTTGGTCTTCTCTCGTAACACAGAGGAACTATATAAGAAAGGGCTGAGCAGACTCTTTTTACTTAGGAGGCAGTGTTCCTTTAATGTGGACTGTGTCATCTTTCACAAATTCCATAATTTTATGATTTTCTACAATATGGTGTGCTGGACTGGTAACATCACTTCAAGAGAGGCCCACCAAATCAACAACCTAATTAAAAAGGCAAGCTCAGTTATGGGACACCCTGGAGGTAGAAGAAGAGGAGAGAATGAAGACAGAACTGAGTGCCATTATGAACAGTGCTGCACACTGACACTGAGTACTTTCTGCCAACAATTTAGCAGAATGTTGCCTGGAAATGCTATGGGGGCTCCTTTATGTCAGTGGCAATACACCTGCATTATGCCTCACTGTGACTGGAATTGCCAAGTCAGAAGTTTTCCTTCTTATTCCAAAAAGTAGGAGAGGGGGTACTGAATTTTAGCATAGAGGAAGTAGTGTAGAGTGAATACATGCTGTAATAATAATTAAAACATTACCTTACAGTAATCCAACATTAAATTTTGTCATTTAGACAGAAACTGTAAATGAATATGTGCACTAATGTTGATTGGGGAAATTTGGCAAAGCGTTTTTTTGCAGCAAAAATGCTGGGATGGTCAATGACTTTGCTTGTTGAATTCAATGGCATCTTCATCGACACATGGAATAAATTACCAAGCAGTGTGGTGGTGAGTAGGACTTTATGGAGCTTCAACTTTCCCCCCTATTAAGGATCATCATTGAGTTTCTGGCTTAAGGTAGACACCATATCTCTTCTTTTGAAGAACATTTTCTAAAAGTCCTAATAGTTTTTGAAGGTTCAGGATAGCAAGTCCCCACGTAGTGATTTTCTTTTTTGAATTTTAATTAAATTAGAATCCTGAAGTCTTCTCCTAGACTTTATTTCCCTTTTTCTCTTTTTCCTTTTCCCTTCATTTCTTACAAGGAATTCCTGTTGCATAACCTCAATCTATGTTTGTGTATTGCTAGGAAATCTATAATAAATTGATATTAGGGTTGGTGCAGATCCCCCCCCAGAAGATTCTGGGCATCTTTTTAGGTAGTATACTGAGAAGAAAGCCTGCACTATTAGGAGTTTTAAGCCATTCTCCTTTATTACCTCTCCCAGAAACTCTAAATATAGGGAAGAAAATGACTATACAGTCTGTCATAATGTATATGTAGTGGGATGCCTTTTTAAAGCTAGGACTGAGGGAGAGAGTATACACAGGGCATTATCTCCCCCTGAAGCATTACATGATTGTTCCCCTGAGTTGCAGTTGTGCCTCGATTCCCACATGGCTCCATTGGAGTTGGAGTTCGGCACAGCCCTGCGGGGTTCCTTGTGTGCTACCAGGGGGTGCTACAGGGACTGCAGCGTCCTACTTTGTCAAGCTTCAACCATAACCAGAAGTGCATCCAGACTATGCTAATGGGTCACCGAAAGTACTTCCCTGTGCAGCATAAAAGAAGCCTGCTGCCTTCATTCCAGGAGTCAGAGTCAGGAAGAAGAGGGGTGAAGCTTGCTAGAGGAGGAGTAGAGGTGGAAGGACAGAGACACAGAGAAAGAGAAGAAGAAGGCATTGATGTGTACTTATTGTGCTTTTATACTGTGCTGGGCAGATGGGAAACAATTTGGGAAGCGTGTGTATATCCTGTGACTGTCTGTGTTTGGTGTGGAGAGCTGAGCACCCCCTTTAGGCAATATATATATATATATATACAGTATATACTAGGGGGTTTGCCCCCCACTCGCTTCACTCGCCAACCCACCAGCCTGCATTACGCGCCAGCCACTTTGCGTCTCTGCTACTCGCATTGTGAAGAGGCGGGCTGAACACACCCCAAGGAGACATGGTCGCTCCTACGAAACCCCCTCTTAAACAGTGATACAATGGGAAACAAAAACAGTATTTTTTTCTAACTCCTCTTCGCTCGATCAGCTGCTGGTTGTGATCTGCATCTCGCGTGGTGCTTTGAACATTTAAAAGCCTGTACAGCAGCTGTCCTACTCTTTGTCTTTTATTTCTGGCCCTGGGCGTGGTTAAATCTCTTGGCACAAAGTCTTGTCTCGCGGGACTTGAGTTCTTGGTATTTTTTAGTTTATAATTTAAAAACGGAATAAGAATCTCAAAATCTAACAACATCACGTTTAAGTTCGATAAATTCCTAAAAAAATGATACCAAATATATATATATATATATAAATATATATATATATATATCTATACTAATAAAAGGCAAAGCCCTCACTCACTGACTCACTCACTCACTCACTCATCACTAATTCTCCAATTTCCCGTGTAGGTAGAAGGCTGAAATTTGTCAGGCTCATTCCTTACAGCTTACTTACAAAAGTTGGGCAGGTTTCATTTCGAAATTCTATGCGTAATGGTCATAACTGGAACCTATTTTTCTCCATATATTGTAATGGACGTTAGCTCGATGGCCGTGGGGGAGGCGGAGCTGCGTGTGACATCATCACGCCTCCCACGGAATCATCTTCATTCCGGAAGTACGTCATTCCTCCTGCCGCTGTGACTAAGACATACTTCCGGGTTATAGGGCACATACGACTCTCTGGGGCTCCACCTGGTGGCCTGGGGGTAGTGGCCAGGATGACTGGCCGGCTATAGTCCACTATATATATATATATATATATATATATATATACAGAGAGAGATAGAGAGAAATAATTAAACTGAGAGAATGAAGGGTATGTAGTCTCAAGTGGATAAAATCCTGTTAAGTTTTATGTTCAGAGTAATGTAAGGTATTACATGTAGGAAGTAGAAGTGTTAGGCTTGAATGCAATGGGTGATCTGAAATTTTAAAGTGCCCCTGATAAGAAAAATCTAGGAATCATCATGTACTCCTTGCTATTTACATCAAGACAGTGTACAGAAGTTATCAAGAAGGCTAGTAGAACAAGGTTTGAAACTTTTTAAGGGTGGATTTCACACAATTATTGGAAATATTCTTTCATTTAAAGAACCATAGACACATGGCATATTTACCAAGTAGTGTGGTAGAGAGTAAAACTTTAGGGAGTGTCAAATCTTGACTTGATGCTATTTTAGAGAATTTAGATGGATAGAATGGCCACACTTGTAGACTTGAATGGCCTGTTCTTATAACAGTTACAGTATTGTAATGCTTTAATATACTGTGAATGAGCATCCTCCAGTCAGGTCCAGAGTAGCCATCAGTGCTTCATGGATGATGAGATGTTGTCATCACATCAGAAGATGACAGACTTTGATGGATGTAAGAGGTACAGAGATTGGTGAGCATAGCTGGTGTCATAGGCCTTCTTCCAGGTTAGCACTACTACATTACAGAGAAGAGGCAGACATGTGCCTTCCAGCGCAAGTTTTAACACTGTCCAACTGTGTCCTCATTAAATTAGTTTTTGTAAAAGTCACAGAATTATTACATGTTAGAAAGTTTACATTGTTTATGGTGACATGACATCACATCACAGCCACAATTCGGGTGCCACATCTTATTCTTAAAGAAATCTTTATTGGACAATACTAATTTCTTATCGCATTAAGTTATGCATTTAATTGCACTTTGCTAAAGTTGGTACATTGGTCCAGTGCATGTATTTACCAATCACCTCAGTAGTACTCAAAACACACACATGATTGTGATGCTGATGTCACTGTGCTGTTAAATAGTTTGCATTAGCAATATGTGCACTTTGTGAGAGATTGTTTCAAGTGAAAAATACAGCTTTCAGACTAAGAATGGCCTTCACCCCCAGCTAAGAAAAAACATTTTAAATGTTGCTTATGTAAATTATAATGCAGCTGTTGGTGACTGTGTTAGTTATATTGCTGACTAAGATTTGATTTTGAGCTTGTGGTTAAAGTTTTGTGTCCTATGAGGTTATCTGGTTTCTCTTTTGTTGTCATTGGTGTTGTTATCATCACAGAGGATCGAACAAGTTGGTGTAATCACGAAATAAAGCACCTGGCTGGAGAGGCAAGAACAGAGATGAATGGGGTTAGCAGGTGTAAAAAGCTAAATAAAAAAGGACTGAATAAGCAAAACTGAACTCACAATAGAGACACAAGCAAAACCTCTGTTTACTAAAGTGTTGTAGGTAATGCCTTTCAGCTTGCACTATTTTATTGAAAAGGAAAAGGAAAATATACTGATAGGTTCGACAGAGCATCCTCTAGGACTAGAAAGAGGATCAAACAATAAAACCAAAAACAAAGTAAAATTCCTTTTGTTCTCTTGCTTTAAATGGCCCCTAACTGAAACACTGAAGCTGTTTGTTTTGGTAATTAAAAAATGTCAGGAACAAGGCACATTTTTATAGGTGGGAATGATGACTCAATTTTTCATGTGAATGGCAACAGGCATAGCAATAGTGAACAACGTGGGTGTGACCATGCAGAGAAAAAAATGATGACCTTACAAAAAATAAAGTAACAAACACATTGTGAGATGTGCCCTGCGGTAGGCTGGCACCCTGCCCAGGGTTTGTTTCCTGCCTGCGCCCTGCGTTGGCTGGGATTGGCTCCAGCAGACCCCCGTGACCCTGTAGTTAGGATATAGCGGGTTGGATAATGGATGGATGGATGGACACATTGTGACAGGAATGATAAAATAATGTAAAGTACAGCATTACAAAAACAAGCACAAATATATGCCAAGTTCAATGCTGAACTAGATGATGTGGGTTCGGCTCCACACTCCCATCTGATATTTGGAAGCCCTTGAACCCAACACCGTCGATAATGTCACCGAGTGAGCTAAACAGTGAGACAACATTTGAGCAAGGGGATGGTTAAAAAAAAAGGTGCATAGTGCTTTTATTAAAAACAGTCCATCAAAAACAAAGTGTTCATAAAGTACAGTGATTCAATGTCCAAATAAATAATCCAATAAAAGACGTGGAGGTTAAAATAGCAAAAAAAAACAATCCTTAAAAACCGAGGTTAAAACATCCAACAGGAAGCAGTCTTTAAAAAACACAACAATGACAAGCCTGGTGCTTCTTTTCTGTTAGCGTCTCACCTGCTTCTCCCAGTTGGGCTTTGCAGCAGGCAGGACGCTCTCTGCAGCTGCCCTCTTCAACTCACGCACGAGACTGGAGACCTCCCGATCCCTGGCTTTGGTCTGGCACTCATCCCAGCCTCGAGACTTTGTTTCCACCAACGGCCAGGTCCCTCACATTGGGGACTCCACCATGAAGCCTCCCGACTCCCGCTGCCTTTCCGGTCTTCTGCGGCCAGTCGCCTTCCCCTGGTCACTCCCACTACCTGCTCGCTCAGCGGGAGCGACATCAACTACAACCCCTGGGTGTAGGCCTAACACCCAGGCCCTTGCAGCTGCCCACGAGCGCTGATTCGCTCGCTCTCTACACACTCCGTGTGTCTCTCTCTCACACCGACCTGCTTCCTCTCTCGCTCCCATGTAACCTCCATCCTCTCTTTTTCTTTCTCTCGTTCTTCCTCTCCCAACCGACTCGCGCTTCTTTTAAACAGCGAGGGGCCATAGCAGCTGCAGCACATTAGCCACGGGAACAATCACGGATGTGGGCAGTTCCTCACCTGTGCACTCGGTGAGAAACGGCCACACTGCAGATCGCCCTGCGGCTTGCTACAACCACTACGCCCCCTCACGAAACCGTGAGCGTGGTGATCATTTATTTAAATGGCCTTTCCTAAGCTGTGGACCCATAACACCACATGAACACAAGAGGTTATAAACCTTAATTACAACATTTGCTTTGATATGCTTACTGCGATATTCATGGTGTTTTAATGATGTTAGCTTTATGATTTGGATGGCATTGTAGAACCTTGTCATAGTTCTATTGAGTTGTAGTTATGTGTGGAATGTTGTAGAGGATGGAAGATATTAGTGTGTATTCTAATCCTTGCATTATGACTAAGGAAAAAGGAAAAAAAATGTATAGTATATGAATCATTACAAGTCTTAATCAAGCATCATCCCCTAACCCAATCCTCCTTCCCCAAGGTTCTGGGAGAGTCTTACTTTGCCTTGATTTCTGCAGAGGCTCACAGATAGTAGGGTCAGACTTTGGAACCAACAGCATGAATTCCTGCATCCACCTTGCCTTCTTGTGCTGGTGTAATGGTGTTGGGAATGTTTTCTTGACACACTTTGGATCCATTGCTATCAACCAATCATCACTTGAATGCCACGGTCTGTTTGAGTATTGTTGCTGACCACGTGCATCTCCTCATGGTCACAATTTACTCATCTTCTAATGGCTACTTCCAGCATGACAATGCACCATGTCAGAAAGCAAAGGTCACCTCCAACTGGTTTTATGAACATGACAATGAGTTCAGTGTTCTTCAGTGGCTGTGCCAGTGACCAGATCTGAATCCCAAAGAATACTTTTAGAGTTTTGGTAGAATGGAAGATTCATGGCCTCAATGTGATGCTGATAAATTTGCAGAAATTACATGATGCAATCATGTCAACATGGACCAGAATTTCAACGTAACGGTGCATATTAAGGCTGTATTGAGAGCAAAAGGAGGCCCTAAGCAGTAGTAGGATATGTAGGTGTGTGCATTTACAAAATAAAATAATATATATTGTGAAATAAACAGACAGACACACAACAAAAGTTTGGGGCAGCCACCCATATAAGTTTCCCTGGCAGCAAAAGGCTTAAATTTGCATACACTGTGTACAGGTTAGAGTCCAAAACAGAACCGATCAATTATGGTGGATGAGGGGTTTTTATAGGCGGTTCACAGGAAGTGACATCCTCAGGGCCGGGACAGGAAGGATTTCTCGTGTTTGGTCTGCGGAGAGAAAAGAGTGGAGTTTAGTGTACCCCGCCGCCCCCGGCCTGTCATAGAATTGGCGTTTTTTGGTCTCTTTGGTTGACTCCCAAGCACACGTGTGTGACAATATATAAAGCCATGATTAGTGTCAATGAGGAATAAGAAGAAATGTTCCATTATCTGTGTAATCAAAACAGTGGAAAGGAAATGCAAAGGAAGTCTTAATGTCACTATGGTGGCACTCTACAGCTGGCACCTGATGGAGATAAGCTTGGGGGGATTGACACGTAGACAGCTGGCAAATGAATTACAGTTCTGTGTTGTTTATCAGTCAGTACATTTATCAGGCATCAAGGATTAATTAGCTTTTATTTATTATCTATATTTTATTAGAAAAAACATTTTGTGACAATCTTAATTGAAATCTAATAATCTGGACTCCTGAAATAGTGCTTGCTTAGTACACTTCATGATAATATCATTTTACTTTAGGTGGTTGTGAAATATAAAATGAAAGTGACAAAACTGTACCATTTAGTAATTTCATTTGAAATTTCTACCAGTATTTCTGTGTGCTGTCCTTCCTCCAATATAGAAGATCTACATTTATTTACTAGGCATGAAGTGACAGGATTAAGCTAATTTCTTCACAGTGATAGAGAAACTGTTAAGACATTAACAACTTTTTTGAGTGTTACCTTAAGTTTCAGGTGGTGAAAAGATTCTGTGTGATTGAATAATTTAGCTGTCCTCATAAAACACTTTCATTTTGGTGTTTAAATGTGTTAATTGATAATAGATGCTTGAACAGTACATTCATCAATGAATTTCATTTAAACAAGAGAGATAAATGTAATAATTGCTGCTTCAACTTAAAGTAACAGGTTAATCCATTCGATACATTTGCTGAAATAAGTGGAAGTTGTGATTTCAACCTCTGTGCATTCAAAAATTTAACAAGGGCCATTATTGTTTTCCATGTTTCTCAGCACTGACTAGAGCTGACAACAGGAGTAGCATAAGTCTGAGGACTGCATTTCATTTTTCGAGTAGAATTGGACTGGCTACCACTTTACATGTCTAAAATCCAAAGAAAATGTGATTTTAAAAAATCTACTCTCACTTTACTTTTAACTATTTCAGAGACCTTCATGAGGAACTTTAACCATCTTTAGTGTGGCCACCTAATTCAGTTGTAGATCACAGGAATTCTGAGGTCATCCCATCGACAGTAGGTGCAAAGCAGAAACCAGGCCTAGACGGGGCAGGATAAACTTAATTTGTACGCGATTTGAAAGAGTTTTCTTAACTATTTCCTAATAATTCTTAATAATTTATAATGGATTGGTCTGATTTGTGAATTAAGTTTAGGATATGGAAGAGCTTAGCAAAAGCATTGGCTGAATCAGTCAAAAATATTAAAGTTTTTAATGTGACAACTGCTTTGATCCATTTTTTAAGATATAATTGCAATAAAATATGTTTTAACCTCTGTAAAAATATATGCAATGTAGATTGGTTTTGCACTGTCAATTCAGATTCATATAACATATTACTTTTAAAAAGTAACAGTAAGTTAAAGAAAGTACATTCTGTGAACACATTAGGGCAGCTCGGTGGCCCAGTGGTAGAGCTGTTGCCTTGCAGTAAGGAGACCTGGGTTTGCTTCCTTTGGTCCTCCCTGCACGGAGTTTATATGTTCTCCCCGTGTCTTCCTCCAACAGTCCAAAGACATGCAGTTTAGGTGCATTGGTGACCCTTTGGTGAATGGCCAGTTAGGGGCCATTGGTGACCCTAAATTGTATCTAGTGTGTGCTTGGTGTGTGTGTGTCCTGCGGTGGGCCGGCATCCTGCCCAGGGATTTGTTCCTGCCTTGCACCCTGTGTTGACTGGGATTGGCTCCAGCAGACCCCGTGACTCTGTGTTAGAATACAGCGGGTTGGATAATGACTGACTGAATACATTAGTAGTGGTTCATGTGGAGTTATATGTGCAAACCAAATTTTGTGTATTTTTAATAAATTATTTAAATTTTAACATCTTCAAAACATTTTTGTTGGCAAAGTTTTGGCTACCAACAGTAAAAACAGAAAATTGTGAAAATGTGCTTCTTCTGCCCACTGATGTCTCTTCAAGTGCAATTTGGTTCCAAAGGAACATCAGCTTCCTGTCTGAGTTAGTTTTTTATTGTAGCTGACTGAAGGGGTGGAGTGGGAGGCGGGGCTAGATGCGTTGTCATGGTTCTTGTTCCTGCTCTTTGTCTTTGAATCAGCAGACAGAAAAGTCATATAAGTGGCCATGTAGCAGCTAAATCCTTCCCAATGACCCTTAAAATAAATCCTTGTAAAAGGCACACTACACCCATGCATGTGACAGTATAGTTAAACAGAACCAAATAGAGTATATTTTAATTTGAAGAGGAATGATAATAGTTTTACTTAAAAAAAGAAATGTTTTCTTTATGCATTTTAATTTGCAATGTGTTGCATTTAGATTTCCAAGCATTGTGCCAAAATAAAGTAATTTGCAAACAGTCATTTAGCAGATTATTAAAATTGCACAAAATGACTGTGGCCCAAGTTTTATCATCAAGCCAAGGTTCCTCCCCATTTCATATTTAAAGTAATTTTCTTTGTGTTCTCTGCTAACTCTTCATTATTGTTAATTGTTTTACATCAATTTTATAATATTGTTCTGTTATTTGTCTATAACAAACTGTTATTTTGTCTAGTTATTTTCTGTTTATTTTATTCTGTTTAGTTATTATTTAGTTTCTATTTGTACATGTTAGGTCTGCCTTGTACCTTGTATTTTGTGGGTGGATTCCCAAGATGTGGGGTCATCCTTACCTCATGGTTAGGGGGCCGCTCCCATCCCTTATATTCAGGCTGAACGCTTTCTCTTTTTATTGTAATTCCTGTGCTCTTTATCTGCTCTGTTATTTTCTGGATTCTAGTTTTTTGCTTAGGATTTTGATTTGGATTGCCTAGAGTCTTCATTTATAAAGATTTTTGGTAGGACTTGTATATGGTAAGACATTTGTCAAGACTTTAAGACATTTTACTTCGTTTTTTTTTAAACTTAAAAGCTTTAAGGCTTTATGCTTCAAGCCTCACATTTTTCTAGGTTGCCTTGGGGTGATATCTATTTTTAGGCCTCTCCCCTTTGTTATTTTGTGCTGCCAGATGTATCCAGCAGGGGGTGTTAGCTCCCTTGTTGGAATGAGTTCTTTTGTAATTGTGGCATGTTACATAACCCAGATCTATATAGATATAATATTAAAAGGTGATACCCCTCCCTTAGTGATACGGAGGTAAGAAATCACATAGGAGAAATAGCCTTCTTTAATGACGGCTTATGCTGCATAAAAGATGAAGGAAGCCAATGGCAAAGAACCCAGTTTGGGAGTGGGGGCCCAATTTGTAGAGTCTGTGATTTTCGTTGCTGCATTGGGAGGATTTTCAGGATCGGTTGACGTTATCTCCCATACGTCAGTTGGCTTCAAAGGTGCGCCGGGCAGTGTTCCAAGGTTTTATACTCTTTCTTCATGTGCAGGCCCCCACTTAGGCTAATCATGCCATTCCAAACAAGGTAAAGAGGATGCAATATCATGCTGAGTTGGACACACAGAAATAGTTTACAATGATCATCAGTCCCTAACTTGTCTCGTCTTAAAATGCTTGCCTAGCAGTTCTTATATGGTGAACTCCTGTGTGCTAAATCTGGCTCTGTGTCAACTGTGTATTTGAGTAGAAAAAGACAGATTTATAAAATATATTTGCACAGAGGACAGTGACATATTAAACCTATGTTACACCAGAGAACTTCATAACAAAATAAACTACAACTTAAATAAAATTAACAGAAAATAGATAATTTGGCAAATAATAACTGAACAGAACAATATTCTAAAGATGATGGGAAACAATGAACAATGATTGAAGAGTGAAAAGATTAGACAGAAAAAGCAATTTGAAAATGTGCCTCGGGAGGAACTCTGGCTGATGTTATGACCACTTCTCAGAGATTGGGTTTTATGGTGCAGAATGATACTCTGATACACTTGACTGGTAGTGTTGATCAGCACATTTCTCCAAAGCGTTATTTGCCACGAATTTGCTGTGTTCATGTTCATCCTTGTTCATCAAATTATTTACTAATAATTAGGTTTAGGAGAACTTTCTCCCCAGCGCCACATAATGATTTGCAAGGTTAGAGTGACATCCCCCAGATCTGGAACAGCCAGCATTGGATGGGACCACCCTCCAGGTATATAATGCTGATCATTTGCATTACACAGTCTGGGGGAGTTAGTTATTGTTAGAAGAGGTAAGTAAATAATGCAGGTTCTCAGAATTTTATTTTGATGAAACATATACAGCATAAATAATGAGTTATCTCTGCTGTGCATTTTGATCTTCGAGTTCCACATCAGAGAAAGTGAGGCGCATGCCCTATGCATGCATAATTAGCCACGTGGCTACAAAAAAAACGGAGCCTGCCGCCAACTACACACAGGAGACTTTATGAAATAATAAAAATAATGAAAGATTTATTACTATTTACAAGACATTTCTACCTTTCTGATAGAATAAAAAGTGCAAAGCATCAGCACAGACAGCTTGGAGAGCCTTCAGTGTGACTTAATAAAATAGAACAAGCCAGCGCATGGCTTCAGTCATGATGTGTCATTTGGACTTTTCTGCCTTTAAAAGACTTTAGACTACAGTTTTGGGATTTACGCTTTGTTTTGACGAAATATAAGATTGTGTGTCTCTGACTGCGGTCCTTCTTCTTAGATCTCACAGTGGCACAGTGGTGCACTGGTTGGCACTGCTGTCGCACTGCTCAGGTCACCTTTTTGGTCACAATAATCAGTCCAGTATAGTTGGCAGACATTTCACTAGCCCTCAGGGACACTTTAAAGATGATTGCACCATTATAATCCAGTCTAATCTAGTTCAGTTAGTCCTTCTCCATTGACACAGAGTTTGGTGATATTCACAAATACTTCTATGATTTCTCTGAATTCGAGGTGAAGAGAACACTGTGGAGTTTGCTCATCACTATTGACTGGTAGTATGAGCTTAACTAGTCCTGCAGAATGGGATGACAAGTGTATTGCCGATATAGCTAGATAACAGGACCACATGGGTGAGGCCTAATTGGAGCAATAATGTAAAATGTTACTTTGAAATGTTTGTATCTAGAATGTGCTATACTTAGCATCACAAACATGTCACTAGATTAAAGGTAAATTAGATGCATGCCTTTTATATTTACCAATCTCTGAACAAAACATTTTATCAGTCTTTTACTTAACATCCTTAATATTCTCAGATTCATTTAGCCTGTGATGAATGCAGCAGCTAATGTTGTGAAAAACTAGAATATCTAGACAACTGAGCATTGGATTCTAGAGCATGGCAACAAATCTGTAAATGACCGTACTAACCATTTCTCTTCCTTGCTGCCCCAACCATTCGTTTAAAAGCCACACCATTTTACTTGTCTTAGGTGATCAAGCATAATGGGGTGTATAGTGTTGAAATCAACAAAGACCTTTAATGGCTGGGGAATAGGCTTTCAGGCAATGTTCCTCAGAGTTATACTCTGAATTGCATAGTATGGTGATCTGCGATTCAGATTTTCTTATGAAACATAATATATTTTCATATAAACCTGCTCAACTTGGATTTGGGTGGCATGGTGTCTCAGTTAATTTCTGCTGCTGCCTTACAGATGCACTTGGGTCCATATGCTACACTAGATCATTGTCAATATGAAGTTTGCAGGGTTTCCTTCCAACATCCCCCAAATGAGCTGTGTATGAGTGTGTGTGTGTGTGTGTAAATGGACTCTGTGATGGCCTGGCATTGTCCAGAGCTCTTTCCTGCCTTGTCCCCAATGCTGCAGCAATCCTGTATTGAATGTTATCTTAACATGTTCTTCCTCAAATGGCTCGATCTCTTTTAGTTTTGGCAAGGCATTGACATGCATGCATAAGGATGCTACGTCATTCATATCTGGTTTTTACTAACCTTACCTAAATACAAGGACACAAAAAAATATGTCAAAAAGTATACTACTTATAGCTGAGTGCTGTGTCTTTCTCAGAAAAGTAGTAGGGTTGTGATGACTAATTCTGTTCTCTGCTCCATCAGCTTTCATCTGTGTGCCTATGTGATCAGAACTGGATGTCATTTTGTGTTCATGAAAGCAAGCAACCAAGCAGCCTGAGTGAGCAAAATAATAATTGTAAAATTGCTCAGCAGCCAAATACTGGAAAATGAACTGGAAGTCGAAGGCACAGACTCCGTGAAGCTCCTCTCGTGTATTGATTGCTCAAAGCACACACTCTCCTAAGCCCTGCAGGTAAACAAGGGAAGGCTCCTTAGTGTTCATAGTCTCTCTGAATTTGTCTGCATTTAGCGTGAGCTGTATGCACAATTAGGATTCTGGGTTTTTTAGTGCTTATTTATTAATTTCTTTTAATTTGCTAATACTAGTTGTAGGCTTTTTGTTTTTTTATTTGGCCATATTAAAATTGTGAATGGGGTTTAAAATTAAATCACATACGTGTCCTAAGACAGAATGTTCATTCTGCAAGTTGTGAATGGCATAAAGAAGTCTTACATGTGTGGTGTTAGGACAAATGTTTACAGTAGAGCGGCTTAAATCAGAGTCTGAATTTCGTCAAATTCCCTTTAGGTCTGCTGCTAGATGGAAACCTCCCCTGGGCTCAATTGTTTATGTCATTCCTTGCAGTTGGAGTGTTACAAATATCTGCACCCAGCCCCCATGCATGCAACAACTTTACAAATGAAGAAGATTAACGTATTAAACGTGGGGTTTAAAAATTGTTCAAATGAGCGTATCTCTGTATGCATTTTGCCTGTTTACAATCAGTCATCAGAGAACAAATTTTCTCAAGAATAGTGACGCTAACAGGTCATATCAGGCTTTACCCTCCTTTTTTATATGCTTTGACTGTTCATTTTCGTAAAAATAACAGTTTAACTGTTTTTTTTTTTTAATTTGAACATTTTAGCTAATTAGAAATGTTGCTGCAGTTCACCAGAACGGGTTGTCTTATTTTCATTCCTGTGTAACCTCTAAAAACCTTTTTGCAAAGCAATTGTCTTTTTAAAAATGGTTTTCAAATCCATCACCGAATAATGTGAAGCACAGGCTGCTGGACGAACTTGGGTTCATAATGCTGGCAAGCTGCACTATTTAAACAAATTAATAATGTGATCATTTTGCTGACTTGTCTATAACGAGTGCATGTCAGTAAACAACAAGAAAAGGAACATCCTGTGAGACACCCCGTGCCAAACACAAAGTCAATGAAATATATATACAAGTATCCAAAATAAGGCTGTTTATCCAATCAAATTAAACTGGAAAGATGAACCAAAGTACATCACTATGTAGTGAATAAGGAAATTGCAAATGAAGCCTACTAACATCATGTCTGCCACTAACAATTAATGCAGTGGCTCTCTTTAATAGCAGCGCCCCTATTCTCGCTTTCAAAATAAATTCAAGTATACATTTTTAGTTGTAATCATCAAAGTGTTTGTATTAAAAAAATACTTATGATACATACACAACTATATATCTGTGTAGGTTCTGTGCCCAATATTAGAACAACAATATCAGCGGCAATGGCTGCGAGCCTAAAGCCAAACTTCAGTGAAATACTACACATGCTTATACATACTGTAACATAACATCACATAACATACTGTAGCATAACATAACATAACATTCACAAACCTCCAACCTAGGGTCCTGAGGGTTTAGATTTGTAAACTTACTATTTGGGGCACACAGGTCAATGTGGCTGCCTCATAAAGCCAACATCCTAGGTTTGAGTTTCATGCCTGGTCACCATCTCTGTAGAATTTTTCCAGCATCTCTGTGTATCTTTATCCATTTTTCTTCCCACATCCTAAACGAAGTGGGAAGTAGGAGGTACTGTAGGTTCGTTGTTTATTCTAAATTATATTTATTTAAGAGGGTCTTTATTACCAATGTTGCTGGTTTGAGAATGGTTATGCTATGTTATTTCTTCCTGATTTCTTGGAATTTAGGAAAGAAGTCCATTTGTGTGTCCACGTGTCCCTGTGTATAGTGATTACGAAAGCTGTTCTTTGGTCTGGATTTGTATGTCTTTTTGATTTCTTTGGTTTGGAAAGGGTAATCTTTATTTTTACTGTTCCATTAAATCTAAATGAATGCAGTTTTTTTTTTCTTTCAGTGACCTGTGTAGTATGCTTGTACATCAAATACATCTTTTCTTTTTTTTTTTCCAACTACCCACTCCAGCTGTCTCCCTACTTGTGAGCTTCCATGTAAATTTTCCAAGTGATTTTGGTGTCAAGGATGTCCTTTTAAGCTTTACATTGGTGGAAATCCAGAACTATCCTTAGCACCACTTTCATGGCCTTTGATGACCAGTAAGCCTTTAGGGTTTTTTGCTCAGAGTGCCCTCTAGCATTACAGGGCTGCTTTTGCTTAGGTGGAAATATACCTAATCCTTAACTACTAGCACTGGTGTTTTGTACACCAATCTCAGTTATTTTCGCCCATCGCCATTTTACTCAGTCCTACCGGCAGCATCCGCCATCTATCCTCAGCTTGATTCACTACAAGTACAGTGTTGCCGGGGTGCCAGTTTTATGAGTGAATGCACAGTCGCAAGTTCCATATGGTGCATTCGGTACACCGTGTAGTTATGACAACAATGAAATGTTCTTCTTGCAGTGACTTTGTTTGCAAAGAACATTAAGCAACTGAAGTGAAATGTGATACGTGTGCAAATCCTACAGTGGACAAAAGTGCGACTGGTGACGAATGAGTACTGGAGAAGTGGATTAGGTTTATTTTCAGATAGTCATAGATTGTATCATACTATTCAGTAATATGGTATTAAATTACATTAAAAACATGTACAATTTATAATTATTGCGATACCTCACAGCGTGCATATACAGTAAATAGCCATTTTAACACTGGTGCATAACGTACACTATGCGCGTACTTCTGAGATGAGAAATGGTGCAAGTAGTTAAGGGCTAAGTCAGCTTCCTGTACTTGTTTGATATTGGTGTTTTCCCATACATCTCTTATTTTGCTTGCATTCTTCCTTCTGCTAGAAGAAATATAGTAGTTCCTTCCCAGATAGAGACGATCAGTCTCTTCGTCAGATGTCCTAGGGAATACCATGTACAAGCTCCCATGGCTTCTGCCTGCCCTGACTGGTTCCTTTCAATTGCTGAGTGGATCTCTCTTCTTATATGGCTTCTGTGGGTTCTCTCCCCACTTGACATGGTAGAGGATGGAACTGATTTAGTTGCAAGGAGATGAATTGCGTAGTTATAATATTTTTTTAACCCATAGTGAAATTTCCAAAGTAGGGGTAAGTAAGTGCAGGCATCTGTGTGTGTGTGTGATATAACTTGTAATGCACTGGCTCCCAGCATGGGTGGAATGGAACCTTTAGATAGAGTGAGAGAGAAAGAGAGAGGTTAGGAGCTCACGCTGATAGAGCGCATTGCCGCACCCACCACATGACAAATCAACTGAGGATCCCCAGATTAGGACCCGAGTGCAGCCATTCAATTCAGCACCACACTAGTTCAGATGGAATGGAACGGTGTTAGGTTTTTTATGGTGGCCGGAGTGCCAAATCTGCCACCAACCCCCAGGTTTTACCCTGTAGGTTAAAGGGCCTACTTGCAGGGCTGGATGCAGAGTAACGTCATACCCAGGGCTGAGCAATTCTAGATTAAGGGCCTTGCTCAGGGGTCTAATGGAGTGGAGTCACTTTGGGCATTTACAGGACCTGAACTGGCAACCTTCCGATTACCAGTGCAAATCCCTATCTCAGAGCCACCACTCTGCCCCAATGGAACCTTGGCCTGAACAAATAGATGGGTGGAGCGTATATGATGAAACATGGGGAAATATATACTGCATGTATATCTATGCTGTTCTTCAATTCCAGCTTGCTCAAATTTTCAGTTATACTGTAGATCATACTAGGGATACTAAACCTAAGAAATATATACAAAAAGATCCATTTAGTCCACATAATCCTGTCCTGTGTTAAATCCTTAAGGCTTTCCTTCTTTCCTTTTACTGTTCTAAAATGATTTACATATAATGACATTGACCCATGAACTGCAAATGTTTTCCAAGACAGGAAGTGTTAACTGGAATTTGAATGTTGTAAAAATGTTGCTCTTTCTAAAGGCATTTTTAGGGAACAGCAACTGCATTCTACTTTAGCAGCAGGCCCCTCTTGTAAACACTAATCAAATGGCACATGGAGGAACTCCAGGAATGCGTCAGCATCGTGGGCCCTGGAGAGCTGCATCCTTTTAGCACTGTGGTTGCAGACCGCTTCCTAAATGACACGATGAAGCAGCAAACAAATTCAGAGAACAAATTTAGAGCAGACCTGACTTTGAAAGTGCAATGTAACAAAATCTAAATGTGTGTAAAATGAACATTAGTAAAAAGAGGAGTATTTATGTAGCTTTTGTGACCCAGAAACATAATACTTTTGTACTTTGCAAGGTCTGTATAAATTTATTGACCCCATAAAACCCCCATCTGTTACAAATACTTTTAACTTTTTTAGAAACTCATTTGTTACCTATAAATGTGTTAGCAACTGTCAGTCATGGCCATCCAACACAAAAAACTTCAATAATTTATTTTAAAATGTAGGTCAACCCAAAGGATTACACAATGTACAGTAAATTCTCAGTTTATTATTTTGCAGTAATATTAATGTGGTTTTAAATTCATTTACCAATGTACATGGAGCTTTTGGCATAAAAATTAAAAGCATGCTATAAAAAATAATTGAAATCTAATTGCTGTATTGTTATGGACAAACTAATATCTTTACTTCTTATCTTTAAATATGTGATGAATATACATATTGGTAAATGGTATAGAATGTGGCGTGGTGTCATAGTGGTTAACACTGCTGCTTCACAGCTTTGGTTCCTGGGCTCAAACACCAGCCTGGTCACATTTTGCTGTTGCCTTCATGGGAGTTTTCTTTGTGTACTCTGAAGCTGAATTGAAGCTGGCAGAAAGAAGCTGTTCTCTTTACGGTAGACCTGCTTCTCCAGAGGATATACTTTGTACGTTTGTGATTTTACAAGAGGATAGTTAGAGTTCTGTATAATTCAGTTCACTAATCACTTCCCGTAATCTGCTTCAATGGACTCATTTATGTAATATATCAGTCTTCACAGAAGCACTAAGGTGATCTGTTGACTCTGTAACCGTAGTTAACACTGTTGCTAGCAGCCTCCCTGGTTTAAAAACTGGCAAATACACTATCTGGAGTTCATGTGGGTTTTACTTGGGTTTACTTTAATATCCCAGACATGGATTGAGTTGAATAGTAACTCTAAAATGGCCTTGTGTAAGTGAGTGCAGGAGTAGAAGTGAATGTGCTATCCTGCGAAGGGTTAGGTTCCATCTTGAACTCAATGCTCTTGTATTAGATTGCATCTCCTTGTAGCATATGGAATGGTAAGTACAGCAAATAAATTAATTGATATACTTTAATACTCCTTATACTTGTATCTTTTTATATTTTTTGCAAAAGTCCACCTCACCATATTAAATACTTTTGTTAAATCCTTTGCCATCATTTCTGCTGTGAAATACATAGAGTTAACAAGGGAGATTCAACATCTGTTGTTCTAAGAAATAAACATTATTATTGACTTTCCCAAAAAGATAATACACATGCTACGCCTTACCTGAATTTAAAAGGTGTCCTGTGGGCCTTAGCCATCAGTGACTTTCGGTCTTTGCTTTAATCATTCTGTCTTTATTCACCAGATATTATAAATTAAAAAAAAAAAAACAATGATTCTCCAAAAGTTGGCAAAGGACTACACCGATAATATTAATAATGGTCCTGATGGAGGTGTTTCGTAGAAATGACAGGACATGGGCCAAAGCACTCAATTAGGAGGCCTTGCCAGCTAGCTCAATAAAATTAAATCAACAGACGTGCAGCCGCTGCTTTATACAGCATATTGAAAAAGGATGTCAGTCCTCATTACATGCTGCCCATTGGCGGCCATGCCATCTTTCAGATCTGCAGCTAGGAAAATAACCACAAGTCAGCACTAAACTAAATAGGATTTAGACCTTTCTTTCACACATATGCCTAAATAGCATAGCCATTCTGGTAATAACTACCTCACTACCAGGGTGCCCATTCACTTCTATTCTATGGTTACAGTACCCATATTTATCAGGCATCACAGAATTACTCCTACGAATTGTACTAAAAGTCTGACAAGGATAAGAATTTGTTCTATCCCAGAGTAAGACATGAAAAATATTTATGAAGCATCCTACACCCACTCTGAGCAAGGAGTATATAGTAGGGGTTCATGTTTTAGAATGGATGACGTTACAATTTTATAGCACCAAGAAAAGCAAACTGGCACTCATTAAGGTGGTTTGTAGTTTCCTTGACAAAACATGTTGACACGTTCTAGGTTTCTGATATTAATGCTAAGGTTACACCACAAAGATAATAATATTCAAACACATAAATAAAAGTTTTATGCCACTCTCATGAATTAAACTCATGCATTGAACCAGGCCACTTTGCCCCAAGATCAACAAAATTATTGTAACAAGCACTGAGAAGGAAAGACTGAGACACATACACCAAATGAGAGTTAAACCCGATAATGGGCTTATTTATTTAGCAATAAATGATTTACAGATGTACTTTCAGAAGAATCACCTTGACACTGTTTAGGCCACAGGCAACACCTTATAAAATAACACTTACTGAAACTAGTCAATGCGCTATTCCTGAAGTTGCATTTACTCTTCCTGTGTTCCTGATGGTCACATAACATGATCTTCTTCAAGGCTGTACTTAACTAATACACCTGGATTCTCTGCCTGCCTTCTTGAACCTTCCCAGGCTTGTAAAGTGTAATGCAAATATTCCTGAGATTCATGGAATGTGAAACTATGTGTACTTGTGTGACATTTCATTGTCAATCACCCATCCTGCCATAGTCCCTGTCTTCGGGGTAATGTGCTAGCAACTACAATACAGTTTTGCATCATGACTACCTGTGTGTCCTTACTGTGATATTGCTTTCAATTGTCATATGCATGCTCATCCACACTTGGGGCACACACTTGATGTGCATGCTGTCAGTCTCATCAACAACTCCAGGAAAACCAGAGATTTACACGAATGCAGCTTAATTTAACACATGGAGTGGTGGGGAAATTTAATAAAACCTGTGCATTACCTTATAGTTGTAGGGGTGCTGAAAGTTCAAGAAATGGTTGTGACATTTCCAAATCATTGCAACTGCAAAGCTGTGTTTTCTCCATGGCCAGAAAACAATAACATTACCAATACTTTCATTTTGGCTGATGATGCATGGCTTTGTCGCATAGATGGCGCGATAACCTAAAATATAAGATTTGTTATGAATAGTCTTGCTTATCCGACATAAATGGGCTGGCCGAACGTCGGATAAGCGAAAATGTTGGATAATGGCTGCTGTTAAGAAAAAAAACTATTAAACGTCAAACTATGCTATATTTTTTACACATTACGAACCTAATAATCATGTTTTACAACAAAACAACAGAATAAATTAACTGAAAAAATGAACTTACAGTTAAAGATCTGTCTGACGTTAAATACAGTATGTACTGTACTTAAAAAGTTCAGTCTTGTGATGATTTAAAGACATTTTTGATCGTAGTCTGCTTTCCTGACGAGTGCCGTTTCTTCGCTGTGAAGTCTCGCCATCTTTGCAGCATCATTATGTCGATTCCTGTAGCTTCTTCTTATTGCTCAATGTAATTAATTGCAATTTCTAGCCTTAACTCCATCACTAATATAGTCAACATCCGTACGAGCGTATACTGTTTACTACAGCATTGTGACTGTGTGTGTGTGTTTGTGCTATGATGTGCGAGTCCCCGTCTTGCACCCGAAAACTCGAAGTTGAGTCTCAGTACTTTTAGCAACACCAGCTTTATTAAGTTTGAAACAGCAACAGCGAGGTTATTTAATGTAGCGGGATTTTTCATTCTCCTATACACAGACACAGCAGTCAGGCAGGGTCGGGGGAAAAGTAATACTGAGTCTAGCGCATTTATAGTATCCCTTGTTCCTTGTATCACTCATCAACGACAGGCGCTTATAGCATGTCCGCGATCTTTTCGGATTGGCTATTACATTGAACTGCTACAGCGCTGGGAGACTGCGATTGCTTTGGGACGCTCTTCCGCGTGTCGTCCCGTTGGGTGGAATCTCACAAGAGTTTAGAAACTCACTCATACCAGCCATGATTCTTTTCAAAGTTAAAATGCAGGTTAATTTTCTTTATGTATTTTTACTTTATATTTTGCATTTATCATTTTTATATGAATAGTTTTGGGTCGTGGAACGAATCTGAGTTTCCATTATTCCTTATGGGAGAATTCACATTGATATACTGTACGAGTGCTTTGGACTGCAAGCACATTTCCAGAACGAATTATGCTCGCAAACTGAGGTTCCACTGTAATTAGCTACGGCAGAGTCGGGAGCAACAAAAAATAGAGTACGCTCACGCTCGCAACCTGCAGTTTGTGTTGCCGATTGATTCGTATTTTTTTTGTTTGTTTTTTTATTGTGGTGGGACGTCGGATAATACAGAATGTTGGATAAGCGAAGGTAGGATAAGCGAGACTCTACTGTATTCTTCTTTCTTTGCCAATGTATTTTTTTTACGAGTTAGTTGTTGTGCAGCACTTTCCAAACATTCTTAGAATGTGCTTGATGAGCTTGGCCTGGATGTCATCTTCTGGCAGCTACTAGTTAGGACTCTAATAAATCCTGATGAACTTAGGAGTAAAATGCTGTAACTCCTACTCCTAAGAGTAGGACCAAGTCTGTGTCACTCTGATATATCTGAGCCGGTTAGGGCTGTTTTCCTACTCCGAGACACTTGATAAATATGGGCACTGGTCCCAGATTCAGATTAGTTGTTCTTTCCCCCATCTCTTTAGGAAGGGCAGAAGGTGACCCAAAAGCAGTATAGTAGCTTTAATATATACTACTTCCTGGTGATTCAGTATTTAATGTTGCACCAACCAATAACAGTACTTTGAAAGTCCATTTGTTATGGAAATCCATACTATTGTCTAGCCATTTCCATTAAATCTAGTGTATTTTTAAAAGAAAACTGTCCCCTAGCCAAACCTGTGGTACGCCTCACTCAGTCCAGTGCTCATTGCAAAGCTACTATTCACACATTGTACAAAAGAGATGATTACCCACCTGAACAGCATGATACCACACAGCCTTCTGGAACAGTTCACCTCTCATCAGTGTGACAATCTCTAAAATATCCCCCTCAGCCGGCAATCTTTTTGCTCTAGGTCGACCCATTGATGGCCTAGCCGCCCTGAATGCAAACGTGTAGCAAAGACTTGAAAGCCTCGGCACATTAAAATGTTTTACTTCCTATTCAGTTCTGTTGAACTTTAGAGGGATGGCTTTTTGTATGATTCATTTTACGACAGAACAGATTTTTTTTTAAAGGGCTTGGCGTAATGTTAATAAGAGTGCACATGTCAGTCTGTTAATTAAGTCAAATTGCTTTGGAATCTTGTACAGGCTGAAATATATAAATAAATAAATTTCTCTGAAGAGAGCTCTCTTAGTTTACTGGCAGCAGCCTTGTCATGGTGATTCCACAACTGGGAATTGTGATGAACTTTTTTTCTGTGAGGGCAGGCCTGTGTCCAAGAGGGAGGGGGGTACAGATAAATGGGTAGATTAAAAACGACCGGCGTTGATGCACTGGAACAGCAGTGGTTTGGCAACAGCTCCCCAGCACGTTGGCAGGCTCCCACAAAATCTGGCACTCTTATTCCGCCTGTAGTTTAGCTTGACCTGCTTAATGACGCAGGCCACCCGTGAACTTGGATTTTTTTTTTTTTTTTGAGATAGTACACAAGGAGAGACAAGAAACACTGTTCCACACTGTCATAGATCTCCCCTAAAGGATTGTTATTTATCAGATTATCACAGAATAAATCTATAAGCAACTTTAAAAAGATAAGAGGACTGAGCCAAGGGATTAGATCTGAGGATTTAAAAGAGCGACGTTTTTTTTTTCTTGCTGCTTATTGTAGTCTGGTGGAGTCGTCTTCTGCTCTGTTTGTTTATTTCACTTGGTGTTCACTGCTTAGAGAATTGTATTAATGTACCACACTTAGAGTGCTATGCACTGTAATCATGAAACATGTATGAAAGTCACCATGCTTAACACAGGGCTTGTACTGTCACTTGATGTCACATTAATAATAGTCATTTTCACATGACAGAAACTTCCATTCATCCATTTTCTTTACCACCCCCTACTACCCCCACCACACACACTTTTAATTTACATTGCAGAATTACACTAGATCTTCTAGCATAAAGCAGATGCCCACACTGGTGGTATTCAAAGTCTTGATTTAACAGCATTCATATCTTTATTATGGGGGCAAGAAACCAGATTATACAGAATATCTGGCAGCATCAGGTACAAGGTAGGTACCAGCCCTGGATGGGGAGCCAGTAGATTACAGGACACACTCATAGGACTATTATTAAGTGGCCAGTTACACGGACCAATATTAAGTGGTCGGGTTAACCCAACATGCATGTCTTTGGCATGTGGGGAAAAAAACAGTGCATCCAGAGAAATACCCATGTAGAAACAGATTGGACATGGACTTTCCACTCCGACTGGGCACAGCATTTGAAACAATAATTCTGGACTCGTGAGACAGCATCAATAACTAATGTGATACTGTGCCTCCTTTGTGAAAGTCCAAATGATTAAAAAAATCTGAATAATTCAAGGCAAAGCTAGTAATCAACAAAATTAAAAGCTAGACATCTTTATCAGGAAAAAAACATTTGACATTCAGAATAATTAGAGACCAATAAAGATCCACTCACAGTTAAGCACTCCGTCAATGTCAGGAGTCTACTTGAAGTTGTGAAGTCCTTCCACCTTGAAACTCAAAAATGCTAGCAGGCGTCTAAAAACTTATGTCTTTTCCTTGATCTTTTAAAAATGTTTCAACATTGTTTCCACTGTTTCAAAGACCAGTAATCTATTAATTATATCTGTTTTTATTTCAAAGTACTGTATTTTCAACAAGGTTGAAAGTAAACTATGCTCTTCTCTCTTATTTTGTTATGGGCACTGACATTTTTGTTGACGGTTGCTATGCAGATACCAAGCAAGACAATTGGGATTGTGTGAGACATGACTGTATACAGGTCGGTGTATACATTCCCCCAATCATAACATATTAGATATTACATATTATTTTAAAAAAAGAAAAAACATTAGTGAACATTCTTAATTACATTCTTACTTACAAATTCTTTTTCTGTTCTTTGACTTCATTTAACCTCTGCTCGATTAGACCCTAACTTTATATCCCCTTTTAGGCTATGAATTCCCACACAGTAGTCCAACTTCAGTCTTTCTTTCACATCCTGAACTTTGTTGATTTACTTGTTAAATTCATCACTAACTGTGTAAGCCCGTGCTGTTAAAAAACCCGGGGTCCCAGAAACTATTGAAATTGTCAGAAAAAAACTGAAATGTAGAAATGTCTGGTAATTAAAAGGAACTACTCTGGGCATCTCTCTTCTAGGAGGATTCGTTTTGCTGATGTGCTCATATTGCTTATGCATTAGCGCTGGGAGAAAAAGTAAAAGAGATACCATTTTGCCAATGTTATCGGCTAAGTGACTTTGTCTTTCTTTTGAGGTTTCATTTTGCTGACATGTTCACCTCGCTTGCGTTATTAGAGGCTAAGCGAGTTTTCTGTTTCTCACTTCCAGGCCGGACAGACAGACACTTCCATGGGTAGACGTATATATTTAAGATGTTCATGATTTTTACCCCTGCCGTGTTATTTTGACTTTGTGACTTCTCCAGATTCCCTTTTCATTTAAAACTGCTACTTCCCAGTCAAGGCAGTTTACAGACCCGCCCTTAGTTCATATTTGGGGCCACTGACTTGGTATCACCCTAGGCAGCCAAGCCCCAACTGAAAAACATTAAGCTACAAGTATGCACAGGCACAAAAAATGAGTTCCATAGCTTTTAAATAATGAACGTTCAAAATGTCCATAAAAATGGGGAAGGTGAAAACCATGAAACCCCTGGAAGGCAAAACCTTAGGCAGCCAGAACCAAGAGACACTACCTTAATTTAAAGACATGAATCAAAAGACAGAGAATTCAAATAAGTAAAAACAAAAATACAAATCAAACCAAACCATAACCATTACTATCTGTTATTATTTCTAGTAGTTCAGATTTTTCTTCCAAAATGGTTGCAAAATTTTTTGCTTTGATTTCAAATATTTCTTTTAACATCTTTAAAAATTTATTTTCACACTATTCAGTGACACCATTTTGTTTCTAGCAGGGAAATGCTATTCAGGGTAGTTTACAGTTGCTTGGCATCGTTTGAGCAATGTCAGAGGTCATCACTGGAGTGGCATCTAGGGCCACGGATATAAAGCTCACTTCCCTGTGAGTTCTTCTAAGTTCATTCGTGTTCTTCTTAAGATCCATTTTTTGTATTTACCTTCTGTTTCCCTCAACTATGATTTCAGTTCATGTTTCGGTTTTAATCTCTTTCTACTGACTTTGGCTTCATTATTTTGACCTCCCATTTATCTCCGGTTTTTTCATTGCCGCAAGGGCTCAACACTGATGTCAAAGCTGATGAACACTCTAAAGCTTCTGCCTGACTACTGCTAGGACTGCATAATTAGGTGGCACTGCCTCCTTAGGCTCCACAGGAGACAGGGCAGATCACAAATAACAATACATAGGAATTACAATAGCAAAGTAAATCGTAAAATGCACATGTGTTGTTTGGCAGTATTATAGCCAAAATGAAGGACGAGGCCAGAGACAGTGACTCAAAAACATACATAAGCTCTTTTTTCACTGCGTGTCCAAGCATTTCAACAGCTAAGATATACTGTAACTACTTTAGAAGAAATTTCACCACCATTTATAAATACTTGCAAAAGCACACTGTATCAATCAGAAAAAGACAAGACAGACAAAGGGCGTGTGGAAACTAATGGAGCGATCCACATTCTGTATTGGCAAAAAAGCTGCAGTCTGCCCATCTGCCTAAAACCCACCAGGATTACAATATTTACTCAAAATAAAGAAAAAACTCCTCCTCTCATTGTAGTAATTAAAAAGTTTGTTTAAATATGTTAGAATTTTTTGGACTGTTCTATGAAGGTGGTTCAACCAATCAATGAGGTCTCTCTGCTTGACTTAACGTATTCCACATATTGCGTAGTCAAACCTCTGTCACCCAAACATTCAGTCTAAGAGAAGCTCCTTTGATGGAAAGACTTTCTCGCTGGTCACAGCAGTGAAACAGAAAGCACCTTTGTGTGTTGCAGTAGGACAGTGGGAGAGGAAAACAATACTGGAAAACCTGATACTAAAGTGTGCTGTATTGTAGGTGGTCCTGTTGTAGCTTTTGTTGGGGTGTGTGGGGGAACAAAAATAGCTAGCAGTTTATGTAATTTATTAGCTTCCATATTTATATTGTAAGGTACTTACAGGAGTAAGACTGAACCAAATGGTGGGTTACAAACAAGTAGCTGAAGGATGGTGTGGAGGCCACAACTGACCTAAATGGATCACAGGAGCTATGTGCTAATTTAAAACCCCTTTGTTAGTCAGTAGCAGGAATCTATAATTTCATGTTATGGGGTAATTGTTTGGATAATGTATTTGATTTAATTAAGTGTCAGTGTTTAGTTAAATGCAATTCTTTTTAACTGGATTATTTCATTATGTGTACTGGAATTAGATGCACCTTGGGGAGGGAAGGGGGAGGTTTGTAAAAAGAAACTTAAGGCCTCAGAATGAGGCTGCCTTCCAGCACACATTTCAAAATGTTGTCCCACAGATGAATGAAAACAGCTTGCACTTTACTGTTCTAATATTATTTCAGTGTCAAATTGGCAGACCTTAGGTTTGATGTGTGCAAGGTCAAAAGGTACAAGATAAAATGAGTAGATTATCATGAGTTTTCAGCTATGTATTTTATCGTGTATTATAAGAAGTAAAAATATTTGGCTGCTGGGAGGTTCATATGTGCCAGTTATTTTACTTAAATAATTTTGCAAATTTGTAATCTTCATTTTTATTTAAAACATAGTTACTTTTTTCATGTGTACATAGTACATTAAAATTCTTACTTTCATGTGTCCTGAGAACAGTGACAATAATGCAATACAAACAAAGAGACATACACAAAAAATATATGGAGAATCTAACATATACAGTGTACATAAGCAATCCACCCTAATAAAAGTATAAATGTTTGCCGCTGTGTACATTTGGTTGCTATCTCTGCGTCATTCCAAAAGATGGTGCATCACAACTACTTTTATGAATCACATACCAATTGGCATGTAACAGAGGCATATGCATTGCATTGTGTACAGCAAACCTTAAAGCTGAAATCTGTGATAATTATTTTGATTTCAACCCATCTTAGAGGGGTAGCACAGCTAGTCATATATAATATACTGGGCAACACAAAGAATCAAATAAAGGTGTGTAGATGCTACATGGGCTGGACGGGCATCCTGGACAGAGGAGGGGATGGTTTCTTACCCAAACAGGAGGCTCCCAACAGGCATATAGGCATCCTGGCTGGGGAGGAAGAAGGGATCAAACCCAGAAGGGAGAACAAAAAGGGATGGATGGACAGCCCATTGGAAAAGTGAAACATTGCTGGAGATTTTTTCTTCCCCCAGCACGCTAGATGGCAGCCACCTCGGATGTTGATGCACAGTAGGAAACTAGCAGGGCATGCCGGGAGATGTAGTCTAGCAGAGCAGCCATGCTGGGGTTACTGGGTGCTACAAGAGGGTTCTGCAGGGGAACAAGCTCCCTATTGTAATGGACTTCCATGCGACCCAGAAGTAATTTTATCTGGCAATCGCCCTGGCACTGGAAGTACTCCCAGGTCTGTAATAAAAGGGACCACACTCCCTTATCCAGGCGAGTCGGAGCTGGGAGGTAGAGGAGCAAAGCCTGAATGGAGGAGGGTAGGAGGTAACCCTAAGAAAGTATTGTGGAGAGGAAGACCTGTGTTTGTGTTTGTGTCACATTTGGAGGTATTTACAAATAAAACCTTCTTTTACCACAGGTGATTCAAATAGAGCTTGCTGAACACTTCCATTTTGAAAATGATACCATCCAACAGTGAGCATCTCACTGATTCAACTTTCGAAAGTAGTGCTCCTCAACCAAACAGTGATGTAAGCATTTAAAAGTAATGTTTGCATATGGGCAGAAGTTGTGAGTATTTGAAGATCTTCTCATTGGTCAGCATACATTTCTCTGTAGTTGTTGTTCTTGCATTTTGTATCATGGAGTTGCTGTGCTTCTTTTTGCTATAAGTGGGCTCAGAAAAGCACTTGATGGTCAGCAGATATCATCACTGTCCTTTTCCTTTCTGCCATGTCAGTCTCTTAAGCAGTTTACCATAAAAAAGATGAGAACCATGATAACTTTGTGAAGGTGGCTGCAACCCCATTTTTTGCTTCACTAGCACATATCACATGATAAGCTTCCAATTATGACCAAGATCAAGGTTCTGGCCCCAGTAGTCTGCGAGTATTTGCATGACAGACGTACACAGTGCTTAGCATTTTATTTATATATAGTTTGTAACCTGGGATTGGCTCCAGCAGACCTCCGTGACCCTATATTTGGATTCAGCGGGTTAGAAAATGGATGGATGGATGGATAGTTTGTAACAAATAGAAACTTGAACAATTAAAGTTTTGTGGTCCTAACAGGGAAAAAAATAGCATTGCAATGAAAAAATACAAATGGAGGGACTCTCTGGTCCACAACATGGCTTCCTCAGCTTTTAGAAGATTTGTCCTATTAGGAGGATCCATCCTCTTCATTAGCAGGTCCATGAATAAATGGCAATATCCAGTCTGGGCACTTCTTAAATAACAAATGGACTGGAAAGCAACGGGATTTCCAGAGTCTGGTTGGAAATTAAATCAGAATTCCTCTGGGGTGTCCCCCTCACCCTGTGGTTAAAAAGGTTATTGGATGGTAACAGCTGCTTCACTCTCTTATTGTTATCACCATTTCTTACCTTGACCAAGCGCATAAAGGGTTCCCTTGGCTTGTGTGTCTAAATATACAATATATGTTTGCAAATACTGTATGTGTATATACAGTTGTTTACTGCATATATAATACACTGAGCGTTTTATGTTACACAATTTATAACCATATTTGTTGTTATGATAGGCTGTTTAGTGACCTTACAATGTGTGTGTTGAAACTGTCCCTGAATGAACTGGTGTGAATGCCAAGTGGTCCTGTACCTTATGAGAAAAAGAAGGAAGAAGTGAGAAAAGCAGTTCTACAGAACAGATGACATCTTTATATATAATACGCTACCGTGGCTGTTCGTTTGTCTGTCCAGGATTTTAAATCACCTGTAGCTCGCAAACTGTTTGACCTATTAACCTGAAATTTGGTACACATACACTACGTGACGTCTATTATCCACTTTCGGGATGATAATTGACCTCCAAGGTAATTCCTCTTTTTATTTTTATTTTATTTTATTGTAGAATCAGCTCTTGGCGGTGCATGCATACGAGCTCCATTCATCCCTACCACCTTCGTCATCACTTCCCCCACCTCTTCATATCTTAAATCATTCTTGAGGCAGATTGAAGACTTAAGTGCCAGCTTAAGTGAAAAATGAAAGAAAACGTACTAAGTAATTGCAACACAAACACTGACTTAATCACTTTTAACACAAAAAGATGCCAACAAAGGAAGAGAAGAAGCGGGCCGCTAGGGTGGAGGATAGAAGAGCTGCTCAGGAAGTAGCAAGCGCATCAACCTCTGAGCAAATTAATGCTAAACGTACAGAGAAAGAGTATGAAGACTAGGAATGCTTATGTGAAGTGTATTCACTGCAGTGCACCATTACTGTATTTAATAATACTGTTTACCTTCTTAAGGGATGTGAGTATAGTAAATATAACATAACACGCATAACATTCTCAAGTATGTTTAATTCCCCTGGAACCGATGCGAATCTGGACAATAATGAGACCAGACACCAGTCCATCATAGGTAGCCGTTTGACCTTATGTGTACATCTTTTGATGGTAGAAGATAAGTGTAATGGAAAATAATAGTATGGTATGTCAAACTGTCTAAACAGGCAGGGAAGTTAATGTCCAATAATATCAAATTTTAAGGGGAAGTAAGTTGCATAATCAGTTGTTGTTCCGGCACATTTATGACCGTACTAAATCAAATATCAACTTCTGTTAAATGGTTTTAAGAAGGGAGGGAGATTTGACCAGAGTGGCCAGGTATGCAGGGACACTTTACATTTTGTGAGCCCATACTCCAAGTGCTTTAAGCATGTAATATACTGTATATATATATTGTGGTGGGCTGACACCCTACCTGGGGTTTGTTTCCTGCCTTGTGCCCTGTGTTGGCTGGGATTGGCTCCAGCAGACCCTTGTGACCCTGTAGTTAAGATATATCGGGTTGGATAATGGATGGATATATATAGTACAGGCCAAAAATTTGGACACACCTCCTCATTCAATGTGTTTTCTTTATTTTCATGACCATTTACATTGGTAGATTCTCACTGAAGGCATCAAAACTATGTAAACTAAATAAAACCATTTCAGGTGACTACCTGTTGAAGCTCATCGAGAGAATGCCAAGAGTGTGCAAAGCCGTAATCAGAGCAAAGGGTGGCTATTTTGAAGAAACTAGAATATAAAACATGTTTTAAGTTATTTCAACCTTTTTTTGTTAAGTACATAACTCCACATGTGTTCATTCATAGTTTTGATGCCTTCAGTGAGAATCTACCAATGTAAATGGTCATGAAAATAAAGAAAACACATTGAATGAGGAGGTGTGTCCAAACTTTTGGCCTGTACTGTATATATATATATAGTGGAAAACAGCCTGGACACAGACAGGTAGACACCGTTAAATGCACCACAACATGTTTATGTACAAATATATACAATGATAAACACGCACAAACCCAGTGCCGCAGCACCAATCACCCCAAAGTCCAGGCCCTCTCACACACAATGACTCTTTTCTGGTCCACCTCCATTCCTCTTCTCCGAGCTCTGTCCTCTTCCACCCGACTCCAGCCAACGAATGGAGGGAGGCGGCCCCTTTTATCCCCACCCGGACGTGCTCCAGGTGCCTCCCGATTAGCTTCCACCAGCACTCCCCAGTGTGGCGGAAGTACCGGCTGCGCACCCGGAAGCACTCCAGGTGTCCCTGGTCTTCTTCTCCCCTGCACTTCTGTGTGTGGCGGAAATGCTGAGATCCAGAGCTCTCCAGGCATCGGGGCGTCCCCTAGCGGTGACCACAGGCCCCTATAGGTTTGAGCTTCCAAGCTCAGTTCCCGTGGTCCCCAAAGCCACCAGGGTGGTTGCCCTCTCCGCTCCTCCTGGGCATCTCAGATGGGTACCATCCCCAGCCACTCACCACAACATATATATAATGTGTGTGTGTATGTGTGTGTAATATATATTTTGTAATATAGATGCTATATAAATTCAACATATTATTATTATTATTATTATTATTATTATTATTATTATAATTATTAAAGAAATGCTGGAGTGGAAGACATATGTAGAATCTATGATACTCTACCCCCTCCAGGAGGAAAGTGTGTGCTGAAAGTGTGCTGTGTCTACCTGAGCTTAATCAATGACACCCTCACTCTGCAAGGACCATTAGAATTGGATAAATGAGGCTTGCAAAGCCATGTAGTCTTTTTCTCGGCTACCCTACACAGACATGTTGCCTGTTTCTGACACTCAATTCAAAGGCCATTGGGGAGCAAAGACAAAGCCGGATCAGAAACTAATCAACATAATAAGACAGAAAGCCACCTGGTAGCCTATTTTCAGGTTGTATTATTTTAACCAACACCTAATTTACTGTGCTGTTTTGGGCTTGTTATTTATAATGCAATAGTTAATGCGTAGCTTTCTTTCCTGCCTGTTGTGGCACTCTGTCTAATTTCCTTATTTACAGATCTTTAAAAAGGAGCAAGTATTGAACTACAGTAGCAGTCAACCCTGAAAGAGTGGTAAGAGTATGGGATTCTGTTAGGGTCTATGTAATAAATGTATAAAGTGGAGGACCCCACCACAACAAAACACAGAGTATATGAACAAAAGCCTAAACTGACATAGAGACAACTGCTAGGTAAAAGCAGATGGGGCCAAAAACATTAATCAACATAGCATAATATTCTTAAATTCATTCCATTCAGTTCACAGATGGCCACCTTGTTTTTCCATGAGTAGCAACTGAGTCTCCAGGACAAACTTTTCCTGCTATTTTAAAGGGATAATTTGTGAAAATAACACATACAGTAGCAATACTATAAGAGAAAGAGAAAGATGTTTTGCTGGTCTTTTGTTTATATTATCCTACATTTGGAAATTGTAGTCTTAAGAGAGTATATGCAACTCCCAAAGTTTAATGGTCAGAATCATCAGCTTCCAACTTTCTATGTCTGAATGAAAATAAACCTTCCACATTGACATATACAGTATGTAAAGGCAGCAACTATTAACACATAAAAGTAGACATAGTGCTGTTAGGGTACATGTTACAAAGGGGTCCTCAAATTACTTGTTTTGAATCAATCAACTTAGGTGGTTTCTTACTAATCAATCATAAAGAAGCAATTTGAAAATACGGCTGTTCAGGCTCATTTCATCTTAGGCATACTAATATAGAAACATGATTTTCTTAGTTGAACGTGGGTCAATTCACTCCATAAACAGTATAAGGAGATGGGGAGACCACTTGAGACTCAATTCCCAATACATAAAGTAGCAATGCATTTTCTCTGCTTGCTGAATGCCATGACAGCTTGGAGCCATGCATAGTGTTGCTGTGAAAAGAAATAGAGAGGCATGATTCTTGTCACCTTTTGATAGATAATTCATTTATAAATTGCAAACTACAATCAAAAAGGCACTTATTAACAACGTTTTTGAGAACCTGTCAGTCCCCAAGCTGCCATATTGTACGTTCTGTTGTCAGGATGGTTGCCATCATAGCATAACCAGAGATCCTGACCTATAACATCATCATGTCAACAGTATAAAGGTCAGCACTACTTTCTGGTTATCCGAGATTGTAGATAAAAACTTTACTTGCTTTTGTGTGCTTTGCTTAGTTTTTAACTTTAAATAACAAAGCTTCTTTTTTCTGACCACAATTTTTCTTTAATGGTTGTTTTTTTGGTGAAAGATAGGGCTGATTTTTGGTTTAGACTTTAGCTTGGCATAGTGACTTCATCTCTTCTCCTGGTCACTTCATAAAAATTCGCTTGCCTTTTCCATCAGGCATAAAACACGTTTTATGGCAATGTAGCAGACTTGAAAGTCCTCAGTTGGGATTTGAACACAATCACTGCCAAAGTGCTTCGCCTCTTGGGTTAAAAAGCAAATAGCTTATCCAGACGAGCTAAAAAAAATATTCCTTTTGCCTAAGTGCTTCCTAATACTTATCATGTTTTCTTAGAGAACAGAGCACACTCTTACAACTTTCAGTCTCATTTAGAGTCAGCTTTCACAGGGATAAGCAGAGCTAAGAGCAGAGCTAATTCTAAGTGTTTGGAGAAGTGCAATTTTTAGTGAGTATTATATTTTCTGGCTTTTGAATTGTTTGAGTTTATGATTACTAGATTTCAGATAAAGATTTGTTTGTTGTGAATTGCCTTTTTAGGCAAACCTTTAGTCCTTTTTTGCCCTTTTTTGAGTAGATTCAAATAATTTTTTTTAATGATGATTCTTTGTGGACTTGTTCCTCAAGCCAAAAGTTTAATGGTTTTCCTTAAGGCATTGCATGGTATATTTTGGATATATGGGTTGGAGACGGTGACACTGACCAGAAAGCAGGAGACAGAGCTGGAAGTACCAGAGTTAAAGATGCTAAGATTTGCATTGGGTGTGACGAGGATGGACAGGATTAGAAATGAGTACATTAGAGGGTCAGCTCAGTTTAAACGATTGGGAGACAAAGTCAGAGAGGCGAGATTGCGTTGGTTTGAACATGTGCAGAGGAGAAATGCTGGGTATATTGGGAGAAGGATGCTAAGGATAGAGCTGCCAGGGAAGAAGAAAAGAGGAAAACCTAAGAGAATGTTTATGGATGTGGTGAGAGAGGACATACAGGTGATGGTGAAACAGAACAAGATGCAGAGGACAGAAAGATATGGAAGAAGATGAGGCTGTGGCAACCCCTAACGTGAGCAGCCGAAAGAAGAAGAAGAAGAAAGTATTTTGATCTTTAAAAGCCTGTAGGGCCTGCAGTGTTTGGAGTCAGGCTGCCTGGAGTGAGCTCTATCTTGACAGACCAGTAAAGAGACTCTGACTTAGTCTGGGAGTGTTTTGGAGATCTAAAACCCTTTAGCTATTTTAAGTGCACTTGATCTTAACACCCTGGTGTATAAAAAAGCAATTGTCCAACTGACGTGGGTTTGCCTCAAAGTAAAGAGCACTCATGTAAACAGTGATAAACAATACCAGGGCCATTCTTACCACCAATGTAGTTCACCCAAAAGTTCTCAGACAAGATTTGACCCAGGGCATTGCAGTAGTACCACCCATCTTGTGGATGAAAAAGCAAATAGGTTATCAAGTTAAGATAAAGGAATATTGTTTTTAGCCTAGGTAGTTTTTACGCCTTACTTTATGTGAATGGGAGAACACTTAGTGTATAAATATGTGGTGAAAGGAGGTGAAGAACCCTTCATAATATTTTACTGGCAATAAAGATTTTCCTTTATGCCAATTATGCACTGTAATTGGGCGTAACTTTAGGCTACTTAAGATTTTTTCACTTTGAAAAAATAGTCAAAAAGTAAGGAAAGACTTCTGGAAAGTTGCAGAAAAATACAGAAGCCAGCAAAGTTCATTCTGCTTTCACAGAAAAGGTTAAAACACTGGTAAGAGATGCCACATCTTTAATAATCCCTTTCTGCAAAAATGGAGATGGTTGCGTATTCATGGAGATGGACAACTGCACTAGCTGCTGTTTCCTAGCTTCGTAACACCCACCTTCATTCTAGTTTTTGCTATCTGCCAGCTCATCCCAATTCACTAGTTTTATATCAGCCAAAATTTCCTGATTCTTGAGTTACATATGTAGCTCTCAGTAGAATCCTGGGTTTTTGTTTAAAAAATGTCTATATGATTGCAGTTATTTTGGATATACCAGAATATCAGCCTTTCTTCTAGCTTTTCTTTCCAAGTCTCAAAGTAAGCTGCATTTCAACAGGTGCAGCAGGTCTTGGAACAATGATGAATGACAAAACAATGCTTAGAAATGTATTTGGAATTTCCCTGAGGTGTAGCTGGGTAGCATTTTAGGAGATTCTGTTCATAAATCAATGTTTATTTCCTGCCTCTTCTTGAAAGGAATAGCTTACCAGCAAAATTTCCAATGCTTGTTTTGCCTGTTGAGGCACAAAACAATTCTGATTTTGTGAATTAATATAAGAGTTGTGCTACTTGAAGTCTCAAACTAAAATAAAGTAAGAAATGTGGTTATAAATATATCCTTAATGAATGACATATACAGTATTTAATCAATATATCAAGTTTATCAAATGCTTGTAAAATATTCAACTATATCCATTCTCAGCCAGTGATGGCACTAGAACACACAATGCTTCAGTGCCAGCTCAAGCATACAGTCCATTCATTAACAAAACTGTCCAGAAAAATGCAACATGTGTACAATGGGAATGAACGCAGGTATCTAAAATAACAAATGTCCAATCTAATGGACAAAGCAGGATTCAGAAATGGATGAATTTTCTGTTTGGCCCTTAACATAAATTTTGGCCCCCTAGGCAATCTGCTTTGCTTTAGGTTTGGAAATTTAACACCTCTTAACTGCTATACACCCCCAACACTTGTCTTGGGCTAGTTTCTGCTATGCTCCTGATGCTGCCAGGATAGGCGTTGGGCCTCCATAACCCTGAATTGACCTAAACTTGTTTTTAACGTCGGCAACATTCTTGAATCAAATATCATTATTCACTGTTGCTCATCTGTGGTTTGTAGCTTGGAATGGAGACATGCGGAGTAACTTTCAGGAAGCAATTCCACTCGACAGAGGTTGGGGGTGCAATACTCTCCAAATGTGAGGCCTCTGGATGGCCTGCTTCTGCATTATTATTGCAGAACCCCCACTGTACCTAGCAGGGGATGGAACTGTCACATACAGTTTGTGATTGGTGAGCACCCCCAGCTCAAAACCCTATATTCTAATAGGCCTTTTAAAATGATCTGTGCCGCTGACATATCTGTTGTCAATAAAATGTGATATGTAATGTAGTCCTAAAGGTATAGCTGGGCATGCCACTCAACAGATGGAAACAACGTTTTGGCTTGTAACGTCAATCTGTCCAGCTATCTTTCCATCCATTTTATGTTCATACTTTCCTAGGCGTAGAGATGAGTAAAGCACTTTATATGAAACTGAATTTTCAGCGAAAATAATTCACAAAAAAAAAACCATACTTTTCTTCCAGCGATATATGTATCGTTGACACAAGAAGGAATGTTTTTACTCATGTCTGGATGCATTTACTATTAATGCATGTGTCTACCTGCCATTTAGTATTTAAATAAAGATATACAGTGAAAAAAAAATCACCTGACTTAATCCCTGTCATATGTACATATTTTGACAAGCTGCCAGATGTGTTCTGGTAGTACGATCCCCACTTTGCCAGTTACAATGACAATCTTGATGATCACAGTCTTAAAGATGCATCAGAGACAGAAAAGAAACTTGAATCTTCATTCCTTGTAGTGTCATATTCTCAGTCTCTTTAGCAGAAAAGACAGATAAACACAAAAGTGTGAAAGAGGCTTTAGGGAGCAGTATTATTTGTTTTCCATCTGAAAAGCCTTTAAACCTCAAAAAAACAATTTTAGCAAGTTTCACATTTCATAATTGCAAAATTTCCTGCAAAATTAATTTTGGTGTCAGTTTTGCAGAACTGTGTGTGAATCAAAACATGCATGTTTGCACATCCACACTGGTCAGGGCTGAAGAGAGTGAGCCAATTTTGAGCCTTTCATAATGTCTTTGGTCATTTAGGAAGAAGCAAAAGTTCCTTGAAATCAATCCAAACAGGTAGAGTGCATGCAAAAGGACACCCTAGCTGGTAAATGAATCAGGATCCAAATTCTGTTGGGATGCCATGCTAAGCTAACATGTGTGAAAGGTTAGACTCGACAAACTTTAAAAGTTTCGGGGCAGCCACCCGTATATTATCCCTGGCTGCAGTGGGTTGGTTTGGTAGACAGAAGTGTCTTGGTTGGAGTCCAGACATGAATTGAGTTAAGGTTTGGGAAGATAAGGAGAAAAACCGGAAATGATGTAGGAGAACCAGAAGTGACCCTCTTCTGATGTTATCTCAGGTGCCAGAACCGGAAGTGACCTCAGCTTGGGCGCCGGAACCGAAAGTGACGTCGTCTTAGGCGCCAGAACCGGAAGTGAAGTCATCAAGGATGGGTCAGACAGGTTTTCCTTCGGCTAGTCTGCTAAGACAACAGAAGAAGGTTTAGTGCACCCCACCACCCCCTGGTCCATACAACAACCTCCCACTCGCATGTGTGTGACACATGGTATACAAAAACTTTACATTAGCTTGTTATCTATACTAATAAAAGGCAAAGCCCTCACTGACTGACTGACTGACTGACTCATCACTAATTCTCCAACTTCCTGTGTAGGTAGAAGGCTGAAATTTGGCAGGCTCATTCCTTACAGCTTCCTTACAAAAGTTGGGCAGGTTTCATTTTGAAACTCTACGCGTAATGGTCATAACTGGAACCTATTTTTCTCCATATAATGTAATGGAGTTGAGCTCAAAGGCCGTGGGGGGGCAGAGTTTCGTGTGACATCATCACGCCTCCCACGTAATCACGTGAACTGACTGTCAACGCAATACATAGAAAACAAGGAAGAGCTCCAAAAAGCGCTGAAGAAAACATGCATTATACAATCGAGAAGGCAGCGAAACAATAAGAAGCGACCGAGTCACACATACAACCATATTCATGAGTGCTGCTACTTCGGAAACAGAGCACGGTGTAAACCTAAAGTTTAAATTAAGTTCATAGACAGGCTGCCGCTGGCGTTTGTCATGCCCACGGGTAATGCGGGATACAAGTTTAATGAGAGGACGCAGAATATAAAAGAGAGTTTTGATCACTTTGTAACTAAGTTAAAATTGCAGGTGAAGGGCTGTGCTTATGCAAATTCCGAGACTGTGTTTGTGGGGATTGACAGTTAAGGCGGGTGGGGAGTCACATCATCATCTCCCCTCCCATTCACCTCATTTCGCTCTGAGCTGAGCTCCGCAGCCAACGCAGTGTTACGGAAGCGCCTTTGTGACGCTGCCACCAAATACTCACAGAAAAATCCACAAGTTAATACACACGCTGTCTCTACAGTTTCTCCACACTCTAAATCCTCCAGGCACTACTTACAAAAGGTTACATTGACAATCGTGTTACGTTATTTTTAAAATGTTTCCTTTTCTTAGCACAAGCACAGCTGAGAAACTTCGATGCATGTGCTCCATAACGCGTTAAAAAATAACGCATTTAATCACACTTTGCATTCCAAGCAAAGGGGAACTTCTGGCAATGCATGATTTCCTGGTACACCGATTACATTGATGTACACATCAGAGCTACAAAAATGTCACAGTCGGAAGAAGGCGCATTGCTACGACTGATTGGAGGAAAATTTCATGTCAAAAGACTTACCCGACGGAAGCCTTGATAAAAGCGTGGTTTTGTGCATATATATATATATGTATATATATGTGGATGTATATGTATATATACTGTATATATATGTAGACTCAAACCAATTATGACAGCAGCAATCCAAGCTGTGAGAAAGCAGTAAAAAGGAGGCGTGTCAGACGTCGTGGTACATTTTCTGATGCAGCTAGACGAAAACAACTTCGTCATGCTGCCGCCAAATACACAAAACAATTTCTTTGACAATCATGTTACGTTATTTTCAAAATGTTTCCTTTTCTTTTTCTTTACTTCTTTAACACACTACTTCTCCGCTGCGAAGCGCAGGTAGTTTGCTAGTCTGTAATAAAACAAAAAAGTTAAGATCACTCTCGAACTATCAAACCATTATTTTTTCTAAGCCCGCTTAATGCAGTTGTCTCCTTTATGGTCATTGCCTGTGTGTCCTTTGAATGGACCTTTTCCTGAGTGATAAATTGGCTTGAACTTGTAAATTTTCTCCCTATTATTCATTTTGGGATTACACGAATCCCAGGACTGGATCTTATCAGGACAGATTCCACTTCTTTGTATACCAAGTCAAATTAAAGCACATAACATATGTCAGACTCATTTAATTTATTTCAGAGTCATGAGGAACCAAAGCCTGTCTTTGCAGCACTGGATACAGGGAAGAAAATACCGTTAGACAGGACATCAATCCTTTGTAGGGCCTACTTACACAAAACCCCAGTTTGTATCACCAATTAACTGAACACAAACTTCTTTGGGAACGTGGGAATAAAGCCCACTGAGACACATGGAGAGTGCATAAGCTCTGCTCACACAATGACTGGGCATGGGACTTGAACCCAAGATGTAGAATCCATAAGGTGCCATCATTCTACCCTCCTTCTCAAATCATAGTAGCTTTAAATGGTTTTAGCCTACTTTAATCATACGTAGTGTCTGCTGCTGCATAAACTCATGGATATGATGTCAGTAAGTAAGTGCCCATGTTTTAGTTCAAAGAGTAATGCATAACATACAGAGATTTGTGTCATTTTTGGCTTGGCTGACATTTATAATCCAATTTTTTCGTCCAATCTACATGTCTTACTGGTGGTTTATGAAAGGTGAATGATATGTTTGAAATGTTGACAGGAGCCTCCTAACCACTACACTGTGAAAAAGTACAAAGAACAACAAATACAAATGTGAACAAATCTGACAGTGCTCTGATAGTGTGACTTTCAGACCCTGTGCCATTCTGCACCAGTCGCTGATGTGAGTACACGTCTGTGCATTAAAACTACTTGTGTATATCCTAAAACACCATCCCTTTTCCGCTAGGATTGAAATTTGAGGATTGGGGGAAAAAGTCTGATGCTTGCTTTAAGCTCTCTGGCGCACTTTGGGCTCAATGACAGATGGCACTGTCATGCTGACGTGCAGACATCCTGTCAGCGTAGTAATAATCCACTGCTGGAGTCTCCCAAGATTTTGAGGGAAATTTATAATACATATAGCTGTTCAGGAAAATTCAAAGGACAGATTACACATCCTTAAAACATACAATTTGCTAGTATGAGGCTCTCCTTTTGGGTGTCCCATTATGGCCTTTGGGAGTTCATCTATATCAGGAACATTACATAAATGTTACTTATTAGATGTACAGCATGGTGGCACAGTGGTGAGCTCTGTTGCTTCAGAAGAGTTGGTCCTGAGTTAGTATGCTTTTAATTGTTTTTGAGGGGGTGAACTCCAAAGACATATTAGGAACTTGACTGACTTGTCATTTTAAATCAGAGTCCTTATGTGCATAAAGTAATGGGCCAGTCTTTACCACCATTGAAACTGGTTTTGGAAGTGGCTTCCTGTGACCTTGACAGTTTGAAAGCATGCATTTGTAAGACTAAATGCTTTCTTTTTAATTCATAATTTTTCTCCTTAAAAATGGATTTACTGGAAAAAGTGACTACCACAGTTTGTGGAGTGAATAAAACTTGAGGGGCACTTTCTCCACAATACTGTACAGTAGATAGATAGATAGTATATATTGTTTTGTACAGTGTACTGTTGCTGTCCATAAACTACAAGGCTGCTGGTTCAGTTTTGCAACTTTCTCACTTTGGGAGTCACCGTAAACCATTGAATCTGTCTGTACTTTTTGTGCAGTAATGAACAAACAGCTGCTTGGATGATGTGCAGTATACAGAGCCATACAGAATTAAGTGTTGTGTTTTGTCATGGTAGGGTCCTAGTGTAACTCTATTCTCTTTTGTACTCTTTATTATGTAGACTTTAAAAGATTGGTTCAAATCCCATTCTCTTGCCACAGACCGTAATTCAGCACTTCTCCCTTCCTTTTACATCTGTAACCCCAGGCAATTAGATAGAGCACCAGAACAGGAGGACAGAAAAACTTACACATTTATATATGTGTTTCTGATAATATGGCCAAAGTTATAAAGAGAGTACAAATGTGAGTGTTGGCTAAATAATATAACCTGATAGTAGAATTATAGATAGGTTATGGTCTTACTTATTAGTGTCTGGCCCAGCGTGGGCCAGCATGACCTTGGAATAGAATGGCAGCATGGCTTGTCTGAATGTGGCCGCCAAGAGAGGTGGTGTTCTCCTCAATGGATGTAAAAATGGCAGAGAGACTGAGCTTCTCTGATACCTCTGTCATTATCCTAGATCAGCTTTTGTGATGTACCTCCCGGGCCAATAGAATAAGCTGACTTCCTACTTCATACCAGTCCTATTCAACCACAACTCAGCCCCCATTCTAGCCTAGGCTTTCCTCCTGGAGGGGTAAGGGGCATCATAGACCTTACTTATTCCTTCCATTCTAGGTTATACTGGTGTATTAATTGCCTTTCATTTCATCCCAATTTTATCCCCCAGGCTAGCTGAAAATCCAGTTTCTGAGATTTTATCATTACTAGTTTTAACCTCTAGTAAGTTATAAAGTAATTTTTTTTCCTAAGTGCATTTTTTATCATAATATTATTACACCATCCTCACGACAGTGTGTTATTTTTATTCATTCATTGGAATAAGAGAGTGGAGTGGCGTGGAGTTCGCTCATCACTACTTATTATATTAGGGCATAGTGCCACCATTGGTGATGGTCTTCTGTCACTTGCAATGTTATCATTACCAGTGCATATATCTCCGGGGCGTCTTAAGCCCTGATTCCTCTGTTGCACAACCTCAATTTGCTTGCAGCTGCAATCTCTAATGTGCCCTTCTTTACTGTCTATATAAAGCCAGTCTCTATTACAGGCGTATCTTATCAAGACAATGTGGCCCATTGGACTTTACAAAGTAAGGTTCTAGTTAAGCTTCACCTCACATTCATTTTGTGATTGTTAGGGAAATTACTTTGTAAATAAGGAACAGTCAAGACTCACCATTAGAAATGAAATTCAGGAGTGAGTGTCCTTTATTATGACAAGCTTGAAGGAATCAGTCAAGTCACTCAATCAGTTCACTACAGCCGACTCCCTAAAATAACAATGCTAAGGCCTTAAATAAAGTAGGTTAATTTGTATAACACAGTTTAAGAAGCATTTTAGTTTTCACCAATCAGAATATAAATAATATGGTATATTTTTATAATACCAATGATTGAATAATTTCTGGAGGTCCCAAAATAGTTACAGATTAAAAGTGTTTGATATACACACAGTTACATCTAAAGAGAAGCATTTTATTTATAAACTCTTAAAAATAAAATGTATTAAAATGTAATTATTTCATTGTTTCCTTGGTAACTTTGCAGGACACGATAGGTAAATTCCCCTGAACACTCATAAATTCACACAGTAATAATAAAATATTCACATCCACTTCGAAGGGCCAATTTAGCATTGGCAACTCACCTAACCTGCATGTCTTTGGACAGTGGGAGGAAACCGGAACCCTGGGGGAAGACCTTGGTGTCCTTAATGTGAGGGATAAGCGCCACCTCGGCAACACCACTCCACCAGTCAATCAGTTTGTGTCTGATTATTTTTGAGATGGCACTATATATAAATTCATACTGGGGTTTGCATGTTCATTTCTTAGGAGTTACATTAGATCTTTGCTGATAACACAACAAAATGATCTAATTTTATGTCTTATCCCAAAATTAGCATTTTCATTCACCCGCATCAAGTCATGCTTATATTGTAGATTTCGTCTTTAAGAGGATATAAAAATGATTTGTGGTCCAGAGCAAAGTGGTCTAGTGTTCCTCAGTCCTTCACTTTTTCTCTTCCATTTCTATTGAAATATTTTATTAAAATATTCACTTCATTATTGTCACACACAGATGTAAATGAAATCAAACCCTTCATTGTTAAATGGCACCAGTTAAAATACAATGAAGCTGTTTAAGACTAAAAGAAACAATTAGGAGTTGGGATTGCTAACAAGTAAGTTAGCTAAAAAGACACATAAAACTATTATTTGAGCCATAAGCATTTGAGCTGCTAACTAAAATAACGACTGGAATAAAATCCCACAGCCAGTGAAGCCCTCCAGGACTGAATTTGGCGACCCCACTTTATACAGTACTAGCAAAGTACCTGGTGTTACACAAGTATAATGTGTTAAGGTAAGAAAGCAACTTCTCTATCAATTTCTCTTCTTTCATAAGTTGAATTTCTTGTTCTTTTTATGTATAATTGGATTCCGTTATTGCAGTAACTCTTTGCTGAGTTGGAACCATTAATGCTCCTTTTTTGTATTTCCTGGTTTACTGTGGGTTCACAAATAAATATTTAATCCGGCATTAATAAACTGGAAGGCTTGTTCAATAAATTAATCCATAAACCGTGGAAAGCAACTGCATTTGAGGAGTTGGGTGATTGGGGATCCAAGTGCCACCGTGCAGTGGGCGATGCCTCAGCACTGCACATTACCTGCATTGTGAGGAGGCATCAGTTACAGCGCTACAGCCATGTGGCGTGATTCCCTAAGGGGGATCTGGCTCAAACGATCTTCATTGTTGAGGACCCAAGTGGCTGGACCAGACCAAGGGGATGCCCACGTAATTCCTGGCTGCAGCAGATAGATGGTCATTACTGCGGATTGGGACTAAACCGCGTGTCTGCCTGGGGGTTTGCCAACTGGGATCCCAAGCTGTTTTATCATGTAGTGGGTGCAGCAACGTGCTGTATCAGTGCATGCTCCCTAACCTGACCTGACCTGGTGATTGGGGTTCACATAAATGTAAAGTATGTCACTGCCAGTCTCTGTATTATTTCAGGAGACATCACCAGTGCTGGTATTTAATAAGATTATAAAGATGATTCAAAACTGAGTCATTCGCTGTTCACATAAAATTGCTACAAATCACAATACAATATTGGGATTAAAGCCGAAAATTATAACTACCACTTCATAAAATGGAGTTGAAGAAATATTTATCGTCAAGAAACAGTAAAAATTGCTAATGCTATCACATTCTCAGCAGTGACTCAACATATGCTAAAAAATCGCATTTCATTTTATTTCTATTGCACTTAGTAATGGTATGCAGGTGTACGATGCATTCGCTGTCTCAAAAATGTAAGGTTTTCTTTTGAAAAACAAAGTGTCAGTTATTGCCACGTGTTCACAGTGCAATGAAATTCTTGTTTGCATGTTCGAGTCACACAGAGCAGGCCGCCACTTGCTTTGTCCTGTGACCTGAATCTCGCTCTGTTTTTTATTTATATGTAATATCCATCCATTCATTTTCTAAATCTACCCATGGTATAACATCACAAAATAACAAGCAGTAGTGAGCAAAACAGACAATCTTCCTTTTGTGTCACTAAACTTTGTTTCATATGTAATTTGACAGACACGAAACACACTAAAAATTGTATTTAGGAATTTTAAAGGACTTAGAGGGGGGTCTAGATTAAGATAAATGTGCAAAAACGGAAAATGGAAATTTAACGTGGTAAACACAAACCACGATGAGACAAAACAATGCACTCTTAAAGAAAAGTTGTCATCCAGCAAGGCAATATTTGGATAATAAATTAGTTAAGAAGGAAATGCTGTACCTGTGGTCTTAGATGAGAAGTTTGTATGCTGTGATAATGGTGTCCTCCCTTCAGCCCCAGCACACTCCTGATGCCCTTTGTTTTTAGGTTGCCCCTCTATTATGACAGATAACATATTTTAGTTGGACTAACATGAACACACTTGCAAAATTTTGTGACAATTGTTTCAGGTGTTTTAATGTGGTTGGCAAACAAACCAACAAACAGACAAAACAGCTCATGACTTTATTCTTACAGATAAAACAGTTCCATAAATCACTAAAGGAGGAATAGGTAATGATTATTTTTCAGTGTAAAAATAACCTTTTAAGTATCTTTTATGTTTTGTAGATCTTGCTGATTCACCACTCTTCCTACTCTCATAATTCACTAAATACTATATTTACATAACACACTTAATCAAGCACTGGGGGGCAGGCATAATTCAAGTTTAAATTCAAGTGTTTTGACACAAGTGCAAGTAAAATGAGTCCTTATCTGACCAACATGCAACATATTGCCACTTTCCAGCAGCATAATATTTCATGCACACAGTTATACTTGGTAATTAATGTAACATGCACATGGCTGGATGGCAGGAAAACCAGAAGAGTGCCAGAAGAAGAAAAACCCATGCAGGCATGGGGAGAATGTACAAAGTCCATATTGAAGTTCAAACTCAGGATCAATGTGAGACTGCTGTCCTAACCATTGGGCTGTTGTGCAAACTATTGTATATTTAATTTACCATATATACTCGCAGATAAGTTCTTCTGCGGAAAAGTCGGGACTTGATTTTACAGTATAATTTCTGGTAATTTATAATGTTGGTCGTAGTCGAATGTGGAAAACTCACGCTGTTGGTACAAGGGATTATGATATGCTAACACCCACCTGAGAGAGTAACCACGGAGCACACTGCCATTTTTTTATGTGGGTGCGGCAATGCGCTGTATTAGTGCCTGCTCCTAACCTCTCTCTCTCTCTACTGTACCTACGTGACCACACAGTAATACCCGAACTATTCAGAAGCAACGTTTACACTGATTTGTGTTTTTTGTATCTCACACCCTCATACACCTTTATCATAAGAGCATCCTTTATCTATGATGGAGTATTCGATCAGAAGACAATATGAAGCTGGTTTTAAATTAAACGTTGTTGAAGTAGCGAAAGAAATTGGTAACTGCGCTGCTGCAACAAAATTCGATGTGTCTGAGAAACTGGTGCGAGATTGGAGGAGGCAAGAAGATGTATATATAAAAAAAAAATTAAGTGTCGCATTTTTGAATGGGTGTACAAGTCGGAGTTTGATTTTATGATTGATTTTTCGGGTTTCAAGACCCGACTTATACGTGAGCATATACGGTATATATATTTTTCTAATTATGTTTATGATAAGTATTACTAAAAAAAACTGTTTTGTTTAAGTTGTGGTTGATGAGCTGAAAATATCAAAGGAAATTTTTTAATGGTTATAACATTGTATACATATGGGTCACAGAGTGTTGGGAGCCTGACAAGTAGCCTCCATACTCCTGAAAAATTTGTTCTAAGAATGCTATTTTGGTAAATTTTAAAACCTTTGGTTTAACTGTGGGACATTAGTCCAGAAGATGGTATAGTAAATATTTATTAACTGTTACTGCCGAAAGCTTCCTCCTACTGCACATTGAACAGGGACCTAAGAGATACTAAGGAGTTCTCTTTGATTTCCTGCCAGCTCTCCAGATATGAAATTTCTTCCATCTGCCTTTACACTTAATTTGATTATGGTGCCTTGTCACTCCATGCAGGTATAATTCAGGCATGGATGAGGTGACTAAGCATCACCATGGTGGTTTACTATAGTAACCCGGCAGGAGGGAGCTAAATTTAGTATCATGCCAATTAAAATTGGCTCTGCAACAACTGATTTTTGTCCTTTACAGAGTATTCAGTGTTTGAGAGGGCCCTCTGCATATTTTTAAAGCTCTACAAATTAGGCACATCAAATCCAGTGGGAGAGAAAGACCAGTTATATCATTCCTTAGAGTGTTTTGTAATTTATAGCAAGCTGTAGAAACAGAAAGGCCCCTTTTTCATGTACAGAACACCTCTTTTTTAGTCTTTGATTTCTCTGGAGTAACAGATGGAAATAAAAGGTGCTCTTTTTTAAAGAAGAATAGCTGCCATAATGTGGGTAGTTTGATTTTGTCAAGTCTTCGACTGGCCCCTCGGAAGCAGGAGGTTCCAGGGTCCGAGGACACAAGACTCCAGCTGGATATTTCATTAGAGTCACTGCAGCTTATCTTTAGTATCTCTAACCAAAAGCTCTTGGGATTCACTTGTCTTTACAAGCATTATGCCGACTTGTTATTCCAGTGTATTATACTGAATGATTTATGGCTCAGACACATTTAGTTGTGCCTTTCAATACGGTGATTTAAAACAAGACTCCAAATTGCTTTATCACCAGAACTTTCCACTCAATTCATTTTTTATCTGATACTCTGTTCATAAATTGGCAGTGTCTTTCTCGATTTATCTAGGGGCTAAGGAAAGTTGCTTTACCATACTAATATTTCCTTCAATTCTAACAGAAATACCTAAATTTACAGAAAAGTTGCAAACTGAAAGTTTTATTGTTCATTTATTTACAGTTTCCAGTGGAAAGGATTTGTGGAAGCTCTTTGGCTTCACATCATCTAGTTAAGGATAAATAATACAATATTATTAAATATTTTAAACAGGAATTGTTATATAATATAGCATTATCACTCCTGCTTATTCAATTAAAGGTTCCAGGATGGTTAAAACCGATTCCAGCGGCGTAGGACATAAGGCAGGAACCGACTGTCTTCATTGCAAGGCCCATTCATGCAGATACCCATGCATGGACAACATACACCAAGCTTTTGAAATGGAAGGAAAATTTGAGTACCTGGAGACACAGGAAAAAAACATGCAGACTCCACAAAGACCATGACTAGGTGTGGATTTTGAAACTTTCATGGCAGATCTATGAGGCAGCATGCTGCCCAAACAGGAATCCAACAGTATCACCTTTTACTTTTATGATTAGTTGTCATAGGTAGGCAGTGTGGCTAAGGCTTTAAGCCTTGAAGGAATACTTCATCCAAAAATATATTTTTTAAATGTTTCCTATCCCATGTGTTTTGTAGTGACAGCAGAGAAAAATGTTTTATCTCACGTTTTCATGGAGAATAAAGATAAGCAAGTTTATGATTTAACACAAGTCAATGGTGACAAATTCTGTACAATGGGAAATGATATTTAAAACGGCCAACAAAAAAAAAGCTCAAGATTGTGCATGTCGCATAATCCACATATCAGTTATCCAATCTTATGCTCAAAATGTGCACATGTATTTTTTGCTAAAATATTGTTAAATAGACAGATATCTCCAAAAATCAGTGTATATCATTAACAGGAAATACAAATTCACATGGGATTGAGTTTTTGAAATGAAGATCAACATCTTACCCTTCATTCAAAAACTCAATCCCATATGATTTGAATTTCCTGTTCATGATGTGCACAAATTGCTCTGGAAGTATACCTGTAGTTAAGAATATTTAGGAAAAAATATACATGATTTGCATATTTTGAGCATAAGATGGGATAATTGACGTCAATTCTGCGACACGAGTAAAGTGAGTTTTTTTTTCTCATTGATATTTTTCATATTGTTTGCCAATGTGTGTAGCATTGGTCATTATTGGCTCATATTACAACAGACACTTTTAAGCAAATACTGTTTGTCTTATGTTTCTCCTTTTTCCTGTTTTTTATATTTTTGTTAATAAATCCTTTTTTATGAAAATTACAGTTTTTCTATAAAACCCAGAGTTTTTTTTTGGTTTCTTTAAATTGTAAGGTATTTTTGTTAAATTTGGGAGTTTAGTGCATATTTTGCACCTCAAAGCCAGTTCACCATATTTTTAGGTCTGTAGAGGTGTCAGCATGCATGTAGCAGTTGGAAGACCTAGCTAAGCTGGGGTAAATTACTTCTGGGCAGATTAGTGAAGGTCCTGGTCTGTTCTGTCGCTATTTTGGAGGTCTTACGTCCACCTGTTGTCATGCTCCTGTCCCCAAATCACAACATTTATCTGTTATGATTCAAGTGTCTTTCTTTAGTGAAGAGGGTGTGAGGCCTTCTAAAGGCTTCACATGACAGGTAAGGTCTTCTCGGCCTGCTAATCAGACCTCCTGATTCAACACAGAAAATTCAGCCAACTAGGCCCAAAATAAGGAACTATTCAAAAACAAGTTCAAAGCAAACTTATAATGTCCAAAAATCTATAAATTACACAAACATTCCCTTCTAGGGAAAGGAACTGTAAAACCTTTGCCTCGAAAGGACAAGTCCCAAAGTGAAATAAGAATATTTTATTTTAGAAATTCTCATAAAGAACAAAAAAGCAAAAAGGGAATTAACTAAATCTCAGGTGAATAAGTCTCAACACACAATCCAGAAATCAAAAACCAAGAACAGAAGCTAAAATCTCAATGAACCAGAAAATCCAATACTCTCAGTTAATGCAATCAGAAGAACATCAATGGACCACTGAAAGATCTGCTGTCAGATTTGGCAAGTAAAGACTGAGGGAGGTCCTTCAGCAGTGATATCAAGGTGGCCCCGCCTCTTGGGGCTCCACCCACAAAGTACAAGAGACATAGTAGAACCATTCACTATATAAAATAAATAACTTTAATGGGGCAGTTGCTTAATTAACAAATAATAAACAATATGAAGAGAAATATTACAGAAACATGCAAAATAATTGTTCAAAGATAATAAAAAACAGAAAATAATAAATAATGTAGCCTTATCCAGTTCAGGACTGTGGGGAGCTGGTGCCTCTGATGTATATTGTAAAAATGATCTTTTCCTTATCCCATTTGCCTAATTCTACAAGTAAAAAAAGATTTGTGACCTCAAAACCAATAGAAAATGCAGATTTTTTTTTTCTTTGATAACTTCATCAAGCTCAAGCATCACTCCATCTGCGTTACTTTGCCATTAGCAATGCTAATCTCCTAACTAAATGGAAATAAACTTTTATTGAATCGAAATGTATGCACTTGCCTCTTTTTCCCTTCTCAAGCGCCCTTTCACCATTTTGGAACTAATTCTGCATTTTTTTTACCATGTGTGTTTTAGCATCTAATAATTAAATCGGTAATCTATTTTTCCTTCTGAATCAATACACGGTTAGCTTTTGTTCTTTCTAGTACCCAATTAAAAATAGATTGGATTCCAATCTTTTAATCTCTCTTCCTTTTTGTCCGTATTTGAGTGTCACTTTATTATCTCTCATTTACAAAGAACCTGAGAAAACGAGTTTCAAATAAAATGGTACACCATATTTTGCTCTTAATTTTAGCTTGTGTTTCTTTTGTTCCGTGTTAAATTAATTTTGGGTGAAGGCCTATTAGGTGCAATTACCACACTGGCAAAAATAAAAAAAAGATCCCCTGTTGTACACATATGTAGGATAAACAGCCTCTTATTTTCACTGACACACTTTGAATAGAAGTATTTGATCTCTCTAAAGAAAATTAAATTTAAAAGGAATAAATTGTTGGTGTTCTTGATGCCATTATTTGTTTTTGATTGATATGTAAATTGGCTGTTGATCGAGCCAACCATATGAATTATAAAATATGTCTGATGTTATTTGACTATTGAATGTAGGTTATTTGGACTTTTACTGATGCTGCAGTAGGAAAAACTGTAACTATACTACTGTAGAAGAAAAAGGCATGGAAAAATTAATTGAATTAATGATTTTTAAAACCATTCTAATAATAATATTTGCTAATTTCATAATAAGATCAAACTGCCTTACAAACAAAATTCACATTGAAATTATCATTACCATTATTATTAAGAACAGAAAACAACTGAGATAATAAATATAGAAATAAATATTTGACACAATCCTTACCAATTTACCTTCAAATGATGATTTGATAGGGTAATTTGTTTATTATTTTTACAATAACTGGGTAGATGGCAAAATGCTGTAAACTGTAGAAAATAAGCCACAATTCATAAAGGCTTGGACAAACTTCAGAAGTGGGTGAATACTTGGAAAATGCATTTTAATGTAGAAAAGTGCAAAGTGCTACACATGAGAAAAAGGAATGTTAATTATAAAAATACGTGATGGGAAACACTGTCCTAAAGGAAGCCACCTCTGGAGAGCAACCTCTGGACACAGTGTTTAGATCATCTAACAATGTGCAGAACCAATTAAAAGGCAAATAAAATGTTACGTTATAGAGTGAAAAATGTTGAGTATAAGTCAAGGGACATTATGCTCAGACTATATAATGCAGTTCAGGTCATCATGCGTCCAAAAAGACATAATAGCTGCGAAAGAATTAGACTAAACACACTTAAAATGGTTTGGGGCAGCCACCTGTATATTATCCCTGGCTGCAATGGGTTTGATTTTGTAGGCAGAAGTGTCTCTATTGGAGTCCAGATATGAACTGCTTTAGGTTTGGGAAGATGGTAGTTTTAACTGACAAGACCGGAAGTGATGTAGGGGAACCAAAAGTGACCTTCTTCTGATGTCATCGTAGACACTGGAACCGGAAGTGATGTCAGCCTGGGTACCGGAGTCGGAAGTGTTGTCAGCCTAGGTGCTGGGACCGGAAGTATCGTCTTCAGCGATGAGTCAGACAGGTTTTCCCGCAGCTGGTGAGCAAATATAACATGAGAAGGTTTAGTACACCTCACCACCCCCTGGTCTGGCGTGAAATTACCTTTGCTTGGTCCATACAATGTCCTCCTACTCGCATGTGAGTGACAAGCATTTAAAGTTGTGCAGAAGAGAGCAACCAGGTTGATCCCAGGACTTAGGGACATATTCTTTTATGACTACATTGAGAATTAAACATATTTGGTCTAAAGCAGAGGAGATTGCATGGGGACCTAATCCAGGTTTTCAAAATTCTCAAAAGTATGGATAAAATAGATCCAGCAGAATTCTTTCAATGAAAAAGTGAATTACGCACACCAGAGGAAATTAAGGGGAAGTATATTTAGGACTGAATCCTGGAAGCACTTCTTCCCTGAAAGGGTTGTGGGAATCTGGAACAAACTACCGAGTCATGTGGTTAAAACAGAAACCTTGCAACCATTAAGAAGTATCTTGATCAGATATTGGGACAGCTCAGCTTTTAGCTAAACAAACAAGCCTGTTGGACTGAATGTTGTCCTCTCATTGTCAACTTTCTTGTGTTGTGTGCTCTCTATGGACCTATGGTGAAGGAGGTTAGGACCTGGGATTGTCAGTAATTCAGGAATACACATATTTCTTGACCTATATGAAATGGCCTCTGGGGAGCTGTACATTACATTATCCTTTTTCTTGTCCATCATGAAATTGTGAATCCTAACTAACTGTGCTGTGAAAATCCTAAACTAAAATGTTTTCAGGATGCAATTATTATAGTGTAGCAAATTAATAGACAACAGAAAATAATAATTGTAAAAAAATGGATATTCCCTATTGAAAGATAATCACAAAACAAGGTGATAAGCCATGCCATACTCTGTCTAATATGTTTGGAAGCTGCTACTTCAAAAGGTGCTATTTGCAAAGGATATGCAAGCAAGTATGAGTAGGGAAAGATCAGGTTCAAGCAACATCAGCAAAGATTAAACCAAAGCACTCTAAATATCACACCACTGGCGCATTTATTTAATTAATCCAGAATGATTTTATGAGTCACACAACCATGATGCTGCCCATCCAGTCCTCACCTACACCTCACCCTGTGACTTGACCAGTTGGTGCTCCAGCTGTAAAAACAAAAAAAGTAATATGTGGATGGAAGTACTCTTATAAATGACCTTTAAATGTGTTGTGGAGGACTGCCGGCTTCCCATGCCGGTCCTCACCCCCAGGCCACCAGGAGGAGCTCTCCCGACAGCAGGATCATGCCCCGAGGTCCAGCAGGACCTTATGGACTCTGTAGTGTTTATACACAGCCCTGCTGGATACCTTGGGGACCACCAGGAGTCGCTGTGGGGGGACTTGTGGGCTCTATTGTGCCTTATGACCCGGGAGTACGTCACGGTCACGTGATGGGAAGGAATGGCGTGCTCCCGGGGTGAAGTAAAAGACTGATTGCCCTGACCCGGAAGGAATAAGGAACTGTGGACTGCTGGGACAGGAACACCTCCGGGTCAGGGGCTATAAAAGGACGGTGCCTCAGTCCAGACACTGAGCTGTGCTGGGTGGGAGAGGAGCAAAGTGTCTGGGCGAGGAGGAGTGATTAGTGTTTTGTTATTGGTGTTTAATAGTGATTTAATAGTTAATGAGTAGTGTGGAAGGTGCTTGGTGCACTGTGGAAGAAAATAAAAAGTCTTGGACTTTTACCTGGTGTCTGGAGTTGTACCTGAGGGTTCAAGGGAGCACTAGTGCCCCCTACTGCCACAGTGTTTAGAAGTGATTTCCAAATAAGAATAATAATAAGCTGCAATTGACCCTGAGTATTTTTTACCTTGTGCTTACAGGGACAATAAACATTAGGGAGGCAGTGCATTGTAATGGCTATGGCACTGGACTTTAAATGATGACGTTGCCGGTTCCTCTCTCGGTCAGTCTGTCTTTAAATTGTAAAAATAAAATTGCACTGTTTGGTAGTTACCTGGTCAAGGCATGAATCAGATATACAAATAATACTGTATGCTGTGAATGGCTCATTTACTGTATCTGTTTTTAAATTCACACAGCTGAATTTAGTAGGTTGGAGCCTGTCCCAGCGACATCAGGCACAAGGTAGGAGCCAGCCCTGCCTGCAATGCTAGCCTATCACAGAGCACATCCAGGCACACATTCATAATCATTCACACCAGGCCAGTTCTGTGCCAATAAATAGCATAACATACACATTTTCATAAAGTGGGAAGAAACATACAAGCACATGCTGGTACACAGATGAATGTGAAAATGTACGCATAACAATTGACCTTGTCCGGTTTTTTAGAGCTGTAATACAGAGCCATTGTTCTGCCATGCCCCTCTCCACCAAAAGATTACTTACTACATATGAATGCTATCACCAGTGTATTTTGAACCCATGTGCTCTGCTAGTATGAACAAGTGCTTGCATCTCTTTTTTGTGGTGTGCTATTTTATGGCAATTCAAAGTTCTGCAAATGTTACACTGTGAATCCAGGAGATTTTTGTGCATTCCAAAGGCTAAGGGGTTTAAAGGAGTGACGGACGCTGGTCCTAATGTCTCCTGGCCTTAGTCAGGAGAAGGAAATTAACTTTTCACATTAACTGTGACAGTTATAAAATATGAAAAATTCCAACTGACTGTCCTTGCTGATTTAGAGTCTCCTAGGAAATTAGAATGTCAGAAACAGCTGGAATTATAAAAAGACGTTTGTGTTGCTGTTTTTTTTTTCTTTAAATCAGGGCTGACAGGAAAAAAAAAAACTTGCAAAAGCAGCAAGCTCTCTTATCAAAAAAGCCAAATTTGCAAAATGCTGATAAGCACACAGAAGGTTTCTGAGAAAATATTATTGATACAACAAACAATATAATGAGCAGAGTGACTTAGACCAAAGGAAGCCGTAGCCAGACAGCATCACTATGCTAAAGACTGAATTTTTAGATCCCACTTTTTAAATTGAAATTTTACATAAAAAGTAAATTATTAATAAACTAACATTTATTCATTCCTTTATTCCTTCATTCATTTTCCAAAGCCATTTATTTTTGAAGTTGGAACTTATGTAATCAACAATTAAAAAATATAAGTAGATGCATGTGGTAAATCCATGAAAATGTAATAAGGTGTCACTGAAATTAAATATTCAAGAAGGATGAATATAATAATGAAGATATGTAGAAGAGATCAGAAAGGACAAAAAATAGGTTTAAGAATGTAATGTTATATTACTTTTCAGCTGTGCATATAGCTGGTGTAGTCTTTGTAGAAAGTAAATTTCCACTTGAAGAGTACAAAATAAAGTAAAATAAAAACAATTAAAGATACAAAATGTATGCATCAGTGACAGGAAGACTAAATGAAGGTAGCAGCACAACAACTCCTAACATACCCTAAATTTCAGCTTGGAGGAGAAGAAGATACAAATGAAGACCTCTTACCTGGTCCTATGTGACCAAAACTAAGTGCCAGCCTCAGACAACTAGTTTCTAATCAGCTCACAATAACCCTCTAAGTACTATAAAAAAACAATGCCACACAGCAAAACACGAGGTGCAAAATACATAAAAAAAGCAAGAATTATCCTGTCGGGGAACAGATCCATGCCATAACTTCAGATATGTTTGCACTCCCTCGTGGATGCAAGGTATTTTGAAATTATACATTTTTCATGCAGCTCTTAATGGAACTTCTAGTTAATTATATCTGAGTATGAGGTTTTGATACCCAGAGAACCTGAATTTAATGTCTGTGTTATGGTATGCTGAAAAGTTCCTAATTTTTAATGATGCTACCATTTTGGTTATTGTTATGACTATCTCCATTGAAATGTTCTCAGCATTCCTTGGAGTGGAATCCAAACTTGACAAAATACTCTAAGATCACAACTGAAAAAACTTCAATTTTCTCAATTTCTGGTTAATAATTCTTTTGCTCTTGTTTTTTGACTCCAAATTTTTAATTGTGCTATTGAATTTGATGAAAGATCTGTGACTCCCAGTTTTGACTTTCGCCCGTCCCTTGACTATGCATCTTCAGGACATTTTTCATTATTTTTTGTTACTGTCTCTTGGATGTCAGTATACAAGGACACTAGCATAAGCTGCAAGAATCTGTACATTTAAAAAAAGGACCACTCTTGTTTCCCAAAGCAATTTTGGGATTTGGTTGGAAAGGAATCAGGGTCTTAAGATTTTCTTGTTTTTTTTTTTCTAGATTTAGAGAGTCCTTATTTTGGCCCATGGGAAAATCTGTTTTGTTTTTTTTTTTTAATTTTGCTATTGTTTATTACATAAGTACACATTCAAGAATGCTCAGGAGTGTCCTGTTAATGGTGACACGTTCATAGACTGTAGAATGTCCAGTTTAAGAATGTACTGTTTTTACCTTGGAACCTCTGGAGTTTTATTTTCTCCAAGTTTTTATTTTCTTCTCCTCCATAACCATAGTTTCTGTTATTAAGCTGAGCATTTTGATTCTGTTTTTACTGTTTTATATAACTTGTTATAAATTACTGACCTTTTGTAATTTTGTTTAATCTGTTATCATTGTAACACACTCTGATCTACTTTCATGTGTGAAAATGTGCTATATAAATAAATGTGGTTGTTTTTAGTTTTCATCTTATTATTTATTTTTAACATTCTTATATTGGTGTCACTGCATCGTTATTTTTCTCTCGCAGTCACCATTTTGTGATCTCTTTCATGGCCTCTGCCATACTGTTTTTGTTAACCCTGCTCTTGCTGCTATGACGTGGTCACCATTTATGTGATGTGTGATATCATTACTTCACTGCTCCTCTTGTGCAAGCAAGTTTGGGGAATAAAACAAAACAATTTTCACGGTGCTTATAATACTGAAGACTTTCACATTTCCTAGGACCTTTGCATATTTTCTTTTGAATTTTACTTTGAGGTTTGCTGTTTGAGTCTTCTTTTGATCTTGTGATTTTGGCCTTTGCCTTTTTTAGACCACGATTTTACTTTCATCTCTCATTACTATCTATTGCTTTTTCTTGTGGCTTCATCCAGGCATAACAGAATGCATTGAAAGTTATCATTAGCTAGAGTCTAAATGAGCCTGGACTAATGAGTAAAGAAAGTAAAAGAAGTCAAGACTAAGACCAAGAGACAGGAGGTGAGATGGGGTTCTTTGCTGTGGTACTTTTCATCTTTTTGAGAAAAGCAAGTAGGTGAGCTGCCTTACCAAAAAGACAGGGGATGTATCAAACCCAGAGTAATAGAGATGGTGGTATTGTTTGCGTTCTCTGTCTCTCTCCTTTAGATTTAACACATTTCATGCACTTAATTTTGGGTGCAAATCCCTTTACTTTGATAAATGTCTTATTATAACAGTGTGAATGGACTGGTCTTTTATTTTTTTTTTTGCAATATTTAATGATGTATTTATGACAAGTGCAAAAGTCTGAAAGATTATCCTGTTAATGGTGATACATTCATGGACTGCAGAATGTCCGGACAGGGCTGGACCAGAGGAAGTTGAGCACCATTTTGACCATGCAAGAGACAAAGTGTGCTTTCATACATTCAAGGATTTGTACTCCTTTCACCCCGGCCTTCTTACAATTTTATTGTGTCAATTTTGTTTCCACTGCTGCTGTGCATAGATTTTGTGTTTTGGTTGAATGGTATGATTGGTTTATTTGCTGTTTTAGGTGATGTGCTACAGTTCTGTCAATCCCAGAGGAATCACTATGTTTGCAACACAAAATGAGACAAGGGAAAGGCTGACTAAAACAGGCAGTATCACAAATAAGTGCATTATGTGATGACCCGTCTGTTATTTTTACAGAATATTTGCAGGATTTCTGGTCTAGGTGGAATAATCATCGTTACTGCCTGAAGAATTGCCACCACAACACTATTATGGGCTTTAGATGGAAATCCTTACCATAGTTTGGGATTGTATAAATTACATTTCATATAGTCATACAAAGGAGAACACAAGGGCACAGTGGTTAGCCCTGCTTCATCACAATTCCAGAAGAGAGAGTCTGAATCCCTGTGTGGTCATTGTCTCTATGAGTTTGGCATCTGCACACGTTTTGTGGGATTTTGCTCCGAGTATTCTGCCTTAATCTCACATTCCAAAGATATGTGTGTTAACTGACAATTCAAAATTTTAATTTTCAGTTCATGACTGAAAACCACCACCCAGGCCCTCCCGTCTTATGCAACACTGAAGTAAGGACAGTGGATGGATAGACAGTGTAGCAGAAAAAACATAAAATTGTACGTATGTGTGTGTTTTACTATTATTCTGTGTGCGAATGTATGAGTGATCTTGGTGTGTGTTTTCTGTGAAATCAAGGTATTATGTACCTATCATGTCCTAAACAGTAACTAAGGGAACAATGAGATATTTGCAATTAAATATATTGTATTTGTTAGGAATTTATGAGTAAAAGTTTATCTTTAGAGATAGCTAAATATATTGAAGTCATTTAACATGATAACTATTTTGGGACCTTTAGATAATATTATGAGCCATAGGTATGTTACTGAAAAATACCATTTATCTGTGTGTTGATTGGTTGAAATTTAGATGATTTTAATATTTTTTGCAGATTAACTTATCATATTTTAGACTTTCATTCTATCATTTCAATAGTCAGTTACAGTGAACTTGTAGAGTGCTGTGACCTGATGCCTACAAGCCTGTGGTAGTAAAGGATGTCCACTTTTGGGCTTACTTGTAATGGAGACTCTCAAGTATTCCTTATTTACAGAATATCTTCCCTAACAATAGATAGATAGATGGATAGATGCCTATATAAATAGATGAATGTATGTTGTAAAGGCCAGCCCTAACACAGACAGGCGTAGGACACAAGTTCAAAGCACACAGGGCTTTTATTTTTTCTTTTCCCTTTTGAGAAATGTCTTCCCCGTCTCCCACAAGCACAGCAACACAGTCCCAAACACAAGCACAATAAGCAAACACAATTCTTTTCCTTTTCTTCTTCTTTTCCTCCTCCACTCCTCCTGGTAAGCTTTGTCTCCCTTCTCCTGACTCTGGCTTCCGGAGTAGTCCCTGGTGGCTCCTTTTATACCACACCCGAAAGTGTTCCAGGTGCTCGATGACCTATTTCCGGCAGTACTTCCGGGTATGGCGGAAGAGCTGCTCTGTAGGGCTCAGCAGCAGCTAAAGCACCCCCTGGCGGCACCCATGAATCACAACAGGGCTGTATTAAACTCCCATGAAGCCCTGCAGGACTCCTAGGCATCACTGCAACCCAGGGGAGGTAACGCTCTGGATAGGCAGGCTCCCCTGGTCCTCCCAGCGTGGAGGCGTCCTGGCAAGGCAAGATATACAGAAGTATAGATAGATGTATACATTAGTGTTTTTCAGACTCAGACCAGTATATTTTAGAATTGACCATAATACAATGAATTAATTTCAGGAATTAGTTCTTTAATTTGGAAATGTCTCTTAGCCTAGCATACACATCTTCGTTACATTGGAAGAAACCGTTTCTGCTAGAGGAAGCCCCTGTGAACATGAGTAGAGCATGTAAACAACATTTGAGAAAAGGAGTGGAAGGCAGCCATGCACATCATTCACTCCAGGTCCATATGCACAAAGCATTTAATTATTCAACTTAAAATCTTTTATTGAGCACATCTGTCTCATTTAAAATTGTCCAAAATGTTTGCAGGACAAGATCTAACCTGTGAACGTTACAATCGAGCTCCAGCCTCACTAGGCCACAGATTGGCTGAAAGTAGAGAAGGACAAACAAACTGTTTGGCTACTACTGGCACGTTGACTTATATGCTCAACTGGAAGAATCCCAACCCATCTCTTTTAAGTCAGTGGGTAACTTATGTTATATATTATTTGAAATTGGGAAAAATTAAATTCACACTGAGAGGATCTGTTCAAACATTTCTTAAAACCTGGCAGGATCTAATCAATAACATTTTAGAATAATTATTTATATTGGGGAGAAGGACTTCTTTCCCTCTTTACTACTCTCAGCGTTTTACTCTGGCTGTTGACAAGATTGTATGGAACATTACATGCTTTTAATAAATTAAAAAAAAATAAATACAGTCAACCCTCGTTTATTGCGGTTAATCCGTTCCAGACTCTGCCGCGATAAATGAATTTCCGCGAAGTAGGATTCTTTATTTATAAATCGAATATTTTCGCAGTTAGAGCATAGAAAACCTGTTTACGACCTTCTAAATACAGTAATCCCTCCTCGATCGCTGGGGGGGTCTGGAACTGGTGAAAATCCGCGAATTAGAAACCATATGTTTGTATGGTTATTTTTATATATTTTAAGCCCTTATAAACTCTCCCACACTGTTAACATTATTAGAGCCCTCTAGACATGAAATAACACCCTTTAGTCAAACGTTTAAACTGTGCTTCATTACAAGACAGAGATGGCAGTTCTTTCTCACAATTAAAAGAATGCAAACATATCATATCTTCAAAGGAGCGCCCGTCAGGAGCAGAGAATGTCAGAGAGAGCGCTCGCTAAGAAAAGCAAACAATCAAAAAATCAATATGTGCTTTTAAGTATACAGACGCACCGTGATAAAGCGGCATTTTGTAGAGGAGCGTCCTATCTTCTAGGCAAACAGCCACTGTGTAAACAGCCCCCTCTGCTCACACCCCCTCCGTCAGGCAGAGAGTGAGAGAGACAGAGAGAAGCAAACAAAACAAGCGCCACGCTGGAAGCATATCTTATAGCATTGAGGAGTTTTAGTTAATATGTAATACATGCTCTGATTGGGTAGTTTCTAAGCCATCCACCAATAGCGTCCCTTGTATGGAATCAACTGGGCAATCAAACTGAGGAAGCATGTAACCTAAATTAAAAGACCCATTGTCCAGAAAGCGCGAACCAGCGAAAAATCCGTGATATATATTTAGTGTGCTTACATTTAAAATCCGCGATAGAGTGAAGCCGCGAAAGTCGAAGCGCGATATAGCGAGGGATTACTGTAATCATTTGGAAATGTCACTTAGCCTAGCATACACATCCTCATAATATGGGAAGAAACCTTTTCAGCTGGAAGAAACCCCTGTGAACATGAGAAGAGCATGTAGACAGGTTCAGAAACTGAACTAAAGGTCCCGAAACTCTAAACAAAGTACTGAAGTCAGATAGAATTGATTCACTCAGTCCTAAGTTGTAATTTCTCTTATTAAGGAGAGCTAAACCCAGAGGCGTAGCGTGGGTGTCAACCGCCCGGGGCAGAGGAAAATTTCGCCACCCCCTTATTTAGGTATTTCAATTTAAAAGACTAAAATATGCAGTAATTCTTTGTCGCCCCCTAAAAGTGCAGCCCGGGGCGGGGCGCCCCTGCCGCCCCCACTATGCTACGCCACTGGCTAAAGCACTCTGTGACACTAGGCAGGAACCAAGATTAAATTGTTTTGCTAGGTCCTTGCTCTTAAAATGATTTCAGCATGGGACAAGTAACAAAGTGGCAGGTGCTGCTGCATCCTAATTTCCAAATGGAGCAGTGGACAACTGATTGCTAAATGGCAACTCCAAATCTGTCCTCTGCTTAAAAAGGTTTTCTGACTCTCTGAAGGTTAGCTGCTGCAAGTGAAGCAGTTCACATGCCTCAAGGCTTTGCTCACACTTGAGGAGGAGGAGGAGGATAGATTGGCTGATCTGTCTAGTCTGGCATGTTCACAAGGATAACTGAACTTTGTTTAAAGACATCAATTAAGTGGCAGTCAGCTGTCATTACAGAATGGATTTACAGGATACTTAACTAGTAAAATGTGACAAAATGGTGAGCAAACGCATCATTTAAACATTCATTAATATGAACAGAAGGAACTTAATTTTTCTTAGTCAGAAGACACCACTGGAAAGCAAACAACTCAGAGGTGCGGGTAGGCTGAAGCTCAATTCAGCTGTGCTCGGTAATTGCAGTTGATTAACTGTACTGGGGGTTCGGCGGCATTTGTTGGGGGTGGGCGTATTCACATTTGAGTCTAATTGAATCGTAAAGTTGCCTTTGAAGGAAAAGGCAGCAAGTTGTGACGACAGACAATGCTCTACTGCTGGGTGTGTGGGCTGCTTCTTGACTTAGCCTTGCAGGAAGGTGCAGCGTAATTGCACTTTAATGGATTTAGGACCATACGGTGACTGCAGAAGTATCGCTGTAATTGACGCTGACATTTCTGTTAAGCTGTAGCCTAACTTAATACAATACATCACAGTTGGTTTTAGTTACCCCATTAGAGTCGTCTGTGTGCTGACAAGTCGTTGCAGTCTGCAAGCATAATTTACTGCCTTCATGTCAGTACCGAGCGGTTGGTATTGTTATGGAAACCAAAAGAGTCCTTTAAGGAGCACATGTGTAAACTCTCTGTTGTCAGTGTCACTGTAATTTATTGTCAGGAGTGGATACTGATTTTTTTTTACTTCTTAAATACTGTCCTGTAAAGGAAGCTCTCACCAGGATTAGTCAGTAACCCTTGTTTACTTACGTAAATCACTGTGACATAAAGGTTTAGGCAGCGTTTCTTGTGACAGCATAGCTGTGAAAAGTCCCGTGTACAATTTACTTGTGCGGTCATGAGCAGCAAGCAGCCTGTATAATCTCTTATGGTGTTCAGCAGTAGAAGGCTGTTTGGACTGGAATGTGCTATTTGAACCAAAAAAAAATAACCTTTAGTCAAAGCAATAGAAGATCACGGCCCCCCTACATGCTACACTGTAGACTGCCAATTGAGTTTGGCTTGTTAGCAACTAAGAGGAACTGCTAACTCCATCACTCACTGGGTCAGAGTACAGCGGCCATGCAAACGAGTCTTGTTCTTAAGAGGTCCCAGAAACTGTTCAGTCATTCCACTACAAACCCTTTCATCCTATAAAGTGAACATGTCTAGCTTTCATTAGAAGTGCTAGTTTAACTTGGTGGGAAGGTGAGGCTGCTGTCATTTTGTGGGATGTGAATCTGCCTTTTTCTATTACATTAATCTTATATGGCAGATTTGAAACAAAAATAAACAAAACAACTTTTTATTCATTTCCTTGACCACTAAGTATAAAATAATTTAACATTAATTTGCAAACAGTGAAATGTTGATGCTGGATGCATAAGACACAGTTCTTGGCAAGCCTCCTTGGCCCATGTGTGATTCTGTCACATATTGTTTCAGCACTGACAGTAAGGTAACAGCCTCCTCTGTGATACAGGGCTAGGATTCAGCTTTGAAGCTTATTTCCTCCTTAGGCTTTATTAGAAAAGAAATGGAAAATAAGCTGCCAGCTGTAATCTAACGTTCTGCTCTGATGATTACATGGCTGCAGCACAAGACTGCAAGTGTGTGTTTTCAGGTTTAGGCTCCTTATTAATAGAATGCTACAGTCTAATGAAGCCGTAAGGTTATTTATTATCACATACTGTTGTGTATTACATGATAAAGAAATGCAGTGGCTGTAGTCTTAAACTGTGATGCAGGCATAAATTTAGTTTTGTGTTTTTTTGTAAGGAAATTACATAAAAAAATTCTTGCCTTGAACAATATCTTCTTATACTGTACTTTAATTTTATGGTGGTGTGTCATGTCATATGAAACAATAGATTCCTTTGCAAAATAACAGATGTAGAGTTTAAATCAAATGAATGGAACCAACATATTAAACAGACATCAATAAAACATGAAAATAAAATGAATTTTTGTCAGCTGTGCATAAGAATGCTGGTTTCTGGATGCAATAAATATCGAGGTTAATCCTTACTCTCAGAGTGAGATCCAGAGACTCGGTGGCAGAAAGATGAATGAGGGTGGCTAAGAATGATTTTATAAAGGCCTCAGAGGATGTCTTTTATCAAACAAGGTAAGAGTTACGCAGTAGTTGAGAACACTGGCATGTTGAGTTTTGTGAAATTGTAAAGGAGATACATTATGAAAAGAAGCAATGTGGTATTTAACGGTGTCGCTCATAATGTATTATTGTGCAGCAGATAAGATATAACTGAAAATATTAAAAGCATGGCATTTTCATTCCAATAAAGGTACCAGTAAGTAATATAAAACTTTGAAATATTATCAAATAGTAAACCATAATAGAAAGGTAAATCAAAAATGAAAACATAGAGGTTCATAGTAATTTATTACATTTCATTGGAGAAAAACATCTGCATTGATTAAAAAACAAAATACTAATTCATAGATGGCATCAGCTCCTTTTGGGTTACAGCCTTTACAGAAATTCTAGAAAAAATAGATGAAAAAACACAGGAAAATACAAGTAAGTCAGACAGTAAAATGAGAGTACTTGCTACTTGCTGCTAAGCAAACGTTTACAACTCATATTGAAATAGTTGAACAATCGACTTCTGCAGCTGACGAAAATCAACAGCTGTAAAAAGATTTCACTGACAAACCGGCCATGCTGGAAGATAGATATAGAAAGAACAACATCAGAATCAAAGGTCTCCCTGAAAATCATGAAAGTCCAGACCCAGTGAAATTCATAGCTGAACAATCCTCTAAAATATCTAGAGAGGACTTCAAATTGGACACCGAGATCTCAGCAGCCTGCCATATACATGGATTAAATGGCTCAAAACTGAGAAGCCTAATTGTCCGTTTGGACAAATTACAGGCTAAAGAAAACTTCATCTGCCTTCTCAGACTGCAAGAGGAGAGTATGTTTGAATATAACTACATTTGTGTTTTCCCATATTTCTCCCCTGCAACAGCTGCTAAATACGCCACATTCTACAGCATTAAACAGCACCTATGCGCAGCCGAAATCAGATACAGCCTCTTGTCCCATGCCAAACTGAAGGTGGATATTGAAGCTCTCCAAATGAAGCACACAAAGATCTAAGAAGACTGATCCCGACATCCTTTTGAAAAACGATCATGAGTCATACTGTGTTCTGGCAAGGCAAAGACGATTCTGCTTACAAGTTACAACCTGGACAATTTGTAATGCAACATTTGTCATAACTATACATTTAAGTTCCTTTTTGGCCACATTTCCTTTATTTTTTTTGTAAACTTCAATTATTATATTACAGTAATCCCTCCTCGATTGCGGGGGTAGCGTTCCAGACCCCCCACGATAAGTGAAAATCCGCGAAGTAGAAACCATATGTTAGTATGGTTATTTTCATATATTTTAAGCCCTTATAAACTCTCCCACACTGTTTATAAATATTCTCTGCACAGTTATACAACATAAACCCTTTATATTCTCTTACATATTAGGTAAGATTCATTGAAATTATGTATGTAAACACACAGTAAAACCTAAATATTATTTTAAAGATATTGAGTGTCTCCGATATCACATACAGTATGTTACAGCCATTACGACAGACAGGCCACCAGCAATAAATACGTACAATGCAAGAAAAATTGTATACAGTAAATGTGTGTACAGTGACATTAAACGCACGTACATGTACTAAGTACTGTAAGTAGAAAATTAATTATGGTTTCTCACCAACAATGACACGATGACTTGTCCAATAACGATTAGTTTAATTTTACTGCACAACAAAGGAGAGCATTACAGCCCTTCTAAAGGAGCCTCTTCAGGTGAGTGTGTAGCACCGCCGTTGTTCTTCTTCCGGCAGTCTTCAATCCAAATCCCTAAAGCAGATTCCATCCAGACTACTGCCTTACTACATCACTTACAACTCGTTTTATGCCCTGGTTAAAAGGACACTGTGGCCGTAGATCTTATATTCCTTTCCTACTTTTTAAATAAAAAGAATTGTGGCCTCATTGATGCCGTAATGGCGTCCTACAGCGGTGTAGCTTTTCCCTTCCTTCAACATATCCAAAACGTTTACCTTTTTGGCAATCGTTAACATCTTCCGTTGGCACTTGGGCATGGCCCCTGAAGCAGTAGCAGGAGCAGATCGTTTTGGAGCCATAATGAAGGGCTTGACTATGCACAAAAGAGCACAAAAGTTAACTATTTACACAGCGAAACAAGTTGATGCTGAATAAGCGAGACAAGACTTCCTGGTTAACGCTGCGGAATCGATTTCAGAGCTCCATCGCTGAGCCATTCAGCACACAGGAACTTAACTGCGTGCTCTGATTGGTTAGCTTCTCAGCCATCCGCCAATAGCGTCCCTTGTATGAAATCAACTGGGCAAACCAACTAAGGAAGCATGTACAGGAAGTAAAAAGACCCATTGTCCACAGAACCCGCGAAGCAGCGAAAAATCCGCATTATATATTTAGATAAGCTTACATATAAAATCCGAGATAGAGTGAAGCTGCGAAAGTCGAAGCGAGATATAGCAAGGGATTACTGTATATTGAAATTTCTTTCATTGAATATATGTACATTTTGGCAAACACAATGTAACTAGCTATTTTTGTTTACTTCATACCCTTGGTTTATTGTATTGGAAATATACTATCATGCATTATCTCAGTCTCCATGGGAGCTACAGTATTTAACATCATTCCCTAAATTTATTGTATTGGGACTGTTTAAGATCATATCCTAGTTTATTGTATTTGGACGGTACTATCAAAAGATACCGCAAATTTAACTTTTTCTACATCACTGCTGGGTTGTTTGTTTTGTTCTGGATGTGCTCTGTCTCTAGGCATGTCAGAGGACTGGGACTTCGTGAAGTGTGGCCTACATCTCTTGGGGAGACAAAATGGGTGGGGCATGGAGGGGGAAGAGAGGAGATCTTTGCCAATTCTTATTTATAAATTCTTTCTACCCCAATAACCATTAGTGCCAATTCAACAGTAGGCTTCATAACCATAACATCTGGCAATAATGTGAAACCTAGGTCAAAGCTATCATACAATATGTAGAAATGTACTACCTTAAAACTACAAAATGTCAACAAAAGTTCAGAAGCAATGTTTTTATGACCAAAACAGTGATCTTTATGAGCTGGAATGTCAAAGGTCTCAATCATGAATTAAAGAAAACGAAAGTATTCACTCACTTAACAGGTTTAAATGCCAAGATAGTATTTTACAGGAGACTCACTTAATAAGTAAAGACCAGGGGCCTCATGTATAACGGCATGCATACAATTCACACTATAACATGGCATATGGACAAAAGCAGAAATGTGCTTACGCACAAAAAGTCCAGATGCATAAATCTGTGCGTACGCCAACTTCCACGTTCTTCTGCTACATAAATCCTGGTCAGCGTGAAAGTAACACACATGCATGCGCCTACTGTCCTGCCCCGCCTCCTCCCAGAATTACACTTTTTTGAATATGCAAATCATTATAAATAGCCCTTAAGCTCAGCCTTCTGTGAAAAGGCAATGGCAAAAGCAAGAGGGAAAATAGAAGAATTTCAGCGAATACCAAGTGGAGGCAAAGAAAAACATACTATTTGTTGGTTTAAATAGTGGTATAAACAACAAAAGGAAGTTGATCAAGTGACATAGCGTGTCGGAGAAACTCGAAAGCTCACATTCACAAAGTCGTACAGATATGAAAGTCGCCGTGAAAAGGCGAGTCGTATCCCACTGTCCGAGTGTCATATGAAAGCTTATTTGGGTACAGAGAAAAAAAAAAGCAGACAGTGGGGAAAAAGCATGAAATGTCAACTGTAATCTCTAAATTTCCACTTTAATCACATAGTTTATTTTGTCATTAAAGCAGAACATCATAAACTTCATCTTAAATTGTTTAATTTACTAGTTTCTCAATCCCATCATAACTAAAGTAGCACGTTAAATGCTTTGTTTTGTATTTGGTCTTCTATGTGCTTTATGTGTGTGAATCACTATGTACTTCCGGGCTTTCTCTTCCTTGGACAGGACACAGAATCCATTACATTCATGATATTACAGCTCTCTGAATAGTTAAAATACTGAGATGTATACGTGATATCATTTTCATGATGGTATGAGTTAAAGCATGTTACTAAACATGGGAACATGGTGGCGCAGTGATTGTTCATGTCTCACGCAGGATGCTTGCTGCGCCATGTTATACCTTCGATGAAATACTTTATTGTAGCAGTACTGTCTCTTTCAAACGTACTAACCATTATTTCCTGTCCTTACTTTTCTTTCTCCAAATACCCAATCACCACACAATCAGCTCTGTAATAGACATTAAGCTATCTGTAAGCTTAGAACACCAATTCTTCAAAACTTTTAAGGAACATTGAAATATCTTCGTAGTACATGTTTAATTATTCTATCCATCTATCCTTCTAGTATTGCGTCAGCACCAGCAAGAATATAGTGGAGGCAGGAGCAATCCGTGAACGGAATGCCAGCAGCTCGCTAATGCTGCGCCACCGTATAGTTAATGTTAAGTTTTATCTGTATAATATAATAAACATATTTTGCTGCATTTCATCTTAAAAATGATATCATCATAATATGTAAATACGCACTTTACAAAGTGGCTCAGGTTGAGCAATATTATAACTGTAGTGCAAGTTTACAGTGAGGGGATAATACTAATAAGTACAAACAGTTCTACAAGGAATGAAACTGTTTCTGAACTACGAGGTCAGTACAGGAAAGGCTCTGAAGTGTTTGTCATATGAGAGCAGTTCAATAGACAGCATGGCTGAGGCAGCGTGTGCTTGATGCTGTATACCGATAATTCTCTTTCCGATCAGCTGCTGTACAGCTGTGATTCACACTCAGATACAGTGATATAAATACTATGAGTGGTGCAGTGAGAGTACTATGGAAAAAGATGATCCGATGTGGGATCTGAGGTGCAGTGAGAGTAACAACGCTAAAGCAGTTATGGTATTTGGAATAGTTTGACCATTCTGTGGACCATTATATTGTTACAGGTTAATTACAATCAGATGCATTAAACTAATAAACAATATGTGGTTAATTTCAGTGTATTTATAAAGCTGCGTCAGGGATGTGGATCTAAAAAAGAAAGGATAGCCACACATGAACAGTAGCACTGCTTTGACTCTGGGTGCCGCCAGTCTGCAAAACCGAGCACAGAACTTGCGTATGACAGGGTATGACCTACTGTGGAAATGTGCGTGGTTTTATGCCAAGTTTAGGTTTTTAGGTTTTATACATCACAATTTGAACGTGGAAACGTTCTTACGCAACATTTTTGTGCGTACGAACCGTTTATACATGAAGCCCCAGTTTCTGTTGCAAAGGAAGTGGATCAGCCAAATTTTTCTCTCCATCACATTTCACCGGCATTTCAGTCTAGTCAGGACATCCCTCAAATGAAAGAAAGAAGAAGAATAATCTTTTCAGGGCACTACATCCCACGGGACGCTGGATGGCATCTCCCCTGGATGGAAATGTTTCCCTGGATTCCCATAGGGCAGCATGGGACATTGAGTCCATTTCTTCAGCTCTGTTGGGTGCCGTGGGTGCCGCCAGGGGAGCTCACCAAGAACCTGGGGACTATTACTATTACGCCAACCCGGAAGTAGTTCAGAGTCATGAGGACAGAAGCCCGCAGTTCTTCCGGGAGACTTGAGGAAGGACAATGTGGAGTTTGACCCGGAGAAGGAGTACTTCTGGGTCATGGACTATAAAAGGACTGTGAGGAAACCCAGCAGGTCGAGCCGGAGTTGGGAGGGAGTGTGACGGAGCTGCTGGGAGTGGAGGATTGGTTATTTGTATTATTGATTTATTAGAGAATTGTGGAGCGTGCGGTGCTTTGTGCACTATTATTGAAGAATATTATTAAAGAAATTATTCTTGGTGTTTTAAACGTGTGTGCTGGACGTCTGTCTGGTGGGTTCAACGGGGCAACAGTGCCTCTACCGTCCACAATCTATACAAAGAAAACTAGGTGTGTGGGAATCTTAATACACAGAACTATCTTATTTATAGTGTCAGACATAATATGTGATCCTAAAGGACGATATATCTTGGTAATGGGCAATTTCTTTAATATTAAAGCAATCCTGATAAATATTTATTGGCTTAATTTAGATGATAGATATTTTGTCCAAAATGTATTTGCATCTATTCCTAATGTGAAGACTCATAAGATTATAATGGCTGGAGACTTTTATTGTGTTTTAACTCCGTACCTAGATAGATCTTCAGCTACTATAACATCTAATACTGCAAAAATAATTACACAGTTTGTAATGGATCAGAACTTATCAGGAAGTTTTTAAATCCTAACTTAAGAGCGTATTCCTTCTTCTTATAAGTTCATGATTGTTACTCAAGAATTGATTATTTCTTCATGGACAATATTGTTTGCCTATTATCAAATCTTGAAAGTACGACACTCCTCTGATTATGGAGCTTAAATTACTATGCCCTACATACTCATCTTGCAGCTGGCATCTTAAAACCCTGTCATTAATGGATGAGAACAGTACAGAATTCATATCCATGCAAATTGGTTATGTTCTGGAGACAAATGCATCCCCAGAGGTCTATGTAGGAAAACTCTGAAGGCATTTTTAAGAGGACAGATTATTTCATATTTCCCACAAAAATAAATTGCAAACCAAGAAGGCATCTGAGTATGAGCAAAATTAACAGAATACTGTAGATCTAGAATACGCAAGGTCTCCAAATGAGGCTTTTTATAAGAAAAAATAGGTTTTGTAAGAATGTAACCTCTTGACTACTAAAGAAACAGAACAGCTCATCTTTAAATTGCGACATCATAATTATGAACGTGGAGAGAAGCCCCCAATAAGATTTCAGTCCAACATATCCACAAGCAGGAAGTCTGCAGTGCAATAACAGTAGTTACCAACACAGATGGAGTTAAAATCATAGACCATAAAAATATAAACCACACATTTAGAGAGTACTAGAAGTCCTTATATTTTATTCTGTCTAAAGAAGATAAGACACCATTTAATGACGGTTTTTGTCTCATTACAAATACCACAGCTAGAAACTCTTAGTGCTGTGGAACTGGATAAACCTTTGACTCTCTAGATACTATAAACCTAATTCAGAGTGGGAAAGCTGCGGTCCCTTATGGCTACATAGTGAAATTTCTTAAAATATTTTCAAATAAGCTAGCTGTACTATTATCAGCAACATTTATCGAAGCTAAAGACCACAAAATTCTACTTTAATCTTTTCTAAGAAAAATAAGGATTTAGTACAATGTGCATCATACAGACCAATTTCACTACTAAATAATGACATTAACATACCCTCCAAAATTCTAGTTAGAAGGACTGAAAAAGTGCTTCCTTCTGTAATATCACAAGACTAAACCGGATTAATTAAAGGCAAACACTAATGTTTGATATTTGTTTAACATAATATATTCACCCATTAAATCTATTGCCCCAGAGATCATACTGTCTTTGAATGCAGAAAAGGCATTTGATATGGATGAATGGGACAACCAATTCACCACATTGCACAGGTTTGGATTTAGCCAAAACATATGTGCATGGATCAAACTACTCTATACTAGTCCACAAGCCTCAGTTCATATAAACAATATTATTTCAGATTACTTCAAACTAGAACGTGGTACTCTACAAGGATGTCCCCTATCACCATTACTCTTTGCAATTGCCATTGAGCCATTGGCTGTTTACTTTTAAAGCGATTCAGAGCTAAAGGGGATTTTCAGAGAAAGACTTGAAGAGAAAATATCACTATATGTAGATGATATGATACTATATGTATCTGACCTGCAAAATTCTGTCCCAGCAATCCCAAAAGCACTAGCAGATTTTCAAAGGATATCTGGACTCAAAATTAATTTGAATAAAAGTGTGCTTTTTACAGTGAACTCTCTAGCACATAATATCAGACTGGACACCTTTCCATTTATCTTAGCAGATATCACAAGTAAATATAAAGGTCTTTTTCAACAAAATTTTGCCGTCTGCATGGAAAGAACTGAACAAGATGTGAATCGATGGTCCACACTCCATCTCACATTAGCAGGGAGAATCAACACTGTTAAGATGAACATCCTTCCCAAGGTTCTTTTTCTATTTCAAACATTAACAAATCTTTTTGTAAAAAATTAGATTCAATCATAACTTAATTTATTTAAAATTCAAAACATCATCAACAGTGGCCTAAAGCAGAAGGGGGCATGGCACGAGCTAACTTTCAACTTTATTACCAGACAGCAAATATACAGGCCATAAAGACCCTGTCATCAACACGAATTGCTGAACATACACAAGACTGGTCTACAATAGAATAGAAATCTTGCATTACTTCTTTATATTCCCAGCTGTGTGCTCCAGTAAATACAAGCTAATATAAATGCAATAATAATCAAATTTACCATCATTCACTAAGAATATGGAACCAATGCAGGAAGCACTTTAAGACAGAGAAGCTCTCATCTGTTGCACCTCTACATGACAACCAATTTTTTTTCCACCCTCTCAAACATACACAGTATTTGATGCTTGGAAAATGTCTGGGATTAAAAGATTTAGAGACTTGTGCATAGATAATGATTTTGCATCCTATGAGGAGTTAAGATTCAAATTTAACTTCTCATCAACAGAATATTTCCACTACTTTCAAGCAAGAAATTTTGCCAAACTGAATCTGCCCAATTTTACTCACCTGCCACCTATTTCTATTCCAGAAGAAATACTGATCAGTCTTGAAGACTCAGATCACATCTCTACAAATTATATAAACATATTAAAGTCTCTTCCTTTCAAAGGTGCCAGAGTACAGCAACAACAACATGTATTTATATAGCACATTTTCATACAAATCTTGTAGCTCAAAGTGCTTTACAAGATGAAGAAAGAAAAGTTTACAAAAAATAATAACATTAGTGAATACTAAATAACAAATAATAAAGTAAGGTCTGATGGAAGGGAGGACAGAAAAAAAAACAAAAAAAAACCCCTCCAAATGCTGGAGAAAAAAAAATTGCAATGGTTCCAAGTCAGTTCTAAATGGCACGGGTAACCAGTGTCGTAACATTAAAACTGAGATGTGCTTGATTTTCTTTTTCTAGTTAAGATTCTGGTAGCTGCATTCTGCACTAGTTGAAACTGATTAATGTCTTTTTTAGGTAGTCCTGAAAGGAGTCCGTTACAGTGATCTAGTTGACTGAAAACGATAGCGCAAACTAGTTTTTCAGCATCTTGCAAGGTTATAAGGGATCTAACTTTTACTATATTCCTGAAGTGAAAAAATGCTGTTTTAGTAATCTGATTAATATGCGATTTAAAATTCAGGTCAGAGTCAATAGTTACCACTAAATTCTTTACCTCTGCCTTGACTTTTCAGCCTAATGGATCAAGTTTATTTCTAATACCCTCACTATATTCATGTTTACCAATACTAAGATTTCTGTTTTCTCCTTATTTACAGTAGTTTAAGAAAATTAAAGACATTGGGTCAGTTGAACCAAGAGTGTCGGGGTCATTAGCTGCTATTGATAAACACAGCTGTGTTTCATCAGCATAACTGTGGTAGCTCACGTTATGCCCCGAGATAATCTAAACTAATGGACGCATGTACTGTAGATCGAAAAGAGCAGTGGACCCAGGATAGATGCTTGTGGAACATCATATAGAATATCATGTGTCTTTAAATTATAAGTACAACAACTAACAAAGAGATTTCTAACGGTTAAGTAAGACTCAGACCAATTTAACACATTACCAGATAGACCCAACCACTGATTAAGGCGATTTATAAGAATGTTGTGTTCAATGGTATCAAATGCTGCACTCAGATCCTAGAGGATGAGAACAGATAAATAATTTCTGTTTGCATTAACCCACAAGTCATTTACTATTGTAACGAGAGCAGTATCTGTATTGTGATTTCCTCTAAAACCTGACTGAAACTTGTCAAGAACAGCATGTTTATTCAAGTGAGCATTTAGCTGCGTAATGACTGCTTTTTCTATAATTTTACTTAATAGATACAATGGGGAAAGGATTTTTTTCTTAATATTTCAAAAAAGAGTAGAATACAGCCATGCATAGAATACACTTTAGCTCCATATGAACAAAGCAATCAATTATTCAACTTAAAACCTTCTATGGAGCACATTTATCTTGATTAAAATGTTCCAAAATGTTTTTAGGGCAAGATTCAACCTGTTAAACGTTGCAATCGAGCTCCAGCCTATTTTGGCCATGCACCAAATTAACATCATTTTGGACAAAAATCATTGTATGCCTATCAGACAGCCTTGGCATCACAATACACTCCTAACCCTTTAATAGCTGTGTTTGTTGGACTCCCAAATGGGCTTTAAGTGGAGGAGGACAAACAGTTCATCAATTGCCTTTACCTCACACTACTCTTGCTCAACTGGAAGAATCCCACCCCACAACTTTTATGTCAGTGGGTAACGGATGACCTATACTATTTGAAATTGGAGTATTGGAGGAGAATCTGTTCAAAACATTTTTTTTAAATTTGACACAATTTAATCAATAACATTTTAGAATAAGCTTCTATATCAGGGAAATGATACTCTTATTTCCTTGCTGCCTTCAAAAATGTGTTTTGCTGGCTGGCTCTCCTCTCTTTCTTTGGGGTGGGGGTTGCGGTTGGTTTTGTTAAGTTTGATTTGACTGTATGCATTGTTATTTGCCTTTAATTTAAATCAATTAAAAAAAGATATATTATTTTGGCTATTTACAATGCCTTTTTGTTGTTCCCTGAGTGCTGCCGTTTTGAGTAGTGGTTACCATAATGTTACTATGCAACATCATCCAGAGGTTCACAATGCTGATGTCATTGTCACAACAGGATAACAAGTCATCATCGTGCAGTTCAGAGTCATCCGAGTTTGTTGGTAGAAACAAAGAAAATCTCATTGTAGTTGTGGTTAGTGTGTAGGATTTATGTTACTATATTATACTTCATGTTTTTGGGAAAAGATTTTGATGTTTAAGTATAGTTTTGAATTGATGAAACATAAGACAGACCTGTTAACTAATATATTGGGTAATGTTCTTGACATTTCTTCTCCTAATCACTTCCTTCCCTTTAGTTTTGTCTTTCATTGCATTTGGAATAACACATAGATTATGTAGTTTCTGTTCCTGCCCACAAGAATCCTACAGGGTCTTCCAGGAGCTAGAGAGAGAGTGGCACTGATACCATCCTAGTTGCTCAAGACAAATTCTATAAGCTAGTGCTTATTCACTGGCATTTCCAAATACAGAATATCTCCTGTGGTACCTTAGTTCTGTTGGTATATCCCTTCGGAGATAACAGCAATGATGCAGGTCCCAAGAGTAAACTCAATTTCTCTTACAATGGCGTCAGAGCGGGAATGCCTCTTCCCATAGGTAGTATTCAGAGGTATAACAGGCCAGTAACTATGATGCTGCAAGTAGATCTTCCTTAGCTCAGGTGGACACGTACCTTGTTGTGCTTTCCCAGCAGCAGAGCTGTAAGTTTAAGGAGAGGGTTTTGATAAGGTGCTAATGATCAACTTAAAAAATACTGTTTTATATCCCACTATATCATTATACTATAAATTTTGAAATTTTTATTTACAAACCATACAAAGTAAACATGAACTTTTGGATTTTGAAAGAAAAAATAGACATTAAATCCTGCTTTTATAAAAACAAAGTTGAGTTTACTTCATGTTTGTTACAAAAGAACAAAAAGCAGGCGAAATCAAACATGACAATATACAAGCTGTGTTATAAAGAGAGGCAGTTTAGGTATCTTAAGATTTTAAAAAAACACTGCATTTCTTTCAAATAGGTAGCCAGTCTACTACAAAACATAAAGGAAAACTGATTTTCTTTTGGTATTACTGCCTGTAAGATGTTGCAGTAATTCAGATATTCTAATTGCCTAGGACTGCTTTATTGTGGTAAGAATTAGAGCTCCAGGTCACATTCTGCTCATTTTCTTCCAACGAGATTAATGAAATATAATGGAACGGAGGGATAAACTAGAAATTAATCATTTTCTGATCAAATGAATTAGTATTTTGTGTAATCTTTTCTAGCTAGAGAAAAAATAGTCATTGTGACTTACAGCATTTGAAGCTCAATAATTACAATTTTCTTGCCAATGTGTTTATTAAAAGATCAATTAACCTGCCACTTATTATGTATTTGGCTGGTGTCACACCAGAAAGCTCAATTTACAAGTCACACTGAAACAATAGTGAGGTGAAGCTATCAAGAGGGCTATAGCTTCAGGTGTTGAAATGTGTGTTTTTGAAGTGCTTGTAACCATTATAATCAACAGACTGAGCTACATCGTTGTGTGTAACATTTTCTGTTAATTACATGGCCATGGCATTCTCTGCCAGGAGATTTAAAAACGAGTAAAGCAGATTGATTTTAATTTTATTTGGAACAACTGGAAATGGTCTGTATACTGGCACAGGCAGCACTGCTACCTGTCATGTGGACCCCATATTTGTGTGGGCTTTTTGCCTCATTTCAAAGATAAATTTTGATTGGGATTTTCCCATTTTGACTGTATACACTGCATGATGATTGGTGGCAAGAATTGTTCCAGTCTGATTGTTTACATGTGTGTACGCGAAAATCAACAATTGCCCTATCCGAGTGCGATTTGTCTCACTTACTGTGTGGGTACATTCTGACCATGCAAACCAAGGTGGGAAAATAGATGGAAGACTGCATATAGTAGGTTTCTATTAAATTATTGTAGAAATATTGAATATTTTATCTTCCTTTAACTGAGTTCACTTAGGGTCATATCAGATAACATCCTCAGTCAAATTTTGATCCTACAGTTAAGTGATAAGTGGACCAATTCACGTACAATTGAATTTGCAGCAAAACAATGAGTTCAATTCATGGGGTAATGAGATCTGAAGCAGAGGCTTTCCATGCGGTGAGATTTTTCCATGTAGTAAACACAGTAATGTGTACAAAGTTGTGTTTTTAAGAAAGCATATTGCATTCCTCCACAGTGATGTAAATGAGAGGCATAAGTAGAATCTCACAAAACCATATTGTTTAAAAGAAGTGGCTGTACTCTACCAGCTAGATACAGACCTGCTCATGAAACAGATTTAAGTGTAAAGTGAAGGCTACAAGAAGGGACCACCATAATCTCTAGAGCTGTGAGACGGCCATCATTCAGTTCTAAAATTGAAGCATGCTTCTATAGCCTTCAGCCTACATTGACATTTTTGAGCAATGATGCGCAGAATGTAAAACTAGAACACCTCATCGATACTTCTGGTGTAATTCTTCTTTTTCCTTAATACATGGTTTTTAATTGTATATTTTGCAATATAGCTTTTATTCACTTTAAATTGGGCTCTGATTAAGTAAGTGGGGGCATGGAAGCCAATTTTCCCAACAATGGTCTAGCACAGTGTTTGTTCTTGTTTTGTGCTTGATGCTGTTCACCACTCTGGATAATAATAATAATAATAACAATAAATAATAATAATAATAATCTTTGCATTTATATAGCACTTTTCTCACTACTCAAGCGGTTCAGTGAGTGTGTAGCCACTTCAGCTGTGACTGATGTGCAGCATCCACCTAGATGATATGATGGCAGCCATTTTTGCGTCAGTAGACTCACCACAAATTAGCTGTCAGGCGGTTAAGTGGTGAGTGAGAGAGCCAATTAGAGACACGGAATGATTAGGAGGCCAGAATGACTACGCTGTTGTGAGCAAATTAGCCTGGACATCGGAATACACCCTACTCTTTACGAAGGATGCCCAGGGATCTTTTATGACCACAGAGAGTCAGGAGCTTGGTTTTACATCTCATCTAAAGCACAGCGCCATTTTTACAGCACAGTATCCCCATCACTGCACTGGGGCATTGAATTCCACAATCAGTGGCTCCACACTCACTGAAGTGCTGGAGTAGTGAGAAAAGTGCTATATAAATATAAAGATTATTATTATTATTTATTGTTATTATTATTATCCAGATTGCTGACCAACAGCATCAAGATCAAACACTGTGCTAGTCCATTGTTGGGAAAATTGACTTCCATGCCCGCACTTACTTAATCAGAGCCCAATTTAAAGTGAATAAAAGCTATATTGCAAAACATGCAGATAAAAACCATGTATTAAGGAAAAAGAGGAATTACACCAGAAGTGTCAACGAGGTGTTCTAGTTTTACAATCTGCACGCCTATCAAAAGTATTCTCCCCCTTGGAGATTTTCACATTTTAGTTTTATACAACATTAAATCAGAGTGGATTAAATGACACTGATCAACAAAAGGCCTCAAAGTGAAAACGGATCTCTGCAAAATGTTCCAAATTAGTTACAAATATAGAACACCAATTAATTGATCATTTAAATATTCATCCCCTTAAAAACGACACCCCTATATCATCACCATTGCAGTCAGTTGGCTTTAGAAGTTCCTTAATTAGTTCATTGGAGATTGCTTCTCTGAGATTTCAATTGATTGTAGTATAAATGCTCCTTATCTGGAATGTCCAGCTTGTGGTGAATCAGTATGGTGGCCTAACTGACACAATGAAGAGAAAATGACTCTCCAAGCAACTCACTGAAAAGGTGACTGAAAAGCACAAGTCAGGAGATGGAGACAAGAAAATATTCAAGTTACTGGATATTTCTTGGAGTCCAGTTAAATCAGTCATTAAGAAATGGCAAACGTATGACACAGCTATAAATCTGCCTAGAGCATGCTGTTCACAAAAAAACTGATTGTGTAAGGACAAGACAAGTGAGGGAGTCCACCAGAAAACCAAACAGAACTCTAAAGGAGTTACAAGCTGCAATGGGTGAGATGGACTAGACTACTAGATACTGTTGGGATGCTTTGCAGCAGGACCTGAAAGGCTTATAAGGGTGGAGGGTAAAACCAATGCAGCAAAACACAGGGAAATCCTGGAGGAAAATCTGATGCAGTCCACAAGAAACCTGTGCCTAGGGAGAAGATTTGCTTTCCAGAAGGACAGCAATCCCAAGCGTAAAGTCAAAGTTACACAAGAATGACTTAAAAAAAACAATGTTATTGTCCTGAAGTGGCCAAGTCAGGGTCCAGATCTCAATCTAACTGAGAATTTGAGGAGGGACATGACAAAGGCTGTTTACTCACCATCAACATGGCTACCTTACAGAGCTTGAGTAGTTTTGCAAAGAAGAATGGGGAAAAATTATAATGTTTTGTTGTACAGAGCTGATGGAGACCTGTGCACCTTGACTGCCAAAGATGTAGCTACTAAATAGTTATTCGAAGGGGTGAATACTTACATGATCAATTGTTTTGTGTTTTATATTTGTAATTCATTTAGACCACATTGCAGAAATCTTTTGACATTAAACCAGCGTTTCTCAACCTTGATGTATTTGCGACCCGAGTTTTTGTAACAGTTTTAATCGTGCCCCCCCTAATGTTTTTTTGAAAGGATCCCACTAATACCAATTTGTTCTTTTTAAATTAATAATATATCATAGATGTATATTTTATTATACTTACTTAACTTTTATTGACATTTATCTAACTCTATATTTATTTTTCTAGTATCAGAATGTAGTTTAAGTTAATTTGTTTTGGTTTCAATAGATGTATTTTTCATATTTTCGATTCTTGTTTTCTTTTTTTCACATCTTTGTGCCCTCCTTTTTGGTACTTCACGCCCCCCTAGGGGAGCCCGCACCACAGGTTGAGAACCACTGCATTAAAGAATCTTTTTCTGTTGATCAGTGTCAAAAATGACAAAATAAACCCACTGTGATTCAATGTTCTATTATAATAAAATGTGAAAATTAACAAGGGTGTGAATACTTTTTATTGGCACTGTAATTTCTAAAATAACTGTTTACCTCATCTGATCTTGAACTTTTCCTTCTTTTGCCATTCCTTCCTCGATCTTCGTTCAAAGATCTTGCTCCTGCAAGTAGCCATTCTTGTACAACCTCCACACATATATGGTGTACTCCTCATGGTGGTGTTTTAGTTGTAACAGCACAGTCTTTGCTAGTGTGATTTTCTTTTATGTTGTTGGGGCCCCTAATCTGTCTAACATTTCAGTGCAGACTGGACATCCAGCTGTTATTAATCTGCTTACTTCAGTCACGTTTCTCATGTTTTACTCAATACTGACTTACTACATTATACTTTTCTGCTTTCTGTTTAAAAGCTTTTAAATCTCTTAATTGTTTTGTTTTTTAAAATCTAAAAAACTATCTTGAAATTTTTTATTTCATGCAGAAAAGTGCACACTTCATCTACATTTTAAACCAAGCTGGGAGTTCTTCTGGTGTGCAGCGTTGTGTGGTATTCACTATATTGAAGTACTTCATCTTTTTTAGAGGTGTAATTGTCTAAACTGTATATATTTCCTGAATCCCCAAGGCATACTCGTTAATGTGTACAAAAACTCTGCAGACACATATCACATGATCTTAAATTAATGGAGTCTGACAGCCTTTCTAAATGTTATCAACTCCTACTGATTTCCGTTAATCTCCCATGAAAATCCAAATCTTTCTCAAACTGTCGGCAAGAGGGAAAAGAAGAAGTGTTATATCGAGTCAAAGCATAAAGGAAAAGCAGGAACAAATGCAAGAAGGTGACAAGATGGTGCAAAATGGGTTGTTTGCTTTGAGATGAATTTGAAAGTTACCAAGAGGGGAAGTGAGAATTAAAAGTTATGAAGGAATCCATTGTATTGAAGGGGTCCTGATAAAATATGTTGAGGGTAATTTTTTACAAATGTTAAAACTGACGCTGGCTTAAATAACTTGTATGTGTTTTTTCCATTTCGTAGTAAGCTTGGACAGGATGACATTCTGGACCAGTTCAGTAAAGCAGGTTCTAGGAAGCTCTAAAGTACCTGACTTCATTTTCAGGCCCTGAACTGTAACATACACCCCAGATGCTGCATGTTCGCAGAAGGAGTAGTGAGTTTTACCATATATTACTGAGTAATACAGTAGGAGTACTGGACAGAACCTCTGAAGTTTGCAGGTTGCTAAACAATCCTACCAGTGAGACCATGGGTTCAAATATCTGTAAAGCCAGGCCTAGAAAGACAACTAACTCTCTTTGCTCCCTCTTGTTTTACCTTAGTTTCAGCTCTTTTTTTGTTTACCACCTCTTAAATGTTTCAACGCCTTTAAAAAGATTTATGGGTCGGCATTTAGGGTATCTGTGACAGGCTGTAGCCCCTTGTTATGGCCTCTGACCTTTTCAATTACAATATGATTTGTTTAGCACATACATTTTTTACACAAAGATATGATTTAAGGAGTTCCATACAATAGGCCAATGTAGCCTATTATAGTGAGATTACAGTCATAAAAACTTGAATATATTGTCTTTTCTAACAATCTTTCACTATATAAATACATTTTTAAGCTGTTCTTTTTTGTTTTCTAATCATTCAAAAACGGCTGAACCAATTTTGTAGTTGGTCCATGTTAAAATAGAGGTTAAATGCCATATTGTTATGAGGGGATATAACGGTAGGGGGGGCGACCCAGAAACCAGCTGTGACGCAGGGAATGCAGTTCCTATCAGGCAGTAGGAGTAGGAAATCGTCATCAGCACACCCAGTTTTCTAACCATCAGAACACGATGTTTAAGACCACAGGTACATGTAACATTTTCTTCTCATCTAATCTGAATAACTTTTATTGTCTTGCTGGATTACAGCTTTTGACTAAGAGTACATCTTTAGTCTCATTGTGGGTTGTGTTTAGCCATTTTGAATTTCTGAAAGACAATGCCGGATACAGTGGCTAGTACGGGCAGTCCCCAGGTTACGTACGAGATAGGGACTGCAGGTTTGTACTTAAGTTGAATTTGTATGTAAGTCGGAACAGGTACATAAATTTAATAAATGCTATTGTTGACTGACTGTAACCAAGTGCTCTGCCAACGAATGATGGAGTTTCACCTCTCTCTGACCTTTTTATTATTTCTACTTTATTTTCAATGGTGATGGTTTTTCTCTTCTTTACTGTATGACTGGCACTTGCATCAGATTTGTATTTCAGAGACATTTTTGAAGGGTGAAGACAAAAGATTAAGATGACGCTATCACAGCAGGAAGGCACCAGTCATCAACACGTCTGATATACTGACAAGAGACAACTTCCTGCTATGTACGTAACAGTACAAGCAGGCTTGCTATTGAGAATGAATGGGGGCATTGATGAGTGGTTCATCACCAGCCCACCTCACAGTCACCTCCACTACAGTATGCTGCCTGCAGTGTCTGCCCACCGAGAACGAACACGGTGCGGCCAAAGGCAGGTAGTGAATCGCCCCCATTCAATAGGCAGCAATCTGATGCACACCACAATGCTAGCCCCCCAACACCTCGTTCACCCTTAATGGCCTCCGTTCAGCCACAACCAGGTCACCACTTGCAGCATTACCAGCTGTCCACCTAGAATGAACAGGGCAGCCGTGTGTGGATGGCGGGTAGTGAAACCACTTGCCAATGGGAGCCGCCCGAGGGACACTACACTCCGCGGGCAATGAAATCGACTCCCTCCAGCCACCGCTTGCAGCGTCCCCAAGCCAAAGATGATGGAGTGGCAGTTACTGAGGCGCATGTGTCGCAGCTACGATCCCGGTTCGTAAGTCGTAGGTCGGATGTCTGTAACCTGGGGACTACCTGTATTATATAGATCTATTAATATCATGCGCCAACTTGATCTGATTTACTAAGCCAGCGTTTCTCAACCTTTAAGTATTTGCGACCCAAGTTTTCATAACAGTTTTAATTGCGCCCCCCCCAACATTTTTTTGAAATGTAGATGCATATTTTATTATACCTACTTAACTTTTATCGACATTTATCTAACTCTATATTTATTGTTCTAGTATCAGAATGTAGTTTAAGTTAATTTTTTTCGGTTTCAACAGATGTTTTTTTAATATTTTTGATTCTTGGTTTCTTTTTTTCACATCCTTGCGCCCCCCTTTTTGTTACTTCACTCCCCGCTAGGGGGGCCCACCCCACAGGTGGGAGAACCACTGTACTAAGCAAATGAGATTGCAATGCTATAGTACATAGGGACATTCAGCTTCACTCCAGCCAACCATTTTTCTTACCTGCTTATCAAATACAACACAGCAAATGCAAGGAACACATACTTGAAGAATCAATTTACAATAAACTCTACCGCCTCATCATCAGATATGACAAGGTGATTGGGTGAGGAACTTAGAAAAACACGAGGACCTTATAAAGGAACATTGTTTCTATGGATATAGAGGAGCGCATTGAGGTGGTTTAATACAGCATTTTTAAAATTTATTTTCAAAGTCTCCTCATAATTTTGATTTTCAGGTTTTCAGGATGTAAGAAGGGTCATCTAGTGTGTCCCAGACTCCCCATAACATCCTGTAGTTCACACCTTGCTCTCAGTCCAATACAGAAGCTAAACTCCATAACTGCAGCAAGGCAAGCCCCAGCGGGACTGGATATCCACAACAGCTCTCACTCACACAGGGCCAGTTATGAGACAGCACTTCACCTAACCTTAACATCTCTGAGATATGGAAGGAATACAAAATATCTGCAGAAACCTCAAGGGAACATAGGGCCAATGTTAAAAAAAAGCTCAAGACAGAAAGTGTCAAGGAGCAGCAGTGCAAATAGTCAAATAAATGCAAAGGGACTGCATGCACATAGTGTACATTTGAGAACTCTAAATGATTTATTAATTTTAATTTTTATAATTTCCAAATGCTTATTACAAAAATATTAGTCCTTCAAGATGTGAGCAGAATTTGAGAAGTCCAATCATTTCCTGAGCCCACTGTAACCAAAATGTTACACCACCTTGCAAGATTTTTATTCTTCAAAAGTCACTTATGCCAAGCTAATTTTAAATCAATATTGGCCTCATATACAGATCTTTGTGATGTAAGAGGGGAACTCGACGCACCTGAATAAAAACATTTGAAACGGATATATGGAACACGGTGATTGGGCAGTTAATCAAAAGTGGGCTCTTTAAAGTGTGGAAGTGATTCTACGAGTATATGGGATGCCAGGTCATTGCAGGTCATCACATCCGCTATCATTCACAGCAAACAAATATCAAAAAAATAACTAAAGGGTATGCATGTGGGAAATATTAGAATACTGTTGGAATCCTCAAATGAATATATTTAACGGTTCACTCAATCAGGTTCTGTAAGTGCTGAGGGCCTTAAAATTTCTAAAAATGGCATTTTTCATGTGACTTCAAAGAAGAGATTAAATATGCAGCATGTATAAAAAAGCAGACAGTAAATCAGGGAGTTAAGAGAGGGGAACTGCTCATTACCAAAGATGAAGGTGTAGAGAGGATGGTCAGTTCTGTACGCTAATCATTGAAAAGACAGGGTAAGGGTAATCAGCTTTTTTTCTTTATCTTGTATACTCATGTCTATCACTTTGAATGATAAATGATTCTAGGATGTGAGTCTATGACATGCCAAAGCTGCTAGAGACAAGTAATAATCACATATAAAATATGCTTATTGAAATTTTACTTTACAGCGTTATTTGTCTTAGATAAATGCAGCACTTCAGTGGAGGAAAGGTGAAATAGTGACACCAATTAATGACAAAGTCTCAGATGTCATATGTAAACACTAAAATGATGTGGAATTGACCCACATGTCAGGAAAGGAAAAGCATGGTCCCGGGAAGCAAAACAGAACGTGAACTTGCATGCATCAGATTTCCAGTCGTTGGTAAATATAAAGCAGGTTATTTTATTTCTTTGGGCATGGATTGATTAATGTTTGTATTGCTCATGCTAAATCATGAATCATTCATTCAGAATTTTTTTTTACTTAGTATAGATTAAACAGTTCAATAATGGGTTATGTGTTGTGCACTTGGATGAAACTAGTTAGCATTTTGGAAAACTTTTTCATTAGCATTGGTTGATATAAAAAAGGAAAAATAAATCCTTGTCTGTGTGCTGCCTCACAGCCCCAAGGACATAGGATTGACCCCGGGTATATTTTGCACATTCTTGCTTTGACTTCATGGACTTTCCCAGCCTCTGTCAGTTTGCTGCCAAAGTTGAGCTAGCAGCCATACTACCTGCACTTCAGAATAGACAATCCACATGAAGCTAAGCATGTTTGGATCTAGTCAATATCTGGATGGGAGACCACCTAGGAGAAGCTTGGGCTACTTCTGGAAGAGACATTAGTGAAGCCATCAAGGGGTGCTTATTCTGTGGTCTCTGATCATTGTGCATCTTTTGAGAAAAGTAGGGTGTTCTGGCCCCCATTCATCCCCTGTCTCTAATTAGCTCTCTGTCACACCATTATTATGTTAGGCTAATTGTTAGTGCATGACCATGTTCTGAGATCAAGTGACATCTGGTCTATAAACTATAAACTTTAAAAAACTGAGTTAATAAAATGAATGGATGGATGAATCGCGTGCTGCACCATTTGTGATTTGTAAATCCTGCCTGCAAAATAATATAAACATACAAAAAGGGTGTTTTCTATCAGGTTATATTCTTAGAAAGACAAATGTTTCCTTAGAATCTTGTGGTATTGTGATAAAAGGCACTATATATGTGCCCGACCTGGCACAGACTGACAACGGAGGCACGCTAAAATCAACAAAATGCTTTTTATTTTCTTCAGCTGAGTTCCACATCTTCCCCATGTCCCTCAGTCCTAACACGGTCCCAAAATTAAAGCAAAGCACTACACAAAGTAAAGCGCACTCTTCTTTTCCACCACTCCTCCCAGGCAACCTCGTCCTCCTCCTCCCGACTCTGGCTCTGAGTAGTGGCCGCTGGCTCCTTTTATTGGGCCCACAAAGGCCCAGCAGTTCCCACTGCAGCACCCCCTGGCGGCGCCTGTGGAACCCAACAGGGCTGCACCAAACTCCAACTCCGATGAAGCCCTGTGGGAGTCCGAGGCACCACTGCAACCCAGGAAGGCTGCCATCTAGTGTCCAGGGGGAGGTATTGGGTCTCCCATGCTTGCTCCCTCGGAACATATGCTGAAGGGGCATCCCGGCTGGGGTCCCACCACACCCTTTTTAAATACAGTTCAATATATTTTAGCTCCCTATCCTTCGGAGAGGCAAAGAATCATTTGTGCATTTATTTATACTTTAGAACAGAGGATTCAAGAACTTGCTATAATACATCCAAAAGTCAATTTTTGCTGTTTAATGCAAAGAAAGTTATTGTTAAGGTCTTGTTGTATAGCTGTAGTCGATACACAAATGTTCTGTAAGGTGCCCCTATTTTAAAGTGTTGTCATCGGTACTGTGTTAGCATTATTAGGACAAAGATTTGTCCTAATTTGTCAAGATATCTTGTGTGATTTCATATATACAGTACAGTGTATGTATGTGTGTGTGTGTGTATATAAATATATATTGTGGACCACCAGACTGGCACTGCTGCCTCAACTCAACAAGTTCGAGGCACATACATGTTTTTTAAATTTCTTTTTACCTCGTGGGAAATGCCTTCCCCCATTTCCCACAAGTACAGCACAGTCTCACAAGCACAATGCACAAACAGTTCTCTTCCTCTTCTTCTTTTCTTTCTCCTCCACTCCTCTGGTCAAGCTTCATCTTCCTCTTCCCGACTCCTTGAGTAGTGACTGTTGGCTCCTTTTTTACTGCACCCAGAAGTGCTCCAGGTGCTTTATGATCCAGTTTCCGTTGGCACTTCTGGGCGTGGTAGAAGAATTGTCCAAAAGGGCTCAGCAGATCCTGCTGCAGCACCCCCTGGCGGCACCCGCGGATCCCAAAAGGGCTGCACCAAACTCCAAATCCCATGAAACTCTGCTGGAGTCTGAAGCACAGCTGCAAGCCTCTAACGCTCTGGCCACACTTGCTCCCCTGGTCCTTCCATCGTCTAGGCATTCTGGCCAGACAAGGGCCCCTGGCTGCACACTACAATATGTGTGTATATATATGGAAGAGAAGGTCTGTGAAATGGTTTGTATACTGCATTTGCAGCTGGAGATCCACAAAGGGAGAAAAAATGAATCACGTATCATAAAGTAGTTTTTGTTCCTGAGCTTTCAACCCCTGCCAGGGGTCTTCATCAGAGGATAATGCTTGGACTTACAAGAATCAAAGGCAATACAATCACTGATCTATATGCATACTAAATCAACAGGACATACATTTAACTGGGGCAATGTACAAGTAAAATTTAAGTCCAGCATATGCAAACTTAAGAAGAACATGTTTATAATAAATAAAACTACACCCAATACACCCCCAATCACACTGAATTAGCCTCATTCCACCTCCCCTATATATATTTATATATATATATATATTGTGGTCCACTCAGGCTGGCACGGGCTACCTGAACCCGATACAGACTTGTGTGGCACATATGTTTTATTTTTTCTTTTTACCTTGAGGGCAACACCTTTCCCGTTCCCACAAGCCCAGCACAGTCCAAAGCACCAACACGGCCCAATACAATAAGTCTTCCTTCACTGTTTTTCTTCTCTTCCACTCCTCTGGTCAAGTTTCGTCTCCTCCTCCTCCTCTTGATTCTGGCTCCCCAAGTAGTGGCTGCTGGCTCTTTTTATAAGGCACCCAGAAGTGCTCCAGGTGCTTGATTGCCCATTTCTGGCAGCACTTCTGGGTGTGGTTGAAGAACTGCCCATAAGGGCTCAGCAGCTAATGCTTCAGCACACCCTGGCGGTGCCAGCAGATCCCAACAAGGCTTCACCAAACTACAAATCCCATGAAGCCCTGCAGGAGTACGAGGCACTGCTGCAACCCAGGGGGGTTGCCATCTAGCATCCCATTGGAGGTAATACTCTGGCCACGCTTGCTCCCCTAGTCTTCCCAGTGTATATATATATATATACAGACAAACAAGTACAGTATAGGAGCTATAAAAAAGGAACAGATGAAACATGTTAAAAAACTACAGCATGAGGGAATGTCTCATTTACGTTTGGTGTTGTTTTGCTTGTGTCAAGAGATTTATTAATGTTATGAATGGGTTCATTATTAATTTTTGTTATGTGTTTTTCTTCATCAGCTTACAAGGTTGAGAACTCATTTCATGAGCTCCAGATTCTGAATATTCCATTACTTTTTAATTTAAAATTTCCTTTTGTTGATATGAACTATTTTGTACAGTTTTTGCCACCATCTTGGTTATTTTATCTTCCTGTCATTAGGGCACCTCACATGTTGTTAGGAGTTTGCCATCACAGGTTTTGCCCTGCATCAACAATGCAATGGGTTTAAAACATCACCCATAAAACCATTTCCCTGTCTTACTTTATAGATTCCAAAAACCCTTTTGTGATTAGTTATACTCTCTGCTTAGTTTTTTTCTTTTTTTGGTTTGGCCTTTGTGTTTTTTTGGGTGTTTAATACTGATGTAAATGTCCTTCTTAAAACCTGTAAATGGTAATGAGTTGTAAAGCAAAACAAAACAAGGTCAGTCCTTTTGACTAATAAACAGAAAAATAGGTTTTCATTTGATACATATCCTTGAGAAAATAACCTCAGTAAGCCTGCAATGTTTGGGAACAGAGAAAATCAAAGTCTAACTGACCTAGGCCAAGAACCTGCTTGGCTTGTAAGGAAATTAAAAACACTGTGACACATCAACAGGCATAAAAGTGTATTGTAGATACACAATCCCTGCCACCCCACCACCACACACACAATCCTCAAGACTGGAACCCTCATTTCATGCACAATGATGTATTATAGATACACAACCTCCAAAACCCCCAACAGCTAGCAACACACACACACACTCCTTAAGACTGAGGCCTACATTTGGTGCAAAAAGACTTGTGGTAGGATTACAATCCCTGAAACCCTGTTACCACCAACACCGCACATACACACACATCATAGAAATGGCACTCTCACTTAGTGCACAAAGGTGTAATGTAGATACATAACCCCTGAATGTCCATTATCACAGACACACACACACACACACACACACTTCCCAACACTGGAGCCCACAGTTAGTGCACAAAAGAACTGAAACGGAACGCTCTTCAGATGATGATCTGCTCTGTATTATTAAACTCTGAATCTGTTACCATGGAAACAAAAAATACTCTGCACCAGTACTGTTCATCTGAAAGGAGCATGTGTTGAAATTATATACAAAAATCAGCATCCTGTCAGTGCTAGTAACACAGTAGGAGTATGCTTTCAGGGGAAGAAAAAAAAATGAATAAAATGTGCAAGACCAGAACATCAAGTTGCATTACATAAAATTATCTATCTATCTATCTATCTATCTATCTATCTATCTATCTATCTATCTATCTATCTATCTATCTATCTATCTATCTATCTATCAGTCATTAAAATCATCACAGATCAATTTGACATCACCAACCCACAATGTCTTTGGATAGTAGAAGGAAACTGGAGTATCCAGAAGAAACCCCCACGGACTTAATGAGAACATACAAGCTCCACACAGAGAGGACCCATACGTGAATGCCAGCCTTCTTGTTGCGAGGCAGCAGCTCCATCACTGTGCCACAATCAAATGGAAAATTCCAATTATTTTACCACACTAGGAAACTGTAGGAGTTGAGATTTTGCCATATTCCTTCAGGACCTCACTTTACTAAAAGACTGGGTACAGGAGGTCTATTCCAACACCAGTGGATTGGCACAAGGCAGATACCAACTTTAGACAGAGTGCCAGTCCATCCCAGAACAGGTAGTTATTTAGGTTTCCAAGAAGATTAATGTTTCTTTCACTGCACATATACTTTAGAACACATTATCAGAGGCTTTTTTTTAATTTACACTAAATCTTTCAGGAGCTGTAGAAGCTTCTTTTAACTTTAACTTTACCCATTATACATTTTTTTGAATTGATATTGCAGAAAACATCTTCACTATGTATATTAAAAATGCATGCAGTAACCCAGTAAATGGTGAGTCACATACATTTAATGGCCATTGTGTTGTCTACAGTGCCCAAAACTGGGTGGATGAGTGGTGCACCAGACAAAAAAAAAAAAATCAAACAATGAAGCAAAGAAATAGAGTGCTAGTGCCTGGATGTAACGTAATTTAATGCAGGGTAACCCGATCCTTTCAAAATCACCTTGGCTCTTTGACTGCTTTGTAAAATATTTCTGTGTTTTGCATGGTGTAGAAGGTGTCACATGAAATACTGACTACTTAGACTGGTGTTTACTTTCAATAGATTGCAGCAGAGCATTTGTGCACAGTGGCATAGAGATTAGTGCTGCTGCTGCCTGCTTTACAGCTCCACAATCTTGAGTTTAAATCCCAGCCTAGACTCCTTACCTGTGGAGTCGGCATTATTTTTTTAGATTCTTGTCAGGCCTTTTCCAAGGGTACTGTGGTTTCCCTTCCACATTTCAAAGGTCTGCAGCTTTGGTAGGCTGCTGACGCCACACTGGCCCAGTGTGAACATGCCTTAGAATGCTTCAACATATATTTTGGTTCCTGATTTGTGCCCAGTTCTGCCTAGATAGGCTTTGGCTCCATTGTCACCTTCATTTTGATTAAGCATTAGATTAGACCATTTGTGGGGTAGGGTGAAGTGACATTGCACCTTGGGTATATCAAACTTTTTTCCATCCCCAAATATAAAGACCTATTTAACTCCCTGCTGCAACCAAATTGTAGCTTTTGTCTAAACCAAGATCCCATGATTAAATTCTAGATACATGTTGCCTGCTCCTACTCTACATGCTGTAATGTGTTATACAATTATTGCATTGTTTGATTCATCTCATACTGTCAAGCTTTTGGTCAAAATGTTTATGGTGGAAGGTTTTAAATGAATTTAAAGAAATAACAATTCTGAAAAATAAATGTTTTGCATGTGAGTTTATGTTTTGCTTGTCAAAAGAATGCCACTCCCCTTATAAATATGATGAAGGAGTGTTCTGGAGAATGAGACAGAGAGACAGGGAAAGTAAGATGTAAATATTTCTACATTTCTCAGCTAATCTGTGGCTGCCCACACATATCCACCCACACAATAGCTAATGCAACAGTAACGTTTTCTCTCAATTTCTCTTTGTCTTGCTGCTTTTTCTACATGACATTAAACCCTATAGAATGTGAAATATTCAAGCCTGTACCCAGAACAGACAAAAATTAAAATCAGGGTGGAGTTACAGGGTTGTGGTAAAGGATCATTGATTTCACAGGCAGGGAATAAAAGACCACAGTGACAGGATACAAATTCAATATCAGTATTGACTGGACAGGGGAATTAAATATTGAGCTGCACAATATCCTAGAAATGCTGAAGCAATCCTTTACTTGTTGTAAGATCACTGCATCTCTTTTAAATATAATCAAATCCCATGCATTTTTCACTCAGCTCTGCACTTCTTAGGCGTCTGGCTGTATTGGATTTTTACGCAGCTTTAGTAATCTGCTTCTTGTGGAAAAGATAGCAAGTAAGATTTGCAGAACTGACCTTTGCCAAATGATACCATTAATAAAGATAGCTTTACAGAATGATATTTGGGTTTCTGCTAGATGGTGGCTTAATGGACGGTAAAAAAAATTGCAGCATCCATGAGCTGTTTAATTAGAAACAGAATTACTATGTATATAATGGAATAATAGATTTAATGTCTAGTTGGGTGTGATTTGTGCCTCTTGAAATTTAAACCTTACATTAGATGTAACTGACATAAATGAGAAATGTAACTAAATAGACAAGGCTCTTACAGAGAGTGCTGAAAGGTCATGTTCTCTGAAGTGCATTTGGCCTGTTATATTGTTGTATTCTCAAGTCCGCTTGTGTTTTGCTAAACCAACTAATTTATGAGACCTGGTGGTGAACCAGACAATCAAGCAATCACATTATTTTTACAGCTCCTTTTCACAACATCACATTATTTCCAGATATTCTATTACATTGTAATCTGTTGTTGTCTACCTGGAGTTTGCACATATTTCCCGTGTGTGTTCATTGTTTCTTTTTTTTTCCTTGTCCAGTGTAAAGAGACCAAGAGGATGGAAGGCATGACTGTTATGAACGAGAGAGTTCCCATGCACATAATTTCCAAAAATACTCAAAAATGCCCATTAGAGAAGAAAACACTGGCTAGTCACACAAAAAAAGGCTTTGAGGAATCTTTAAAAATAAAAAGATTTATTTATACAAAATGCTCTGTGCCATAGAAAATAAGCTCTGAGGAGCACTAGGCAAAAAAAGGCACAAAATGCAGTGCCTTCAAAATAGGCAATTCCAAAAGCAAGCACATATCCAATACGAAATCCCAGGATGGTTAAAAAGCAGAGCAAAGGTCAAAATACAGAAAATTCTCAAACACACACGAAAATCACAGAGAAACTCACTAACACCACCACAGGAGCATTCACAATGAACCGCAAAGGACTGTGGGTTATCTTTGGCCCATCCTCTTGGGGGATCACCCATAAAACACATGGGACTAAACTAAAGATGCTTAGACATAAAGAAACTAAATAATGAATAATGTTAACATAAACAATGAAGAAAATTGACACAAAAGAGATATATGAACCCCAGCCATGAGAGGAACCCTGGCTGAAATATAACTAAGACAAAGCTATAGATGGGATATTATTATCTACCTAGAATGCCATATCTTGTTCTAAAGGAAATTTCTTCACTGTGGATAGATAACATAGACAAGTCATCCTCTCCTAGGACCATCACCAACAACCAACAGCAAGGTTTGAAAATTAAAAAACTGGATTAAAGTTCAAAAATAAACGTAAATGTTCCAAAATGCCTCATAAGAGGGAGAAAGCTTACAAAACTCTGGCTTTTGACCCATAAACCAACACAAATCCTTTATAAATGAAAAGTATTTATTTAACAAAAAATGAATAAGAAATGGGTACTCAAAAGCCAGAAAAGCATTTACCCACAAGGCAATTCTAATGCAAATAAGTAGGGCCCACGATTTACCGCGGCAAGAAATCGTTAATTCCACGGCATGTTTTTTTAAATTTGCACGGCAAATGCAGTACCAGAACTCCATAAGACTAATTTGTTACCCAAGCAAAATAAATGCAATTTTTCTTATTCTTAATAATAATCAATCAGAATTCGTAATACTAATCAAATAGGTATATCAAAGCGTTCACATCTGCACATTTTAATCCACAGATTTGCTTTAGGCAAACGATGCTGAAACATATGTAGGCATAATATTATTCTCAACAAACTATCGAATAAAGTTTCTAAAGTTATTGTTTATTTATTTTTGAAGAAAACGGCACTGTAAGCTAGTAGGTTTTCTTGTGACAGAGAATATCACAGTGGTGACAACACCAATCCATATTTTGAGAACGAACGTTCCACATCAACAGAAGAAATTGGCAACGCAATGTAAACTTTAGCAAGAGCTGCTAAGCGAGGCAGTCTGTCCTCTAAGGCACGCCAAAAAGCAGAGATATCAGCTGGAATTACTTCACGAGACGCTATGTCCAGATAAGCCATCATTGTTGGCACTGATTGTGCATGATCAGCAAAATTCTTCGATAAAAGTGGTAGCAGTCGTGGATCAAATATTCTCACAGATCTGAATAGGCCTATTGCCGGCTGTTTGGTTCCCACAAAATATTCTTCAAGTTTAGCAGCAGCATTGTGCTTTGCATCTTCACAGCTGCTGGTTGCAATTGGAAATCCGGACGATTTCAGGCAAGACAGTAAGTCAGACACTTTGTTGTAGACATCGACAGCCATGAATGACTGTGCCTCAAAAGAAGTCAGTGTTCATAATTGGTTGGCAGTGAACAGATACAAATTCAAGTTCAGCTCTCAGCTCGTTAAGTTTACTTTGCAGCAACGCCGACAGCTTCTTTAAATGGACCGTAGCTCCACTGTGGTCGATTTCAGTAGCAACGAATGAGATATTAATGAGATGATGCAATAGCCTAAAGAAAGAACTTAAAAAAGTAATCAAAACTAATCATGCTAATATCAACATGCCTGAAATGGTGAGATTTCATTCAGATTTGGTATTTTCCGCGGCAGTTAGGTTAATTCCGCAGTGTGGCAGTTTACCGCTGCAAAACCCTAAATGCCGTAGTGTGGCGTTAATTTCCGCAGGTCGCGGTAAATCGTGGGCCCAACAAATAAGTCCCAGAACACAATCCAAATGAACAAGGTCCAGAATATCCAAACAAAGGAAACACAATTGTAATGAAGAATTCTGTTGGTTCGGATTAAATTACAACCACTGCACACATCCGGTCAGGGATGAATGAAGATGTCCAAATTCTATTTATTAATTTCTTCCAAACTTATACAATGTGAAGATATGGTCTAAATAAATAATAATAAACATAAATTAGCTATCCCACTTCTTTCCTTTCAGTTTGTCAATGTTAACATTAGTCATTTAACAGGTACTTCATTTATCCAGTAGATGGCGTACTACACCCCAGATAACATCAATATCGGAAATTACTAGAACGTTAAACAATAAAGCATTTACTCAACTTAAAAAGTAATTATTCTTAATAGATATACATATTATATATGAGGAAACGATAATACCGCAATTACATAACAAACAATGTGAGAAACTCCATATAGCGTCTGTTCAACTATACTTTAACTTCTTCGAACGTTAATATTTAGAAACAGTACTAAATATATATATATATCCAAATTACAAATGTAAACACATAAACAATATACTTTAAGGATAAACGAATTCCACTTACTTTATAATCAATTACGCAAACTTTCACATTTAAACGAAGCTCCTACTCTACTGCTCAGACGCCACCAAACTAATCTAAATGTTCAAAGTGAAGCCCCGTGATTGGCCAAGTCCCAACTCACCACGGGCCAACCACAACAACCAATAAATCAAGGCGGAAGACAACTAATTAAGGGGGTACAACACATAAATAATATATTGCCTTTTCAACAGCCGCCCCCAAATTTGTTATTCAAATTTGTTACATAGGAAAAGGCTATAGTGAAACACCATCCATCCGTTACTAATCACTCCTTTGGAACGGCTGGAAGTTGAATAAGACGAGTGACTGGTCTGATATATGATTTATTGTTTACTTGCACTTCAGCAGTCCTGACTGTCCCATCAGTTCCTGGTATTATACGGACCACTTTGCCAACAGGCCAAAAGGCCCTGGGAAATTGTTTATCCCAAATCATAACAACCGAACCTAATGGTAAATTTTCCCTTTTACTTTGCCATTTCTCTCGTGATTGTAAGTTGGGCAAGTAATTTTTAATGAAGTGAGACCAAAACTGATCCAAGGATTTGGCTGTGCCTCCATCGCTTACGAGTTAAAAGTTCAGATTCTGGGTAAACAACCTGAGGTAGTGCTGAGTCCGGCCGCCCCATTAGGAGATAATTTGGTGTTACGGGATCCAAATCAGTAATATCTGATGAAGTATAGCCAAGTGGTTTTGAGTTTATAATTCCCTCAATTTCAATTAATACAGTCCTGAACACTTCTTCAGTAACTGTTTGAGTCCCAAGTGTTACTCTTAGCGCTGCTTTAATAGATCTGATTTCTCGCTCCCACACACCTCCAAGTGTGGAGCTCCAGGAGGGTTGAAATTGAATTTAATTCTTTGTTTTGCCAAAAGATCTTGAAGATCAGGGCACATTTCTTTAAATGTATCACTTAGCTCTGACTCTCCTCCACGGAAATTGGTTCCACAGTCTGAAATCAGCTCAGAAGGTTTTCCTTCCGTGATATAAATCTTCTTAATGCCATTAAAATTAATCTTTCTCCATAGTAGATAGAACGTCAATATGAACTGCTCTTGTTGTTAAACATTTGAATAAAATACCCCACCTTTTCTCATTTCTACGACCTATCTTAACTAAAAATGGTCCAAAACAGTCAACACCTGTAGAGAAAAATGGTGGTTTGAAAAGTCGTAATCTACAAGGAGGAAGATCTGCCATCTGAGGGGGTTGTGGTTTTGCTCTCCATTTCTGACATTCTATACATTTACGCTGGTGTTGTTTTACAGCCTCTCTGCCCCTGATTATCCAGTAATGCCTACGCAATTCTGAGAATACTCTTTCTTGACCAGGGTGTTTTAATTTTTCATCAAATTCAGCTATTATTAATTTGGTAACTGGATGTTTAGAATCTAATATTATAGGGTGTATAGCTTCAATATTCAATTGCTCACTCTGGCGAGACGCCACCCACTCGAATAAGTTTAATGTCAGAATCATACTCTGGAGCTAATTTTATGAGGCGGCTACTTGGTAGCACAGGTTTACCCGACTGTAGTAGGCCGAATTCCTCTGGGAAGCTGTCTCTTTGACTCTGATGTAGTATTGTCAGCTCGGCATCTCTGTAATTGTCAGCTGATGGGGCATTCGTAAGGCCCCGCCCCATGATGGGATATTGTTGTCTCTTCAACTAATTCTTGGAATGTATGACACTCCTCAGCCTTAGGAATGGAATTAACAGTTGTTGAAGTGAATCCACAGAAATCAGTTTTCTTCATTTCAGTGTCATCTGCAACACTTGCTGTATCAGGCAGAATGGGCCATCTGTCAGGTGGATGAGCTAGGAATGCGGGACCCTGATTCCAGCGATTCTTTCCTGCAAGTGCCTGAAGTGATCTCCCACGTGTAATGTCGTCTGCTGGGTTGTTTTCAGACTCCACATATCGCCATTTTCGCACATCTGTGAGTTCCTGGATTTCAGCTACCCTTGTTCCAACAAATACCTTGTATCTGTATGACTCAGACTGAATCCAATTCAGTACTGTTGTTGAGTCTGTCCACATTACAACATGATGTACTGTATATGATAGTTCCCTGGTCAGCAGTTTCGCAAGTTGAGCACCAGTGAGTGCAGCGCAGAGCTCAAGCCTGGGAATGGACTGCTGCTTTTTTGGAGCTACTCTTGATCTTGCTGTCAGAAAAGCAATCTCCACGTTACCTTCATTATTTTCTGTCCTCAGATATGCAACTGACCCATATGCTTGACTAGAGGCATCACAGAAAATGTGAATATCCCTAGTAGCAACAGGAGTGTCCATTCCTGGGCTCACATAACACCGTGGAAAGCTTATATCTGGGAGAAACTGTAATTCTCTTTCCCACATACACCAAGCTTGAAGGAGGCCCTCTGGTAAATTAGGATCATCCCAATCTCGTTGTTTATCCCACAGGCGCTGTACAATTAATTTGGCCCGAGTTGTAAATGGTACAATATATCCAATTGGGTCGTACTGCTTTGCGAGGACTCTATAAATGTGTCTCATTGTAGGTACTGTACTCTCTATTGTTCTACACCTGTAACTAATGTTGTCTCCTTTACAATCCCATACTAATCCAAGTGTTGATTCTTGCTGATCAAACTGCTTGTGATTAAGCCAAAGGTCACTGTTACAAGCTCTAGCTTCAACGGGTAAATGGGCTATAACTTCAGGCACATTACTTGCCCACTGCCTTAGTTCAAAACCTCCCAGTGACAGTACACTTCTTAATTTGTCAACCAATTCCTTTGAGTTCTCCAATGATGCTGAACTATATAGGCAGTTGTCGACATAAAAATTATTTTCTACACATTTACTTTGGTCTTCTTCAGGAGAACTGTGATTTCTGATATGCCGCTGTAAAGCATAAATTGCACAACAAGGGCTACATGTCGCTCCAAATGGCAAAACTTGCCACTCTAAAACAGTGGGTGGCTCGTCTACCTTTAAATCTCGCCATAAAAATCTAAGAAGTGGTCTGTCTTCAGGGAGCAGACGAACTTGATGGAACATACCTTTAATATCACTGCTAATTGCCACGGTGTGTTCTCTGAATCGCAGTAACACTCCCAGTAAGGTAGGGCCCAGAGTGGGTCCTGGTAGCAGAAAATCATTCAAATTCTGACCTTGGCATTTAAAGGAACAGTTAAACACAATTCTGTTTTTTCCATTGTGTTCTACCATATGGTGTGGAATATACCAGGTCTCCTTGGCTTCTTCAATGCTATCATTTCTTAATCTGGTAACATAGCCTGCCTTTTCCAATTTCTCAATTTCAATAGCGTATGTCTTTGCTTTCTGTACATTCTTAGCTAATCTCCTTTCTGTACCTCTTAGCAGAGAAATCACTGCTTCTTTAGGTGCCTGCAACTGAGGCATATTCTCAACTCGAAGCAGAGGAGTAGCATACCGCATAACTCCATCCACATTAACCTCACAGTTTTCTCCTCTAATAAATGTATTGCCCTTTCGTCTTGTTTTGATCTGCTCACCTGTTTTCACTTCGTAAGGTAAAACATCCAACTGCCAGAGCCTCTCAATCTGTTGAATCAGATAAGCATCAGGGGTCAATACTGAAGTGAAATGACAAACCATTACCTGTTCAGACAACTGCTGCTTCAGTGCTCGGCATGGTCCCTGAAGTGTCCATCCAAGTCTGGTTCTTACGGCAGCAGGTCCTCCAGGGAGACCTAAGCGAATTGGTTCAATTGGGGTGATGAGGTGAGGGTAGTCAGATCCTATGAGGAGAAGTGGCTGTGCATTTTCAAATGACTGAAGAGGAAGACCTTGCAAGTGTGGATATTTACTTTGTAATATGGCAATAGAATATGAATGTTCTGCTAATCCCAGGTGATTTGCAGTAAAGGCTCCACAAATCTGAAATTTCTTATTTGGCTGGAAAGCGGGAGATACAGAAAAAGATACTGATTGTCCCTTTAGCACTTTAAGGTCTTGTCTTACTGTTCGAAGTGTAAGATCTTCGGGATCACCATTCAATTGAAGATAATCTGCTGCCGCTTGGAGCAGAATAGTTCTTTCGGAACCATCATCCAATATAGCGTATGTTTCTAGTGCTTTGTCACCACTTCGTAAAACAACTTTGCTTACTTTAAGAAGAACCCTTTTTGAGGAGGTAGGCTTGTCAACATAGAGTACTTCACTTGTGGAGCTGGCTGGCTCTTTATTCTCCATTCGTGGCTTAACATTCACTTCATGAAGAGCTTCCAAATGTTTACCATTACAAGTTTGCACGTAATTCTCATCCTGCACTGGGCAGCTTGATGATTTCTTCCACATTTCCAACATTTCTTATTAGATCGAATCCAATTCTCCTTTTGCTCCTTTGTTAACTGACTGAAATTGGTGCATTGGTTAAGAGAATGCTTATTATTGTTGCAATAAGCACAATACATTTTAGGTCTCTCAGTAAATGTGGATGATTCAAATGGTTTCTGAGCCTCTACAGGGGGAATGGGAACGGCAGCAGGTGAATCCATACTAAGGAGAACAGTTGAGGCCTTAGGTGGGGCTGCCTATGTGGACGGCCTTCCCTTTGCTCTCTTCGTTGACTGGTATGTGCCTTGGTTCCAGTACTGGTTATTTCTATTTCACCTTCTTGCACTTGAACCTCAAACTCAAGCCAATTTGAGAAATCATAGAGTGTTGGGACATTAATGTACCTTGACAAGATATAGCGACGGAAGTTAGCTTTCAAATCGTGAGGTAGCTTGGAGGAAAGTCGACTTACGTGTGAGCCACAATGCAGTTCAATTCTGCCCTTTTCACCTAGTTGGTCAAGCATCCCCACTAAAGCACGGATCTGCAAGGCAAATCTACGGAAGGACACAGTATCACCAGTTCTGATATTTGCACCATCCATTAGTTCAGCTATTCGTTTTAACGCCAGTTTATGAGGCTGACCATATTGTGCAGTTAAGGAAGCCATAGTATCACTATAAGGATATGGAGAGTTGCTATAAGAATCTGCAATTAATAGTGCATCCTCCAATTTAAGGTGATCCATAAGGATTTGATACTTAAAACGTTCAGTAGCATCACTTGGGAGGAGATTCTCGAGAGCTATCTTCATTCTAGAGAATTCTCTTGGATCCTCATGGACGAAGTAAGGTATCGTAGGTTTTGGTCCTCTGTAGCTTTTCTCTTGAGATTGACGTATTAGTGAAGAATAAGGATTTCGATACTGGCCTTCAGCTGGTGGCACTGAATATGTCTCATTCTGAGCGTTTTGATACTGTTGTGCAGGTGGATAGATAGTGGGGCATAATGGATTGAATTTATTCTGCATCGTGTCCTGTCTGACAAATCGTATTGAAACATTCTCTGGACTACTTTGTCTTATAAGATCAGTGCCTAAAGGGGTTTGTACTCTTTGGATTAATGGAGGATCTCCAAAGAATGTTAAATCTTCTGACCGGTATCCACGGTCACCTGCAATGTTGGCAACTGGGCTGCTATAAACTGAAACAGGCCTACTCTGGGAGACAATTGAAGTATTGGCCTCTTTTTCCATTTCAGTAACTGAAGGAGTTTGAGGTCGTTTATCAGGCTCCTGTGCAGGGACTACATCTCCATGAGGCTGCAACTTGCTTATGGCATTGGTAAGATGCATCATATTCTCACGCAAATACTTATTTTCAGCTTGCATCTCTCTAATTGCTGCAAGGACCTCATCACTAGCTCCTGGGTTTGGAGGGTTAGGAGTTTTCTCTCAGCAGCAATCCGGACCTCACTTTGTTGCTCAATGTCAGAATCGGAATGTGAGAGGGTGAGGGGAGGGTGTCATCTTGGCAGCACCCTCATAACCGGTCCTCTTCCAATAACTTGTAGGTGAATGATAAATCTCAGATTCTGGATTCACCCTTCTAATTACACCTTCTTGACTGAGCGTACAATTCTGCAAATCGGAGTGATGTGCTGTCTGAGGTGGAATCACAACTAACTGATTCGGTAATATGGGTGCACTGTTACACCAACTCACATAGTTCACATCAAAATCTTCCAAATACACAGGGCGTACTTGGCGCCTGGGTCTAACAATGGCTTCATTATCATCTGTAGTATTTGTTGGAAAAGACGAATACATCTTCTTTACAGTGTAGCAGTTGTCTATCCGCTCGAAGGACCATAAATTGTAATGAAGAATTCTGTTGGTTCGGATTAAATTACAACCACTGCACACATCCGGTCAGGGATGAATGAAGATGTCCAAATTCTATTTATTAATTTCTTCCAAACTTATACAATGTGAAGATATGGTCTAAATAAATAATAATAAACATAAATTAGCTATCCCACTTCTTTCCTTTCAGTTTGTCAATGTTAACATTAGTCATTTAACAGGTACTTCATTTATCCAGTAGATGGCGTACTACACCCCAGATAACATCAATATCGGAAATTACTAGAACGTTAAACAATAAAGCATTTACTCAACTTAAAAAGTAATTATTCTTAATAGATATACATATTATATATGAGGAAACGATAATACCGCAATTACATAACAAACAATGTGAGAAACTCCATATAGCGTCTGTTCAACTATACTTTAACTTCTTCGAACGTTAATATTTAGAAACAGTACTAAATATATATATATATCCAAATTACAAATGTAAACACATAAACAATATACTTTAAGGATAAACGAATTCCACTTACTTTATAATCAATTACGCAAACTTTCACATTTAAACGAAGCTCCTACTCTACTGCTCAGACGCCACCAAACTAATCTAAATGTTCAAAGTGAAGCCCCGTGATTGGCCAAGTTCCAACTCACCACGGGCCAACCACAACAACCAATAAATCAAGGCGGAAGACAACTAATTAAGGGGGTACAACACATAAATAATATATTGCCTTTTCAACAACAATACTTACAAATTCCAAATGACTTCAAAGAAAAAATGGCCAAGACCTCTTTCCAGGCAGAATACATTTAGTTAGATAGATAGATAGACATTTACATTTATTTGCTTAGCAGACACTTTTATCCAAAGCAACTTGCAAAAGCGGTAGACAACTGAGTAACATTAGGCTGAGGCCTGTTTATTCAGCAAGTGTAATACGACAGGTATTGTCACAAGTGAAAAGATATAATAATTCATACATTTACAATCAGTAAAGCAATTACACTTAAACAAATAACCGAGAATATAAAGTATCTCAACACAAAGTTTTTTTTCTTCTTCTTCTTTTCAATACGACAGATATTCTCAAAAGAGATGGGTGTTCAATCACTACTTAAATACATTGAGGGAGTCAGCAATATGGATGAAGGTGGGCAGTCTGTTCCACCAACTCGGAACCACCCATGAACAGAGTCTGGATTAAGACTTGATGCCATGTAGAGGTGGCATCACCAGACACTGTTCCTTGGCAGACCTGAGTGGGTGAGAAGGAGCAGAGTATAATACAGTATAAAGGTAGGAAGGGATGTCAACAGCAGTGACGTCAGGGTGGCCCTGCCTTCTGGGGGTCCACCAACAAAGTATGTGGAATGGGGGCACATTTTAAAAGAGCATATAAAACAGACATAGCAGAAAACACATTAAAATATGGAAACAATGAAACAGGAAATAAATACAAGCCAGGTACAAAACCCTGCCTGGAAAACAGCAGTATCAAGTTTGACATATTGCATGTTATCAGCTCATATGGATTGAACTGCTAGCTGTGGGAGATATTTAGTAAGTATATACAGCATATTAAACATTTTCATAGATAAACCATATTAACTGTAAGCCATTTAGTTGGACGCTGGCTGCATTCAGGTTTTTAGCTCAAGGTTTTTATTTGTTTTTCAGTTACAGGCTCAGAGAGCATTAAGTATTATCAATAATAATAAATATGCTAAATATTTTAAAATGCAGTCAAGATTTTATTTCTTCCTTCTGTTCTTCTGTGCTATGTATCTATGTCCAGAAATCTCCTTATAGTTCACCAAAAGGAGACATATAGAAATTAAATCATCACACCTTTTGATTTTTAGCCTACTATTCAAATGCAATATGTCCTCCTAAGAGTTTATTTACGAGTTAAAGCCTAAGACACTATAGTCTTTGAGGGCGCCATCTCACATTGAGCACCTTCAAAACCATCTGATTACTGAAAGCAGTCCTCTAAGAGTAATTGCCAGCTGGCTGCTTTGTAAAAAATAAATTTACATTTTTTTCAAAAATTAAGGGCCTTTTAGAAAAGAAATATAAAGCTTTAAAGATAACACCAGGCAGCTCTTCAAAAGACCCGCGTCAAGGGGAAATCACTGTGAATTAAAGCTGTGTTCAACTGCTTTTGATATTTTTATTTTAGGCATCTTTATTCTGGTTTTCTGTAGGCCTTGGTTAATGCCAATACCTTCCTGTAGCTCTGACCATTTACGTGCACTGTTTAAGATTCCTGTTACTAAAAATACCAGATAAATGAAATAAAACCATCCCATTAAAACTATCAGGGGATATTTAGAGTAGCATTGATACTGCTTTTCATGATGAATGAAGTAGGTCAGAGATTCCAGAACTGAAGCAATTTTAGACATAAAAAAAGAAGATTTGTTAGTGTAGCATAAGTGGTTAGCACGCTGTAATGGAGAGTGTAATAATGTGACGTCCCACTTTTACGGCTAATCTTGGACCTTTGGCATCTGGCACAGAGTCAAAGGATATCCGATACATTTGTTATACTTTAATATACTGTGATGGTTTGTAAAGCTGGAAATTAGAGCAGCACTTTTTTTACTGTATATATACAGTATATATGTACTGTATGTAGAGCAGAGCATGTACTGTATACATACGTACAGTATATATACATTTATACACAGTATATTTATACAGTCTACTGTACATGAAGGCTTCTCACTGCATCAGCAAAAATGTTTTTGCATGAAAATTAGGGGTCTGTGATAATACTCGAAGCAAAGTGTGTTTAGTCAAATAAATATAATGAAGAATATAAATATGCATGATAAAAGCAAAGCAAAAAATAATATACCTTAATATAAAATAAAATCTAAAAAAGTAAATTACCATTCATTTTCATAATATTCCTTTAAGTTAAAAAGAGTATTAATAATTATTATTATATACAATAAACACACGCTCAGAATATCTGTATTTAATTATGAAATTTAAATGTATTATTGTTTAATAGTTAGGAAGGAAAATTTATTTGGATCACTATTTGCATGTCCAGGCTTCACTATACAGTTAGTTTAAGAATAGAAATGTTATTAATTTCCTTTCAAGACCACCTTGAAATTTTTCTCATGGGCACTTAAACATGCAACATGAGTTAAAATGGTAAAAAAAACTGTCAGGCAAGTAAAGACGACTACTAAACCGTTCAGGATATCAGCTAAAATGCTAGTACACATGATTGAGTGTGAAATTGAGTTTTATAAGAACATTTTGATAAGAACAGGCCATTCTACCTAAAATAGCCCATCAATGCCTAGTCACTTAATTTTTGCAAAGTGTCATTCAGTTGAAGGTCCCCAAAGTACTTCACACTGCTGAGTTATACTATGCCCCTTTTTATCTCGATGGGAGAAAAAAAAAACCATTCTAATATTTACACATTTTTTTCTTTAACCAGTTCCTATCTGAGTAACTCATTTTAAAGCAAACCACACAAAAAACTCCCTGCATAATTTTAAACACTTCTATTATAATCTCACTCCTTAATCCTTATTTGTTCAAACTTGTTTGTTTTCAATCTGTCCTTCAGTCTGAGTCTAGTCACTCATCTCTAGAATTTCTCTATAATGTATTTATTTTTTGGTTATAAGGAGTTCAAAAGTGTGAAACCTTGTAAGTTGTGTAGTTTAGTAATATCCTCCCTCGATAGGAAACTTCATTATCCAAAATCCACGGACAGTGAAGTTTGCACCACAGTTGCCTTTCATAAGGTTTACTTACAAAACTGAACTCTCAGATTTCTGGTGATGCCCTACAGGACACTGATGGCTAAGAAAATAAATGTGAAATGGATCGTCTGCTTTATATTATTGCTTGTCGGCCCAGTAACACCCATCATGTAGCTAGAAAAGGCTTGTTACTCCGACTTATGTCCACACTTTGGATTAGCAATACTACTGAGCCAAACTAACTCAAAGAAAGAAAAAACAATGAGATAATTGGACTTTTGTGATGACGTGTTTTGTGATGACTTGTTTTGACTTTGGTTTGGTATTCGGATTAACGTTTGACCTGTGATATTTGGAAAAAGTAGAACCATTGATTGACTGATTATTTACAAGTAATGATTATTGAAACAGTGAAGTTTTTATTCACATTCAATTTCATGTACACTTAAACTTGTTTAAAATTGCAAAACATGAAACTCACTGAAAAGTGTTTTAGAAGTTTTTTTGGGGGCTAAAAAACATGATCTCTTTCTCTGGAAAGCCTCATTCACACTTTTGTGTTTATCACTGTTCTCCACATCTGTACAATACAGGCAATTGGCAGCACCCCAGTAAAATTAATTGTTTTTAGCCTTTTGTTCACATCACCATGAAGGAGTGCAGTGCATTTTTTGAAAATGTGACATGTTACTAGAATTTCACAGTGAACACACTCCAATGCACAAAGTCATGCATGTTACTATATGGTAAATGGGCAAATAGCACCACCCTTACCTAGCAAATCCCCTTTCTTGTTTCTTGATTCCTTTAGATGAGTGTTCCCGAACTCTGTGAGCAATGGCACTTCGGATTTCATTTCTGTGTATCTTTAGAACAAACAGAACACATGTCCAATGGTTTAAAAAAATTATCTGCACATAACAAAAAAATCAGGAGTGCTCACCCCAAGACTTTCTCGTGTACTCAGGTATGGGGATTTATATTTGAGGAGTAAACCACAAGATAATGATATATTTTTATATTATGTACATTAAAGAACCATCAACATTAAATCAAATGAATAATGTATTGAGCGATTTAAAAGTAAAGTTGAATAAATCAGACTTTGCAGTTGCATGAATAAAAAAGTATCACTTCCGGTTAGCCGAAATTGCTCAAAAGTTGATAGAATTCTGTGTTTTGTACGTAATACGTGTATGCAAAATTTGGTTGACCTAACTGAAAGCATACTCAGGTTATCATGTTTACATACATACACACACATATACAGAAAGACAGACAGACATAATTCCAAAAATGGTATTTTCAGATTCAGGGAGGTCTAAAGCGTCAAGATTTATCAAAATCTCAAAATCTCATTTTTATATGAGACAGTAAAAATAAGACTGGTGTTTTTTTTTTCATTAGAGATCTTTACTTAAATACTAAATGACAGACAGATGCATGTGGAATTAATTCATGAAAATGCTTATAGACAAGAAACACCCAGCTTTCTTCCGTGTCAGTAGCACAGATTTCACTACACATGAAACGCCATTTGTTTTACAATTTTGTTTTGAAGCAAACTAAGAGTTTCACTGCTAATAATACGGTTTAATGTAAATTGTTTTGTTCATCACTAGCTACAACTTACTTTACATCTTTAGATGAGGAGTTCACAACAACATTTCAGTTTAGTTGTAGTTGAAAGGCATCGATGATGTACTGTTGTCCTGCTGGATTACTATTCTTGTGTCTTGTCCTAAAACATACTACACTGCTCTGCTGTTCAAACCTCACGAGAGTTCTTTTAAAAACACACTTAACAAGTTAATATTTAGTTTAGTGTACTGATTTGTACACATATTATTGTGTAGTGAGAACTCTTGGTATGATACAAAACTCGTTTTTCTGAACGTTAACCTTGTTAAGCTTCCGCCATATGCATTACCAGTAATTCCACCAAATTTGACATTAAAGAAATGTTGGAAATGAGTCTCAAGGGATATTTGGACTGAACACAGTAGTAAATTAGACTCTTTACCAGTGGTGTTTAAATATACTGAGCCAACAGAAGGAATGTACATCTTAAATAAAGAACTGTTTTTACCAAAGACTGCTGCAATCTATTTATCACTACTAATATCCATAGACAGTGACCCAGGGGATGTTGTGAGCCTTTAGACAAAGGTAGTTAATCTTCATTCTGCACTATCCACAACATACTTAGGATATTGTAGACTGCCTAGAAGAGGGTGGGTAACCAATTGGCCAGGGTTATCAGAACTATAACTTTGCCTTTTGTGTTACATCCAATTATGGATGTCCTGAGGTTTTATTTTCTCAGCAGGGATACTGTTTGACTAGATTTTTGTTTTCCTGTGCTCCGTTGTCAATTGGCCATATCTAATTTCAAATGAACTTGATATTGTCAAGAATTGTTTATGTTAGTCAAATTCAAATTGTTCTGTTATATTGTGTTTAACATAGTTTGTGTCATGAAATTGTAATGTTGAAAGGTTTAGTAACTGATTATTCAATTCATTAAACTAGTAAATGAAGAGAGCTACATGAAACGGTAATTAAATTGAATCTGAATATGATGGCAAAATGGTAGTACTGTTGCCTTCCAGGTATAGTGAATTCTTCTCAGTCATGGGTCCTGTTTCATTTGCAAGCTCTCCTCATGTATGTGTGGGTTTTCTATATGTACTCTTGTTTTCCCTATCATGTAGGTTTTGTAGGGTTTATTGGTCCATCATTGTCCTGTGTACAGAATTAGGTGAAGTTCTTATTTGCTTGTGCTAATCAGCATGTACTACATCACTACACTCTGCCACTATGATTAGAGATTATACTGTAACAGATGTACCTTGAAACTTCTGTCTTTCTCACCTGAAAAATCTCAGGACATATTTGTCATAATATTGTACTTTATAAAGGTTTAGTGGTTTCTGACCTCTCACCTTCTTAAAGTTTTGGAGTAGCTGTTTACCTGACAGGAGTGAGGGCCTTATTCCATATAAGTGAGGATATATCTCAGTCTACATTTTGGCAATGTTAACTAGGATCTAACTCCTCTAAGTCAATATTGACACCGAGCAAAGCTGAAAATGAGGTCTGATTGTACTGATGCTGTGAAAAAATATATTTACATTTATAAGTTGTTGTATGCATAATTATATTTAGATTAAATTCTCATTTATTCCCCCTAATTACTTTCTTTTAAAATATTTTTTTTCCTATGACCATCAACAAAAGCCAAAGTCACTCACTAAGAAAAGCTGCAATTGATCTACAGCCCAAATGTTTTACTCATGGTTCAATTGTATGTAGCATATTCAAGAGTGATAAGCTCTAGTGAACTGACAATATTGTTCTCTGTTAAAAAAAAAATATTCTGTGCAAAAAAGTACTCACATAGTTACATGGCACTTCTGATACATCGGATTAATTGCCACAAGTATAACCGAGGATCATTCTCTTAGGATATTTCCTCTGCAAAGCCAGGTAACACAGATAGTGCTAAATGAGGCTAAATGAACTTGTCATATTCATAAGTAATTTTACCAGCATATCACAAGCTTTTACTATGCCACATTGCATAAAAATTAACAGCCATTTTACTGAAGCTTTGTATTCAACAAAGCCTTTCTTAAGGCCTTATTATATAACAGTATGTGACTAACAGATGCATTATGGGTAGTACCAGAACTAAAGAGTTACCAATAATCTAATTTCATTTAGTTAGCTAAAGGAACTACTTACATATTCCTTCTGAGATTAATTTGCATTCTAATGTAAAAACCATTTCATCAGGAATTTATGATTTAGACAGATCAGTAACCTGGAGTCCTACACTCTAGGATACAGTGAAAATCCATTTGTACAACTTGAAGTAATTTGTTTCAATCAGTTTATCACAACAAACCAAGGTTTAGGAAAATACCACCAGCTAGACTCATGAGTGTATATTACACTGCCCTAAAGGTTAATCTCTTCTCTGATTTATGGCAAAGCCATAATCAGAGGGAAATAGCAAACACTGCTAGTGATCTTATTTAGGCCACCTAGTGATATTTTTAGTCATTTCTTTGGACCTGATATGGGACTTAATAGTCTACTGGGAAAAGTGGACTTATGCATTCTTTGAATGATTTGTCAGTTAAGCGATTTTTATTATGGGACATCGTGGTGTTGTAGTGCTGCTGTTTCACATCTTCAGTATATGGTATTAGGTCACTGATGTAGTTAGAAAATCATGGTTTCAGTATGTGCTTGAAAAAAAGAGGAACAAATTAAATAACTTTAGAAATGTAACGATTAAGCTCTTTAGCATTTCATGCAATTTATCTTACGTTTACTTGCATGAAAGTTCTCCAGAGATTTCATTTGTGTCTCTATGTTCTTCTCTTTAAAGTTCTCACTTCCTAAAGACTTAAAGGATACATTCAACATTTTGTAAGTCAAAGTAATGAAAAATCAAGTAAAATGGTGAATGTACGTTACATCCTCCCTGAAGAAGGGGCCTGAGTTGCCTCGAAAGCTTGCATACTGTAATCTTTTTAGTTAGCCAATAAAAGGTGTAATTTTGCTTGACTATTCACTACATCCATAATGGCTAACACAGTACAACACCCTAGTACTACAAGTCAAAGCATTCAAATCACAATTATAATATATGCTAATTTACTAAAAGAAGCTGCATTCTAAAGTAAAAAAAATATACAGTATAAGTTGGTTCGAATTGAGAAATAACAAACTTTTCATTTAGCCTTTAATGCATTTGAGTATAGACAAAAATAGCAAAATTGTTTTTTTTAATCACGGCTGGAAAGAGTCAGCATCATTGCATGGAACTGTTTGTGTCATAGAATAACCTCTGACTGGTTTTGTTTTATTTGTAATTTGTTTAAAAAACATTGAATTGAGTGATAATGGTATAACATATGATCTGTTCTTTTTAAGATGGTTGATTAAGAATTTCTTATGCAGGTGCCCGGACATGGATGACACAAATATGAAGGCAGAGATTCAACATTTATTTTATACAACTACTGTCAAGGTTATTCATTATTGGAATCTGCTTTTCTTAAAACCCTGAGAAAATAACAAGCTCAACAAACTCCTAACTTGACATTAATCCATCACAGGACAAACTCACACAATCTCCCAAATTACCTCTTTCCAGGTCAGCTTACTGGTGTTAACTCACCTAACCCATTTTTGGAGCTGAGTGGAAAACTATCTTTACGAGAAGAAAAAAAATGCCTGCTTCACTCAGGAAGCAACAGATCCAAGATCAGATCTGGGATGCATGTGCCGTGATGGCACAAAGCTACTTACTGGTCTAGTCTGCTGTTCAGAATAGACAAATACAAAATCGACAAGTACATTCAAAACATGAAGAGCAAATTCATTCTTTGACCACACTATGGTCACTCCCAGACTGTGTTCTAATCTATCTATTATAAAACAAAATCCTGGAAAGCAAAAGCAAGGCAACGATACACGATCTTCTTGGAAGACATTTAAAAGACCCGCGAGACAAAAGAGACTTGCCAAGGAGCGTCTCGCGGGGACCGTAAACATGAGACAGTGCCAAGAGATTGTCCCAGGGATGTCTCGTGTGGACGTGGAACATGAGATTCTTGCAAGACACACCCTACTTACAAAAGATATCATATAAGAGCACACCCTTCAAAAAACACTCAGTTGTGTAACGGCACGTAGCACGCACACATCCTGTGCTCTCAGCACATATAAAGCGTATGAGGACAATACGGAGAATAGAGACCCAAAGGCATTGGAGAGAAAAAAGGCAGATAAGAGATTATGAAAGCAGTGGAATTCGAAAGGCTCAAACAAACGATGGCGCGATACACATGCAGAGAAATGTACAGAATATGAAAGCAGTAAAATTCAAAAGTATTGTAACGTCCCAGCCAGGTTGAGGCCTTTTTGGTTTTAAGTGACTGTTCGGTTTGATTGAGGGAGGGCGGTGTACAGCACGGAAGACTGATAGCAGGGTATCGATTGATGCAATAAGGGGGGCCAAGACTCGGGGGAAGTGGGTTTGGAGAGGGTGCTACAAAGTTGTGTTTGGAGTTAGGAAGTCGGCGATTGTTCAAGTAAAACTTTTGTGACACTTTATCACATTAGTCTGTACAGTATCAAAGAAAAGATAGAAAAGATCGCATTACCGCAAACAAAAGGTGATTAATCATCAGAACCAGATGTAATTGAAAAAATAGCAGGACAAATCGAGGTCAGAAATAAAAGGCTAAGAGTAGACAACAAAGTATGTTCGCATTCGCATCATTCAATGCACAAAATGTGGATTTACACAATAATGGACCATACGCTATGAGAATCTGTGGTCCCGGAACAGTTAAAGCAACGACAAGTTGAATTTCAAAGAATACACAATTTGTTCAGGTGTATATTGATGATCACGGAGAAGCGATGCAAATTTTAACAGGCAAAAAGAAAGGTAATGTATATATTCCGGGAATAACATTACACACCAAAGGAGATGGTGATATGCCATTTTTATTAAAATGTTTACAGTTTACCGTGAGAATAGCTTTTGCTATGACAGTCAATAAATCACAGGGACAAACATTAGAAAAACTCGGATTATTTATTAGAGAAACAGAAACAATAGTCACTCACGGGCCGTTATAAGTTGCGTTGTCACAATGTGTCTCCAAAAAATATTGATTTAATGAAGCTTTAAAGTAAAAATGCAAATAATGAAATTGAAACAATTCCAAAGAAAAAAAATTTAATTGTATATCTGATTAACCAAACACAGGGGTTGGCGAGTGAAGCGAGCAGGGGGCTAAGCCCCCTAGTTTAAATTAAAATAAACCTACCAGGAGAGGTGACAAGAAAGACATTTCGAAAAGCAAAATAGGGAATTGATTTTAGCAGTCGTGAAAGGAGTTACAACTGGATGATTGACTCCCATGGTTAGAAATAAAAGTGGCTTTGTATTGCTGTGTGGAGTCACAAATGTTTTTAAATGGCGTCCTGGGTCACATTCTATGTAACTATTATTATAATGAGAAGAGCAGCAATGTACATAAGATTTGTAGCAGGCTGTAGTTGGTGTCCCATGATGCCCTATGTATGCTTTTCACCACCACGCTTAACAATAGGTCCATGGAATGCTTCTCATATCATATATGTATTCCCAGGAAACTGTAATTGGTTGGGCACATGTGCCATGTGAGGTCATATCATAAATGTTAAAATCTTATAGGCATATTGTGCCATTGAGGTGACCAGCCTACCATTCTGGGATTTTGCTGTAAGCCGCTTTCACCTTTCCAGATAACATCATTGTTAATGTTTGCCTCCAAGTGCAAATTCAGTGGTCATTAGCCCCAAACTAAAAGCAGAACTTCACACTGCTCATCCCTTGTAGTCTAGGATACTCAAGCTGGTGAAGGCAAGCAGTCCATGGCAGGCTTAAAATTCGACAGTGAATTAAGTCCAACATCTACAATTTCTTAGCTCATGATCTCAATTATTACCAGAGCCTTCTAGATCCCCTGTAATATTATTTTAAATTTGTATAACCGTTCTGAGCCAGTACTCAGTAAAATTTACATTGAATGGAATTGAACTGAAAGGGCATGGCAGGCTGCCCACAACAACTGTTGCCAGCAACATCCCATTGTGATATCTATATGACCAAACCAAAGATTTTGCCAACATCAAACTCACTCAGTCATTCATATGACTAAGGAGTCCATCATGGTGTGAGTGGCATTCACTGTGTATTATAGCAATAGTACAAGTGCCACAAGGCTACTGAAATTTGACCTTTGTATTTTATTAAGACAAACATAATATGTGGTCTTCTAGTGGCAGTCCTGAGCATAATAGATATAAAATTATTGGACATGCTGATCCAACAGTTATTTTAAAAGTACTAAATATATGTCAATACTTACTGAAGGTTCTAGTGACCTACCACATAATACAGTGTAATGAACCTTTCTCCACAAAAGTATTCTTTTGGTGCCTCAGTAACATGTAGACTTGTAAATGAGAAAAGTTGTGAGCAGAGGCTTTCAAAGTACAGAATATTTTAAAAGGTGAAAATGACACTTGCCAGACTGCCAGTTATGCAATAAACAATTTATGCTGTGACATTTTAAAAATATTTCACAACAAACATGTTCAAAGTATGTTTAAAGTCAAAGTAACACATTCTTATCTAATAGAATGGTGTCTGTTGTCCAAGTGTGAAATGGAGCTGAATGTCACCCAGCACAGACACACAAACACCACAGCCTTTTTGTCAATTGGCTTTTTACTGGAGGTGGTCAAAAAGAGCCAGAGCCTATGTCGACCTCAAAAGGGTGCAAAGCAGAAACTAAATGTAAATGGATTACCCTCTCATCAAAATCATGGTATCCTTGCAAGCATCAGTTTTAGCAGTTAACACACAATAACTAAACTGTTTTAATGTACAGCTGTTACAGTGCTTCATTCATATACATCTAGGGTCTTGGGTTCAAATCCTCTACCTTTATGCTGTCTGAGTTGGGTTTGCAGATTTTTCCAGTGCCTTCATCGAATACTTTGGTCTTCCTCCTACGTGCATCATAGGTTAATTGAGAAACTCTAACTTGGCCCTGTATGATTATGTGTGTGTGTGCAAGAGTGAGTTCTGCTATGAACTAGCATTCCATCCATGGCTGATATCTGTCTTGTGCGCAATGCTGTGTAAATAGGATCTTGTTCTCCTTGACCCTAAATTGAATTAAATGACATTGGGAAAGATATGCTATGTTATGTTACACAGTAAAGCAAGAGGAGCTGTCGAATTGACAGGCTCAGTTCCAAAGCCTGGTGTTATGCCTCATTTCCTGCTATGCTCTTCAAAAGATCTCCTGCTTGTCGTAGTGTGGAATCATCGATTATTCAGCTGTCAACTGAGCCCCATTTTCTTCTATAACCCTTATATTTAAAAAGCCTCTGTCAAGTCTGGTAGTTTAGTTTCTTAATCTTTTCATTTTATTGTTTTCTTTAATTTCAGACCTTTTCCACAAATCTCTTCATTCTTTTGTTATGTTTTAAGTTTTTTTGGCAAGGTGTGAATATGTGAATTCCACACATATTACTGTAATGGAGTTTGTATGTTCTTCCGACGTCTACCTGATTTTTGTTTTAGCTACTCAGGCTTTCTTTTCACATCATAGAGATGTACAGTACATATTACTGTACTGTGTGAGTGGACCCTGTGGTGGACAGGTACTCAGTCCAAAGCTGGTACCCACCTTGTTCTTAGTGCTGCAAAGCTAGGCACCAGCTCCTTTAACCCTGAGTGGGTAAATAAATTAATAGATGGATGGGGATGGGTAAACAGGGGTGGACAAAATAACAAACAATTCATGAAAAATGAGTGTATTTAAGTCACAGTAACAAATGCAGCTGCATTTCAGCAAGAGTGAAAGGGAAGGTCTACAGGATGGTAGTGAGATCAGCTTTGCTATATGGGCTGGAGACGGTGGCACTGACCAAAAAACAGGAGACAGAGCTGGATGTGGCAGAGTTAAAGATGCTAAGATTTGCATTGGGTGTGAGTGAGGATGGACAGGATTACAAATGAGTACATTAGAGGGTCAGACAAAGTCAGAGACGCGAGATTGCATTGGTTTGGACATGTGCAGGGGAGAGATGCTAAGTATATTGGGAGAAGGATGCTAAAGATAGAGCTGCCAGGGAACAGGAAAAGAGGAAGGCCTAAGAGAAAGTTTATGGATGTGGTGAAAGAGGACACTTAGGTGAAGGGTGTAACAGAACAAGATGACAAGGACAGAAAGATATGGAAGAAGATGATGTGTTATGGCGACCCTTAACGAGAACGGCCTAAAGAAGAAGAAGAACAAATGCAGCTGCACAGATAAGCCATATTAGGTTGATTGCCATTAAGCAGTAAGTGTCAACTATTAAAGAGCTCTGACAGTTAGAACCTTGATATGTGAGTTTTCAAAGCACCATGAGGCAAGTAAAGACGGTCTGATGAAGCCACACAGCCGTTGCCTGAATGTCAGGTGCATTAGTCACAAAACTGCAAAGTTATAACACATTTCAAAAATAATGACAGCATAGGCTAAACACAGACAAAATGCATTGGCAAAGAAAAACAATGGTTGTAAGTTGACGCTAATTGAGAGGGACTGACAGACTCTTCACAGGATAGCTGGTGAAAGCCACAAACGTATGGCCTAAAAAACTGCCACAAAGATAAAGCAGCACCTTTAAATTCCAGTCTCAGTAGGGCTGCCAGGTGCAACCATTTGTATCCAAGGCCAAAGCACAATCTGATGCATGAAACCTGAGGCGCCTGAACAATGGACAAAAGTAATTTGGCTTGGTGAGTCATCTTTCACCTTATTTCCTGCATCTGTACAGGTTTATGTTTGGAGAAAGTGAAAAGATACTTTCAACCCATAATGTCTGTTGCCATGTATTAAACATGGCGGGGAACTGTAATGGTATGGACAGTCATCTTGTGGGAGTTATTAGATCTGGTAATTGCTCTACATGGTTATATAACAGCCAAGGAATATTCGGCCATTGTACCACACTAGGTGCACCCTCTAGTGCAAAATTCTATTCCCCCATTATTCCCTTATAATGTCTACCTATTCCAGGATAATAATGCACCCGTACAAACTGCCAACCTAATTCAAGAGTAGTTCGTGAAGACTTTTGTTAGCCCTCCAAATCACCAGATATAAACATTATGAAACCTTTGAGGGAAGTTCTTGAGCACAGTGTGAAGTAGATTTGCACCTCCATCATCCATCAATGAACTGGAGACTTTTCATTTTAAGAATGAAAGGAGCAATAGCTCACTGTACATGGCACATGTCATGTATCACAGCACTCCAAGAAGGACTGAAGCTGTTCCAAAGACAGATGATTGCCCTCCTCCTTGTTAGGTCCTTTGTCCACCCCAGCTATAGGAAGAGAGATGCACTGTTTATTTGTCTGTCTGCAACAATTTGTGATTTATTTCATGTATGTTTACTTTGTATGAAGTACGCACCATGTCAAGATGTATGGCAGATGTCCCGCTTCTTCCTCCTGTAATAATTTTATTACTAGACTGTTACTGTGCTCCCTCTCTTATGTATACATGTAGGTGAGGGTGTACAGTTATGGGGCGTTACATAGGAAAATGCGATTCTTCTCAATGGGCACAGTTGGCAAATTATATTGGGAAGCAAATGAATCAATTACTAATCTGCTAATCCATCGTCTTAAGTTGTATTCCTTGTGGAAGGGCAGGTCCACGACTTAAGAATCAGGAGCCCATGTTAAATAAGCAATCATTTACATTTGCATCATCAGGTAGGGCTTGGTAGCCTAGCAGGAGCAGTTCTGGAGCGGTATGTGGGAGCGGACGGCCCTGCATTTTGTGCACATGTGCAAGAGCACCCACAACCCTAATTAGTGCTGGAGCTATGATTGCCGCAGCTTAAAAGGGATGTGCGAGTGTTAGAAGGGATCAAAAAAGAAATTGAAAGAGAAACGGAGAAGGGAGGTTATAGGAAGAAAAGAGGAGCAGACAGGAAGATGGGAGTGAGAGTCACTGTGAATGAAAGAGAGAGAGAGAGAGACAGGCCGCCATGAGGAGGAGAGCCCTGGAGAGAGTGTGTGGCAGACGCTCAGGGCTGCTGGCGAAGATCACTCCGGCTGAGCATCTAAGGGAGCTGGAGTGATCAGAAGGTGTGCTGCTTACTGCTTAAGTCTGGGAAGGCAGTGAGAGTCAGTGAAAGGAGGCTTGGACTGGGAGCCTTTCTGGGATGAGCCATGGCCAGTAAGGACCCGAGCCTGGATCCAGACAAGGAGCCCTGGCCCAATCTTGGTTTAAGAAGGATGGCTGTGCCTGTCAGCAAGGCATCTTCTCTGCTGCGAGGCCTTGTAAGAGGTAAGCAGAGGAGACATCCGTTTTTAAAGGACTCATATTTCTATGGACAGCTTCCTTGTATTTTTAACCTCATTTTAAATGGATTTATTTATGGCTTGTTTTTAACCTCCACCAGCACCTTTTTATTTTGATGGATTATTTATGTTGACGTTGCACTGTACTATTTATTTGGACACTATTGACTGTTTTTAATAAAAGCACTGGAACACTTATGCACCTACCCCTAGCATTGTGAGTTGCTTTCTCATCGGCTGGCTTGTTCCTCAGCTACGTTACAGGCTGTGTCAGGTTCAATTGGCTCCCAAAGGGACCTGATAGCATGGAGCCGACCCACACCCTCCCATTCCTCTACTGTATAGTGTGTCATATTTAGGTCAAAAATACTATACTTACTGTTTTAATTAAAATAGAACACCCTTCCCATATATAGTTCAATGGAGTTTCCAGCTTTTGGAACTAATGCTTTAAACTTTCCAAATGAATTTTGAGTTCATCCCCTGGAAGAATGGTATCTCTCCTTTCATATGAAATACCATAGAATGCTCAACATTGTTTTCCAACTTATAATCATTTTATTCATAAACTCACTTGGGCAGTACTTTGTACTATACTATACTCTGGTATCTCTCAGCTCCAGAGCTCTTATTCTTGCCTGGTCACTGCCACTGTGGACATTAGACATTTCCCCATTTCTGTGAATTTTCTGCGTATTCTCTGATTTTCATCTGTCACTCTAAAGACATGCCTTAGGCCAACTGGTGACACTGAATTGGCATGCAAGGTGATGTGACCTCGCAGTAATCATGATATTGCAGGGTCATTCAAAATAAAGCTACACTTAGAAGCACATAATGTGGTCTCCATATGAAACTATTTCCACAAGAAGAGAACTTACATTAATGTCACTACTGTTATGGTAGTAGTTTTGTTTAGCTGTAAAAGTTCAGCAGTAACAGAATTTGGATCATTAACACAAATGTTAAAGTTTCATAGATGCCTGGGACTTTGTGTTCGACTAGAAGAAGTGCTGTATTAGCTCATGAGCCATTCTGCTGTCCCTCTATCTGAAAATCAGTAAGTGTAAGAATAGATAGATAGATGCACAAAAACATAAATCCATATATCCAACAAGATGGGGTATTTGCTCAGGGTGGTTCATCATGGTAGAGTCCGTGCATGACCATATTCCCCCTTTTGCACTGTTGATTATGTAGACCAGGAGTGTCTAATTCGAGTCCTGATGGGCTCCAGAGGCTGCAGGTTTTCATTCTAACCATCTTCTTAATTAGTAAGCTGTTTTTGCTGCTGATTAACTTGATTTGCCTTAGTTTTAACTGATGTGACTCAGACCCCTTAGTTGTTTCTTTTTCCTTAATGAGCAGCCAAATAATAATAAGACACAAAACAGCCGCCACATGACCAGCTAACCTGAAAATAAAGAAAAGTGAAGGTCTCGGTCATGTTAGTCTGCTCAGGTCTCCAAAACATTGTGATGGTGGTCTTAGAAAAAACAGAAAATCAATAGTCTACTGTGGCAGAATGAGAGCAGAAACCAGCCGTGATATTCAATAACAGTTAATAGTTAACAGTAAGAATTGGCTTCTCATTAAGAAACTGGTTGGAGTGAAACTGGCTGGAGTTTGACGTTCCAATTTAGCCGTTCATCTGTTGGCTCATTTCACATCTCATTTCTGCTTGGCTGCTATTTAATGAAGAAACGAATCAATTCAGAGGACTGAATCCTTAAAAACAGGGCTATTAAGATGGAGGGAAAAGGAGTTAATTAACGGTGAAAACTGTTTACTGATTAGGAAAAGGGTTAGAATGAAAACCTGCAGCCACTGCGTCCCACCAGGACCGGAGCTGGACACCCCTGATGCTACTGTAGTTCAGCTCACCCCTGCTTTCTTTTTCATCTGTAACTCCAGGCAATGAGGTAAGAGTACCAGAACAGGCAGGAGAGAATGTTACAAATTTATCCTTGCATTACAGATAATATGCCCAAATTAGCAGCGTTCAATGAATGTTGGTAAAATAATACAAGTTGATAGCTTGGTTCTCTGTCTTAGTATGTTGAATTAGTCTCTGGTCTGGCCTTGTCCGCATGACTTTTTTCAGGATGAATAATGGTAGGAACGGGAAGCATGGCCTATCTGCATAGGGTTTTTGAACAGGCATATTCAGCCCCAATTTCAGTCTGTGCTTTCCTGTTGAAGTGGGAAGGGGTGCCATACATTGTACCTATCCTTTGCGTTGCAGGCTATGCCAGCCTGTTAAAGGCTTTTCATTTCAGCCCACCTGTATTCCCCCAGGCTAGCTGGCCAGTCAGTTCTTGATATTTTATTTATACTAGTTCTAACTTGTAGTAAGAACAACAATTAGTTGCTGAAGTATTATTTTTTTTTCTAATTATATATTTTTTGTCATCATTTTATTATACCATCCCCATGACAGAGAGTTGTGTGAAAAATGAACATGGTGGTAAATTTCTCTTGGGTTCCTGCCTACATTTAGTGGTCTCTCTAGAAATTGCTACTGTATAATCCAAGAAGTCTTTCTCAACAGTAGGTGGGAAATGAATGAAAATCGACTTACTGGAGGTGGTGTTGATCGACATGGCCTAAGTGAGACCCCTGGGGCATTACTTTGCATATTTTTTCATTTCTTTCTTAGCTCACTATTTACTATAAGAAGCAAGTCCAGGTTCATGTACTTTGAAATAAATAAACGTTTTCAAAGACATCCCTGTAGAAAGAAGCAAGTATAAAATACTACATTATGCCTAGGGGGAAACACTACTGTCAGAGACAAAAAAAATAAAATCAGTCTTGTTTTTGGTATTCACTTATAAAGTTGAATAGCATTCTCTCAGCTTTCAGGAATTCAATGAAATTTAATTTGGCTAAGTCATTTTCTAAAGAGGCTTATCATTTTGTATAGCAGTTGCAACAACACACTCTGAATTTGGTTCACATACAAAGCCGCTTCCATTCCAACATTTCAGAGTGAATGGCGGGCTTTTGGCTCACATAATGGCACACCTGGGGTTGTTTTCCTGATTTAATGATGGAAGTTTGCATTTTTGTGTGTGTTTTTTTTTTTTTTAGTTTTTCTACAAGCTGTATTGCTTTAGTATTATAAAAAACAGCTTAGAAAGGCTTTAAAAATATTATAGACTGTACAGGTTGGTTAATAATTTTAATAAAAAATGTAAACATAACCCAATTAAATCACAGTTAATGTTTTATATTAGGATTATGAAGACGGATTGGACCTTTAATTGGAACCTGAAATCTGACTGCTGTATCAAACCTTTGGTTAGTTTCAAATCTGATACATTTGATAAATGCTAACTATAGATCTTTTTAAAATACCCTCCCTTAATTGAGAGTAACATTTGAAGATGTTAAACCAAACACTTTGTTATTATTTATTATTGTCTATGTATTGAGCAATGGTGAAGTTCATTAGCTGCTTAACTCTGAATATAACATGATGTGAAGACCCGGAGGCGCATGGCTCCCCAAACACTCGACAAAACAGTCACAGGCACAAATCGCTGTAACACGGATGTTTATTATTTACATCGGGAAGTACTTTCCCTCGCTCCCCACTACAGCCCAGTACAAACAGTATATAGGAGTAAGGCACCAATATTTAGTCCATTTCTTCTCCTTCTCCCTCACTATTTCTCTCTCTTGGGTCACTGCCTCCTCCACTCCACCTCACAAGTGTTGTTGTCCTCCTCCTCCTCCTCCTCCTCCTCCTACCTGGGATCACTTCAGGCAGTTCGTCAGTGTTAGTTAACTAACTGTATTTACTCCCAGGTGTGGTGGAAGCCCAAAGTAGGTCTCTACAGCTCCCCCTGGTGGCCCCCAAAGAGCCCAACAGGGCTGTGCCAAACTCCAACTTCCATGGAGCCCTGTGGGAATACGAGGCACCGCTGCAACCCCTGGGGGCTACCATATAGCATTATGGGGGAGGCAGTGCGCTAGGGAAGCTGCCTTCCCCCCCTCCTTTCCTTGCTTGTGTATCCCAACTGGATTGGTCTGCCAGCCATTCCTTACATGACAAGCCATGATCGCATTATAATAGCTGAGAGGAAAAAATAGCAAGTTTATAAACATGTTTTATTTTAAATAAGAGAAATGGGATGAGAAATGATGGGTTTTCTTTAAGGGCCAACCAGAAAAATAGTCTTTAGTCAGGCAGGGGTCAAAATTGAAAAAGCAAAGCAAGAAAATGTTTGCTTTAAATTCAAAGTTTGGACGCTAGATTATGTGCGCTTCCATGTTTTACAATGGCTATTTGATTACGTCACATGTCTGGCTGTCATGAGGTGTAACACATCATGCTCCCTTGACCAGCTAAACATGTTATAAGCACTAGAATATGGTGGTGCCCATTGCATTGCCTGTGAAGAAAGCGACTGCAATATGACAGCAAGGTCAAGTCGCAAAAACAGAGGTAAAGTAAATGTAAATTAGATTAGATATATATTCACTAATTCTGAAGTACTAATTCAGATGTGTACTGCAGAAGGAACATATAATATATAGATTCCAACTCAAAGTACAATATAGCACAATAGAAATAAAATATATAATACAATAAATACCATGCTAAAACAGTTGTAGTAGATTGAGACTGTACTATAAATGGCTTCTAGCTGGAGTGATGGCAGGGATATTGGAAAGACACATTGAGGTGTCTAATCGCATAGGCCAGTAAAGATCCCCAGAGGTGCTTCTTATTACTCCATGGAGGTATTAGCCTGTGGCTAAAAGTGCTCCAAGGAATGACCCCCTAGTGAGGATGGGCAGAATTGTTCATGACTTTGCCACCATCTTCTTTTCCACAACAGCCTCCAGTGTGTCCAGAGTCAATCCTGTGATGGAGCTAGCTTTTCTGATAAGTTTGTTCAGACATTTTGTATCACCTGAGGAGACTACAGCATAGAACAACATACTGGCTACTACAACTTGCTGCACAGATTGAAAGACCTGAGTCCTCTCAAGAAGTACAGTCTATGCTGGCCCTTCTTGTACAGCACCGCTGTGTTACCAGACCAGTCCAGATTGCTGCTGTTATGGACACCTAGATACTTATACAGTAGCTCTGCATCACCTCCACACCTCCAGTAAGCAATTTTTTAGAATTTCCCTGCTTCATCTTTGACTGAGGGGCTTCAATTTTCATCTCTTCACTTAATTTCTGTCAGGCAAACTTGCAACAGATGTTATTCACCAGATGAAACTCATACACTGTTATTCTATTTTTATTGTCCACAGCTAGGGGAATTTCAGTAATGCCCTACATTAAAGAAATCAAATCTGTCATTAAAATATTATTGCTTTTGGTGGTCTCTATCTCCCAGAACTGTCAGAGAGAAAATGAATGTGTTCTTCAAGTCCTCTTTTGCTACTTTTTGCTGCAGATTCAAGCGTATGCTTTCGGCTGGGTCTGCCTTTACTGTAATCCCAGCCTGACTGAGTTGGTATTAACTTTTCCAACAAGCTAGTTGTAGGCATCTGGGAGCAGAAAGCTGATGACTATTCCATCTACATTAGCTTGGAAGTTGTGGAGAGGGTCAATGACTTTAAAATTCTATGAGTCTTAATCACCAATGATCTTATGCAAGCACAACACATCTGGGTTATTGCCAAGAAGGCTCACCAATGCATTTAATTCTTGTGAAGTCTTGGGAAAGACAAATGTTTCTTTCTGTACTGAATAGCTTCTTTAGTTATACAGTGAAGTCCTTACTTGTTGCTTGTATCATATCCTCATACAAAACCCACTCGGCTCAGGACAGCAAAGAAATATGGAGATTGATAAAGTCACCTCAGAATAAATTGGTACTTTGTTACTTTTATGTATTTTTCTGTATATTGTTTGTAATGCACCACCTGTACAAATGACAAATGCAATGCATTTTATTACTACAAATGTTTGTGATGAGTCATCTGCTGGAATGACAGAGACATAGCATCGTTCATCCTTTTATTAAGGTGTGTGTATATATATTGTGATGCCCTATGCCCGACACAGACATGCAGGACACTAATTTCAGCATACAGCACACAATTTATTTACAAGAAACACAGTCCAGTCTAAATCCGCAACACAGTCCCTTCTGTCAGCCTGTCTTTTCTCCTCCACTCCTTCTGAGAAGCTTTGGCCACTTCCTCATGACTCAGGCCATTGAGTGGTGGTGACTGGCTCCTTTTATAGGGCAACCGGAAGGATTCCAAGTGCCCAACGGTGTTGCAGAAGTGCTGCAACCCTGGGCTCAGAAACTGTCCATGTGTTCAGGTGTGTGTGTGTGTATATATATATATATATATATAAATAAATAAATATATGTGTGTGTGTGTGTGTGTGTGTGTGTGTGTGTATATGTATGTATAACGTAAATGCAAAAAAAAAGAGCAACCTTTATACAAAGAAAGTGTCGACATCTCTTGGAACAGGAGTCTAATGTAGAACTGATGCAAAGATGGCCAAACTGCCGGTCATATGGCTTCCAGGAAGGAAGGGGTGGGTGCAGGTGGGCAGAAAACTAAAGTAATGTCAGAGGTGAAATGGCTGTCAATCTTCCATTCTGCGGAGGGAAAAAGAGAGAAGGCATTAACATTCATTGGATAACTACTATATAGTGTATAATATCCCCCAAGTACAAATTTATATATATATATACAGTATACAGGGGATTCAGAAAGTATTTAAACCCCTTCAGTTTCTGCACACTTTATTGTGTTGAACATTTAATTTTAAATGGATAAATTTGCTATTTTTACCATGTAAATCTACAGCCAATAATAACATGTTTTTCAAAAGGTTTTGGAAATTTAAAAATTCAAAACTGAAATCTTTCATTCCTATAAGTATTCAGACCGTTAATTCAGTACTTCATAGAAGCCTGATTCGCAGCAATTACTGCTTTGAGTCTTCTTAGATACGTCTCTACAAACTGCACACATCTGGATTTGAGCAGTTAATCTGGCTTTTCCTGGCACATCCTCTCACACTCTGTTAGACTGGGTGCAAAGCAACTGTAAGTTTCCATCTTCACACATGTTTGGGCTTTGGCCGGGCCACTTAAGGACTATCAGAGGCTTGTCCCAAAGCCTTTCCAGTGGTGTCTTGGCTGTATGCTTTGAGTCATTCTCATGCTTAAAGGTGAAATGTCACCCCAGTCTGAGGTCACCTTCACTCTGGAGGACCTCAAGGACCTCTCAGTATGATGCTACCACCGCCATGATTTACCATGATGGTATTAGGTAGATGATGAGCGCTACCTGTGTTCTGACAGACATTATGCTTGTAGTTCAGCCCAAACAGTTTTGTCTCATCAGACCAGAGACCTTCAAATGCCATTAGGCGAGCTCCAAGTGGGCTTTCATATACCTTTTATTTGAGAGTGGTTTCCATCTTGCTGCTCTGCCATAAATGCCTGATTGATGGAGTGCTGCTGAGATGGTTGTTCTTCTGACAGATTCTTCCATTTCAGCAGAGGACATCTGAAAATCTCTTAGAGTGACCATTGCATTCTTGGTCACCTCCCTGAAATATCATTTCAGAGAGTGCTCCTGTGACTCATCGTCATCACAATATACACAGTGAGATGATTGTGTTTTCCCTGCGACTGTGCTGTCAGCTGTTCATTTGCTGTTGCAGAGAGGTTCCTATCAGCATTACAATCTAATCAAAATTTCTTCTTTCATTAACCGTTTAAAAATTGAACAGTCATTTTTTGCGTTGATTTCATTTTCAATGTGTATGGATTATTGAATTTTGCTGGGGAATATGGTTTGTTTTGTACAGTACTTATGGCTCCTTGTAATCTGTATATATAAATGTTCATTCATTTACATGCATGTATATATAAATATATGTATGTATATATATGTCTGTGTTGTGTTTAAGAATCTTAAATTAATACATTATCTAGTTTTATTTATGTTGTTATTTTTGGTAGGGACAGTGGGATAGATATCATTTGGTATTTGCTAAGTCCAAATGAATTGGCTCAGATTTATTTTGGAGCAGGGCAGGATGAGTTATCTATCTATCTATCTATCTATCTATCTATCTATCTATCTATCTATCTATCTATCTATCTATCTATCTATCTATCTATCTAATATAACATCAATGTATACTGTTTGGAGCAGTAAAATGGCATGAAATGTTTGCATTCAAAGCAGAAATTCACTCTAAAAATCTAAAGTAACCATTATAAACCTCTTAGTGAACAGCAAAAATGGCTATTAATCATTTAACAAGCACGCTTCCTCAAGCTAATTCAGATGATCTACTGAACATGGAAAATGAAAGCTTTCCATGAAGACAGAATAACCACTGCCTGTGACTTTTGATATATTTTTAATAAGCATGGCAGTTTGCGACTGCACTACAAGGCACTGAATAACTCAGAAGAAGCCAAGAAATGCTCTGAACCACGAAAGATGGTTACCCAGTGGAAGTTTTATTTTAGATTTATTAAATCTGTTTTATTAACCAAGTATAAATTCAAAGTGAACAACTACAAAAATAGTATAATTTGCATCCGTTATTGTCATATATTAAATATGGAGGAATATTATTTAATATTTATGAAGAAGCAGAATTTAGAACCAGAAAGAATAAAGAAAATACTGCAAGCTGTTTAAAATATGAGATAGTAGTCTACTGCACCTTATAAAGCATGGGGGTATGTCAAAAACAATGTACATATCCATCTACTGTTAACCCCCTTTAATCCAGTTTACTGTGTAAAGGGCCAATACCTGATAGAGGTATTGTCTAAACTTACGTCTAAATTAATACAGGTGTAGCTCACCATATATCACACTAGCTCATTTGCCCTTGTGATTGTCTTCTCTGATACACCATATAGATCTGCAATCTATCGTGCTTTTAAACTGCATTAAGGAAAGCCTTCCATTGACTCAGCTGAAATGTCAAAAGATGGCCGTCCAGGGTGGGTAACTTCATCACCTCAACTGGCGTGTGGCCTTGTCCATTGCACCAGTTCTTTGTTATTTTCAAAAAATAGTTTTATCGATATCATAGTCTAGAAGGGCCGCCAACATTGTAGTTTCTTCAGATAAATCTTGAATTTTTTCTCCCTGAATGTTTTATCTTGGTAGAGTAATATATATTGCTCTACTGTCCCCTATTGTATTATTAATATGTAGCCTTAGAATGCCTAATCTCACAGACTTACCACTGTATATAACTTATCCCCACCTTCCCTTCTATATCTATAACCTCAGGCAATTAGATGTAGTAAAAGACAAGCAGGAGTTAAGTTACACATAAAATAATGTATTACTGATAATATTCATAAATAATAACAAAATGCAAAGTACATTTGAATATTGGCAACCATACAACCTGATAAAATGGTGATGTGTAATTCAGGTGGCACACAGACTTGCAGTTACTTAAAATGTCTCTAGTTAAGGCATCGTTGGTGCTCAGCTTTCAGCCACATGTCTGTTCAATATGGCTGCTGAGCTGTGCTCTTCATTGTGTTGTCTTCATCATCACAGGTTAGCAAGAGAGATGCTTCTTCATATGTGGGTCAGTCAGAGATGCTTCTTCATATGTGGGTCAGTCAGAGAGATGCTTCTTCATCATATGTCAGTCAGTCAGAGAGAGAGAATGTGGTTGAGCAAGTACATTTATAGATGTTCTCTCAATTCCTAGAACCAATAGGACATCATGGTACTTAAAGGCCTCTGAGACTAGCCAATTCCAAACAGCCATACCTCAGACCAATGGGTGAAATAGAACATCTTATCTCCTGCCCCCCCAAGACCATATATTACACTAACCTGGCTTTGTGTGGGGGATGGGAGAAAAGACTTTAGCAAAGAAATGCTCATCAAACTGGTTTAAGACACATCCCCAAATCCTGTCGTAAAATTACAAAGAAAAGTCGTAAACATGGGGGGATAAACAAGAATGCCTCTCACCAAGGTACCACTAAATTACATTGGTTTGCCTAAATTATAAATAAAGACATACAAAACATTTATCAAGTTATATGCAAAATCCTACATCACAACACTCCACCCCGATGAATGTTTTGTACAGTGTCTTTATACACAATGTCTTTAAATTGTTTCAAGAGTCTGATGCGTAACTTGTGCATTGATTTGCAGTATTTGCTCTCCCAGTGTTAAAAGTTGTCCGTGACCATTTGTCCATTACATATCTTCTTTATTTCAAAGACAATCTGAAGAACTTGGAAGCGCTCCCGATGACTTGTATCTGCTCCAGCTTGCGTCAACTCTTTCTGCAGTCTCCATATGTCATCAGATCTGGTGGTTCAAAATGAGACAAGTCCACACCTTCCACTAAACTAGCCCACTACAATTGAGTCTATTGTGTGAATTTTTAATCTGTACTTGTTCTCTGTCTAACTGCTAATTAGACCCCTGTCCCAAACTATCTAAGCATATGCAACTGTACAATTAACATCAAAATTTGAAAGGTAACATGCCACAGGTGCCAGTACAACCACTTCTGCCCAAGTGACAGGCCATGTGCCACTGCATAAACTGTTCACAAACCAACATCTGTGGCCCCTCTGCACACATTTGGGGTTGACTTAGTTGCCTCTTGTGCTTTCCTACCCATGGTGCAACTCTTGACTGCCATCAGCCTTTACCAGTATAGGCTGGCATCACCACCATGAGACATCAAAGCTTTGCAACTCTCATCATTCCCCCCGTAGGCCACCCCTAGAGTTGTTTGCTCACCATATGCATACTCATTGTGCTAAACACCTCGGTTCAGAATTGGCCCACTGGTCCTGTGCCTGCACCATAGCCGACAATCTCAGCAGGGCTTCCATATTTTCCCAATTAGACTATACCTGAACATCGGAGCCCATATGTCTTGCAAATGTACCAGCTGCACCTGCTTTCCTGAAAAGTTCACCAATTTGCTCAGTATACCTTTTCTTATATTAATTATCCCTCTTAATTAATTAATACCCAGAATGTATACTTTATGAGCCCAAAATGAATCCCCTTATTTTGGCATTCCTAACTGGTTTGTTCAGTTTCCACCCCTTGGAATATAAATTTGCTGCAGTAATGAACAAACCTTTCCTTTTAAACTATAGCTATTGTGACTAGTCCTATTATTGCATGACTTGTGGACTTGTTACTCACTTAAACCCCAGTAAGTGTCTTTTCTTGATGTCTCTTCAGTTCTTCTTCATGTCTTTGTCTTTAGTCTTTACGTGTTGTCTTTTCTTCATTCTGCTATGTAGGCAGGTCTGCAAAATGGAAGGTGACAAAGCAGTTTCTGTCCATCTCATTTTCTTGGCTGTCGACCTGGTGCCAAAACTCAAACTTTGCTTCCAGGCATTCATTGGAACAGCTTGGCACTAGTGCCACACCACTCCAATGTGCCAATGGTAACCCGATCTCCTGCATGGATTTTACTCTGCTAATTGCCTTCACTATTTATTACCTGCACCAAACCAAAGTCCATAAAAAACCTTACTATAGAAGTAGCACTATTGCAAAAGGCCAGAAAATTGAAACAGAAATAACTATTTTCCTTTCCTGTCTTCCTGTGCTACCCTTCTATTTTTTTTCATTGCCTGTGTGTCCTTTTTTTTATTGTATGGTAACTGCTACCTGAAAGTGTGGACTGAAGCCTCTCCAAAACCCAAGTTCTAAATCCAGCATTTCTGCTAAAACTGACCTGTGTTCTTTACTAAAGACCAGCTCACTTTTCTCCATTTTATTGCATGGAGAGTCATAGGCTGTCTTTTGAACAACTGGTCAGTCAGGTTTCAATTACTGAACCTAAGTGTGTGTGCTTTTAATTACTGCTGGCCCTAGCACAGCTGTTAGGACCTCACACCCTGTGCATTCCTGGCTTGCTGAGCTTGAAAACTTCCTGCTGCACCATCCCCAATCCTTTGTTCTTTGGCTTGTCCTGTTTCATTCAAACCAACTCCTAAACTGGTGCACTTTCTTTCCAACTCAGCCATTCTTGCACTAGCACATTCAGACCTTTCACACACAAGCACTTGAATTCCTTTCATTTCCATTGTTCTTTGTTTTAATTCCACACTTTCTTTACTCAGTATCCAATATGCCAATATCCAGTTCATGCCCTCTAGTCAACAATTGCCATTCACACTCACCAGCTCCTCTGCCTTCTATCTGATCTCTTTGTCCTAAATCAAATTTCAGTGCAGCACTGGTTACCTTTCCTAACAGTGGTGAAATATCTATCAGTGTAGCATGCTCTTTAAATACTGGACAGGCCTCAGAATTACTTGGAGATTGTGGTGCAGTGGAGAATAAAGGAAGAAAACACCCTTGCTGTTTTCCCTTCCTTTCATCTCTCTCCTTTTCCTCACACTCACATTCCCACTCTTTATCTGAGCACACATCTGTCTCATGTAAGTCACCCACCCATGTTTTAGGGTTCCAGTCCGATCTGGTTACTGTTGCCCTAACTTTCACCATGGGTGGTTTACATTTCTTTTTTCCACTTCTTTCACTGCTTTCTACTTTAGCAGTGGGTGTTCTACATGCTAACACTTCACAATTATCACACCAACTGTTACATCTTTCAAAACTCTCACTCAACATTCCACAACTTTCACTTTCATTCACTTTGCTATTTTCTTCCTTATCATGATCTTCCTTATTACCAATAATACAAGCTAGTAAACCTCTTATAACAGCAGCTGTCTTCTTTAAACCTGATCTCTGTTTTCTTGCTTTTAATCCTTCCAGCCCCCTTCCATTTTGTGGCACACTCAGCTCAGCTTCTGCTTTCTCTACCTGAACTACAGGTTTCCTAGCTTTAGCCTGCTTCCTCTGCCACTCCACTGGAAGATGGCTGACTTTAAAATGAACTTAGGCATTTCTAAGTCTACAATTTCTCTAATACAATTTGCCAAATTCGTTATGGGTTGGCCTACTTTTGCCCCTGTAAGCAATTGCCCCTGGAAGCACACATATTCTAAACGAATAAGTACCGTATGAATGACGAATGCATGTCCCATCACTCCCTAGCACTTTAACCACTTAAATGCCGTATGAATGACGCATGCATCTTTCACCACTCCCTAGCACTTTAATTAGGGACTCACTACCACCAGTACTAACAAACATGCGGGTGTCCTTGTGACACACATGAAGTCTCTACACTTTGTTGGTTATATTCCATTCAGCAACCAAACAATGTTTTACTTCCACCGCATTTGTACACTGGGTGCCCTAAAATTCACATACATAAACAAACACATATATCAAAACAGTATTTGCAAACAGGGTGCAAAACTTGGTTACCCCAAAATCCTGCCGACTACGCCAATTGTTTTATCTTGGTAGAGTAATATATATTGCTCTACTTTCCCTATTGTATTATTTATATGTAGCCTTAGAATACCTAATCTCACAGACTTACCACTGTATATAACTTATCCCCACCTTCCCTTCTATATCTATAACCTCAGGCAATTAGATGTAGTAAAAGACAAGCAGGAGTTAAGTTACACATAAAATAATGTATTACTGATAATATTCATAAATAATAACAAAATGCAAAGTACATTTGAATATTGGCAACCATACAACCTGATAAAATGGTGATGTGTAATTCAGGTGGCACACAGACTTGCAGTTACTTAAAATGTCTCTAGTTAAGGCATCGTTGGTGCTCAGCTTTCAGCCACATGTCTGTTCAATATGGCTGCTGAGCTGTGCTCTTCATTGTGTTGTCTTCATCATCAGGTTAGCAAGAGAGATGCTTCTTCATATGTGGGTCAGTCAAAGAGATGCTTCTTCATATGTGGGTCAGTCAGAGAGATGCTTCTTCATCATATGTCAGTCAGTCAGAGAGAGAGAATGTGGTTGAGCAAGTACATTTATAGATGTTCTCTCCAATTCCTAGAACCAATAGGACATCATGGTACTTAAAGGCCTCTGAGACTAGCCAATTCCAAACAGCCATACCTCAGACCAATGGGTGAAATAGAACATCTTATCTTCTGCCCCCCCAAGACCATATATTACACTAACCTGGCTTTGTGTGGGGGATGGGAGAAAAGACTTTAGCAAAGAAATGCTCATCAAACTGGTTTAAGACACATCCCCAAATCCTGTCGTAAAATTACAAAGAAAAGTCGTAAACATGGGGGGATAAACAAGAATGCCTCTCACCAAGGTACCACTAAATTACATTGGTTTGCCTAAATTATAAATAAAGACATACAAAACATTTATCAAGTTATATGCAAAATCCTACATCACAACACCCACCCTCTCAACTTTGACAAGTGAAAGTGACAGTTTTATTTCAAGCCGTATTTCATGTTATGTTTGGAGGAATAGTACAGACAAAATTAAACAAGCAACAGAAAACATATTTCGTGGCACATTTACTTATGTATGCTCACATTTCTTGACACATTTACAGTGTATTTATTTATGCTTACATTTCATGACACAATTATTTTTTATGCTCACATTTCACAGATCTTTTATTTATTTGCTCATTTATTTATTTAACTGAGTCCAAAATGTTCCTCCATGTAATATTACAGTAGGTTTATTTATTATTTGAGGTATATGTATTCTGGATTAGGGCTATCAAAATAGCCAAAAAATAAGATTTGAATATTCAAAATAAACTTAAGTAAATATTTGATAAATCCAAATTTACGTTTATGATTCTGGGCTTTACATGTACGTTTGTATGTGCTTTTTTATACTTTATGGTAACAGTTGTAGAGGTGGCCACAGCAAGAACAAGCACCAATAGCAAAAAAAATCCTAGGAATACCTGGTCAGTTGTTATATAAATATAAGAGCCATTAAAATCTCAATAAAAGATAAGCATCTGGACCCCTATCTTGTTTTCAATTTAGTACTGACAGTTGGGTGACCAAGTCTTAAACCATCAGCCAGGCCCAAAAGCAATGCCCCTCATTGACCTCGGCTCCACCTCATTCCTCACAGATGTCCTTGCAGAAGCAAGACAAATCACAATATGTTTATAGTGCAGGGCACCAGCTGAGTGCTACAAACGGGACCCGCACAGCCAACATTGACATAAGCACTTCATGATTTGCAAATGCATTGCAAGTAAAAAAGAAAAAAAAAATACATAAAAATATTTTTTTAAAATGTAGCAATGCATGAAGCCAGTGTCACCTCCATTTTTGGGTAACCATAGGCCATAAATATCCAACACATCTGTAATGGTTTATTTCATTGCATTACAAAATATGTATGGGGTTTTTCAACATTAGACTTGGTTCATTTTGACAGTTATTTGTGACTTGCGTTTGGCTTTCACAGAAGATGATTTAGTCCCTCTGGATTAGACCTTTGCTAGTTTAGTCCTCCTGGATTAGACCCATGCTAGTTTAAAGGCAAATGTTCATGGAGGAGCTAGGGGCAAAATAGCAGGCCACTACTAAAATAAAGCCAGGAAATACTTCTTCTCACAAAAGGGTCAGGGGATCTGCAAGAAACTATTAGCCATTTACAGTAGTTGAAGTGAAGCTGCTGACAGGTTTTTTTTTTTTATTAGGAGTGACCCCAATTACTGTGTAATAATCGATCTGCTGTGATTAACACACACTGCTAGCACATTGTTTTATCTTAATCAACTGGAAAAATCTTAATCCACCTACTGTCAAGATCTTCAGTAGGCCAAATACGCTACATCTGGTGCTTGTATAGAAAAGCATTCTATTTCATTTTACTCTTTTGCTTGTCACTGACGATATGTTGTCATCATTTTGAATTCAAAGATGTTTCCTCGTTGTAGCCGACTTTCGACATATCAGAGATAGATTATTTAGTAACCAAAGGTTACCGAACAACCTTTATCTGTACTGCAAATAAAAAATAAGGAAAAATACTCTTTTGTAAAAACATTTAAAAACAAAATCTTTTGTGTAACAATTACAAGTTTTCAACTAAAGGCTATGATTTATGAACAAAAATTTACTCAATCAAATAGTCTTTGCTTGTCGCAAGACAAAAACTTCTGTCTAGCATTTTCATTTGTTTAATAGAATGTTTTTTTTTTTAACCCATGCATTACAATAGAAGTTATAATACATAAAGCAAACACCCATACCTTGATATAAGGGAAAGGTTAATCATCTTGCTGAATCCAAAATACCATCAATGCAATGAATGATAGAACAAGTTTAGACTGACGAATCTTAAAGTTTAGCATTTTCAAATTAATGCTTTCCAAAAGCCGAAAATCAAATAACTGGCTATTCATTCTTTTGTACATGGAAAGGCCCTCTTCCTGGTCATATCTCGAATGGAAAAATTAACAAATAGCAGAAAACTAAAAATTCATAAAAATTAATTCAAGGAACAATGGAAAACTATTTGAAATATGTCAAACATTTTTCAGTAGTGTACAAAGTAACTGATAGTGCCGAATTACTACAGACTCTCTCCTTATATCAAAATTTGTGAGTAAGTTGTTTAAGCTTGTTGGGCTGAATGACCTGTTCTCATCTAGAGTGTTCTAATTACTTCATATTCATTGTCTTCTTTTTCCACTCTCTCCTAATGGATGGGTAAAGAAGTAACTAAATGTAAATTCTGTGTTATAATAATGAAACACTTGTAACATATTGTGACCTCCAGGGGGTGCCACCAACCCCCCCAAACCCCAGACACAATCACACCAACACCTGGGTGCAAATAAATAATTTTTATTCATTACATACAGTGCATCCAGAAAGTATTCACAGCGCATCACTTTTTCCACATTTTGTTATGTTACAGCCTTAATCCAAAATGGATTCAATTCATTTTTTTCCTCAGAATTCTACACACAACACCCCATAATGACAACGTGAAAAAAGTTTACTTGAGATTTTTGCAAATTTATTAAAAATAAAAAAAACGAGAAAGCACATGTACATAAGTATTCACAGCCTTTGCCATGAAGCTCAAAACTGAGGTCATGTGCATCCTGTTTCCCCTGATCATCCTTGAGATGTTTCTGCAGCTTAATTGGAGTCCACCTGTGGTAAATTCAGTTGATTGGACATGATTTGGAAAGGCACACACCTGTCTATAGAAGGTCCCACAGTTGACAGTTTATGTCAGAGCACAAACCAAGCATGAAGTCAAAGGAATTGTCTGTAGATCTCCGAGACAGGATTGTCTCGAGGCACAAATCTGGGGAAGGTTACAGAAAAATTTCTGCTGCTTTGAAGGTCCCAATGAGCACAGTGGCCTCCATCATCCGTAAGTGGAAGAAGTTGAAAACCACCAGGACTCTTTCTAGAGCTGGCCGGCCATCTAAACTGAGCGATCGGGGGCGAAGGGCCTTTGTCAGGGAGGTGACGAAGAACCCGATGGTCACTCTGTCTGAGATCCAGAGGTCCTCTGTGAAGAGAGGAGAACCTTCCAGAAGGACAACCATCTCTGCAGCAATCCAACAATCAGGCCTGTATGGTAGAGTGGCCAGATGGAAGCCACTCCTTAGTAAAAGGCACATGGCAGCCCACCTGGAGTTTGCCAAAAGGCACCTGAAGGACTCTCAGACCATGAGAAACAAAATTCTCTGGTCTGATGAGACAAAGATTGAACTCTTTGGTGTGAATGGCAGGCGTCATGTTTGGAGGAAACCAGACACTGCTCATCACCAGGCCAATACCATCCCTACAGTGAAGCATGGTGGTGGCAGCATCATGCTGTGGGGATGTTTTTCAGCGGCAGGAACTGGGAGACTAGTCAGGATAAAGGGAAAGATGACTGCAGCAATGTACAGAGACATCCTGGATGAAAACCTGCTCCAGAGCACTCTTGACCTCAGACTGGGGTGATGGTTAATCTTTCAGCAGGACAACGACCCTAAGCACACAGCCAAGATATCAAAGGAGTGGCTTCAGGACAACTCTGTGAATGTCCTTGAGTGGCCCAGCCAGAGCCCAGACTTGAATCCGATTGAACATCTCTGGAGAGATCTTAAAATGGCTGTGCACCGACGCATCCCATCCAACCTGATGGAGCTTGAGAGGTGCTGCAAAGAGGAATGGGTGAAACTGGCCAAGGATAGGTGTGCCAAGCTTGTGGCATCATATTCAAAAAGACTTGAGGCTGTAATTGCTGCCAAAGGTGCATCGACAAAGTATTGAGCAAAGGCTGTGAATACTTATGTACATGTGATTTCTCAGTTTTTTTATTTTTAATAAATTTGCAAAACCTCAAGTAAACTTTTTTCATGTTGTCATTATGGGGTGTTGTGTGTAGAATTCTGAGGAAAAAAATAATTTAATCCATTTTGGAATAAGGCTGTAACATAACAAAATGTAGAAAAAGTGGTGTGCTGTGAAATCTTTCTTACTTTCTTACTTTGAATGCACTGTACCTTTAACAGGCTTCTTCTCTTTGCACAGCACAACAAAATGGGCTTTTTCTTCTTCTTTCTCCTTGACTCCTTCCAAGTAAGCAATTCATTGAAGTACTGGTCTGAACATAATACTTAAGCTAAACTTTATTTTTTATCTGAGTTGCCTTGTCTTGCCTTCGCCTAATCACATTCATCTCCTCTGATGGTTTTGTTTAACTTTGCTTCATTATATGCTGTTGAGGGTCACAACAGGTCCTCCACTGTTATATGAAGTCTCATTAGAATCAATTCCTTTTTTGCTTACGTAGGGCTCCAATGTTCTTGCAGTCCTCCTTCAGGAATCTTTTTTTTATATAAATGATAAAATGCAAAAAACACCTACCTTTGTCACATCTGTTTTGTCCATCCATCCACAGTATACAACTCAGCTCCTACTTCACCAATTTCTCTGAAACTTGGTAGAATTATTCTTCAAAGAAATATGAAAGGTAAATTTTAATTAAAATATGTCACATGGAGCATTCTGAGCAAAGTTTGCAAAAGTTGAAAAATTGGTGAATTTATGACATCTTATGTCCTAAAATAGACAAACATCCTGTGCCACCTCCATTTGGGCAATCCATCTAATAACTAATCAAGAAAGACTGAAAGACAAAATGTCATTCTGTCATTGTTTAAACTTCTCACAACTACTTCTAGCTTCAGCTGTTTTGGATTCAATGGATGCACAGCAGACGACCAAGTGCAGCCATAATAATGGGACTTTTACCCATCTCCACTGCCTGTTGCAGTGTGAATAGTAAAAAAATCAATAAATGTAGCGAGATAAAAAGCAGTGGCCTGCTTATGCTGGGGACCTGAATTGATATCTGACATGAGTATTGTTCTTTAGGTTTTTAATCTCTACTGTACTGCATTCACTGAAAAACAGAAAATGTAATGAGCTCTGACAAGCCTGCCCAATCTATAATTGCCTTTTCAGCTTAGTTTATGTGGCTTGTTGTTGAAACATTGGTGTAAATCTCTAAAAGACTACCTTGTGTTAAATATTATTACATGCTATTAAAAGCCAACAATAAGAAAATGTAAACCGTTATTTCCTCACCCAAATATTTTTTAAATAGTATTCAAATCACAATCATCACATATTGAATTTAAAAAATCCTATTCTGTAACTATTATTTTTGATGAAACACTTCAACAAAGTAAAGCTGTCTGTTCCTCGGAAGCCTTTTATAGTATGTCATTCCTCCCATTTGGCAGGTTGGCTTAGCCTGACTTGCTTTTTAGACTACACCCTCACAGTTGATTTAAGGTTTCCCTACCAACATATCAACCCCAGGTTATGCAGAACATGCTCATCTGTCACTGCATTTATTCTTCTAAAAAGAGCTGTTTTCTTTGCTCACTAGCCTTGTACACAAATTAATTTTCTTCCTGTAGCTATAGCAACAGCATTGCAGGCATTAGGTTTTCAGACGTGACAAAATTGTCCAATTGCCTTCCTTTGGTGCAGAATCCTTCTTCAGTAATTTGGATTTCAAAGCCAGAGGATAAAAGACATTATATCTTGCAGAAGATGCAATTTTGGGGTTAACTGTCTTCAATAATGCTTTTGCATCAACTCTGCACTGTAACGTTTAAGGCTTACAGACAGTTCAGTGGCAGACAATGACATAGCCACTTTGATTCTTTTTTTTTTTATCGTCACTACAGGCTTTAGATGTGGGTTAGGTCCATGCTGCCTAACTGCTAAACTGCAGTTACTCTATATAAATCCAGAAAATATGAGTTTACTTTATTAATAAAATAAAAAAAGAATACAATTAGAATTTGATGTACAGTAATTGCAAAGAAGAAATAAATACAGACTATTCAAATATTATATGTACTGTTTGGGATCTGCTAGTGTAAAATTAATATAATAAACTAATATACCATATACAATAAAGATATAATACAGTGAATTAAAAAAAGTATTCTGACCCGTTCACTTTTTTCACATTTTGTTATCTTTCAGTATTGTGCTAATTGTTTTCAGATCAAAAACACTCATTTACCCATAATGACAAAGTGAAAATAAGATTTCAGAAATTTTTGCAAATTTATTAAATATAAAAACTGAAATACCTCATTGACACAAGTATTAAGACCCTTTACTCAGTGCTTAGCTGATGCCCCTTTGGCAGAGGGGGTGAAGTCTTTTTCTTAGGAATGACATTACAAGGTTCACACACCTAGACTTTTCTGCCATTCTTGTCTGCAGATCCTCTCAAGCTCTGTCAGGTTGGATGGAATTTGTCAGTAGACAGCTGTTCTGTGGACCCTCCAGAGATGTTTGATTGGGTTCAAGTCTGGACTCTGACTGTGTCACTCAAGAACATTCACAGAGTTAGGCTCAAAGCCACAGCGTTGTTTTTGGTTTATGCTTAGGGTCACTGTCCTGACCTACAGCCCAGTCTAATATCCAGAGTACTGCGGGACAGGTTTTCACTATAGAAATCTCTGTACTTTGCTCATTTCAACTTTTCCTCAACTTTACCCAGTGTCCCAGTCTCTGTTGCTGAAAATAAAAAACACACAGCATGATGTTGCCACTACCATACTTCACCTGTTCCTAGTTTCCTCCAGACATGATGCTTAGAGTTGAAGCCAAAAAGTTCAATCTTGGTTCTGGTCATCAGACCAGAAAATCATGTTTGTCATAGACTTAGAGTCTTTTAGGGGCCTTTTTGTAAACCCCAACAAACACATGGCCATTCTGCCATAAAGCCCAGATTACTGGAGTGTCGCAGTTTCTCCCATCAATACACAGGTTCTCTGGAGCTCAGCCAGACTGACCATTAGGTTTTTGGTCATCACTCTTATCAAGAACCTTCTTCCCAGATGTCTACAGACAAGTGTGTCCCTTTACTAATCAAGTCCAATCAAAATGATTGACAGCATTGGGTCTCCAAACAAGGTGTAGAAACATTTTAACGATGATCAACAGAGTGGGATGCACCCGAGTCAGATCTCACCTGTCATATCAAGTAGTCTGAATACCGGTATTTGTGTCAATGTGATAGTTCAGTTTTTTTATTTTTAATAAATTTGCAAAAAATTATAAAATCCTGTATTACTTTGCCATTTAGAAGTATTAAATGTTGCTTGACAGATAGATAGATAGGTAGATAGATGTGAAAGACACTATATGATAGATAGATAGATAGATTATATTAAAGTATTAAATTTAATAAACATGTACTTCTTCACTATGCACTACAGAAGTGCTGGACTTTGGGGACCTTCAAATTTCATCTTACCATGCAGAGGAAACCTTAGGTAAAAAGAGATTGACAAGCTAGACCTCTTCTCATCAAAATCATTCTTATACTTAAGATAAAATGGTGATTTGATTTTTGTACTCAAATACTGACAGTTCCTGTTATTTTATACACAGTGCTAATAATGTTAACATCTGTAATATAATTTTAATTCAAGCTAATATTTAATCATATGGAAAAGTCAGACATTTCCACCCACAGTAGGCCATTTTTGAGTCACCAAACAATCTAACAAATACTTTGAACCACTGGAAAAAATAAAGTGAAAAAAATGAAGATGCTACTTAAATCCCACATAATCATGAGAAGAAAAAGCAATCTGCTCCCAGAAGTGTGGTTTAAGCTAAGTGTAGCATACATATTACCATATCATCCATAATGTAAATTAATTAAATATTTATGCACGCAGCTAATTTGTTTATTTTGAAAGGTTATTCCAGGGCAGGATCAAATGAGGCCACGCCAGTTGGTATTCTTCCAGTTGAGTAAGATGAGTCTACATGCTAGTAGTGTGGTATAGGCAATTACAATCAATTTTTCCTTTTTGTTTCACCAAACAAAGTGGTTAATGGGTCAGGAGTGATTGTGACACCAAGGCTGTCTAATAGGCATTCAAAGATTTTTGTCCAAAATGTTGTTCATTTGGTGTACTTCCAAAACATGTAGCCCAGTGAGGCTGGTGCTAGATTGTAATGTCCACAGGGTGAATCTTGCCCTTTTAGACAATTTGAAACAAAATAAATGAGGTCCATGGAAAATTTTTAGTTGAATGAATGAATGCTTTGTGCATATGGAGCTTGAGTGTAGTCTATGCATGGCTGCCTTCCACTAATTTTCTGAGATGTTAAGTGAAAGATCCTTTCCCCACTGTACCCACCACATGACAAACCACCTCAGGATCCCAGATTAGGGCCCGAGTGCAGCCATGCAATGGGTGACACATCAACACCACACTAGTTCAGATGGAATGTGAAAGTTTTTTATGGTGGTTGGAGTGCCAATTGTGCCACCAACCCCCAGGTTTTTCCCTGCAGGTTGGAGGGCCTACATGCAGGGCTGGATGCAGAATAACGTCATACCCATGTCGAAGCAATTGCAGGTAAAGGGCCTTGCTCACGGGCCTAACAGAGTACAGTCACTTCTGGCGTTTATGAGATTTGAACCGGCATGCTTCTAATTACCAGTGCAGATCCCTACCTCAGAGCCACCACTCCGCCCTCCGTTGATGAGAGCTCCACTGATAATTGCAGTTCAAAAGCACCATCCCTTACTCTGAGCACGCTTTCATAACGCTTGATTGGTTTAGACATGTGACTCTCAGTGAGACGTCTAATTGTTCCCACCCAGTTTTAAGCAAAATTCTCTCATGGTTGTCTCCAGAGTAATATATTATATGTCTGGCTTCAGCGAGACTACCAGTCAAATGAAGTACTTGGTTTTGTCTGAGTGGTGATAACCCCTGGAAGAAACCCTACTGGACATGGGGTGAGCATTTATCATCTATCTATTAATTCTGTAAACCTGCTTAGCCCATTAACAGGTTGTAAGGCTCAGAAGTATTGGGCACAAGGTATTGACTAACTCTGGAAGGGAAGCCAATACAGTGTAAGGCACATTAAAGCATATGCTTACTCTCACAGTTTATATTTTACAGTCAGCCCAATCACATGTCTTTAAACCGTAGGAGGAGCCTGAAGGCCATATTCACTAACATGCACTTTCATGACTAAGTCAGAAAATCTACAGCATATTCATGGTAATCTTTTCACAAACTGCTTTCCGTTTATGTACAAATTGTATGCATGTAGATAGATTTGTGTAGGGATAAACTGTACTTTCCTTCATTTAACTTTTTTTTCAACATCTGAAGAACTTAAATAAATGTTATATTCAGTATAGGTCAATTCCAGCAAGTGTTCTCCTTTGACGAATGATGATATTCTAAGACGAAAATGAGACTAATGTACTGTAAGAAAAAAAATGCACCATTATTTATTTAATTAAATGCAATTAATAAAAGAAGCATAGAAATATTTATAGGTGAGTGATGTTCAATGAGAGAGAGAGAGAGAGAGCTTAAAGCCAAGACTGAGCACTAATGTATACACACAAAGGCTGATACAAAATGGCATGATGGTCACTGGCTACAGGCAAAAAAGAAAATTGCTGTATTGCTGTCACAGGCAACTTAAACAAACAAGTCCATAATAATTCCAAGTCTCTTGCAAATAAGGTACAGTAAGTACGCTTAATGTGAGGATTTCATTAAGAGTCTGGAGGTTTTCAAAAAAACAATCTTAAACTTCTTCAAAAGATTAGCTAGTGAAAATGAAAATCACAGTTAAACTGCAGGGTTAATTGTCTTTTCAAATTCAGAGCCAGAGAGTAGAAAGCAACTACAACATTCTGGAACTACAGTAATGAGAAAAACAACTTCCTCATAAATTTTTATTTGTCACAAAGGTGAGAAAAAGCAGCTATTCTTATTGAGTGCAATTCTCTATCTAAAATCTAAAAAAAATATATTGAAACAAGAGGTGCTATTCAGTCAGTCAGGCTCATATCTAAAGACCCTGTTTTACTACATGAATTTTCCAGTGATTTTCAGTCATTTGGTTGCCTTTATTTATGTAACCTTGATACTACAATCACTGAAGCCTACGAAAAAACCCAGCCCACCTTAAATCCCTTTGCGCCTCTCCATTCAGTGTCTTTTGTCTTGTAAATATGTTGATCTGCACAAGCAGCCTACTATCTCATCCCCCTACCACCGCAGAAAGAGCTAAAAGCTCTCCCAGCTCAAGCCTTGTTTATCTGGGAGTGAGATACCTAGAGCTGTAAAGGGTTAATAATATGTCGTTATTTGGAACACATGCATTTCCTGTGTGTTCCGTGTCTAAAAAGATCTATGTAAGTGTAGGATGACAGGAAATGCAAGAAATGTAGAAGACTTACCTAAAAGACTAACTTTTTTCATGTTTTAGTACTAACAACAAAATTTTGACATGAAATGTATAATGTGTGAAGAGTGTGAAAGTGTGAGGAGCATTGCTTGTGGTAATCAACACATTTACAAATCAAAAGACGCTGAATGGCGAGGTGTGAAGATATTTAAGGTGGGACAGGACTACAAGTTTTTTCGTAGGCTTCAGGGATTCTAGCGTTAATGAGTTGACGACATGCTATGTGACCACCAGTCATGTACTGTGACATTCCCAGCAACCGAGCCAGACCAATATGCAACTCACCTTGACCAAATCAAGTCACAGGGGCAGGCTTCTGTGTGTGTGTGCGAGAACTGACAACCAATGAGCACACAACTGAAACTACAATCTATACATTTCAGGCTCAAGAAAAGAATTAATGCTTAATGCGCAAACAGAAGAGAAGCATGTCCTACCATGACAGAATATAAATTGGGCAGAGACTGTGGCTGGAAAGCATTCACACAGGGACCGACACCATCAGGCTGCATGTCATTTGGTTGTCAGTATGCAGCATGCTTGCGATACTTTGGAAAATTTTAATCATGGTGAGTAGTCGTGAGGTAGTAGTGTAGTCAGTCACCCTCTGCAATGCCAAGTCATGTAATCTGATGTCCTTAAGGTTTCGAGATGCAGCAACTGCTGTCATGACATTTGATATTCCTACCAACTAGAAATCATATAACGCGTCGCTGGCTTCAAACATTCTAGTGTCTTTTCCAAAATATTTTTAAAAGCATTTCTGCTTCAGCCTTGCGACTCTGTTTTGTCAAATGACCTTTTTGTATAGCAAGATACTTCCTAGTTTCCATTTTAAATGCATGTTGTGTTATTTTCTTTTGGGGTTCTTGAGTAGATGATTAACTATTTAATGATTAATTTAATTATTGCGTTAGCTTTGCTGATATCTTTAAGAATTTTGACAACCTGTATTAGGCCCTCAAAGTCAGCAATGCTCAAGACTACCGTAATATTCTCAAACCCAATTAATCAAACTCAAGGTTGAAAATTGTTAGAGCCTATGTCGGCAACACCCCTCTTGTGGCAGGAATCAAGGCAAAAGAATAAAAATATTTAAATCCCTAAGGCTGTCAAAGAAGAACATATCTTTTAGATCACAGATGCACAAAACTACTCATCCCTGCACAGTTTCTAGCATTGTTAAGTGTTTCTGTGCTGTTCAGTTACCAGAATTACACACAGCACTCCAGATGCAGTCTTACTGGCACAGTATACATTTTGGATATAATGGTTCTGGCATTGTATTAATTGGTTATTGCAATGTAACCTATAGACTGAGCTCTGACATAATGCTGCCAGCATGGAAACCGTGACCTCCCACACATAACCTGGAGAAGTTTTCAAAGAAGAATGGGAAAAATTGTAGAGCCTAGATTTGCAAAGCTGACAGAGATCTGTGTATGTAAACTCAAGGCTGTCATGGCTGCCAAAGGTACATCTACAAAATACTTACTAGAAGAGGCTGAATACTGATACAATCAATTTTTTTGTGTTTTACATTTGTAGTTAATTTTGTTTTCACTTTGACATTCAAGAGCTTTTTCTCTGTTTATATGTGTTAAAAAACACAAATCATTTGTGATTCAGCATTGTTTAATAATAAAATGTGAAAACTTCCAGGATGGTGAATAGTTTTTATAGTCATGAGGATACACAATAACCAAGAAATGGCTGACAGTGCTGAAAAGCATTTTATTGTATCTAGTAATCCCACCTATTGTCTAGCACTTAAAGAAAAAATGACTTGCATCAGTTACAGTATGTGTTCCTAGTTATTATAATCTAGGCTTATGACACTCTAGAAAATGCTTTTGTGAATTTGGTGTTTGCACATTGTTTTGAGAGTTTTTTAAAAATATTTTGTTGTTATACTCGTCGTGATCTTTCGTTTCTTGTGCTGCAATTTGGCGTTGGTTATTGCCTGGCTGTGGCCTTATTGTTTATAGCTGCTACACTATTTGGGGGTCAATTGACTAACAGGTCATGCAATGTATTATATTATTTCATCCTGTTTATATAAAATGAAGAAGAAGATGGTGCACAGATTCTGTCTTCTAAGTATTGGATTACATTGAAATATTAATCAAATTCTTAGATGGAGTAATTAAAACAAGTTAGCATCAGGATCTTATGCTTGCCTTTTCGATCGCAATCCGTTATTTTTGTATTTTGTACTTGATGATTAGTATTTTGTGTATTTATACTCAAAGCCTTTTCCTGACTTTTTTTTGTTTGCCTCTACCTTGTTCATTAGTACTTTTTATGCATTCACTGCTTAATCACACCGTTGCCCTTCTAAACCCTTCTAAAATCATAACAATAATTCACTTTGAGAAAATGGCTGACATAGACATGTTCTTTTGACGAAATGCAATGACTCTATTTCTGAACATGCATATGAAGGGCACTTTCAAGATAATGGATAAATTAACTCAAAGACAGGGATGTAGATATGCAAGGCGATCTGCCTTGTAATAGTCATTCACCAACTACTTCTACTAAAAGCAATAAAGAAAAGGCTGATAAGCTCATAAGAGAGAATGAAGAAATGGTAGTGGAAATTGGGATAGAGCACCATTCGGTCAGAAGACCCTGCATAATACTGAAACGACAGGCTGTAAGGTATTTTCTCGCACTGAACTATGAACACATAATTCAGGTGACATCATTTTTCATTTAGGTTTCAGAAGACAGATGGAACAATAGTACATGTTTCAGTGTTCTCAAGTAATTCCAAGTGAATTCAATATGTTCATTACTTCTAGTGTGACCTTTTAAATAATAAAATACATATGTAAGGCATATACATATGCATGAGGATGTTAATAATTATTTCTTTGTATGTACAGCATTTCCAGTTCACAGGGTTCCTAATTATGGTAATGTAAAGTAAATTAAGACAGGATAGGTTAATTGGCAATAATGTTATCAATTATGCACTGGAATTAATGCTTATTGCTTGCAGTATGTCTCTTTTTCAAATTAATAATTGTGGGAACCTATAAAAATTAAATCTTTCTGATTTTATGAATCCATTACAATTAAATATTTAATATGTGTTTTGGTTAAAGTAGAGTCTAAATTGATATAAAAGAATAATAATTTAAAATAATATAGAAATCATCTCCCATACATTAGGCAAGACAGAAAGATGGTGCAAATCCTCGGGGAGACATTAGAAAGATAAATTATTACGGAGTATCTCAAGTTGAGTGCGGCCCTTCTCTTTACATTAAAGCCACAATTTTCTTTTTTGGTGTTTTGCTGTACATTGTGGGCTGATGGCTGACACATTGAGCTTTAAACTCCAAGGATGGCGAATAAGTCCTTGCGTCTGGATCACTGTAAAACTCATGTATGGATCTCTTCACTTATCTCTTCTCCAGTAATAAAATCATTTATGGGCAGTTTCTATAACCCTGAAAAGTGCCTTTGAACATTTATTTTGGAAGATTGCATTATAAAAATAAAGATTGTTTTCATGTGTTTTGTTCTTTTCATTAGGAAAAAACTGAAAATATACCCTAAAATGAAAAATACATTGTCAAATTCTCAGTAAGATTAGCTGTACACCTATACTTTCTCATTGTATTAAAGATTAAAATAGACTGAAATAATCACACATTGTAAATTCTTTTTTGGGTTTGGGAGTTATGTACCCATTTGTCATGTATTACATGGGAGCGTGATAAGGTTATAAAATTACACTTTAAGCAAGGAGATAAAAACAGCATGACATATTGATATAGTTTTTATGCAACCTATAAAATGTGATGAATGTTATTTATTCCCTCAGCATTATGTGTTTTATGGTAGCCACAGCATTAACACTGCATGATTAAAGGAAACCTCAGGAGAGATTTCACGATTCTTGCTTTATAATGTGTTCAGTTTTAAAAGAGGGAGTTGAAGGTAGAGGAATCCTTTTCCCATAAACTGCCCTTTTATTTTAGTGTTATATGGTTATAATCTATAATTCAAGACAGTTGAAGGGAAAAAGGAAGCAATAACCAGCAAATACTAAACCAAATCTAAAGTTGTTGCCAGGACTTTACTCATCTTGCTGCTAAGTGATTTTTAAAGGGCACATCTATTTGGTGAGTCACATTTACATTTTATTTCAGAGTCTATATAACAAGCTTTAGCTGATTTATAAGAAAAAAACAGTATAGCTCTTTGTAACTGGCTGTCGAGATCAAGAGGCATTTTAAATTACATAACTGTATAGATTGCTGCTAAATATTTGCTGTCATCCTTTCTTTGCAAGTGCACTCCTTCATATGTATTTGCCAAAACTAAGGTGAATTTATTAATCACACACACCAAGTTACCCCAATTATGTATAAGTACTTTAATTTGTGTGTGATTTATTTCTTTCAGTATTTTCTTTTGCCCATCTGATTGTTTCTAGTGCTTTTTTATGACAATGTTTTCATTATTGAAATTCTCAGGATGGCACGTTAGTGCAATAGTTAGTACTAATGCTTCACAGATCCAGTGTCTGGATCATATACTGCGTGGACTCTGCACACCCACTCTGTGCCTGCGAGATGTTTAGAAGAAGAAGGGCAATAAACCTCCCAAAAGTAACAGAGGCTACCAAGGAGGTACTTAGTGGTTCGGAAAATGTGGAGGGAAAAGTGCTGCTTAGATGAACTTGGCTAAAAGCTAACAAATCACTTGGCCCAGTTAACATTAATCCTCAAGTGTTTAAGGAAGTTAGTGATGCATATATAAACCCTTTTTCAAAAATCTCTGCACACTGGGGAAATTCCTAAGGACTAGAGGTTAGCAAATATTATCTCATTGAATAAAAATACTCAATATGGGTTCAGGTAGAGAGGTTTGTGTTAAATTCTATGACGAATCAACAAAAGCATATAAGATAGGCACCTGTGGTATTGTTTTTGTTGGTTTTCAGAAAGCTTTTGATTAGGTAATGCGTAAAAGGTTAGTCATCAAGCAAAAAGAGTTTTGAATTCAAGAACTGGTGTTTAGATGTGCACACAACTTGCTCAAACATAGGAAGCAAAGGATTATGGCTAGGTGAACTGTGTCAAAAATAGGGCATGCTAAAAGTGGTATTCCTCAGGGATCAATGCTGAAGCCACTGCTCTTTTTTAATATACCTAAATATTCTGGACAATAATGTAATCAATAAGCTGGTTAGGTCTGTAGATAATATCAAACTAGGTGGAAGTGCTGATAATTTAGAATTATCTAAACTGGTACAGATTGACTTGGATAGAATACCGGCTTGGACAGATTTGTGGCACATGAAATTTAATTTAAGTAACTTGTACACTGTAGTGAGTAAAGACTTTAGGTTAAAATACACAATGGGAGGCCTGAAATTTGAAAATACACCTTATAAGAAGGCCCTGGGAGTCATAATGGACTCATCACTGTCTAAATCCAGACAGAGTACAGAAGCGATCAGGAATTCTAATAGGATGTTATGTTCTATAGCATGATGTGTAGAGTACAAGTTAAGGGAGGTTATGCTTAAATTATATAATGTACAGGGGAGACCTCAACTGGAGTACTACCTGTATAAACAGTTTTGGTCTTCATATTACAAAAAAGACATACTAGCACTAGAGGAAGTTGAGAGAGGTGCGACTAGACCGATATGGGACTGAGAGGTATGAGAAGAAACTAAAGGAGTTGAACCTTTTCATTTTCAGTTTTGGCAACAAGAGTTGACAAGAGGTGACATGATTAAAATCTTTAAAATTAATAAAGGAGCTAGTAGAGTGGACCCCATTTGTTACTTTAATGCCAGAAATATGTACAGTAGACCCCCGCGAAGACGCGGTTCAGAGTTCGGGGATTTTTCCTTAAAACCTAACTAATAATTGTTAGCAGAAGCCACCAATATCCTCCGCAATTTTTTATGGCAATACTGCACTGTAGAGAGAACAGGAAGCAACCGTAGAGTAAAACATGGCTTGGGTTGGTGAAAGTAGCCAATCCAAGAGCGTACTCTACTAGAATTTGAAACTCTAACTCCCAGCAGTCCCTGCAGTGGCTCTGATTGATCTTCTGCTGAGGGTGCAGGGGCTGTTGGGGTCAAAGGATATCAGCGCGGCTTTTAAAAAGGGAGCCAGTGACCAAAAGTTTGTAATTTGTGTTTCAAGTTCCTGGCTCTCTGCCTGCCTTCTGTTGGTTTACCTGTACTTATTCATTTTGTCCTGGATTGGTTCGTGGTTGGGGTCTGGATTGTTTGCCGTTTGCCTGTACATGAGGACTGTAAGTGGATTCATTGCTATCCTGTGAAGAAAGCTGCTGAACCCGTCCACCTGTTTTCACCATTTCAGCAGTCCTACCTGTAGGACTATCTTTACATTTCCATTCAATATGCGGATCTCTGGACTATCTATCTTCATCATTACATTTCATCCGTTGCCATTTTTCATGGACTTTACTGTGTGTATTTTGTTGGTGAATTTTTGTATTTAATGTATAATCGCCGTAAGGGGAACAGGGGTGGTATTGTTTTCATTACATTCTTTATTTGCTATTTGATTACCAGTTTGCTTTGTTTTTGTCTCTGTTTGTGAGTGTGTGCAGGTCGGGTTAAGGCTGGGTGCATCCCTGGAATCTCCACCATAAAAATAAATAAATCACTGTCTTCTTGACGGTGTGAATCTTCATTTCTCCTTGCTGCTGATTGACTGCTGCCCTGTGACGCACCACTGCCAGCCCCTGCAGCACTGCAGCCTCACTGTCTCTGGGATTGAGCTGCTGCACTAGACTGGCCTGCCAGCGTCAGCGTTGGCCTCTGTGTGCTTGCGTGCAGCCAGTTCAAGTGCAGTTGGCTCGGTGCTTTACTGAATTTCATCAATGGCGTCAGTTGCACCTAGTACATGTTGTTCCAGTAGTTTTTTAAACAGTTTTTACAGTTCATGGGTAGTATGTAAAATGATCAGTGTTGCGGTAATTGTGATGCTCTTTGCATGAAAAAAAATGTGTTCCATTAAAATTTCAGTTTTTCTGTCCAAATTGTGATGTTTACTTAAAATGTGCAGCAAAAAAGTACAGTATTTGGCATCCAGGGATGCATTAACCCCCAAGTATGTGGCAGTTTAAGGGTTAAAGCCCCAAGAAGCCGCCAAAATGCCCTGCACCTTCTAAGGCTTATGGCAATGAAAACGCACTTGCATGAATTACAGCACATATAGCAATAACATCAGTTTTTTACATTCTAGCACTGCGGGTGACATATCAGTACAGTACTGTACAGTATATGGGTTTATCTTTACATTCTTTTTTTAGGTAACATATTAAGCTGAGGTTGACATGAAATTAAAGGGGAATATTTAGGGTTTAAACTATAAAAATGTGCATTTTTTTAACCACGTTAATAATTTGCGGTTTTTTAACAATTCACGGGTGCTCAAGGAACGTAACCCCCTCGAATTTCGAAGGTGCACTGTACTCTATAAACGAATGAGTCTCAACACACTGGAAAGGTTTGGGGCAGCCACTCTGATATTGTCCCTGGCTACCAAAGGGTTTTTAAGTAAGCACTGATATACACAGAGTGAGCTCCAGACTGAACTGAACTGGTGGTGGACAAGCTAGCGGTTTTAAAGGGTGAGACCGGTAGTCATGTCATCTGAGGCCAGAAACTGGAAGTGACATCTTTTTTTTTGCGCCACAACCGGAAGTGACATCTTTCTTGGCACCAGAACCAGAAGTGATGTTGTTGTTAAATCAGGCAGGTTTCCCATATTTGGCCTGCAGAGAATATGGACTAAGGTTTAGTGCACCCCACCACCCCCTGACATGGCGGGTAATTACCTCCACTTGGTGCATTCAGCTCCCTCCCAGTCGCACGTGTGTGACAACTCGAATAACCCAGCATGATGACACTCGGCAGACCAATTAACCAGACTATAGAATGTAATACCCAGCAACAGATTCAATAACTACACACATTCTTTTACTATCAACCCTAATTCTGGGAGTTTTTGTATCCCTCCTCATCTGTGTACCAAGCTTTTGATTATTTGATGGTTTCCACATTTCAAAATAGGATGTAACCACTATTGTTCACTGACAGAACTGCAAATGTTAGCTAGGCCTGCAATATTTTGGCAACAAAGATAAATTATGATGATAATGACTGACACTTGGAAATCGCTACCAAGTAGTGCGGTAGACAGTAAGACTTTAGGGACTTTCAAAACTAGACTTAATGTGATTTTTGAAGATAGGACTGGCGAGTTTTGTTGGGCTGAATGGCCTGTTCTTTTGTAAATTCTTCTAATGTTCTCTAATTTCGAGTGATTTGCACAGGCTGTTATCCGCTGGGAGAGCCTTCCCTAGTTTCTGTCTTTACTTCAACATCAGTGGATAATGCTTTTGAATAAATTGGAGAGTCCCCTAGCATTGCAAGAAGTGGACCTATAAATCTTGTGATTTATAATACATACTTTGAAATTAAGAAAATAGCATGAATGTATCTGCTCGACCACAGTAAATAGCAACATTTAACTTGGACTCTATTAGGGTAATAAACATTCCCCAGTGGCACAAGCGCCACCAGCTAGGCATATATTTGCCTACAAAACCAATTTTAAAATATGTCTGACTCAAATTACAATGGTAAAGCCACTCTAAAGTACATTACAGGTATCCCAATTATACTGGTAAAAATTAATACAGCGCAAGAGTGGACAAGTCACAGTAGTGGGATTTGAACCTACAACCATATGGTTCCAAGTCAATATTTTTAGAGTTTGGGCCATACTGAAAAAAGCAGCTTTATTATTTTTCTACTTTGTATTCTATGACAAAGTAAGAAATAATGCACTTAAATAGATAAAGAAAAGGTAGAAGTGGATTCTTTGATGTTTCAGTTGTGGAGCATTCTCCAAGTGTATGCATAAAGGATGCAAGGGGAATGGAAAAAATAAAAGTAAGAAAAGATGAGAAGAAAGAGGAATGGAAAGGAAAGATCAAAAGAAGGCATGAAAAGGTCTAAATATTCTTGGCCTTTTATATCCCTTTATATTTTGTAGACAGCACATGGAAAGTCCGTTAGACTTTGCAGCATTAATCACCACATCAATGATACTCACAGATTTAAGATTAATGAAATATAATTGTTGTACAAAAACAATAAGCAGTACAGTAAAGTAGTTTTATTCTTATTACAGTAGTCAGGCAGCTGAAAATTCAGCCATATTTGCTGTAATAAAGCTGCAGCTGTTTTCTTGCTGCATTGCAAAAATGATGTTAATAACAAAAGACTTTTGTTTTTCTTTAGGGTACACAAGGCACTAAAGGCAGCATACTGCTAAGCTAAAGCTGTGAAAAGTGTCCTTGAAGAAAGTGAAGTAGAGGCAATGCACTCGCAAGTAGAATAGATGGAAAACATTCCATCTATGAAGGTGATCAATCTATAAAAAAGAAATAGATCACAGAAAAATCACTGCAGTGTCTAATTTTAAATGAAAAAACACACATTGACGCTTCAGTGTAAAATCAATACACATTAATGCTATAGATTAAATAGTAAGGGTTGGCTATACAACGCCTCATAAAATCTGCACAACTAGAACCGTGTCTAATGTATTTTTTTGTACAGATAAATGTGCCTGCAAGCTATGTATATTATGTATGGTGATGCACTGATTGATGAAAATGGGGTTGCCAGGGAGAAAAGACTGGCATAAGAAGAACCAGGCTCAGCATGGAAATAAGAGAGAGAAGAAATCTCATACTTCCTGGGAGAAATGAAGGACACTGTCTGTTGAAATGACAAGTCCTGATTTTACTCAGTGCCTTGGAAATACAACAGTCACCAGATTAGATTAGATTAGATTAGATTCAATTTTATTGTCATTACACATGTACAAGTACAAGGCAACGAAATGCAGTTTAGGTCTAACCAGAAGTGCAATTAGCAGAAAGTGCAGGATAAAGGTATAAGTTCTAAGTACACCTAAAAGGGATATGTGCCGGGAGAGGCTATGGGTAACTATTACAGAATGATATTATGTTTGCATAATATACAGATTGCTAGTAACTATACTTATAAATTTACAATGGATGAACAGTATATAGAAGTTGCTATTGACTGTAGTCAGGAATTTGCAAATACTGTAGATATGAACATAATGTACAGGATATTATGTGAGCATAATATACAGATTGCTAGTAACTATAATTATAAATTTACAATGGATAAACAAGATATACAAGTTGCTATTAACTGTAGTCAGGAATTTGCAAATAGATATGAACATAATATACAAGTTGCTTTTTTCTATAGATAGGAATTTACAAGTAGACATGTACAGATAGATATGTACATAATGTGCAGGTTGCTATTTTCTATAGACAGGAATTTACAAGTAGACATGTACGAATATATACTCAATCAGAAGTGTACAAATGTATTGAGCATGGATAACTTCTAACTCTTGATAATGCAACATATACAGTAACTGACCGTGGCTGAATACTGGTTCTGGCAAGTAAATGCCAACTTTTTCTAAGGTTTGGTCTTCTGAGTCTTTCTCCTTTAGCGTTTTTCTGACGCTCATTTTCTTTTCCTTCAATCGATTTATTTGCTCGTATTTTTCTTTGTCTTTCAACCTTTCTTTTGTTGATGTTTACTTGTTGAGCTGACCGTTCTTCCAGGAGATTATATAGGATTTGATTGTCTGTGTCTTTTGTCCTACTTGACGTGTCCTTTTTTTTTGGGCGGCATGTTGTTAGTAGATACGTCTGTAATATTTTCTCTTACGGTATTACTGGCTTGTATATGGCTATAATACTGGTTTGTATTTCCGTAAAATGCCTGTAATTTTCTCTGACAGTAATACTGGCTTTGATGTCCGTAATATGACTTTCATTTTCTGTCACAACAGTGGGCAATAAGCAGAGTGTCCCCAGCAACTGATGTAATGTGTGGCGTGCAGCTGATAATCGTGCCTGTGACGTCTCCCCAGCAAGTACTGTGTAGTTCCCCAGCAAGTATTTTAATCTGTGCTGGCGTGCAGCTGATTATTGTATGTGTGGTGTCTCCCCAGCAACGGATTTTATGTGCGTGGCCGCAACTACCCAATCAGCACTCTCCCCAGCAATGATGTCCTTTATTTGCTTATCATGCACGGCTAGGCCGCCATCACTGTGTGCCCAGCTTCCAGTGTGTGTGCTTTATTTGTTTATCATGCGCGGCTGCGGCTAGGCCATTCACTGTGTGCCCAGCTTCCAGTGTGTGTGTCCATGGTGCATGGGTGGGGCACGGTGCGATGCGCGGCGCGGCCCTGCGCATGCGCACTTCACCAGAAGACACACACACGGACACCTGGGCGCACACAGGGGTTTTATTAAAGAGAATATATATCAGAAAGGAAAGTAGAACACACAGCAATACTCACTAATGTTCAAATTTTCATATCTCATAATTCTGTTCTTGATCACATGCCTCAAATAGACAGGCAGAGAGCATACCCACCACCTATACTTTATCTTAAGGAGACAGGGCACATAACATAAACCCAATACCATAAAAATAAACATAATATGTATCTTATAATATATATCTAATTCATCTGGCAATCCTCTTACATAATATTCAAACATAACACATAAGAGGAGTAAACATACTTTCAATAGCAAAATGTTAAACATAATATACAATACATGACAAAATTATTAAATTAAAGGAAACTGTACACGTGTCAGGGACAAACCCTGACTGAGCCATAGCATAGTGAGTGGCTGGAGAAGCACATACCTGCAAATGGAATAAAAGGTAAATGTTATTCCCACACTGAAAAAGTGTAGAAAATATTTAGGCTGTTTAGCCTTCATCAAGTGTGTGACTTAAGAAAAAAAGGTGATGTACAAGGGGCAGATGGAACCAATTTGGGGACATAAAAGGACTGAAAGATCAGAATGAATGTGAAAGAACACACCAGCAAATATGACATAAATGATTAGAAGCTTAACCACTTGTTTAGTGCTGGAAAAATTTGTGATCCATGTCTGAGAATGACATTCGATTACCCTGCTTTTCTTTGAAAGATGTCACTTGAACCCAAATGAAAGATCAGTGAAGTGAAATGTTCTGCAATAGACTTTGTGGAGTCCTTGATCCTAATAGCCTCAAATGACCTCTTTGACCTGTATAGATATCTCGATGCTTTCTGCAAGATATGCAGTGAATAAGAGTTTTAGATTGACTAAAGGTCTATCATTTAATATATTATTTTCCAGAGGACCCAAATATAATCATATTGTTGCTTACATTATTTATAAGTGATACCTACAATAGCAACTGTTACAACAGAAAATCTCCAGGTTCCACCTAGTGAAGAGATATGCGGATAAGAAGTTTTTGCATAAAATCTGGTCAAAAGAATGTGAAATGTGGATTAGGCAAAAAGGTCTTTGTATGTAAAAATAAGGGATTTTCTTTAAGATAGAGAGGGAGTTTTAGTGTGGAAAAGGAGGACAAGCAGTATGTTGGTATCATTTCTTATTGTGAGGTCTGCTCCTGCTTTGGTTGAGAACAGTGTCTGCAGTATGAGTAGAGTGCCCCCTCTTAATAATGAAACCTCTTCTTTTGAATGCTTCATTAACACTAGAAGTACCAGAGCCTACGAGAAAGCTCGTAAATCCAGCCCACCTTAAATCCATTCTTACCTCTCTGTCAGTGTCTTTTGTCCTGTAAATGTGCCGATAAGCAGCAAGCAGCCTGGTATCCCATCCCCCTGCCCACCACTGCAGTTCAATTAGCAAAGAAGTTTCTTCTCAGTGCTCAGTGTTTATCTTCAAGTGAAGTGCTGGAGCTTTATAGGGTAAACAAGTACATCATCATTTGGAATACATACATTTCATGTGTGTTCCATGACAACAACAATCTATGTAAAAACGTCATTAACACAAAAACCTTTTTCATGTTTTAGTAATAATTGCAGAAATGTAGACATGAAATGTCTAAGGTGTAAAGCCTGAAATACAAATATGAAATAAACACTTTCACAAAAGGTACAAGTATGACAAAACAAGTGGACTTTTATTCAAGAATTTAACCAAGGAAAAAAGGAAGCAGGTTATGGTAGGCGGTTGATACAACAGCTTGCGTGGTGCAATGCTAAGAACTGCTGACTCCCTATCAAGAGGTTGTGGGTCCGATACCAGCTGCTTTCCAAATTTACCATTTTCAGTAATGAGCTGCTCTTATCGTTAATATAATACAATAAAAGCATACATCTGATTTGCATCTGTAAATTTATAGTTAAAGTTAGCGTTTTTTTCAGCTTTATTCTCTCACTCATGTTCAAGCTCCCACAAATCCCCTGGATCTAATGCCGTTTTTAGATAAAGACATGGTATAACAAACTTGTTTAGTTACACCTCCTCTTTATTTAAAAACCGTGTCAGACCTTGTGTGTGAATGAGACTGGGAAAACTGTGGACGTGGATGTGAGTGGTGTGCATGACTGAGAATGACTGTGGATGTCAATTTTTATTCAGTTTTATTCTTGAGTGCTCCTGCTCACACTGAATTAGTATGCACCTTCTGATCCATGATTTCAAAGAAGCACTGACAAAAAAGAGGGACTTAGGTAAATATGACATTTGGAATAATTCATTTTATGATCTTTATTGTAGATTTCGGAAAATGCTGTTGCACTAATGCAACATTACATTCGTTTGCATGCCTTCATGGGGTGTAGTTATTGACTGTGTTGGGTTTTTTGTTCTGATCTTGTTGCTGCATGTTGGTATTTTTTTTGAACCCCAGGAGATGCAGAGGACACCATAGTACAGAGAGGTCAGTTCCGCGCTATATACAATCATCAGATTCAAATGTTAAGAGTTCCCACACACACCCAAGGACTATCTTTACGACATGTGTATAAGGTGTGAAGCCTGAAGTCCAAATATCAAATAAACACTTTTACAAAAGGTACAAGTATAACAAAACAAGTGCGCTTTTATTCAATAATGTAACTGAATAAAAAAGAAAGCAGGTTACGGTAAGCGGTTGATACGACAGCTTGTGTATTGCAATGCTAAGAACTGCTGACTCCCAATCAAGAGGTTATGGGTTTGATGCTGGCAGCTTCTCAAGTTTACCGTTTTGAGTATTAGTTTTGAGCTGCTATTATTGGTAATATTATCCAATAAAAACATACATTTGATTTGCATCTGTAACAGCTGCAGTAAATTTATAGTTAGCGTTTTTTTATTCAGTTTTATTCTCTCAGTCGCGTTCAAGCTCTCCCTGATCTGACATGCTGTTTTCAAATATAGACACGCTATAACAAAGGTGAACTCAGATCGGAGAACGAGAACAGAAGCCCTCCCCGCATATAAGAACAACACAGCTGCACCAGGCGTAAAGGCCAAAGATGGCATCGTTTACAGGACGAAGTCCGGCGTCATCCTGGCAATCACCTGTTCTTCAAAGAAACAGCACGGCTTACAGAACTCGCCAATGCTACACCGTCCAGATCTAAACACTAGCTTGGTGTATGTGCCCAAAAAAATTCTTACTGCATTCTCGTACCACTGCTCGCGTACTAAAGTGTCAACAGGTATTTTTCATGCCGTTACATGTGTAATTTGTGAGCATGCCCTTGACGATCAAACAGAGGAAGCTCTGCAGTATACTTGTGACTTTACGCTGTAGGAAGATAAGTAAATAAATCAAGATAAGTAACATTCAATCTGGCTTTTATATAAGTAACATATAAATGCTTCTTTTGTAAAGATCATCACAAAACATAATCACAAACATGAGATTGCACGATACATTGGCGAGCTCTGTAAGTCGTGCTGTTTCTTTGAAGGACAGGTGATTGGCAGGATGATGTCAGACTTCATCCTGTATCCAAACGGTGCCATCTTTCGCCTTTATGCCTGGTGCAGCTGCGTTGTTCTTATATGTGAGTGGACATTTCTTGAGGGGAGGGCTTCTGTTCTCTTTCTCCAATCTGAGTTCACCTCTGTTCTAGCGCGTCTTTATTTGAAAACAGCCGTGTAGTAAATAACATTCGATCTGGCTTTTATGTAAATAACATAACTAAAAAGATTACAATATGCAAGCTTTCGAGGCAACTCAGGCCCCTTCTTCAGGCAAGATGTAAGCAACATATAAATGTTAATGTTTTGGGCACATGCACCGTCCAGATCTAAACACTAGATTGGAGAGTCTATAGCTGAAGGTGGAAGCTGCCGTCGCTGTACTTTGTATATATAGTAAGGGCCAGATCAAATGTTATTTACTTATTTACCTTGGTTTATTTACTTACTTCCTACAGCGTAAAGTCACAAGTAGAATGCAGAGCTATAGAGAGAATAAAACTGAATAAAAAAAAAAACAAAGCTAACCTTTACAAGTATCATACATTTACACCGGCTGTTACAGACTGAAATCAAATGTATGCTTTTATTCTAAAATAGTAAGAATAAGAGCAGCTCACTTCTCAAAACAGACTCGTCCAGGATCAAACCCTTGAAGTTTTTATTACCAGTCAACATTTGATACCGTTGCGCCACCAAAGGGGTCATCGTAAAGGTATGTCAATGTTGCGCCCTAACGCGGGTTCTTTTTCTGCAGTTATATTCTTGAATAGAAGCGCGCTTGTTCTGTTATATTTGTACCTTTTGTGAAAGTGTTTCTTTGATATTTTGAAATCAGGCTTAACACATTATACACTTCATTTCTACATTTTGTCAATTATTACTAAAACATGAAAAACGTTTCTGTTTTAACAATGTTTTTACTGTACATAGATTGTTGTAGACAGAGAACACAAATGAAATGTATGTGTTCCAAATAACGATATAGTATTTATAAAAGGTGTGATTTTGCTTGACTTCTCACTCTATACAACTCCAAGCAACTGACACGCAGGTAAACAGGCTTGAGCTGTGAAAACTCTGTGGGGTGGGGGATGTGTGCTTGCTATTTGCTGCTTATCAACACATTTACAAGACAATTAAGACGCTGATGGAGAGGTGCGAAGCGATTTAAGGTGGGACGGATCTATGAGTTTTTTCATAGGCTCTGGTAATTCTAGTATTAAAGAAATCTTCTTTATTACTCCTGGGGCGATGGTGAAAAAGAAAGAGATGTTTTAATGTGCCTGGGGTGGGAGTAACTGTAGTTTACTTAACTGTGTTAGTGAGTACGCTTGTAATAAAGCAGGGTTTTAAGCCCTGAAAAGTTAATAGAGAGACTGATGTGAGTGAATTCTACATTTGTGGTAGATACATTGACTGTTATTATGACAGAAACTGGTAAAGTGGTTAGTGAAATCCTGAGACAGGATTCAGCATCACCATAACCAATGATTTAATTTGTGTTTTGTTACCAAAATCTAGGTAGGACATTAAGAAATAGTCTTCTACCCAGTAGTAGTAGTTAACAAGTGTAAAAACTGCAAATATCTGAATTTAGAAAAAAATCACCAAAGAATTATAACCATGTACTAAGCAATGTCCCTCATTTTACTAGTAATGTACCACTAAAACACTTTATAAAGGTGAACAGAAGCATGCTATTGTACAAGATGAACACCCCATTAATTTTACATTTGCATAATAGAAACCAGAAATGCAAAGTCCATGCAGCTTCACCAAAAATATTTACTGTGCCAGGTAAGTACAACTTTTCAAGGCCAACAGCAAATAAGTGAATTGCCCCCTGTGACTATTGAAAAGGAGACAGGGTGGTTGGAGGAGTTATGTTGGAAGTTCTCTCTTTTTTCATGACTGATACCTTGTTGTCTACTCCATAAATTGCCTTGTATCGGTCTCAAGCACTCATTCTGAAATTCTGTACTTCTTGTCAGTGATAGGGAGCAAAGTGATTAATGGTGTGTTGAAGGTGAAGGGAGAGCACTCTCATCTCCTGGGACTGCATCTCCAATTCTGGAGGCTCAGGTGGCATCTGACAGGCATTAATACAACTGTAAGAACTTTGAGCTAATCTGCCTCCAAATGAGATTCTGTGAAAACAGAAAATGAAAAAAAAAAACAAAAACCAAAAAAAAAAAAAGCAACCTGATGCATAGCTCACATTAGTCATGTCATTACTGGCCTTTAACATTTGTAACAATACTTCTTGGAGAAGGTCAGTGGAGTGTAGCAGTGAGTGTCAGCATGCTGCTCTGCCTTCACCCTGACAGCCTGAGCTATTGCTACTGGGCATTCTGCAATAAGAAGAAAACTAAGCAGAACTTGTTTTTCTTTCAGTCATCAAAAAACTGTTTCTTTTTTCCATGCCACAAACTTCACAAATCTAGCTTGTGCTTGTTTATGCATCTCTATAGTGATCTGTTATGACAGCTTTTACAGCTCCTACTGTTTATTGATGTGTTCTCGCTTTGCCCGCCAATAGGCCAACCACGTGTGGATGATGGATGCCTTCATTTTGATTGCGGCCTTCTTATTTAACCCGCTTCCATGAAAGTACAATCCATGGTCATCATAGATGCTCATAGGCAATGCTTCATTTATTTTGCTGTCATTACCATTTCTGTCCTCATTAAGAAAGACTTCAAAGGTTGGTTCAGCTGGCAAAATGCATCGGGTCTTTCTAATGGCATCCTAGAAATATAATGAATTATTTATTTTCAGGCAGGGCAAGGAAAACATGAAACTTTTAAAATTAGCAATGCTTTTCCAGGTGTATATTTTTGAGACATATTAACAGAGATAATACAGTGGGAGCTTTGAAGCAATCAGTTGTCAGAAATCTGGGTTGGGGGAAAAGGAGATATGGGGGTCAAGGCCATCTTATATTATAGGCATTATAGGCCCCTGGGCAAAGTAGTGCACTGGGGCTCCAACCTACACAACCACTCACAGAAATAAAAATGTAAATGGTCGATAAAATAAAACATATATTTATTGTATTGGTACTTCCAACAACATCAGTGTTTAAACATTAAAAACATGTTGTACAACAACGATTCATCAACAAAAACATTTGAACAATATAACATGAGCCTTAAAAAACACAAAAATTTCAACAAATAAATGATACTCAATTGGTAAACCATACAGCATGGGGCCCCTATGCTTGTGGGGCCCCCGAGCATCTGCCCAGCATGCCCATGCATTAAGATGGCCCTGATGGGGGTTACTAGTTACAGACTAGTTCCTGCATCACCTGAAAACAGAATAACCCCTGAAAGAATTAGGCATTTGGTCAAGGCTGTGGTGCTTGCTATAGAATACTAGGTACTGAGATGAACTGAGCAAAGGCAGTTATAAGAATTCAAGGGAATTAAGAACATAGGAAGACCATTCGCTCATCTTCTCTTGGTGCAAAGTTTTCTGACCATAGCAGCCATCACCACTGTCCCTAAACCAGAGGTTAGTGGCGGGTTCTTATGTGCACCTTGTAGAGAACTACTGTTTTCTAAAGTACAGAGTTAGCCAATAATAAAGACAAAGAAATTGTCAGGTATAGGCTAGATCAGGATTCTGCCAGGTAAACCCTGGCTATGAGTGTTGTGTTAGAAAGCTAATGATAATTTGAGAGTAGAAGGAGAATAACCAAAGGGCAGAAACTATGTTTATCCTAGGAGTGCAAAAAGTACAATTAACAAGCCAAAAATAGAGAAAATTAGTGGTCAAAAACATGTTAGCAAAAAGGTCAGACCCAGAATGAAAAAATCAGATTTCAGCAAAAGGATATTTGGAAAAAGAGTTTTAATTCTGCAGATTAGATAAGGAAATGGACTTTTCCACTGACCTTTTAAACTGTCATGTTAATTACCCTCGGGGCTTGGATTCTGGTGAAGCACCCCTAGAGACATAGGCTGCTGTCCTAATGACGGATGCCCAAAATGGCACTAAGAAACCAAAATGGTGGCTGAAATGGTTTAAAAAAATTAAACAACTTTTAGAGTACACAGGAAAGGAATAAATTAAATATCGCAATTGAGTTTAGAACTACATAAACCCCCCAAAATTAATGTTAGACAAAATGACTGCAAAAAAAAAAATACAAATATTTAAAGATTCCAAATAATGAGAATGAGAGGCCATTCTCCAGAGTCGGAAAATCAAAAGGAGGTTTTAATGCAATGGTTATAAGAATGAAGTTGACAGAAAATTAAGAAATCCACACAAACGAAAACCAAGCAATTCTGAATATCAGTCAGCCTATCTAAAAAGTCATTTAAACAGGACGTCAGATTTCTCTTACTGCTAATTAGTGATGAGTGTTTTTTCTTTTTGTTTTTGGTGGAGGTGTAAAACATTGTGAACTTGTCTCCTAAGAATCCTGAAGAGAAAACAGTCTTCTGTGTTATCCTTTATTCATCTAACTCAAAGTTTACAGCTGCTTCTTCACAGCCTTCAAAGATGCTAATTCATAAATCATTACGAATGATAACACAGATTCATTCACTCCGAATGGAATTTAAGAAAACTAATACATGAGCTAGGAGTCATGTCCTTTAAATGCTTATTTGCTTTGAATTCTGGCTAATTAAGTGATTTTATATGTGCAGTAATCTGCACTTGTTTAGTCTCCATCTGTGTTTGTGGGCTGCTGATGCCCAGGGTACAATGGAGTCTTAATCCAGCATCTTTGTTTATTACTGGTGAGGTGCTTTTATTTCCTGGTATTTGTTTAATAATATTTTAACCAATGTTGTGAGCATACGACTGAATCACTTGATATGTGGATTATGTAACACAAGCAATATAAGGTTTTTCTATGGATGTTTTTATACTTTAAATTATGGTACAGCTTTGCTCCTCAAAGATCTCCATTCTATCCATTTGCTCTCAGTTTGTTATATCCATTCTTCATGAAAATGTGCGATTACATTTTTTTCTCAACCATCAATACAAACTATATGGGTAAATAATATTGTGACGTACGAGACCCTGTCTTGCACATCAAAACATGAAGCTGAGTCTCAGTACTTTAGCGACACCAGCGTTTATTCAGCTTGAAACAGAAACAGCACGGTTATTTATTGTAGCGGGATCTACTACTCTCCTATACACAGACACAGAAATTAGACAGGTTAGTGGCCAAGTAATACTGTTCCCTGCATTTATAATTTTCGTTGCATCACCCATCGGCGGTGGCACTTGTAACGCGATTGCGGTCAGCTCAGATTTGCTTTTACGGCGATCCACTGCAGTGCTGGGAGCCTGCGGTTGCCCTGGCAAGAGATAAACTGTCTTCCACAGACGCGGCGATCTCGCTTCGGGAAGCTCTTTGGCGTGTGATCCTGTTGGGGGGAGTCCCAAAAGTGTTTAGAAACTTTACAATATATAAAAGAAGTAATTTTTGTGGTGAAGTATTCCTTTATATCTAGCAATGCAGAAAGAGGCTGTTCACCAAATAAGACATGTTGCATAATTCCAGTTTCTAGTCTAGCCTTGTTTGTCTCTTTAGGAAATACAGAATTTCTAAACTTTTGGCTTCTGACTTTTTTAAAAGTATTTACTGCATGTCAAATAATAATGGTAAAATCATCCTGTGAAAGATTTAGAATGGGACAATAAAGTGTTTATGATCCCATGTGTGAAAACAGTGTGCATTCAGAGCAAAAGATGGTGCAAAATAATACACTGCCACTTTCAGCAAGCTGTAATCCTTGGCTTGTTAAGATGAAAATGCCATTGTGTTATGCTGTGGAGTGCTTATGTCCTTGTAAGAGGTGAGCATGAAGTTAAGAGAAGGCAGGAGCTAGTTTTCTTTCCTCCAGGTTCTCGACACCCTAGCTATGGAGTCTATGAGCTGGCATCCCTACCTCATCTCCCATCCCCTGTAGGTTTTACAGTGTGACTGTGTATATAATAATGCGTTGTTTCATCCTTGTTTCTGCCTGCCTACTCATACCCTAAAAGCATGCAGGGACTTTTTTTTCCTAAAAATTACCTTTCATCTGCCCATCATACCATCTTCTTTCAATTCATAGACCTTGTTCTGCTGTTAATGGGATCAAAATAACCTGAAATTGTTCTTTTATTAAATAATATCAAAGGCATGTAATAGCAAAAAATAACATACATTGCCATATTACGATATTTGTGATAGCATTTAACTGATTTTCTTAACTAATGTAGAGATTTACATCAAGTGAACTGTTGTTTGTCAACAGACAGTTTAAATATCTCAATTCTGAATCATGTTTGTGGTAAGGATTTTTCGATATGTTATTTTAAATGGGGTTGTTTCTATTTTTCACTCGATTAAGTAAAATGCTATTTGATTTGCTTACGTTTGTTACAGTACCATAACATTTAATAAAAAACTGGAAAACATTTGTGAAGTAAAAATATCTTAAAGGAATACTTCACTCAAAAATGCCATTTTTTGTATGTTACTTACCCCATGTAGTTGTTCAGCGATGGCTAAGAAAAGCTTTTTAATCTCATGTTTTATGGAGGACGAAGACAACAAACTTTTGGATACAATGAGTGCCTAAGGAGACCAATGCTGGGACACACCAAACAGTATGAAAAACATCCATAAAGAAAATCATACATTACTCGTGTCACATAATCCACATGTTGAGACATTCGAGTCATATGCTAACAACATGCAAAAGATTAACATTTTTTGCTAAATTATTGGGAAATAAATACTTCTGGCAAAATCACAGCAGTGTGCACTGAGGAAATGCATTCGCATGGGAATGAGCTTTAGACGTGAAGACTGAACTCTTGACCAATGATTGAGTTGGATAGTAGGAACTTTAATTTAACAGCTTGATCCTGTCTAATTACACTGCATTTCCTCTGCATGCACTGCTTTGATTTTTCAGAAATATAAAACAATATTTTAGCAAAAAAAAATGCATGCGTTTTTTACATTGTAAACACACAACCTGGATGACTTAAAATGGGCATTATATGACATAAATAATGTGAGATATTTTTCATGGACACTTTTATATTGTTTTCTGTTGTCCAGCATTGGTCCCTATAGATATTCTTTCAGAAAATGTGTTTTCTCTATTCTCCATAAAAACATGAGTTAAAAAAATGTCTCTGCAATCACTACAAAGCAAAAAGTAAAGTAAAAAAACATAAAAATATATTTTTTGAATGGAGTATTACTTTAAGATTATTTGTCACTTTCATACTACAGTCCTGAATGAAGCAACAGATAAAAACACATTTATTAGAAGTGGAACAGTTCAGCAGTCCTGGATATAAATTTTCTTTTATATTGAGCTGGAAACCAACAGAGATCTGTCCTTTAATGTTCATGTTGCACAACACTGTGTGAACAAGACCTTGTGGGGGAATGGCTGCATGCCATTTGGATGTACATTTTTGTAAAATGTCGATTTTTTACTGTGTATTTGATATCATAGGCAATAGTAAGCTGAAGAATAAAATCCTAAAGGGTACGTCTCTTTATCAAGAAGAGTTAGTAACACTGTTTACTGGTATGGCTTTTCAGCCACAAACCGTAACTCTCACTAGAGACTTCTAAATGTTTGTTGTTTCCATAAGTCCCTGTAGTAGCAAGTATTTCAGTAAAAGAACAGAGTGTGGAGAAAGGAGACATGTTCTGTTGTTTCACATGTGAAAAGTGGGTGCACTTAAATGTGAGCATCCACAGCAGCAGCCAAACCACAAGACCTCTTTAAATGGCTTTTATTCAATCAATAATGCAGATTTAGTGAACAGTGAAACAAAAAAGCAACAGGAGTGCCTGAAAAATGCCTTGTAGAGTGTTTGCTTGCCATGCTTCTCTAAAGATGGACATGTGTGCATTGATTTTTTCTTAATGAGGGCATGTTTCTTGCATTACCAGATGAAAGTACTTGTTTCTAACTTTCTAAGGAAAATGGGATTTGTAACTCAAGTGACTAAATAACTGCAAGTACCGTAAGACCTCCGACAAAAGACTGAGCTGAGGATATTTGTATTTTTTACCTCTTTCTCGGTTTCTGTTTCCTAGACATGCATCACATAGAGTGTAGTTTGTCTGATGAGTGTTTCTTGAATGAGTCCCCTGTTGGTCTCTCTCTGGTGTTTTCGAAAGGAAGCTGGGAATATGACAGTTAATAAGGATTTCTCTTTACTTTTTTGCCCATTACAAGTAAAAGTAAGAACATTTTTGGAATAGACACTATATAATTCTTGTGCTGGAAAATGGATTCAGTTCTACATTCTACTCTCTTTCTGCCTGTTATAGTCAATATATAAATGTTACTAGGGAGTAAATCAGTCAGTTGACAACAATTTGGAATAAATCCAGATTTTGTCAAACTGCTAATCCCAGCCAAGAAGCCCACAGAGTGCTGCATTTACCCTCACTGATCCATCCCCTGGAGGCAAATGTTTGCTTGCATCCTACAGTATGCTATTGAAGGTCCTTTAGTATATTCATTCTTATAAATGTATATATTGCTTCTCACCAATAAGCTGTCTAATGGAGATTAATATTCTCATTGTTAGTATAAGATACTCAGCTCTATAATTTCCTCCTACTTTTCTCCAGGCCACTTTAGTGTAATGTTGTATTGGTTTTATTCTGCTGCCTTCATTCAAACCATTCTCTAGGGAGAATTTCTATGCCATTTTAGATCCTCTTTAAATTATTAGAATACCAGTAACGGCATACTGCACAATAATGTGCAGTGAATCCACTTGACTTGAGCATTCATAGTTTTCATCCTCTTTCTCTGTACGTTTAGCATTCGTTTGCTCAGAGGTTGATGCACTTGCTGCTTCCTTAGCAGCTCTTCTTTTCTCCACTCTAGATGCCCGCTTCTTCTCTTCTTTTGTAGGCATCTTTTCATGTTAAAACTGATTCAGTCAATGTTTGTGATGCAATTACTTAGTACGTGTTCCTTAATTTTTCACTTAAGCTGGCATTTAAGTCTTCAATCTGCCACAAGAATGATTTAAGATATGAAGAGGCAGAGGAAATGACGGTGAAGGTGGAAGGGATGACAATAGCACCTGTATGCATGCGCCGCTGCTGCCGAGAGTTGATTCTACAATAAAATAAAATAAAAATAAAAAGAGGAATAACCTTGGAGGTCAATCATCACCCCGAAAGTGGATGGTAGATGTCACGTTGTATATGTGTACTGTACCAAATTTCAGGTCAAACGGCTGGCAAGCTACAGCTGCTTTAAAATCCTGGACAGACAAACAGACAGCCACGGTAGCGTATTATATAAGAAGATTATTTAGTTAAAAAGGTCTTGCATGCAGTAGAATTTCTATTAAAATTTTATGCATACTTTATGCATTCATATTTGACCATAAGTACTCTTTGCTTTACTTTCACTGTACTTATCCTGTTTAGGTTCATGATGGCAAGATATTGACCTGAACTGACCAGAGCATCTTCAGCCATTGGCCAGTTAATAGATATAATCCATACAAAGCATTATGGGTTTTCTCCCAGAGGGCCATGCCTTGTATATATCCCAAGGAAGCTGCTCAGGAAGCATGACAGATACATACCCAGATCACTTCAGCCGAGTCCTGCTGACCAGGAGAAGCAGCAGATCTGAGCCCTGCAACCCTACACAGAAGCTGCTTAGTATAGTCATAAATTTTTGGAAAATACTAATGAAGAAAAAGTTCTGCATAAACAAAATTGCTTCTAATACATACAGTATCAATATAAATTCTCATGATGTCAAGTAAGTAAATTATTCAAACGCTGTCACATATGAAATTTAATTACAGCTCATTAAACTCATGTGAAATTTGTTGGGGCTTTTTAAAAATGAAAGCTGGATTCTTGACATTGTTTTGCTGATCTGTTTAATGAACAGAAACAATATGCTGCATGTAAATGTAACTCAGAGAACCTTTGTCTTCATTAATTGAAGACTCCTTGCATTAGAACAACTGTTTAATTTATTTGTCTTACTTGTCAAAAGACTCATTCTAAAATACTTTTTAATGCACCAGTCAAAGAGTTTCTGTTGAAGCAAGCTTACGGTATTAACATGCACAAATTCTAATCTTTTTAAGTAGGCTTTCTGAGAACTGACGAACCATACACAATGCTACAGCTTACCGATTCTAGTCAAGTTCTTATTTGCTTAACATTTTCATTCAACCATTTCTTCTCTTTCAATGTTATGAGGAGTTAAAATGTATTGTGGCAGCATTAGGCACAAGACAAGCAACTAGTATGTAATGGATGGCAGTCAAACACAGAGATATACAGTACACCTGTATTCATTGACAATAATTCGCCATGAGGAGAGAAATACACTGAAATTACAGACATAAAATCTAGTCAAAAAATCATTATTTGAAAATTTGGGTAAAGCACTTTAATCTAGGCAAAAACAAATTGAATCTAAAGTGGGTAAAATAAAAACACTGATCCGAGGGTAACATTCAAAATCAGCACAGATAAATGCCTCCACAATACCCACTCTTCCACTACATGCATTTCCTGATAAGTAATTAACTACCCTTTTCCTTTTCTGCTTTGCAAATGAAAACATATGACTGTCATGATTTGGTTTCATATTTAAGTTTCTCTGTCTTTCTTATGTGTTCTTTTTTTTCATCCCATTATAGGTTTGAACAGCACAGAAGTTATTTCTATACTTGTTGATTTTGGTTTGCATCTTTTTTGACGCATTATTGTATTTTAAAGAAGCTGCCACTTTGTAGGTTCTAAATATACTGTTGCTACGGTGGTTACCACCATGAGATGACCAGAGGTTCTGACCTGTCACATCATCCGGTCAACAGTGTAAAGGACGGCACTACAGTGATCCCTCGCTATATCGCGCTTCGACTTTCGCGGCTTCACTCCATCGCGGATTTTAAATGTAAGCATATCTAAATATATATCACGGATTTTTTGCTGGTTCGCGGATTTCTGCACATTTCTGAGGACAATGGGTCTTTTAATTTATGGTACATGCTTCCTCAGTTGGTTTTCCCAGTTGATTTCATACAAGGAACGCTATTGACGGATGGCTGAGAAGCTACCCAATCAGAGCATGTATTACGTATTAAATAAAACTCCTCAATGATATAGGATATGCTTCCCGCTTCGCATACTTAAAAGCCCGAACAGCACGTATTGATTTCTGATTGTTTGCTTTTCTCTCTCTGTCTCTCTCTGTGACATTCTCTGCTCTTGACGGATGGGGTGTGAGCAGAGGGGCTGTTCACACCCTGGCCTAGAGGATACAGACACTCCTCTGAAAATTGCAGTGTTTTAAAGTCCCTGTCTCTACAACCTCCTGTGTTTCTGTGCAAATCTGTAACCCAAGCGTGACAATATAAAAATAACAATATAAATGTATGGTTTTTACTTCGCGGATTTTCACCTTTCGCGTGTGGCGGGGGGTGATTCTGGAATGCAACGCCAACGATCGAGGAGGGATCACTGTACTCACTAACAAGATCAAGGTTCTAGCCCCAGCATTTCTTTACTTTTGTTTGTCTTGTATTCTGTATCCCAGACTTGATGCTCATCAGTCTGGCCTCAGTAGTTACATGCAGAACCCCGTATTTTTCTGCCTTTGTCATTCTTGTATTCTTGTATATTTGATGCTCTAAAGGTAGTGTTGCTTTTCTTCATCTTCCTATTATGGTGTTCTTCATTACATTACTGGCCTCTGCATTTTGCTTGAAGCTTAGCAGCTGTCACTGATTTTTGTCTTTCCATCATGTTACTTTGTTTGCTTATCACTGCCTGTGACACCCCATGTAGTGGAAAGGTTGGCAACAGACCACTCAGTGGGCGTGTTGTAGTGCAGGACCAACCGGGATCAGTTTTGTGAGAAGCCAGACATGGAGACACAGACACAAAAAGGTGGTATTTCCAAAACAGGAGTGGGTTTTATTTACATGTGTACCAAAAAACACAAAAATAATGTCACAGTAAAAAAAAGTGAAAAATATGTATAGTGAATTTTCCAGACCCAAAAATGAAAAGAAAAAAACAATGTATATACACAACTTGTAGTCTTCCTAAATAGAAGTGCTCAGGAAGAAGCTAAATAAAACAAAGATCAAAAAATTCACAAAAATGATTTACAAGAAATGAAAAAAAGTGTATATACAAGAAAAACAAAGCGCACCACAAACCCAAAATACTGTATATATACAGTAAATACCTTTACCAAAATGAAGCTACCTGCAGTGGGTTGGCACCCTGCCCAGGATTGGTTCCTGCCTTGTGCCCTGTGTGTTGGCTGGGATTGGCTCCAGCGGACCCCCGTGACCCTATTCGGATTCAGCGGGTTGGACAATGGATGGATGGATGAAAATGAAGCTACACTAGGAGATATCTATAATATATAGAAGAAAATATTTACAAGATAAGGCACAAGCCACTACTATACTACCCGAATGAACTATACACACCAGTTTGAGTCAAAAGACAACCCTTTCGAAGCCAAAAGTGCCTCTTATAGTCGGGGGACTAATCTTTAGCCAATCCCGCAACACAATGCTCCCTTTCAATAATCGCGACTGACGCAGGTGCTCTCCACTCAGGTGCTCTGTTGAAACTTTATAAGGCATACAGTGCATCACTTTTTCCACATTTTGTTGTGTTACAGCCTTATTCCAAAATGGATTAAATTCATTTTTTTCCTCAGAATTCTACACACAACACCCCATAATGACAATGTGAAAAAGTTTACTTGAGGTTTTGCAAATTTATTAAAAATAAAAAAACTGAGAAATCACATGTACATAAGTATTCACAGCCTTTGCTCAATACTTTGTCGATGCACCTTTGGCAGCAATTACAGCCTCAAGTCTTTTTGAATATGATGCCACAAGCTTGGCACATCTATCCTTGGCCGGTTTTGCCCATTCCTCTTTGCAGCACCTCTCAAGCTCCATGAGGTTGGATGGGAAGTGTCGGTGCACAGCCATTTTAAGATCTCTCCAGAGATGTTCAATCGGATTCAAGTCTGGGCTCTGGCTGGGCCACTCAAGGACATTTACAGAGTTGTCCTGAAGCCACTCCTTTGATATCTTGGCTGTGTGCTTAGGGTCGTTGTCCTGCTGAAAGATGAACCGTCACCCCAGTCTGAGGTCAAGAGCGCTCTGGAGCAGGTTTTCATCCAGGATGTCTCTGTACATTGCTGCAGTCATCTTTCCCTTCATCCTGACTAATCTCCCAGTTCCTGCCGCTGAAAAACATCCCACCATGCTTCACTGTAGGGATGGTATGGGCCTGGTGATGAGTGGTGTCTGGTTTCCTCCAAACGTGACTCCTGCCATTCACACCAAAGAGTTCAATCTTTGTCTCATCAGACCAGAGAATTGTGTTTCTCATGGTCTGAGAGTCCTTTGGGTGCCTTTTGGCAAATTCAGGCGGGCTGCCATGTGCCTTTTACTAAGGAGTGGCTTCCGTCTGGCCACTCTACCATAGAGGCCTAATTGGTGGATTGCTGCAGAGATGGTTGTCCTTCTGGAAGGTTCTGCTCTCTCCACAGAGGACCTCTGGAGCTCTGATAGAGTGACCATCAGGTTCTTGGTCACCTCCCTGACAAAGGCCCTTCTCCCCTGATTGCTCAGTTTAGATGGCGGGCCAGTTCTAGGAAGAGTCCTGGTGGTTTTGAACTTCTTCCACTTACGGATGATGGAGGCCTCTGTGCTCATTGGGACCTTCAAAGCAGCAAAAATTTTTCTGTAACCTTCCCCAGATTTGTGCCTCGAGACACTCCTGTCTCGGAGGTCTATAGACAATTCCTTTTGACTTCATGCTTGGTTTGTGCTCTGACATGAACTGTCAACTGTAGGACCTTCTATAGACAGGTGTGTGCCTTTCCAAATCATGTCCAATCAACTGAATTTACTACAGGTGGACTCCAATGAAGCTGCAGAAACATCTCAAGGATGATCAGGGGAAACAGGATGCATCTGAGCTCAATTTTGAGCTTCATGGCAATGGCTGTGAATACTTATGTACATGTGCTTTCTCAGTTTTTTTACTTTTAATAAATTTGCAAAAATCTCAAGTAAACTTTTTTCATGTTGTCATTATGGGGTGTTGTGTGTAGAATTCTAAGGAAAAAGATTAATTTAATCCATTTTGGAATAAGGCTGTAACATAACAAAATGTGGAAAAAGTGATGCACTGTGAATACTTTCCGGATGCACTGTATAATAAATAGGGCTGGCGGCCTCGCGTGTGCGCGAACTGGAGCGCATCCCGACACGCACCACAAAAGTAAGTTTCTTTCTTTCTTCTTGGAATTCACGTTCTTAACTAAAGCGCTTCGCATCTTTCTTTGCCAACCGCAGGACTAAAGAGACGCTCGCTTTTATGATGGGTGACGTCGCCGGCGACCCGCTACGTGAACCTGCCTTAGACAAAGTTAAAATGACTGCGAAAGCGCACCCAGCACTCAATGACTTAAACAGTTAATTGCTCCAACGTTTATCTTGCAAAACTTGACTTAACCCTATTCGTAGGAATTTTTCTTTCCTTTAAAGTGGTAATGCCTGGTAGGTTAATTACCACACTGCCATAAGAAACCTATAAGTGCAGGTCAGTTTGCCAAGTTTGCCCTTACCTCAATTTTTATACATTACTAGAATATATCCTGTTTTAGCTCAGTAGTTCACAAGTAATTGCATGACAGGTCGGCAGACCTTAGAATTTTATATGTATACTGTTTATAACTAGGTATCAGCCTGTTTTTTTGAAAGCAACTTTCCAATGCATGTCAATTATAGCACCATTAGCTGTTAGGTGGAAATCACATCTAGACAACATATTAGATTACACAGTCACCCGCACTGGGGCAGTTTAGACACTACAATCTCCCTGATCTGCACATCTTTGTGATGTGCAAGGAAATCCGAATACTGTACCCAGTGAAAACAGGGAGAACCAGCAAACTCCATGGTCAAATATATTTTGTTCGAATTACAATGGGACAAGATTAAAGCAAAAATGGTTAAGATAAAATCAGAACATTTTAAAGCATCTTAGAACTATAGTGTGACTAAATAATAATGTAAAAAAAAGCCTTTTGGAATTTGTTTTTGCGGGTGTCCTAGTGAAAGGGGTGTGTGAAGAGCTGCTGATTACTTTGTTACAGTTTTGAACTTTAGAGAATTCCTATTGAATCTGCTTCCCTTCCATACTCCCGACACTTTTGATATCTTCTAAACCTCACACTAGTCCTATCCCAGGTTCTGAGAAGGCACTCTTGATGGAAGTTAAAGTAGCTTTATGGATTCTTCTGTCCACATGGCTTCATCAATTAATAAAACTCAAATCTTTCCCGAACCCCAACTTTTCTCTTTGATATTAAAAATCTGCTTTGCCTCGGTTGATTTTTTTAATAGTTGACACCACATGAGCACATAATATGATCAAGATGAGATTTGAACCCAGGAGCTATTGGACATGATTACTTACAAATGCAACAGAAGGCATCTCTTTTAATAATCATGAAATAATTTAATTCTAAAGAGTAAAACGGCTTAAGTAAGAGTATACTGTCATAGACATATTTTTTGTGACTCCATGTAGTAACAGCAATGGAGAAATTCAAACTTTACACACTTCAGATTGAGTGATGTTGGGGTTAATCCTCCCTTTGAACAGGTGTTCTTTTTTAAAATGGGGAAATTTTCATGTTTCAAAATTATTTGACAGCCCTGGTTGGAATAGGTTAACTGAAAAAAAGTTTCCTCATTTAAATTGAATAATTTGTGAGAAGCTTAGCCATAAATACTGCAGGCCTAATCTATCAATGCTAATGATGTGAAAACAACTTTCCTAAAAGACAGATGTAGGAGTTGCTGCAACATTTTTTTTTAAAAACGCTAACCTTTATTTATCACTTGAAGGAGAGTCTCCTAATTTAAGTCATTTCATCCCATATGTCATTGCCAAAAAATACAACTAGTACTGTTTCCTAGAAATTTTGTGTGGGAATGTGTTATAATGAGCAGTGACAAGTATCCTCAAACATTGTGGCAGATTGTTTTGCTTTATCACTCATTCTATTTGTACACTTGTTTCTCAAAGAAATCCTTATGACAAAGATGTTTTGCATTTTAAGTTTAAATTGGAATTAAAAATTTGGGTGAAACTCCTCAGGTTAAAATAAAGACTCTTTATTTCTAAAATGTATAATGCATTATTGCTTCCATAAGCCCTCAGGTAATTTTGCTAATCTTTACAGCACTCGATAAACTAAGCATCTCATTTCAATATATTTTTATGTATGAGAAGTTGAAGTTGAGTTGCAAATTCATTCATGTTAATAATGGTTTTTTTTTTGCCAACCTTTTTCATAGAATACAGAGAAAAGCCAAGCAAAATGACACCTTCATCTTGCCTGAAGAAGGGGCCTGAGTTGCCTCATAAGCTTGCATATTGTAATCTTTTTAGTTAGCCAATAAAGGTTTTATTTTGCTTGGCTTTTCTCTACATTCATAATGGCTAACATGGTACAACACCCTAGTACTCATAGTATACAGAAAACCAGTTTGCTACAGTAAATAACAGTTATCATATTCTCAAAGAGAGTCACAGATGTCTGGGCAGCATCAGGCGTAAGAAAGGAAACTGTCACCCAGGATGGCGTCCGCTGCAGGACCCACTCATACACAGCCACCCTAAGTCACTTTAGAGTTGTTAATTTACACATCTTTAGGATATGGAAGGAAAATCGGAGTACATGGAGAAAAAAGATGTAATTATGGGCAGAATGTGTAAAACCACACAGACAACAGTCTGCTGCAAGATTTGATCCCAGACGGATGAATCCATAAGGGACAGCAGTGCTAATCACCATTGTGTAACCCTAACATGCTAACTGATGTTCTTCCCTCTCTCTCTGGAGGCAGATTTTGAATGCAGGTAGAATGGGAGAATGGAAAGGCTGCAGTTGTTGGATTTTCTCTTTTCATTTCAATTTAAAATTAATTTTGGTGATGGTGTTAAAAAGGTGCTATTGCGTGATCCCACTTCTTCATTTCTGGGTCAGAGGGAGCCAGCACTAGGCAAGACAGCACGGGATGAAAAGTTCACCCGTACAAGACAAGGCCACACTAACACTCAATGTATAGCCCTGTGTGTTTTTCAATGACCCTTTTTAATTTTCAGCAGGTACCGATTTGCCGTTGTTTAATAGTATTCAAGTCATCATTACAATTGACTGTTGCCCAGATTTCATTTTCCATTTTCCTGAAGGTCTGTGTTGTAGGCTTTTTCGCCTTTGGTTAGTTTATGTACCACCCACTTCCAGTTTCTGAATACCAGTTAAACTTTTCTAGCCATCTGTGGATTATTTCAGATTATGAAGTAAATCCTAAAGGTGAGACTCCATTATATCTAGTAAATACTTAGGCAGAAGAATAGACAGGAATTGTTGAACATTTGTCTGCTGGCATTACTGCACGTCTATGAGATAACTAATAATAAAAATAATTCATTACATTTATATAGCGCTTTTCTCAGTACTCAAAGCGCTATCCACACAGGGAGGAGCAAACAGACCCTTCATAATTCATGCCCGTATTACCATTAATGGCATTAGACTTGGCATAAACCAACTAGCTGAGGCAATACAATACATATTTATTGTCATTGAATATACAGAAGCTGCTTTGTCTGAAGAAAGCAGTGCAGTCCTTCACAAATCTAATATCCTCTTTTTCCGTTTTTCCTCAACACTGCTTGTGTTCTCTTGAGTGTTGCATGTAATTTACTCTTTTATATGTTTATGAATTTCAGGCTTTAGCCCATGTGGTGAAGTTTGTTCTGTTTAGTATTGAATATGGCCTGCTCCAGCCTGAATCTCATTCTCAGTTGTATACACTATTGGACCATCTTTCTTAACACATGAATTAACCTTTATTGTATAATACCTATATAAAGTATTCACCTTTTTGGAAGTTTATACAACATTGGATCACAGTGGATTTAACTTGGCTATTTTGACACTCTGATCCACAGAAAAAGACTCTTTAATGTTAAAGTGCAAACAGAGCTCAACAAAGTAGTCTAAAGTAATTACAAATAAATATGAAACCCAAAATAACTGTATTCACTCCTATCGAATCAGTATTTATTAGCTGCACCTTTGTCAGTCATGACTGTCTTGAGTCGTGTTCACAGGTCTCTATCAGCTTTGCTCATCTGAACACTGCCATTTTTCCCCTTTCCTCTTTGCAAAATTGCTCAAGCTTTGACAGGTTGCATGGTGATTATGGGTTAACAGTCACAAATTCTCAATTGGATTGACTCCAGGACATTACTAATGTTGTTTTGAAGCAATTACTTTGTAGTGTTGGCTTTATACTTGAGGTTGTTCTCTTGCTTTAAAGCAAATCTCCCAAGGTGCTGGTTTCTTGAAGACTGCACCAGATTTTCTTCCAGGATTTCTCCATATTTTGCTCCATTTATTTTACCCTATGAAGCCTTCCAATGAAAAGGATCATCCCAACAGCATGATGCTGCCACCACCATGATTTGTGGTGAGGATGGTGTGTTTTTGATAGTAGGTAGTGTTTGGCTTATGCCAACAATGGTGTATAGATGTATGGTTAGAAAGCTCAATCTCGGTCTCATCAGACCACAGGACCATCTTCCAGCTGATTTCAAAGTCTCCCATGTGCCTTCTGGCAAATTCATAGATCCCTTGGGGGTCTCCCTCATTTGTCTTCTTCCAGTATCTGTTTTGTGGATGGCCAGCTGTAGGGAGATTTACAGCGGTGCCGCACTCTTTCCATTTCTTAATGACTGAGTTAACTGGTTTAACTGATTTATTCTGTGACTTGAATTTTTTCTTGCATCCACCCCTTGGCTTATGCTTTTCAATCAGCGTTTCACTGAGATGCTTGTAGTCTTCTTTTGTCTTCATTGTGCAGAATAGGCCACCATATTGACTCCCGGCAAGTTGGACCTTCCAGATATGATAAATTTAGACTACAATCAGATGTAACCCCAGAAGGTGATCTCCATTGAACTAATTCTGTGACTTTAAAACCAATTGGCCACACCACTGATGATTTCAATGTGTTATATTAAATGTCGTGAATACATATGTGATCAGTTATTTTGTGTTTATTATTTGTTATTAATTTAGACCAGGGGTTCTCAATGTCAGTCCTGGGGACCCCCTGTAGCAGCAGGTTTTTGTTCCAACCAGCTTCTGTTTTTAATTGGAATTTTGGGCTAATTAAGTGAACTGTTATACTGTTATTGCCCAGATTCTGTGTTTTGGGAACAATGTAGAAATTAAAAAACGATATATCAAAATATACTTAGCAGCAATATTTTCATCTTAATGTTCTTTCTATTTTTCCGGGTGTTCTAATTGTTTAATTAATCCATTATTTTTTAATTAGTGGGTCTGATGTTAAAGTAGTTGCAGCCTTTGATTATTCAGTGTTGTTTGCCTGGGTGTCTGCTCGGCTCATTTTTAATTGTCATTATCAAGATACAACGAAGGAAGCAAACTGCACAGAGAAGGGGCAAAATACAATGAAAGCAACAAAAGAGAGTTCAGCATTTAAATCTATAGAAAAAGCAGAAAAATGTCTTACAAATGTAAAACGTATGCTGATGTACTTTCTTAATGTAGAAAAAGAGAAGAGAAAACAAAATCAGCTAATTAATTAAGATCAGTGTTAGCAGTTGTCACTGATTATGAATCTGGTTGAAGCAAAAACCGGAAGCCATAGTGGGCCCCCAGGACCGACTTTGAGAACTGCTGATTTAGACCATTTTGCGAGATCTGTTTTCATTTTTATATTAAATATTTTTTTTCCGTTAATTAGTGCAAAAAAAGCCAGACTAAATTAATTTTAACTCATTGTATAAAACTAAAATGTAAAAACCTTTTAGGGGGTGAATACTTTTTGCAGGCACTGTAGATAAATGCTGAACATTTGGTGTGTGCTTTAACAAAAATCGAAAGCATGTACCTGGAGATGAAACCCAAAGAAAGCATTGTGCTGGACAGCTGGGACCCATGCCCGGCCGGAACGCCCCTTTGACACTAGACCCAGGGGAGCAGCCATGGGATTCAGGCTACGTCCCCTGGAACACTTGGTGGCAGCCCCCCCGGGTTGCATCGGGGCCACAATTTTGGAATACCGGAGCTCATTCCTGTTGGGCTCCGTGGCCACTGCCAGGTGGAGCTGCACAGCTTAATGAGCCCGTCTGGGGGGGAGCGCAGCCACACCTGGAAGTGCAGCCGGAAGTAGGGCAACGAGCACCTGCAGCACTTCCGGGTAGGCTATAAAAGGAGCCAACAGTCACCACTCTGTGTGCCGCAGGCATGGAGGAGTCAGAAAAGTGTTTTTCTTTGTGCTGTTGTGTGTTTTAGGGCTGAGGGATATGGGGAAGACGTGGTCCCCAGCTGAAGAAAATAAATCTTTTTGTTTCATTTTTACATGCCTCCGTTGTCAGTCTGTGTCGGGTCGACGCCTATATAGCTCCTTTGCCACAGCATGTATCTAAGCCGAGAATTGAACTAGGGGTCTTGTGGAGCTGTGCTGCTGTTACCCACAGCACCACCTTCCCGACTATCACCAGATTTCTATGCCTGTTACATTTATCTTCAATACCACTGTTTGTGTTACGGCCCACAATAACAAATGGGGCGACTAACTGACAGGTGTTTCCTGTTGCACACATAAAAGAACGGTGAATATTTTGTGTTTGGTTTGGCTTTTGCTGTTCCTTTTGGTGTCTCCTTTTGGAATCGCCTAAAACAACGTAAAGACTCCAATTAAAAAGAAGTTAAGAAACTTAGATGCTTAGAGCAAATAAAATTCACTCAGAACCATAACACAGACACTGCGAATTGCCAAATTAACTGTTTTAAAATCTTCAAAAAGAGAGAAATCAGTGGTGTGCAATTATCAATGACCAATCCAGCCATGGAAAGCAATGAACAGAGTTGTTTACAAATACTGGAAAGCCACTTCAACTGTGCAAATTGTCGATGGCACCACAATACACTGTATGCAGAGGGCTTTGACAGCAAAATTAGAAATGCTGCCCCGCAAAATGCAAACCTCTCACTAGTACTGAAAATAGAAAAGACAGATGTGAATTTGTTCAAGTATACCGATTTTGCCAGTAGAATTTTGCTGAAATGTTTTTTGGATAGTAAAAATAAAGCTTTAAAGAAGGTAAAAAAGAGTTTTATATGGAGAAAAGAATGAACTGCTTGCTTTGTGAAACATGGTAGGAGTAGCACTAAAGAATGATCACATATGGCTACCTCTAGAACTGGCTCACCCGATGGTGATAATACCAGAAGAATGACTTTGGAAGTGTACAGGAACCTCTTGTTTGCCTTTGCCTTTAGACTGCATGGATGGTGGTATTTATGTGCACCCGTTATGTAATTAATAATTTGGAAAGTTTGTATTTGAATTTTACCTTAGAACTTGAAAGAGTACTCTGTGCCTGCACTCAGTAAAGAGCACTGTACAAACATAAACTGAACTGAATGGTACTTCATTTTGTAGCAAGCATCAGAGACACAAATGTAAGATCTTAGGTTTAAAGTCTTACAATCAGGCATTCATTTCATTTGTAAAGAGCAACTGAAAACAAACAAGCCAAAGTTTGTTGATATAAGCAGGTTACAGACTTATCTCTGTCATTATAGGCAAAGAATTCGTAATGCTTTTAGTTATTTTTTTCCAATATGAATGTAATATGTCACATTTACAAAATAAAAGGTGAAATGTGTCAGCTAATTAAACAATGAGACTAGTTAAAGGGAACAATGACCGACTGATTAGGAAACTGGTTAGAACAAAAGCCTGCAGCCACAGAGGGCTGAATGTTGAGAACTCCTAGTCTCCATGTTGCTTAGACCTCAATGTAGTAAAACTAGACATCGGATAGAAGAGCAAAGGCTAAACGCTTCTGTATATTTACATAGTGCTTATTTACAAATTTACATATTGATATTTAGCATCGGGTGGCACAGTGGCACAGTGGTAGCACTGCTTCCTTGTAGTTAGGAGACCCGGGTTCGCTTCCCGGATCCTCCCTGCGTAGATTCCCATCGGGTGCTCTGGTTTCCTCCGCAGTCCAAAGACTTGCAGGTTCGGTGCATTGGCGATCCTAAATTGTGCTTGGTGTGTGTGCCCTGCAGTGGGCTGGCGCCCTGCCTGAGGTTTGTTTCCTGCCTTGTGCCCTATGTTGGCTGGGATTGGCTCCAGCAGACCCCTGTGATTCTGTAGTCAGGATATAGCGGGTTGGATAATGGATGAATGGATATTCAGCATCACTAAAATAAACTGCATTCTTTTGACCCAGAAAGAAAATGGAATTCTGTAAAAGCTAATAGTAACATGTTCAACTTAGTGATATGAAAATGAAATGACTTTTTCACAGATCAGAGTGACAGAGGCAGAGCTGAGCTATGACTGTTTGTTCCTTATGGGTAATGTTTATGCCGCAGTATGTCTGTCTTTTAGTGTAATGACAATGTAACTTTCTTCCTATGACATACATGTACATTAAAACAGTGCATGTTGCAAGACCAAAATCTTGGCTTTGAAGCCTAGCTATTCTCCAGTTTAATGTAGGTCAGAAGCAACCTGAGTGAGTGAGGACAGGACAAATGAGCTACTCGTGATTGTCTGTGTTAAATGGTAGTGTTTAGGTGTTTGAAAGAAAGAAATAAAGGCAAATGATGGAAAGGAAAGACACCTTTAAGTCAATTACAGATAATGTGGCAAAACAGTTAATAGGCAAAAGCTGAAAGCACATGGCCATACATTCAACTCTGTACCAAGCTTATAGACTAATCCCAAGAATAACATTACCCCACCTGTCTTTGAATATAATGATATATTTTTTTATATCACTTATGAAATAAGATTACCTTCAACATGGAAGGTGATATATAATATTAGCACAGATTATTTATGTTTAGTAGAGGTGCAAGGGTCATAATATTGCAATTAAATTAGAGTATGTACCTCCTCTAATTAGAAAGTAGATGTTTATTATTTTAAAATGCATAGCTACTGTCAATAATAGCGGCATGTGCAAAAATGGAATGCAATTCAAATACTGTACAACAATTAACTGAATGATGAGTACCAGTGGCAATTTTTAGGGGGACAAACTGAAGGAGCAGTTATCGATTATATAGTGCCTTTCACATCTATTCATTATATAGTGCCTTTCATCTATCTATCTGTCTGTCTATCTATCTAGTCATTCTGCACGCTTTTGTAGTCCTCATCATAGTGCCAATGCACATCTTGCCCTGTTCAGTACCAGACTCATAGGACAAATCCAGGCTAAAATGTATTATACCCTTTCCACCATGCTGCCCAATCTGGTGCCAGCTTGCCTATTTCCGTTGTGCTCCAAAACTTCAGTCTGTGACATCAATAGTCCCCTTATTTTTCCCATAACTTGCCCTATAGATATGGAAACGAACAGGTGGACCTGCCACCCAAAGTTTATACTGCACCTGTCTCTAACTTGCCCAGTCCTTTGCCAACTTGCCCAGTTCCCCATTCTGCCAAAACCAACACCATAATGTCTGCATCCCCACCACTGTAATCTTCCAATAATGTGCACTTCTGTCTGTCTTATAACACATCCATAGCATTAGTCTATTTCAAATTTTATTCTGCCTCTGCTAATAGAGTGTCCAGTTCTTGGCCATTTACATTGAATTCTATAAATCCGTATCGTACAATCACTAGTCCTCTGATTTTTCTGATGTCTTGCACCTCAGTTTATCATTTACCTCACCCACAGAGTCATTCCCATCCTAATTTTATTCTACACTTGCTGCCAGTCTGGCCAATCCTATGCAAGTTTGCCAGGCTTACTGTATGTCCCCTGGGCACAAATTCACATTGTAAGAGCCACAGATCCCCCACATCTTAAAACACAGCTCATCCTGTCTTGTACTACACCCAGAGGACATGTTGAACCTAAATCTCATTCTACCTTTACGATCAGGATACCTAATGTATATTTCCTTGAATATAAATTTCGCCCTCCTTTACTTCAGGCCTGAAAATTTCTCAATTACTCTCTGATTAAATTGAATCATTTTACTAAGCCTGCCATGCTCAATGTAGCCTCATGCAATTGTCCATATCAGTGTTTCCCAACCTTTTTTCTCTAGTGGCACACTTTTTGTAACCAAAATCATCCCAAGGCACACTACTATCTTACTAACCACAAACATATTACAGCATATTGTTATACTGTATATGTGCTCAGCTGTCCAAAGGGGCAGAACTATCGGAGAGGCTGGTAAAATTCCCCTTTACTATTCCTGATTTACTTCACCTCCTCCTTGTCTGTTCTTTTCCTTTTAAAATGCTCAAAGAATCTCTTTGGGTCATCTTTCACCTTATGTGCAATATTCCTCGCTAACTGCCTTTTAGCTTCCCTAATATCCTTGTTAATGGTTGTCCTCATGTTCTCATACTGTACGCCCTGCAATTCACACTGGAGTTATTAGTCTTAAGTTTATGTCTTATATGGCTAATGGCTTTATACTGTAGTATTCTAATATTATATTCTCTGCTTGTATTTGACAGCCTTTACCTAGATGGTTCTAGAGTTTACAGTTTCTAGTGTTTTCAATATTTTGCCTGATGTTTAAGTCTAATCTTGGCTAGTCATGCTTTCGTTTCTTCCCTGTTTGTTGGAATAGGATAATGTATATGTATGTATATGATAATACATATATATATATATATATATATATATATATATATATATATATATATATATATATATAGAGAGAGAGAGAGAGAGAGAGAGAGAGAGAGAGAGAGAGAGATAGATAGATAGATAGATAGAGATATATCTCAAAAATGAAATAAAAGAGGTATCACTCTCTAGTGTGCATCCCATATGTGGAAATTAAAACAAAGAAGGCTTTTTAGAAGGCTGTAGTCACTTCTAGTGGGGCTCCATCCAGGAGGATGCGCTGGCCAGTAAATGATGCCTCTTTCTGGGACGCTGTGTGTTTTATGGCAGCTGGACTGGAAGGAGTGGGGTCTAATGCCTTCACCGGGCAGCATCTCAGCTCTGTGGGTAAAGAAGGAGATGACAAGGTTAGTAGCAGTGTATCTTGTCTTGGTGTGTTATTACATAACTCAACTGAACCTGTAAGGAAGTCCTCCAATGCACAAGCATGAGAATATACAGTATATAGTCAGACATGCATGGTTAGGGGACTCCACCCGACGAGGTACACACTGACTCAATGAGATGTGGGCAGGTGCCGTCAGTAACGTCATCTCCTTTTTCATCCATACACCTAATGACCCAGGCCTGTAAGACAACTGACATCATTTCCTCTGGCATTCTGAAAGCCATACCCCTTCTGTCCCATTCTTTGTATAAACATGCACTGAACTGGAAGTTACCTGTCATTAATGAATCTACCACTGAGTAGAGTGAAGGCACTCTTCTGTGGAAGTACTGAAATGTGAAACTGAATACAGTATATAAAGTTAAGGGTATAAACCATTCTTGTTCTGCTTTTTCTTTTTTTTAAGTTTTTATACCATTGAGGTACCCCAATTCTTTTATTGTGTTTTTATAATATACCAGTAACGGCGCACTGCACAATAATGTGCAGTGAATCCACTTGACTTGAATATTCCTAGTTTTCATCCTCTTTCTCTGTACGTTTAGCATTCGTTTGCTAAGAGGCCGATGCGCGTGCTGTTTTCAACTCTTCTTTTCTCCACCCTAGCAACCCACTTCTTCTCTTCTTTCATCCACATCTTTTTGCCTTAAAACTGATTAAGTCAGTGTTTGTGTTGTAATTGCTTAGTTAGTTTTCTTTAATTTTTTACTTAAGCTGGCACTTAAGTCTTCAATCTGCCTCAAAAATAATTTAAGATATGAAGAAATAGAGGAAGTGATGGTGAAGGTGGAAGGGTTGAGAACGGCGCCCGTATGCATGCGCCACACGGCCTCCCTGCTGGCCGCGGCCAAGAGTTGATTCTACAATAAAATAAAAATAAAAAGAGGAATAATAACCTTGGAGGTCAATCATCACCCTGAAAGCAGACAGTAGACGTCACGTAGTATATGTGTACCAAATATCAGGTCAATAGGTGAAACGGTTTGCGAGCTACCGGTGATTTAAGATCCTGGACAGACAAACGGACAACCATGATAGTGTATTATATAAGAAGATACAGTACATATATACTGTACTGTAATTTAGCTACCCATCATTTCTCCTTCCTACTCTGTTACTTATGGATTGCATCCAAAGCTCAAGGTGTTTTTTTAGCATTAAAGTGACATTTAACATAACATTTTCAAACCTACTGAATCGAATGGGGCACCAGTCCTTCACAGGGCCCATTCTCTCTTTCACACGCACACACACACACACACAACTCTTACTTATAAGGTGCCAATTTCATACACAATGCAAAACTTTCATGTAACAACTACAGAAATATTTAAGATGTTACCTGAACTTTGCCACTGAATAATCAATATCTGTCTCAGAGGTTTTATCATACGTTTTAAGTCCCTGGCTTTTAAAGTCTGACTCCATCACGTAGTGCATCCATTACCTTACAGTAGGACCACAATTCTGACCATAGTCATCTTACATTGTATCTCAGTCCACAAAAAGTATTTTAAGTTGCATACATTTGAGATTTTCCAATATAAGTCAATTTTAGTAGAACTGAAAACTTCCACGGATTTATATCTTTTCTCAAAGATGAACATGTTCATGTTATTAGGGAAAAAAAATCCTATAGTCAATGATGTCTTTGCAGACAAATGTAAATTATTATGAGCAATGCATTTCTTAAGTCATTCAGCCAGCATTCACTCTTTTAGTCAACTACAGTGTATTTCACAAAAGATATTTATGCCTTTCTCACAAATCAGTTGGCTTTTGCTGTTGTGGCTGAATAAATCCTGATCTGTTGTGGCAGACTGCCGGGGCCCTTACCTGGCCGGGACGCATCAATAACAGGGGAGAGAGCTTATTTTGGACACTATCTCCCCTGGGACACTAGAGGGACACCCATCCTGGCTTGCAGTAGAGTCACGGGTTTGGAACATAGAAGCTCAACCCTGCTGGGGCTTGAGGCCTCCACCAGGGGGCACCTGGACATTTGCCAACCCCTGTTTGGCAGCACTTCCGCCACACCTGGAAGTGCTGCTGGAAGAAGCTCATTGGACACCTGGAGCATTTCCAGGTGTCCTATAAAAAGAGCCAGAGTTGGGAGGAGGTGGACAAAGCTTACTGGGAAAGGAGTGGAGGTGGAGAAAAGAGAGAGAGAAAGAGAAGAAAGGATAAGGACTGTGCTTTGGTCTTGTGGACATTGTGCTTTTGTAGGGAGTGAAGAAAGTGCTTCTCCCACGTGTAAATCAAGGTGTGATGTGTGGAGAAACTTGTGTCCTGCCTGTCTGTGTCGGGTTAGGGTGGCTGTACACACCCTGGGCTTCACACTGTCCATGATGCTAATGGTTATTTCTGAGTTGGAGATGTATGATCAGAATTGAAATATGAATACATAGTCAGAAGCCAATGAGGTTAGTAATTTTTAGTAAAAAATTAACACTCTTATGCTAAACAGTCTTATGCACTGGACTTAAGAATAACTATTAAAACTCCCCTTGAAACAAACTTCAGATGATTTACACATATGGAGCTCATATTTAAGTATGATAGCTACCTGGCATCAAATACTGAAGCATAGACAATACTGCATGTGTCCCAGCAATGGCTGCAAATGCTGAGAGGTGTAATGGCATCATAGTACACTATGCTCAGAACAAAGAATTCATACAACACCGTGAACAAAAAATAGATTCTTAAATGTTGTGAACGCTGGCCCCGGCACAGACAAACGGACAACATTTTTGCACCCAACACACTTTTATTCACTATTTACAATTCCACAAAAGTCACGTGCACTCACGAACCCCAGTGCTGCTGGCACTGAATCCCCCAAAGTCCAGGGCCCACAGTTTCTGTGCCTTGCTTCCTGGCCGCCTCCTGTCCTCTCTCAAGCTTCGCCAACACTGCCTCCCGACGTCCACCGCTGACTGGAGGGAGGCGGCCCCTTTTATGGGAACCCGGACGGGTTCCAGCTGCTTCCCGGCACTTAGCGGTGGCCACACCCCTGTGTGGCGGAAGTGCCGGCTGCGCACTGAGAAGCCGTCCGTGTCTCCCCGGTCGTCTTCCCCCCGGCACTTCCTGGTGTGGCGGAAGTGCTGGGCTCCCGGGATAAACAGGCACTGGGGCGCCGCCTGGCGGTGGCCACGGGTCCCTACAGGGCTGGGCTTTAAAGCCCCCTACCCGAGGCCCCCTGCATAACAGGACGGACGCCCCCACTCGGTCTGTAGGAGGCACACGCCCTCCTCCGGTCCTCCAAGGCGTCCCGGCCGGGCTCCATCCCCGGCCAAAGACCACACGGGGTAAACCGGCATCGGGGTGCCGCCTGGCGGTGACCACGGGCCCCTACAGGGTAGGGCTTCCATGCCCTCGACCCGTGGCTCCCAACAGAACCAGGACGGACGCCCCCTCGCGGTCTGGAGGAGGCACAAGCCCTCCTCACATCCTCCTGGGCAGCCCGGCCGGGGACCACAATGTATAAGTAGCAACGTTTACAAATTTATATATATAAAAGCCAGATACCACTGACTCACTCATTATGAAATCTCCCGGACCACAAGGACTTGGGACTTGAAATTTGGAATGTAGGTTACCCTTGGCCCATAGGTGCTCACTAAGAAAGGGTTTTAAAAATTTTGTGGTCCAAGCACAAAATTTCTTATAGTTTTTTTAGACCAGTTTGTATGTCTTTCCACTTTTCACGAGAGAACTAATTAACGGCTTTAGATCGGGTTTTTTTCTGTAATCTGCTTGAACATTCCGTTGATTTTGCGACTTTCTCATCGCGCTAAGTATCATAGTTCACTTGTGGTACTGATTTATTAGCGCGAATCCGAGAGAGACTCATTGGGCTGCGGGGAGGAGGGCAGGGCCTTCCTCACTTACACATCTGCCTCGGGGCGTAAGCATAGTTAGCGAACGAGAGAACTACTTAATGGATTTAGATCTTTTTTTTTTCTATAATTTGCTTGAACATTTCGGTTGATTTTGTGACTTTTCACATTGTTCTAAGAATCACAGTTCACTTGCAGGAGTGATATATTCGCACTAATCTGAGACAGAGGCTGTGGGCCAAAGGTAGGAGGAAGAGTGACGTCAGGAGCACAGAGCTGGGCAGACCCCGCGGGGAATGGCTAGTCATAGTATATGTGAAAAGGTTGTCAATGTGTCTAATACCCTGACAATAAGTAGAGTACTCATGTTCTGTTTAGATGTTCTAACTTACATGCCTGCTCAGTTTGCACTAACAGCTTATCTCGGACATAATAGCTACTTTTTCTAAATGCTTGTTTATAACAGCTTTACGAATGTTATTTCTTTATGAACTACAGTATATGGTGTTTTCACTCACACCAGGCTTATGAACCAATAGGATATTCTTCAATTCACTCTTTAGTAAGTCCAAGTTTATTTTTAAGCTTTATCTCTATTTTCCTCCTTTTCATCACCTGTTAAATCCAGGATTTCTATTTTTCTCTCTTTTCAAATCTATTTCAGATGCTGAGTAGTAGTGTAACATGCAGATGAACAGAGCCAATAACATCCTAATGGCATACAGATTAGACATCATTCACACATATTGTACTTTAGCTTAAAATGAAAGCACCAGCACCCCATTTCCACTGACCTCAGTATGTCCAAAGTGAATAATGCAAAAACATTAAATCAGTGTGTTTCCAATTCTAATACATCAATTCATACATCATCACATAGTGCAACTTCATTTAATTAGACTGGTGGTTTCAGGGTAATTGACTCCACAGTCGGTGACAGCACCGTATGCACAGTCAATGATCATTAAAGCAGGTTGGAGACCACCAGTATATGGTGGGGGGATTTTGGAAAAAACAATTGTCTTGAAAATGAGAATGAAAATCAATGCAAAGTGGGGCCATAAAACCTCAAAGTTGTAATGAATGCAAAGATCTATAAGAATAAAAGAAAAACATATACACATGAAAGATGTCAATTAAAATATCAAGAAATAAATATTTTTTTCACTTGTTTCCCAATCATTCTAAAATTAAAAAAGCGCATTTAAAGAAGAAAACAAATTATTTGGTTTTGGGGATTGAAAATGAAGGGAGAATGTCTGATTTTATTTTATTTAATCTCCTAGTGAACTATTCACTGAGGACTAACATGCTAAATGGTAAAAGAGCTCGCTGCTTTCCTTCTTTCTCCTGAGTTTCCTCTGACTCTAGTCTATGCTGTTATTTCTACACTAGGTTTGGTAAATAGTGTTTTTGATCAGAATGTCTCCCAGGGATCTCAAAAAATGAAACTCTTTTTGTGCATTCTCTTACAGTACTCATAGCTGCTCTCCTCAGGGGTGGCGTCAAAAAACACACAAATGTCTCAACTCCAAAAATAGCAAATAAACAAGGCCTTTTGATACAAAAGCATAATATGCTAGCTTCAGCAAATATTATGAGATGATAACCACTGTGGCTTTAAGTCTAAGGTTTATGGTGAGGGTAAATGCAGTCAAAGACAAGCTGCCTTGTGGTGTTTTGTAGTGGATGACCTACAATTTTCCAAGAAATGACTGAATGACATAATTGGATCAATTAGTTTCTAATTCAGTCCAGCAAGTGAGATGCAGTGAATGGTCTTCTCTCACTGGTTAGCCATTGTTACGTTTGAAGCTGAATTGTTCACGTAAACAGTACATGCCATGTTTTTTAAATTTTCTATTTTTTGTGTGTGCCTTTATGTATATTGCCGACTAGAACAGCAGCACACTGGTAGCTGCAATGGTTTTGGTCTGATTACTGTAGTACTATGCTAAAGTAAAGAAAATCAACATTTTGCCAAGGAGTCTGACAAATTTATGTAATTTACAAAGCAGAAAATAAATTATTGCCATTAATACTTACTTATTGTACTTTCAAAAAAGACAGGTTTAAAAACCAAATAGCAATCAGGTACACCAAACCTTTTAAATATTACAATCCCATATTTTAAACAAACCTATAACTGTATAGTGCTGTTTTGATCAGCTTTATGTAATTATTAACAGAGCATATTTCATTTTTACAAAGGTGGTTTAAGCAGAGAGAACACCATTATTGGAAAATACAGTATGCTCTATGCAGGCAATAATATTACTGAAATAATGAATCCTGACCTACTCCATTGCTCTCAGTAGACGTGATACAATAAAATCTACAGATGACATACTGTAAGCCCCAGAAGGAATGATATGCATAGCGTATTAGAACATTAGAACACTCAAGACGAGAACAGGCCATTCAGCTCAACAAAGTTCGCCAGTTTATATCCACTTATTTCTTCCAAGAAAAACATCAACTCGAGTTTTGAAAGTCCCTAAAGTTTTACTGTTTACCACACTACTTGGTATCTTATTCCAAGTGTCTATCATTCTTTGTGTAAAGAAAAACTTCCTAATGTTTGTGCGAAATTTACCCTTAACAAGTTTCCAACTGTGTCCCTGTGTCCTTGATGAACTCATTTTAAAATAACAGTTTCGATCCACTGTACTGATTCCCTATATAATTTTAAACACTTCAATCATGTCACCCCTTAATCTTCTTTTGCTTAAACAGTAAAGGCTCAGATCTTTTAATCTTTCCTCATAATTCAACACCTGTAGACCTGGAATCAGCCTAGTTGCTCTTCTCTGGACCTTTTCTAGCGCTGCTATGTCATTTTTATAGCCTGGAGAGCAAAACTGCACACAGTACTCCAGATGAGGCCTCACCAGTGCATTATAAAGGTTGAGCAGAACCTCCTTGGACTTGTACGCCACAGATCGTGCTATATAACCTAACATTCTGTTAGCCTTCTTAATGGCTTCTGAACACTGTTGGGAAGTTGATAGCTTGGAGTCCACTATGACTCCTAAATCCTTCTCATAAGGTGTACTCTCGATTTTCCGACCGCCCAATGTGTATTCAAACCTAATATTTTTACTTCCTATGTGTAATACTTTACATTTCTTGACATAAAATTTCATCTTCCACAAATCTGCCCAATTCTGTATGCTATCCAAGTCCTTCTATAATGATATAACGGATTCCAAATTATCTGCTAATCCACCTATCTTGGTATCATCTGCAAACTTAACCAGCTTGTTACTTATATTCCTATCTAAATCATTTATATATATTAAAAATAGCAGCGGCCCTAGCACTGACCCCTGTGGAACACCACTCTTAACATCGGCCAGTTCTGATGAGGTTCCTCGCACCATCACCCTCTGCTTCCTGTGTCTCAGGCAATTCTGCAGCCGTCTACAAACATCACCCTGAACTCTCACTTCTTTTAATTTGATGCCCAACCTCTCATGTGGCATCTTATCAAATGCTTTTTTAAAGTCCAGATAAATAATATCATCTGCTCCACTTTGATCGTATGCTTTAGTTGCCTCCTCATAGAATTCCAGCATGTTAGTAAAACACGACCTCCCTCTTCTGAACCCATGCTGACTGTTCAGAATAACTCCTGTCCTTGCCATGTGTTGCTCAATCTTATCCTTAATAATTCCTTCCATTAATTTTCCTGTGATACATGTTAAGCTTACTGGCCTATAGTTACTTGGATCAGCCCTGTCACTCTTTTTTTATAATGGGATGACAGTGGAGACAGTGAAAATCAAAAGTTGAGACATAGTCAAAAAGTCAAGCCGAAGACATTACCAAAGTCCAACTAATCTTGTTGCCAGGTTCAAAATACTAATTAAAAATCAAACACATTAAAAAACGTGTAGTATTTTCAAAAAGTTAAGTATATTTTTATAATTTTAAAAAATAATTTGTGCACTTGTGTTTTATCATGGAGCTAATTGGTACCTCAGTCCCAATGCAAAAAAAAAACCTTTCATCTTTCCGAATACATACACTTTTAGTAGCAAAATGCCTTCCATTATTCAGTGGCATGTTTAAGACAACAAAAGTAAACAGAAAATAATACATTTTATCAGATTCTTGGTATTATTTCTTGAAGTAAGGATACATTCCTTTCTCACAGTGGCCATCATGGGTGGAATTCTGACAAGCCATCCTATTCATTTGTTGTTTGTATGTACAGGTATACTACAGTCTCATTGTTTTGGTGACTACACTGCCTGAGGCCATAGTGTGAATGTAGATATAGGCCAACCAACAAATTTACCCAAAGATTTAGTTTCTGCTTCATCACCACCATTCAGTTAAACCAAGTATGGCCCAATGGGAGTAGGCCTGTTATTGAAGGATTTATAGTTTTCAACTGACTTGAGAGAATCTAGGAATTCCCAATGAGGTGAAGGAGATTGATAAGAAAATCTTAAAAGCTCTGATGTGGCTTTTACATTGCAGTCCTCACTAGGAGCAGAAAAGAAGGCTGGTTAGACTCAAATGATTAAAACAGGAATGAAGGAAAGTAGTTATAATGATGCATTTGGGTTAGGCATTCGTGCAATGAGATAAAGTAACAGTGGCTAAATTACTTTGTGAAAAAATTTTAAATGTTTATAAAAACAAATACATAAAGAATGTATAAAATTATAAACTGTTTATAAAAAAGTGTTGTGTAAAAGTGTAATCAACCTCTGTACTCTGCATTCGATGGTCAGACACCACCCTTTTGGTAAGTTATTGAAACGGCCACCACACCTTTTATAACATTATCACTTCACAGTCCAAGATTGTACCCATTTTTACTGGTTAGATAGATAGATAGATAGAAAACCTTTTCTGACTTGGAGAGCAGTCACAGTGAGGCATTACAAAGACATATTGCCATGGCTATAAAGATACCCCTCTAGTGTCTGACATATTTTCTTGAAACACTTCTGTTGAATAATTCATTGCTTGAAAGTCCTCAGTGTTAGTGTGTCAGAGAGAGGATGTTCAGCATTGTTGATAATGACACTACGTTTCGTTTTGTCTTCATTCTCTCTTCTACTACTACCTCCAGGGAGTCAAATGTGTGTCCCATTACTGAGTCTGCTTTCTTAATCAGCTTTTTGGTTCAGTGGGCCTATCTTGAAGTGACGTTACCGGTCAAGCACACAAGCAGCATAGAATTTCCCACTGGTCTTCCCAGAGTTTTAGAATATGGAAAAGATGTCACTACCTACATTAGTCTCCTACGATAAAAAAGAACGCCTGGTTTAATAAGAGTCAAAAAAAGAGCCTGGTTTGATACCACTGTAAGAACTCCTCAAGCTGTGTATCATTTACCATTCGGTATATATAGCTATGAGAAGAACAAAGGAGATTTCCACTCAAAATCAAAATCAGGAAAACTGCTGATTCGCTTCAGAGAGCATCGCTGACAAAAGGTGGCAATCTTTACTTGCTATGCAGTGCCATGCGGTGCAAGCAGGTCACGACACAGTGTAAGGTGACTGCTCTGATATTCAAGCTGAGACCACGCTTCATGGAGCACTGGGATCAGAACTGTCTGTGGCTTAAAGATCTTGAAGACAATTGCCTGTCAGCTGCATAGATCTTAGCTTGATCACCACAAGCTGTGACAAGAGGTACCTCACATGAGAGTTTACTGTGAGAAAGAAAAAAAGCATAAATGAAAAGACTGCCATATTGAAGCTGTGTGTTTGATTAGCTTAACCTCATGTCAATCAAGTTGAGGGATGTTGCATTTTGATATATTTGTTTGTTTAATATAAATATATTCAGTAATTCATCAGCCTCTTAAAGACCAGCGTTTCCTCGCACTATCCAAACACTTGTGTTGTTGATGGGTGATATGCTGTAAATTGAACCTTAATGATTTGGTGTCCATAAGGGACTAAAACCCTACTCAGAGTAAGCTTACCTTGTGCCTATTGTTGCCAGAATAATATTTGTCTTCTAACTTGCCTCCATTTAGACTGAGTGGTTAACAAAAATAAAAGGACAGAGGATTTAATTTCTGATTTGCCACTTAAACAGAGCAGACTTCTGATTTACTGGAAAAGAGGATATATAAGAAGTGAAAAGCCAGCAGATACCTGTGGACAGCACATGTTAATTGGCATATAGAAGACATGTCATTAAGACAGGGGTGTTTCTTTTAAATAACAGTGATATTTTTAGTTTCAATATAAGTGTAGGTTTCCTGTCTGCACTAAAATATTTATTAGACATTTCTCCTTAAATACCTACGTACTGTATAGTGCCATAGCATAGTGAATGCCTGTTGATTAAGTTATAGGGATGCTCTTTTTACTTTGAATATGGTTGCAAGCAGGACATAGATGCTGATTTTCATTTTATTTTAAGTACCATCCTTGTCTTGAATCTGCTTTTTTTTAGTACAGGGTAAGAGAGACCAGAGCAGCTTCAGGCAGACATCTTAGATAGAACACACATTGCAGAACACATCTTCAAATGCACACACTTATACTGTAAAAACAAAACTGGGATAATTAGTTTGGACACAATGAGTGTAGACAGGAATCGGCCTTAAGGAGAACGCCATTCCATCACACCTTACACCAGGGGTCTCCAACACGTCTCCACAGTTTCCCAGTAGCTTGCCAAACGGTTAATGAATCCTACATAAATTTGAAAACTTGATTAGTCAAATTAGGTGATCTTTCCAAAAAATCATATCACAATACTTTTAACACAAAATCACATTCCACAATCTGAATTGCAATCTATCTTTTCAATGTGGCATACACTTAAGAAAATATCCGGACTCAAACTCATCAAGACCTAAGTAACTCTTTATTTTAAATATCAAGCAAAGTTGAATTCAGTTGTTTTCTTGTTCGCTAGCTAAGTGGAGTTAAGGAACATGCTCTGAAGCTGGCGAGTGAGTGAGGAAGGCCCTGCCCAATGGCCTGCTGCGTAGATTGCAGATTTGTGCATATAAATCGGTACTGCAAGAGAACTCTGATACATAGCGAAATGAGAGAAGTCAAAAAATCAACCAGAATGTTATATTATAGAAAAAAAAAACCCATCTAAATCCATTAAGTACTTCTCTTGTCAAAAGCGGACAGACATACAGACAGAGAGACACTGGATTTTATATATTATATATTAGTAAACCTTCACAATAATGTGCAGTTAAAGTTTCAACAGCATTCTCAGCATTTCTGGAGCTTAGTAGAGTCAGATAATTATAAGAATCTTCACCAAGCAGCTCTGAAAATGTCTGCTTTGTTTGGGTCTCCATACCTCTGTGAGTCTGACATGAATGTCATGAAATCAAAGTTCAGAACAAGACAGACAGATGAACATTTAAATGACTCCACAAGAGTGAACCTAAGTGGCTCCACTTCACCATACACTTCTCTTGTTGACTCCATGCAGTGCCAGTCGTCTCACTAACTAACAAACACATGCAACTGGACATGTGAATAAAGTGAAACAGTGACACTGAACAAAATGACAAATGAATAAGTCATATTTGTGTAATTGGAATTGCATTGTTTTGTTTTGACAGCATTTATGTTTTAATCCAATAGTGTGAGATACACTAGAAAATGCATACAGACATACAAAATGCACTTGCAGGTGAACTAAATATTTTTTGTGATGTTGTAATGCAAAATGTGAGTTGTGGACACCAACATTTTGTAAATGTTCAGGCAAAACAAGCTCATTCAGTTTGTTTGGTTTGAAATAATAAAACATGAGTAGCTCTTGGCCATTTTCAATTTGTAAAAGTAGCTCTCAGGGGAAAAAAGTTTGGAGACCCCTGCCTTAAACACATGCGAACATCACATACTCACTCGTGCTCAATGAAATTAGAGTTGTCACCTACCTTACATATTTGGGATGTGGGGAAAAAAACAAAGTTCACAGACATGCTAAGAACATATCAACAGTCCAGTAATGGAACACATATCCGTGAAGTCTGGAACAGCAGCATTAACCAATGCACCAATCTAATATAAAAGCATTTTATACTGAGAAGATTATTAGGAACTCTTTACTAATACTGGGTAGGGCCTTCTTTTTGCCCTCATAACAGCCTCAGTTGTTCATGGCAAGGATTCCATAACACATTGGAAACATTCCTTTCAGATCCTGGAGTCCATGTTAACATGAACGTGTCATGCAGTTTCTGCAGATTTCTCAACTGCACATTCGTGCTGTGAATCTCCTGTTCTACCGCATCCCATAGGATTTCTGTTAGATTTAGAACAGGTGACCGGGAAGGCCACTGCAGAACACTGATTGTCGTGATCAATTTGAGACAACATTTGGGTTGTGGTTATCATGCTGAAGTAGACATCAGAAGGTGAGTAAATAGCAGCCATGAAGGGATGTACATGGTGTGAACCACCAGGGGGCGTTGCAACACCCTAACCCCAGACACAACCTCTCAAACACAAGTCCCGTTTAAATAAAAGTGGTTTATTTTTACAGATACCTTCCACAAAGGTTCCAAGCACAATAAACACAGCTCTGTTCATTTCCCTTCTTCCTTTTCTCCTCCTCTACACCTCTCAGGTGAGTCTTGTCCTCTTCCACCTGACTCTGACTCTCCTGGCTGAGGTTGAGTGACTTCTTTTATCTTAGATCCAGAAGAACTTCCCATGCTAGGGTATAGCCTGAAGGAAGTACTTCCAGGTCAATCACAAATCCCACTTTTATAGGGACTGTTAACCCCTTCAGCTCCCCCTGGCAGCTCCCACAGGGCTGCGTCAAGGCATTAAAGGTTCCTGCATGCCCTGCAGGAGTCCGTGTGGGAACTTTAAGCCAGGGAGGTTGCCACCTAAATGTATTGAATTGAATGTCCAGTCTGTTAATTATATGGGCCTCCTGGCTGTGTATTGTTCCTGGATCTAACCCATCCGGGACACCTGTATATTCCTTCTGGCATCGACAACTCGTGCCTGTCTTCTGGGCGAGATAAGGTTTTCTTTTGCCCCATTTCTTGGAGTGGCATAGGGCTGGCCTTCTGTCTGGTTAAGGAATCACCCTCCTTCCTGGCCGGGGTACCTGTCCATACATATCGTCTATCACAATGGTCAGCAAAAATACTCTGTTAAATTGTGGCATTGAAGTAATGATTGGCTGGTATTAATGGGCTCAAAGTGTGCCAAAAAAGCATTTCCCCTCAAATTACACCACTTTCCCCTACCTGGACTCTTGACACAATGCATGGGGTTCATGTTGTTGATGCTCAAATTCTGACCCTACCATCTGCGTGCCTCAGCAGAAACTGAGATTCATCAGTCCAGGCTACTTTTTTGCTGTCTTCAGCTGTCCAATTTTGGTGAGTTTGTGCCCCACTACAGGCTCAGCTTTCTGTTGTTGGCTGACAGGAGTGGTCTTCTACATTTGTAGCCCATCCGTCTCAAGGTTTGGCATGTTATGTATTCCACAATGCTTTTTGCTCACCACAGTTGTGCCGAGTGTTTATCTGAGTTACTGTAGCTTTTCTGTCGGCTTGAACCAGTCTGGGAATTCTCCTCTTTCATCAACAATGCGCTTCTGACTGCAAAACTGCCACTGGATGTTTTTTGTTTTTCGCACCATTTTGAGTAAACCTTAGAGGCTGTGGTGTGTAAAAATCCCAGGTGATCAGCAGTTACAGAAATACTCAAACCATCCTGTCTGACACCAACAATCATGCCACAGTGAAAATCCCTGAGGTCACATTTTATCCCCATTCTGGTGTTTGACGTGACCATAAGCTGAAGTGTCTGACCTGTATCTGTGTATTTTTATGCATTGCACTGCTGCCGCATGATTGATTTGTTAGATAATGGATAAGCAGGTGTGCAGGTATTGTTAATAATTTGCTCAGTGAGTGTAAATACGTTGCATGCTATTACATTTTGAGTGTGGAGTCTGGGGGTGTGTTGCTTGACAGACGAAAAGAAGAAAAGGGTAGAAATGAGAGTGTAAGAGAGAAGGAAAGAAAGTAGAGCTGGCTAGGGGCTTGTAGCACAGGGGTTTGGTGAGTGGACATGTGGATTAGCTACCCTAGACAAACAAGGGATCAAAGCCTGTTAAGTAAGGCCCAAGAGAGAGAGAACACCATTTATGTTGAGCTTTTTATTGTATATACAGTATGTTTGTGAATATACACCTTTATTTTGAGTATAATAAGCACTCTCATTATTTTTACTTTTAGCTGTCTGGCTCATTTTGGGGTGCTGGCAAGCTGCTGTCACAGCACATAGATGGTTTGTGTGTTCCTTTAGATTATACCTTTTATTGTCCATCACACATAACCCATGCTATACTGCTGACAGTGAAGTTTTTACAATGCTCTCAGTATTAGGTGCTAAAAATAGCAGCTATTCACTCTTCGTCTTATTTCTTTCATCTTTTCTTTGTGTATAATAGGTTTCCAAGGAAACATGGCTTATGTGTAGCCAGAAGATTGAAACCAAGTTGTTAAATGCGATTGAGAGAAATATTTATATATTTAGAATTGCAAATTTACTGAAGAAAATAATTTTGAATAATCATTTAAGAGACTGTGTAACCTTTTGATATGATTGTAAACCCACTGGTGATAAGATTATTGCATGCAAGCACATTCAATAGGAGACAAAACTGAAACCTAAGAGTTAAACAGAATATATAAATACATTTTAGAAAAGGAAGTCCAGGAGAGGTTTTAGTCAAAGTAATCTAATAACAATTTAAACTGCCCAGGGTCACAGTAGGTAGCATAAGTCATGTTACTCTTTTACAATACCTTGAGAAGAAATCCTTTAAATGTTTTAAATGAGAGGGCTGGCTGCTGATGGCTCTCAGACATGTCAGGATTATTCCCATTTTACCTGCAGTATTGTGTCACATATATTGCAGTTGGATACTAGACACATTGTGACAGAATTTGATTGGCGTTTTAGAGTCTTTTTAGCATCCTTTATGCTAAATTGTCCAATGTGACTGTAGATACGTGTGCCCTGTGATGAGCTGATCTCCTGTATAGGGGTTTGCAGAATGCTGCCAAAGTAGACTCTGCCTCTTATCAGTTTTTACTAAGGTACATTACTACTTCTCACTTCTTTGTAAACAAATTGTATAGTTGTTTTTTTTTGGTCTTTTTATGAGTCATATATTACCAAATTTAATTTAGATTAACATGAAGCCAGAGCCAGAAGCTAACTTGGCAGAAACGGGTGCTGGACAGAAACCAGCTGCAATTGGAGAGCCAGATTAGACACAAGGCACATGCAGGGACTTGGACAGATAATGCAGAGATGCTAAGTGGCAGGAATATCCCAGAGTCCAAGAACAAAATCAAAGTGAGCACAGAAGGAACTTGCATACGGAGATCTTCACACAGTAAGTGTTGTCAGGAAATAGTAACTATTAACGAAATTCGACAAAGGACAGGATACCACTCCATCTATCAAGCTTGGTTATCCTTAAATGCATCGAGATACTTTTTTGAAGCTGTCAGGGTGTCCACTTCATCTCCATCACTCACTTGTTTGTTCTTGGTACGACCCTTAGCATGAAGAACCAACTGAGACATGAGAAGGCTGTGTATATCCAAGCAGCAACAGGTACAAGGAGGGAACCAACCATAGACATATAGCGAACCCCTCATAGCCATTGCTACCAAGATACTCCCATGATCCCAAAATTGGTTTACACAGGCTTGAAAGTGTCTTTGAAAGTTATTTAACATTAAGGGACGTCAAACAAATACTATAAAAAGTGCTTGCATTGCTCCAGTTCCTTTTACTTAATTGTTATACATCTTGTCTGTGCCAGAATTTGTGCTACTTATGTTTGTCATGACTGTTGTGGCACAACCATTACAATTGCAACAACAACAACATTTATTTATATAGTATATTTTTATACAAATGATGTAGCTCAAAGTGCTTTATAGGAAGAATAAAGAAAAGTGTATAAAAAATTAAATTTTGGTAATACTAAGTAACAAAGAATAAAGTAAGGTCCAATGGCCAGGAGGACAGAAATTACTGCAAATTATCCTTCACTGCAAATAACAATGTTATTTAACTCCTCTGTCTATCTGCCTTACTTCTTCTAGAACCCAATTCTAACTTCAGTTGTTGGAATCCACTGCCACTGCCACCTGGTTTATCACACTGCTAGCTTGAACTTCTTGGCAGGCATTGTATAGAGTTGAGCTTTGCTATGTTAAATGTGTTTTTCTTAGGGACAGATAGTGGAGAACTCAGTACCTGTCTGTGTTCTCTAGAAAAATGCTTGACCTCTCTAAAATAATACCCGTACCTGAAATGCTGAGGCTATATGACAAAAAAATGATGTAGAGGGGATAACGTATCTATCTATCTATCTATCTATCTATCTATCTATCTATCTATCTATCTATCTATCTATCTATCTATCTATCTATCTGTCTGTCTGTCTGTCTGTCATATAGTGTCTTTCCCTTCTATCTATCTATCTATCTATCTATCTATCTATCTATCTATCTATCTATCTATCTATCTATCTATCTATCTATCTATCTATCTAGTTTGTGTTTATAATGTTACTTTTGATGTATAAAGTTCAAGGCAAAACAGTTTGTCATAGAAGAGATGGCTCTACAAGGACAAGGATTGCACATTACTTTTTAATCTCGGACTGGGCATAATATTTCATTTGCTGATGGACTGACTGAAGTGGGCTGTAAGTCCCTCAAGTGTCACTAAGTGTACTTTACTGTTTTAGCAAACCTGCAGTACATAAACCAGTTTAAAAAAAATCTCCAGTCATGAAAAATACATTAAATGTCCAATATGTTGCTTCTGGTATGGCAAATAAATGTATTTTTAAAAAAACCTGTTATTAAAACAACCTCCATTCATGAAAAAAACATTACCTTTCTAATTTCCTTCTTTGAGAAATGCACACTAAAGTGGTATTTCTCATGATTTATATTGCAACTTGTGCTTTGGTCATGTAAGAATATTTTATTCAGCTGTGTTTATTTTTTCAAATGTATGAAGTAATGAGTGAGATCTCAATAAGGCTATGAATAAGGAGTATAGATTTTAGTGTGTTCAGCTTGTCATCTACTTCTGTTACTACTGTTATCATGAGTGATGGAATATTCAGTGTTTAAATATATGTTGTATTGATTTTAAGGACTGCATTACAAATCAGTACTGCATCTTATTCAGGGCAATATCAGCTCTATAGTATTAAGTCTTGTTCATTACTGTCTAGGGAAGAAGCACCAAAGTCAATAACGTTAGCCCAAAGTGACTGTCTTGTGATGTAAAGGTGCATTTTTAAGTGTAGAATTAGCTCATAGTTTGAAATTGCCTATATGCTGCTCAAATTAAAGGAACACTTTTGAATCAGAGTATAGCATCAAGTCAATGAAACTTCTCAAATATTGACCTGGTCAGTTAAGTAGCAGACGGTGTTATTAATCAGTTTCAGCTGCTTAGGTGTTAATGAAATTAACAACAGGTGTACTAGAGGGGCAACAATGAGACGACCCCCAAAACAGGTTTAATGGTTTAACAAGTGGAGGCCACTGACATTTTTCCCTCCTCATCTTTTCGGACTGTTTTCTCACTAGTTGTGCATTTGGCTACGGTCAGTGTCACTACTGGTAGCATGAGGTGATACCTGGACCCTACAGAGGTTGCACGGGTAGTGAAACTTCTCCAGGATGGCAGGCACAACAATATGTGCCATTGCCAGAAGGTTTGCTTTGTCTCCAAGCGCAGTCTCAAGGGCATAGTGGAGATTCCAGGAGACAGGCAGTTACTCTAGGAGAGCTGCACAGGGCCGTATAAGGTCCTTAACCCATCAGCAGGACCGGTATATGCTCCTTTGGGCAAGGAGGAACAGGATGAGCACTGCCAGAGCTCTACAAAATGACCTCCAGCTGGCCACTGGTGTGAATGTGTCTGACCAAACAATCAGAAACAGACTTCATTAGGGTGGCCCGAGGGCCCGACGCCCTCTATCAATATAAAGATCTCTCAGTATCACAAACCTTAGTCTTCCATAAGTTGTATATTGCATAGGTTGAAGAAGGTTTATGATATTCATTTCTTTAATAATCCTTATATATAATTTGATACTATCCGTATGTATGGTGTTCGGGTCAATACCCCATAAGTATGGTGTTCGCGTCAATACCCCATATGTATGGTGTTTGCGTCAAAACCTCGACTCAATACAAGTTGGAACCATGCAGTGGGACTCTGCCTCGGTAGTTAGAACATAACGTAGCAAATGCGGACGCAGTATTGCATGATTGGCTAAGAATGTTCGAATGCTTCAGTGACGCTACTGGACGGCCCTGTATAGTAAGTCGGTGTTGGTTCGAGCAGATAACAATGTTTGGTTGGTTTTTGGAACGTTGGTTTGGTGGGGCGTACTTTCCAGGACTAACATCGTTGACTGACTTAAACCCTTCAACAGCTCCGGAACCGTAAGTAATTTAGAATGTATCGCCATTTTCTTGGTACGTCGAAATCTATCTTTGGCCAGTTTGGCTTTGGCATCCGTCCTTCTGACATCTATTGGCAAACTGAACAATGACGGCTGGGTATTATCAACGTTCATTGTTTAAATTTTAGCTGATCTCAGATCTAAAATGACCACGCCAAAATAATTATTACTTCGACTCTGATTAGAGTCATAAAATACGGTTTGTTTTGAAAATTGTTTGCCAGAAAAAATCAAGTGAGGTGCGTCGAAGAGCTGAGTTCAGGTCTCGCAGCCCCGTTTAAACCGGAAGCTCTTCATTACATTGGCCGAAAAAGTCTATTTTAAGCACAAATCAATGCCATGATAAAAATCATTTCAAGGACTTCAAAAAACAAATAATTCTTTGTAGAGAAAGTATGAATTTCACAAATGTAGAATTTGTAGCCTGATTCGATCAGGCTCCCAGTCGCAAGTACAAAATATTTATACTTTAATTTTTATACAGTACTGCCTCACAGATCCACCATCCTGGATTTGAATTCCACACCCACGTACTGAATGCATGGAGTTTGCCCTTCATCCCCACATCTGTGTGGAGTTTTCCCCTTATTTCTATGTCTGTCACGAGTTTGCTCCATATCCCCATGTCTCTGTGGAGTTTCCTCTGGATATCTCTGTTTTCCTCACATATCAATAAAAACTAGCGGGTTTGTTAATTTAGTGTATTTAAGGTGGACCTACAGTAAGTGGCTGTGTGCGTGACTAGGCCAAGTAATAGGCTGGTTCCCTATCCGTGCCTGATTCCTGTGTTACATTCAGGGATGCTGAGATACACTTTAGCCCCGATGACCCTGAACTAGAGAGATAGAGACTAGAGAGATAGAAGAATTTGTTGTATATTTACAATTCTTGTTCCATTTGTTGAAAATCTGGTGTCAAAAGAATGAATTTCAGGTAAAGAGACATGACAATTTTTTTTAACAAATGTGAGAATGCAGCAAGATTGAAAAAGAAATGCACATTATCACACTGGACAAACTGTTTTGGCATCTCTTGCAGTATTTAGCAGGGTTGTCAACTTTACCTCATCACAGATCATGAAACTCGTCACCTATTGTAGATTGTGAAGGCACCGTGTTATGCAGAGAAAGACACACCTGCTGTCACGGGTCATGCAAAGAGCAACACACTGAGTGAAAGAATCTAATAGAAATACTGTATGTTATTTTCTGCACCCCCTGGGCAGTAGTCCTATACTTCAAACAGAATGATATCAAGCTGGCTAAAATCACACGGAAGAAGACTAAAATGTATAGTGCATTATCCTTATCCACTTTGATATAGTGTCCAAGTCTGTTTGAGTGATTGTTAAAAAGATAACAAATAATATAATTTTTAAATGAATATCCTTAAAAATCATGAACTTGTACAGAACATGTACTCTATGTCAATGATCTAATCTTTCTAGGTGTTGTCAAATCTGTTTTATCCAGTTCAGGATTATGGAAGCCTAAGCCTGCCATATTCAGGTCTATTAGTAGTATAAATTTATTATCTTGTGTACATAGTAGAATGAAGTTCTTAATTGCAATTTGTACAGCAGTACAATACCAACAACTGGACAAAGGGAAGATAATGTGAATGTGACTATGAAGTAAAATTCATGGTCACATTACACCTACTCTATACAAATTTCATTGGCTTCCAGTTAAGTACCCTATGAACTTCTAAGATTTTTGTCCTCACTTACAACACACTCCATGATCTGGCTCCCTCTTTATTTACAAGATCTTCTTAAAGATTATACACCGACCTGCTCACCTTGGTCTTCTACTTCTGTTCTTCTTGTTGACCCATCAGTCTGCCTGTTTTCCATGGGAGGCCAGGCTTTCAGTTATGCTGCTCCTCAGCTCTGGAACTTCCTCCTACATTATATCTGGACTCTTGATTCTCTTTCTTTATTTAAATAACACCTTAAAACTCATATTTCAAAATTGCCCTCTTAGTGCTATAGATTGTTTTAAATTGTCCTGATTACTTGTTTTATTGTATTTTGATTAACTACCCCTTTCCCCCGCTGCTAACGGCCGCTTCTCCGAAAGCCCTCTTAAATGATGATACAATGGTAATTGTGTTATTTTTTTTTAAACTCCTCTTTGCTGAAGCAGCTGCTGGCATGCTGCTGCTGCCCTCATGTGTGATCTGCAATTCGCTTGCCTAATCCTAAACACCACCCCCCCGCCGTTGTGAAGAGGGGGGCTGAGCGCACCCCAAGGAGATGCGGCCGCTCCTCTGAAACCCCTCTTAAATGGTGATACATTGGGAAACAAGTAAAAGGTGTTTTTTTTCACCTCCTCTTTGCTCGAGAAGCTGTTGGCTTGCTGCTGCTGTGTGCCACGTGATCTGCATTTCGTGTGGTGCTTCGTACATTTAAAATCCTGCACATCGCCTGAATATTCAATCTCTTTTCGCTGGTCCGTCATTTCCCCGAGTAATATTTTCAGTTTGTTTGCGCTAATGCAATCTTTACTCTCATTTTTTGAGACTTTCCAATTTTCCTACTTCTATTATCTCTAACCTGCTCTGCATGTGTATCACGGGACTTGCGTCTGAAGGTTCTAAGTATGACAAGACTTGTCTGTCTCACGGGAAGTGAAAGTGTCTCTGTCTCTCTTCAAAAGATCTCACTTCAAAAGATCATGTCTCGTCCCCAGGAAAAAGTCTCGTCTCATGTTTTTTTTTTTTAATAGATGTATGTGTGTTTTATTTATTTAATTGTACTGTTGTATGGTTTTATGTTGTGTCCCTGGGTTTCTAGGAGGGTGCAATTAAATAAAATGTATTATTATAAGTATGTAGAGTGAGCTAAATTGTAACAGCATACACTCTTGGGTAGATTTGTGGAAAATTAAATTTAATATAGGTAAATGTAAGGTATTACATGTAAGAAGTAAAAAATATTACATCTGAATAAAAAATGGGAGGTCTGAAATTTGAAAGTACCCCTAGTGAGAAGGACCTGGGAGTCATAGAGGACATCTTATTATCAACATCCAAAGAGTACAGAAAGGATCAAGAAGGTTAATGGGATGTTAGGTAATATATCATGATTTGTGGAGTAGAAGTCGAGGGAGTTTATGCTGAAGTTATATAACACAATTTTGAGGCCTCACCTGGGGCCTCATGTATAAACAGTGCGTAAATACAAAAATGTTGCATAAGAATGTTTCCACGTTCAAAGCATGATGTATAAAACCTAAAATTGCCATTAAGCCACACACATTTCCATGGTAGCACATACCCTGCTGTATGCAAGATCTGCGCTTGGTTTTGCACACTGGCGGCACCCAGTGTCAAAGCAGTGCTATTGCTCCTGTGTGGTTACCCTTTCTTTTTTAGATCCGCATCCCTGATGAGGCTTTATAAATACACTGAAATTAACCGCATATTGTTTATTAGTTTAATGCATCTGATTGTAATTAACCTGTAACAATATAATGGTCCACAGAATAGTCAAACTATTCTAGATACAATAGCAGCTTTAGTGCTGTTACTCTCACTGTACCTTCTTCTACTTCTTTTAGCTGCTCCCGTTAGGGGTTGCCACAGCGGATAATCTTTTTCCATATTACTCTCACTGCACCACTCAGAGTATTTATATCACTGTATCTGAGTGGGGAATCACAGCTGTACAGCAGCTGATCAGAAAGAGAATTATCAGTATACAGCATCTCAGCCATGCTGTCTATTGAACGGCAAACGCTTCAGAGCCTTTTCTGTACTGACCTAGCGGTTCAGAAACAGTTTCATCCCAAGAACTATAAATACAGTAATCCCTCCTCGATCGCGGGGGTTGCGTTCCAGAACCCCCCGCGATAGACAAAAATCCGCGAAGTAGAAAACATATGTTTGTGTAGTTATTTTTATATATTTTAAGCCCTTATAAACTCTCCCATACTGTTAACATTATTAGAGCCCTCTAGACATGAAATAACACCCTTTAGTAAAAAGTTTAAACTGTGCTCCATGACAAGACAGAGATGACAGTTCTTTCTCACAATTAAAAGAATGCAAATAGATCTTCTTCTCTTCAGGAGCAGAGAATTTCAGAGGGAGAGAGAGAGAGCGCTCGCAAAGAAAAGCAATCAAAAATCAATACTTGTGCTTTTAAGTTTGCCGCGGCATTTTTTAGAGGAGCGTTAGTATCTTCTAAGCAAACAGCCTCTGTGCAAACAGCCCCTCTGCTCACATCTCCTCTGTCAGGCGCAGAGAACGTCAGAGAGAGAGAGCGAGATTAAAGCAACAATCAAAAAATCAATACGTGTGCTTTTGTGCTTTTAAATATGCCGAGCATCGCAATAAAGCGGCATTTTTTAGAGGAGCGTCAGTATCTTTTAAGCAAACAGCCTCTGTGCAAACAGCACCTCCGTCAGGCGCAGAGAATGTCAGAGAGGGTGAGAGAGAGGCAGAGACAAGCAAACAATCAAGCTCCGCGCGGGATGCATATCTTATAGCATTGAGGAGTTTTAGTTAATATGTAATACATGCTATGATTGGGTAGCTTCTAAGCCATCCGCCAATAGCGTCCCTTGTATGAAATCAACTGGGCAAACAAACTGAGGAAGCGTGTAGCATAAATTAAAAGACCCATTGTCTGCAGAAATCCGTGAACCAGCGAAAAATCTGTGATATATATTTAGATGTGCTTACATTTAAAATCCGCGATAGAGTGAAACCGCGAAAGTCGAAGCGCGATATAGCAAGGGATTACTGTACACTCAATCAGTCCATCAAATGCTCCTTGTAGAATGCTTTGTACTGATAAGTACAATTACCTCACTGTAAACTTGCGATACAGTTATAATATTGCACGACCTGAGCCATTTTATAAAGCGCGTATTTACATATGATGACGATATCATTTTTAAGATGAAATGCAGCAAGATATGTTTATTATATTATACAGATTAAACTTTAACTTCATTTAAATAATCTATATTGTCAATAATTAAACATGTGAGGACACGGTGCTGCAACGCTAGCGAGGCGCTGGCACTCCGTTCACGGAATGTTCCTGTCTTGCGTTGTATTCTTGCTGGTGCTGACGCGACACTGGATAGATAGATGGATAGAATAATTAAACACATACTACAAAGATATTTCAATGTTCCTTAAAAGTTAAAGAATCGGCGTTCTAAGCTTACAGATGGGTTAACGTCTATTACAGAGCTGATTGTGTGGTTATTCGGTATTTGGAGAAAGAAAAGTAAGGACAGGAATTGGGGGTTAGTATGTTTGAACAAGACAGTGCTGCTACAATAAAGTATTTCATCGAAGGTCGCGCATGGCACAGCAAGCATTTTGCGTGAGACATGAACAATCACTGCACCACCGTATTCCCATGTTTAATAACATGCTTTAACTCCTATCATCATGAAAATGATATACATATACATCTCAGTATTTTAATTATTCAGAGAGCTGTAATATTATGAATGTAATGGATTCTGTGTCCTGTCGGAGGAAAAGAAAGCCCAGAAGCATGTAGTGATTCACACACATAGTACACAGAAGATCAAATACAAAACAAAGCATTTAACGTGCTACTTTAGTTACGATGGGATTTGAGAAACTAATAAATTAAGCGATGAAGTTTATGATGTTCTACTTTAATGACAAAATAAACTACGTGATTAAAGTGGAAATATTGAGATTAAAGTTGACGTTTCGTGCATTTTTCCCACTGTGTGCCTTTTTTTTTCTCTGTACCCTAATAAGCTTTCATATGACACTCAGACGGTGGGCTACGACTCGCCTTTTCACGGCGACTTTGAAATGTGAAAATTTCTTTTTATTTCAGGCACTGTGCAACTTTGTGAACGTGAGCTTTCAAGTTTCTCCGACACGCTATGTCACTCGATCAACTTCCTTTTGTTGTTTATTCCACTGTTTAAACCAACAAATAGTACGTTTTTACTTGCTCCCACTTGGTATTCATTGGAATTCTTCTATTTTTCCTCATGCTTTTGCCATTGTCTTTTCACAGAACTCTGAGCTTAAGGGCTATTTATGTTGATTTGCATATTCAAAGAGGCGTAATTCTAGGAGGAATTGGTGCGTTACTTTTCATACTGACTGGGATTTATGGAGCGGAAGAACATGGAATTTGCCGTTCGCACAGATCTATGCATCTGGATTTTTTTGTGCGTAAGCACTTTTCCGCTTTTGTCCGCACACCATGTTATAGTGTGAATTCTATGCAAGGCATTATACATGAGGCCCCTGGAGTACTGTGTACAGTTTTGGTCTCCGTATTACAAAAAAGACATAGCAGTACTAGGGAAAGTCCAGAGAAGATCAACTAAGCTGATTCTCAGACTGAGGAGGAGAGATTAAAGGAGCTTAACATTTTCAGTTTAGGCAAACAGAGATTCACAAGTGACACGATTAAAGTATTTAAAATTATAAGAGGCATTAGTACAGTAGTTCCCAGCTGTTACATTTAAATAAATTCTGAAACAAGAACACAGAAACATGGAAACTTGCTGAGGGTAGATTTCTCAAAAATGTTAGTAGGTTTTTCTTCATGCAAAAAACATAGACACATGGAATAAATTAGTAGTGTGGCTGAGAGTAGGGCTTTGGAGACCTTCAGTCTTTACTTGATGTTATTTGGATAGTCTAGGTGAATAGGATGGATGAGCTTGTTGGGCTAAATGGCTTTTTCTCATCACAATAGTTCTAATATTCTAACAAAAAAGAGAATGAATGCAGCATTATATGAAGAATGCACCATATTCATGCCATATTCTGTATTTACAAGAAACAATTATGAATTCCCACAACATAAAAATATGCAGCACCAATCTAATATATTGAGGTCTTTAATAATTTTGCCTTAATTTCTAAATGCTAATGACATTTTTTTAAGTGCTTTGTGAGTGGCCTCAATATAAATTTTGTTCAAATTTTAGAAGTGTGAGTTGAGTGAATTCTGCATTGTGTCGTTCAAGGTGACAGTCCAAAAGTATTCATTACATCAGCTACACCAAGTATTGTTGCAATGGATATACTCAGTGGTGTAGTGGTGTCTGGAGATATACTGTAAATTTAGCCCCCTAAATTTTTTAGCGGCCTACACAGCAAAAGAAAAAAGTGCCCTGTTTTTAATAGTAACAATCTTACATATTTATTTCCCACTGGAAAGGGACAGAAAGGATTTACATCTGCTGCCTGACTTCATTCACTTCAAGGATCATTATGAGATCAACAAACCAGAGATGCAGATTTTGCAGATCTGTCTGGTTAATAGATTGCAGAGTGATTCAACTGCATAATGCATACATTTTCTTAGTCCATGGGGAAAGTAGATTCTTTTGTAAACAGTGTTTTAGAATATCTAATCTGCAACAGATAGTGAAGGCCAGAGAGTGACACAATTATATGAAATGATTTGTCAGTGGCAGTATGCGAAAATTACTGGTGGTACAGAGGCCCATTTCATTAACAGTAGATACATTTAACATGAAGCCAACGCCTTTTCAGTCAGAAATACATTTATTTTTACAAAATTTAAACAGTTGATTTTCAAAATAAAATACTTGTATTTTACCATTCTAAATATTAACTATGGCAATAGAGAGCAATAATAAAACAGTGGCCATTCATTATTGGTGTACAGTGTACAAAAAAAACAACATTAGTCATAAAATTATTGGTGTGAAAATGGTACCAACACACTAACACAGTTTCAAGTTTAAAATCAGCATTTCTCAGGAAGAATAGCGTACCTAGCTAGAAATGCTTTAATGTCCAGGCTGTTTGGACACCAGCTAGTGCTCGAGGGAAAACGGTGTAAGTGTAACGTTATAAACTCTCCCCAACACCTGTTAAATCTCTCTATACTCAAAAATAAGCACTGATGTGAAAGTCAGCTTGAAATATCTGCGTTTTAAAATGTAACCAACCGGAATTTGTTGACAGCTAGCAGCTTTGATGCTAATGAAAATCAGGGAAACTAACTTAACACTAGCCACAGCATGAGCAAATTGGAACAACAAAAAATAAACGAAAATAAATAAAAAAGCTTCTAGTTAATGCTGTAGAAACACTGTTCAGTATTAACATAATTTACAAATCTTGCTATTATAAAGTACTTACCATGGTTGACGTGTTCTTCCATTGAGTGTGCAACGTCGATCGGAGATTTAGCGCCTTCACCATCAACACCCCTTCCAACTGGGGTTGGGGACTGAGAGGCTGTGGGCGTTGGGCTGTGGCTACCTGTCTGGCTGGATAGTAGCAATAATGTAGCTTCACGAGGTCATTTGTTCTGAAATTTTTGTTTGTATGGTTCGCTTCATTTTCACTATTAACTCAGTTATATTAACTTTTAACATGAGGACATATTTTGGTGTGTAACAATGGACCGACAAGAAGGTGGCGGCAAAGGATATTTTACCCGGATTAGCAAAGGAACGGCATGTAGACTGTCACAGTGTGTGGACTGAAAAGCGCCGTATACCTGCGTATACCCTGTATTACACTGCAGCGTACACCCGTGACAGGGGGATTCAGAAGTCGGTATACGCTGTGACAACCTAATAAGAAGTGGGTATACGCCGTATACCTGCGTACACCCTGGACTACACTACTGGATATACTCAAGAATGAAGATATTTAGGTTCAGAAAATATATTAATTTTCTTATATTGTCATTATTTTTTTAAGGACTGCTTAACAAATTACCAGCAAATTATGCAGACTTCCACTTGTGCTGATCTACAGTATGATGTTCCATGGTATGATCCTGAACGCCATAAGCAATCACTGATGAGACTGCACTAAGTACCAGTTACTGCAGTATTGTTTCCCCTATGATCCAAATCTTCAAACTTTACTTGAGTTCTTTGTATTGATTCCTAAAAGGAATTTTAACTCCTGTCCTCAGAGTTAACAGTTCAAGATTAAGAAGAAGCACATATTTAATAGAATGTTCTGTTTATTATGTATAATCAATAGGCAGTGCATCATTCATTCATTTGAATGAAATACCGCATAGATTTAGTGTACCCCTTTGCAAGAAACAAAAACAAAAAACATAAAAACATGTCAGTGGATCTCTGCGGTGGCACATGCCTACAGGTCCTATCTAGGAAAATATATGACACTATATGTTGCAGAGATGTCACTTTTTTGCTAATATAAACTGTCTGCCTTTCACTTTTTCAAATCACTGATGTGTGTAAGCAGAGAACTGTGTAAAATTAACCTGGAGACAGAACAGCAGTAATAAGCATCAGCTGACTACTCTAAAAAGCATGAATGGCATTAAGCAAAGGTCCCAGATGACGGATGCTGAAATCGGAAGACTTTGTCTACAATAGGAAACGGGCCAAATGCAAGTGCATTAAAGATACATTCCTACAAGCCAGTGCTTAATTACCAGTGACTTGGCTTACTTATCTGCACACAAATCATAATTATTATCTTTATCTACTGTATAATTCGTGCTACAAGACAGGTGTGGTTTCCATTGTGCAAGTGCCTGTTCATTTCTTTGAGGAATTTTCTGTATAATAGCATTTAAAAATGAGAAAATTGTGAAAAACGAGAATCCCAGAAGGTCTGTATATAGCAATATATGCTGAATTATAAGGTTTCCAATATTTAGGATAGATTTTTTTTTGTTGCTGTTTTTTTTTTCCTGTTTATTACATCATTACCATTCCTCCATTCTTTTACTTTAAATGTTGAAAATGTAATAAATTAAATAACATCCCATCAAATTGCTTGAGAACACAGGTAGCTAATGTTATGAGAGGTCTATCACTAAGCCATGCTTCAAAGTCTCATCACCATAGCAACATTCTTAGCTCGTATAACTGCCTCAACATGACAACTGGGTCTGTTGATTGCAATACAAACTGATAAGTCATTTTAGCTTGATTTTTCCATGTTTTTTATGCTATTCTAGGCCACTTTTCTGAACGTATTTGCACTACAACCTAGATGATTGCATTATCTTTCTTAAGAGTTGTAAAAGTCAAAGCTTTTTTCATTTGAGATGAGCAAGATTATCATATCTGTGGTGGGCTGGCGCCATGCCCAGGGTTTGTTTCCTGCCTTGCGCCCTGTGTTGGCTGGGATTGGCTCCAGCAGACCCCCGTGACCTTGTCGTTAGGATATAGCAGGATGGATAATGGATGGATGGACGATTACCATATGACATTGCCATGTTCAGTACAGAGGATGTGTGGTTATAAGTTAGGTTTCCAGCTTAAAGAAAAACTGAGGGCTGTCACACCATTCAAAATTAGTTCCTGCCTAAAGCCCAGTGTTGCTCGGATAGGCACAGGATCTCTGCATCTTTAAACTAGATAAATGAGTTCAAGAAAGGAGTGATGGATGTATTTTTCGAAAGGCCTGATTAAACGTCTGCTTTCTTTATTTTAACAAACAATTTTCTTATACAGGTATTTCTTCTTTGAGCTAAAATGGGCATGTTCATTAAATTTCAAGTCTGATTAATTCCTGAAGCATTGCAGAAATATACAGTCCTTCTACTGTATATAGAGACTCCTTCACTTTCTACACATAGATTTAATTTTAAGTAGATAAATTTGCCATTTTCCGATATAAATCTATACTCACTAACCCATAATGATGAAGTGAAAACATGTCTCTCTATGATATAAAAAAATCTTGGTTCGAGACGTGATCGTCTCAGAGAGACACTCTGAAGTCCCGAGAGACCTCTTACATGTCACACTCTACTTTCAAAGCAATTTCTCCGAGACACTTTAATGTCCGGTGAGACAAAAGGACAGCTGCTGTACAGCCTTTTAAATGATTGACGCGCAGCGCGATATGCAGAACACGCAGCTTGGTAGCAGCAGCTGATCCGTCTGCATATCCTTAGCGTGTGTTCAGACCACCCCCCCCTTCACAACACCAGCGGCAGAGACGCAAAGTGGCTTGCGTGCCCCCCGTGTTTGGTTTGGTTGGGGGGTAGGCGAGTGAAGCGAGTTAGTTTTCAAAAAGATTTTGAAATGTTTTTAAAGCAAAAGCTGAACTCTTTGTTTCATATAAGTATTCAGACCCTTTTGCTGTCACTCCAAATTGCGACCAGGAGCATTTAATTGTCCTTAAGATTTATCTAGAACCTGATTGAAGTCCAGAAATTTGATTGATTTCAATTCATTGAGAAAGGTGCCCACCTGTGTATGTAAGGTCCCATAATTCACACTTAATGTCGGGACAAAGACCAAGCCAGGTCAAGTCCAAGGAATTCCTTGTAGACCTCCACATTCAAATTGTGATGGAGCATAGATTAGAGCAAGTCTTGTGTTCACAGGAGCACAGTGGCCTCAATTCATTCCTAAATGAAAGAAGTTTGTAGCCCCCAGAAATTTTTCTAGATTTAGCCATCCGGCCAAACTGAGTAACTGGGCAAAAAGGATCTTGGTCAGGGAGGTGACCAGGAATCCAATGGTAACTTCAGAAATTCTCTGCTGAGATGCTGTTGGAAGGCCAGCCACCTCAGCAGCACTTCATCAGTCAAGCATTTATTCTACAGTAGATTGACGTATAGCCCCTATTGAGTAAATCACTTTTTAAAGGGCTATGAGAGGATGAGGAAAAAGATTTTCTAGTCTAAACTGTAAAAAAATTGAGCTGTTTAGGCATAAGTTGAAGAACAATGTCTGATGAAGACCAGATGCATCCCATCACCTTCCTAATACCATCCCTATGGTGAAGCATGGTGGTAGCAGCATCATCCCTCTAATACTGAAAGGTCCAGAGTGCCAGCAACCTCAGACTGGAGTGACAGTTCACCCTTCAGCACCACAAAGACCCAAAACAAACAGCCAAGTCAACATTACAGTGACATTGGGACAAGTCTTTGACAATCCTTGAGTGGCTCAATCACATCCCAGGCACAAATCCCATAGAAAATCTGTAGAGACCTGTATATGGCAGTTTATAGTTGCTTCCCATCCATTCTAATGGAGCTTAAAAATATATATCAGAAAGCATGGGATAAACTGCCCAAAACTGTGCAAAACTTGTAGAGACTTATCCAAGAAGACTTGAAGCTGTAATTGCAGCAAAAGGGGCTTTGACAAAGTACTGGATTTAAGGGTGTGAATAATTCTATGAGTAAAGGACTCCCATTTTGATTTTTGATAAATTTGTACACCTCAGCAGAAATGGCAAATGTATCCATTTAAAATTAAATGTACAATGCAATAAAGTCTGCAGCACGTGAAGAGATCTGAATACTTCTGAATCCCCTGAACTGTCTTACTTATTGTATGTTCTCATAAGACTAGCTTAACAATGGAATGCAGTCATAACAGGCCCAACATTACCTAAAAGAGCCCACCTGGGGCAGACAGTGTGTGAAGTGAAGTAAGACCATTTCAAAATAAACCCTCTGAACTAATTTCAAGACTCATTAAAAGGAGCCCCCTACAGGGGACCACAATGTTGAATCTCTAGAAGTGGGCATTTTGTTTGCTGTCACTGCTTGCCTGAAAATGACAGCTCCCAAAAGGAAAGTAGCACATGTCTGAAACAGAGCAATAATTAAAAGAGCCATCCTCTATTTGTGCACCCAAAATAGCATACATTACAAATATTGGGATTTGTTTTTATCAACTCTGAAGTACATTAAGAAAAAATACAGAAGTAGTAAATAATCAGAGTTTAATGTTACTAATTTGTACATTTAATGCACCATGCAATGCACTAGGTTTCTAATGCCAGTTTGATATCATCGGGTTTCTATTGTTCTTGGAACAAAATAGCAGCTGTTATTTCAGTCCGGTCATTCACCTTTGTCAATCATCTTTATAGTTATCCTCTGACATCATAAAAGAGGAACTTAGCGTTTGGAGGCAGATGATTTCATATTTCTTAACAAAGGATTGCAAAATAAGTTTAGTGGTTCCTTTTCATGCACTTCCTGGTTTCTTATATCAGAGACCAAATTTAAAGTTGATTAGTTTGAAAATGAAGAATTTTCCTGGAAGAACAACATTGATGTTTTTTTTTTTCCAGGAACAACGAAAACCCAATCCTATTATATTCACCAGGGACCAAAAACAGAAAAGAATAAAAAATCAGGATCAGAAAACAGAACAAGTGAACAGAATGAGAACTTTATCATTCAGCTCAGTTCAGTGTATTCCCTTATAGTGCTACTTAGTGAGTATAGGTTCAAAGCACTTTATTACATTAATGATTCATGCAGCAGCAGCCCTCCTCTACAGAACAATTTACAGGCAGGTGTAATCACCTACAAGACTGTTGATTAATTATACAAGCATTAAATTCTGACCTACTTGTTCCTATTTTTATATACTCAGGTGAGTCACTGCACAATACATTCAGTTATTATTATTCTAATTTCACACTACAGTCACGCGAAAAAGGAAGCACCTATGGTGTTACACATCACCACATAACTAGCAATAATCTCATTCTCACAAAGTCCTAAATTAAGTCTAACTTCTGGTGACAAATAATGCATAATAGATTAGATTTCAACAGTAATATTTAAATCCAGAACTGTACTATGATAAGTAATACACCTTAGTTTTATTTCTAGCCACACATAAAATGTGAATATCAGGAATATCAAATACTAGTTAATATACATCTGTTTCCACCAAATCTGGATCTAATTTGGGTTGTTAGGATTATTAAAGCTATTGTTAGTCAAGTTTAATAATATTAAGTTTAATAATTCATTTAAGTTTAATAATAGTTCTTTTAAGAAAGCCACCCACATTAACCTTTTGCAGGGTTCTTTACAGCAAAAGTGCTACAGGGGCTGACTGTGTTCTACAAATGTTAGTGTTGTGCTGTTGTGTTATAGCCAGGGTATTTTCCTTGGGTTGTATTTCTTTTATGTTTTATTGTGGATTTTGATTTTTTATTATTATTTTTCATTTTTGTATGCATATTTGTATTCCTTAATCATAATAATAATCCATCCATCCATCCATTTTGCAACCCACTGAATCCGAACACAGGCTCATGGGCCCTTCCATGAGAACCCTGAATACAATGAGGACTGATCATTTATGTTAGGAAGAATGCCCAGAGGGGGCTGAGTGATCTCATGGCCTGGACCCCCTGCAGATTTTATTTTTTCTCCAGCCGTCTGGAGTTTTTTTTTTTCTGTCCTCCCTGGCCATTGGACCTTACTTTTATCCTATGTTAATTAGTGTTCTCTGATTTTAGTTCTTACTTTGTCTTTTTTCTCTTTTGTTTATCATGTAAAGCACTTTGAGCTACATTATTTGTATGAAAATGTGCAATATAAATAAATGTTGTTGTTGTTGTACTGTGTGGGCGGAACCCAAGGAGGTGGGACCACCCAGATGTCGCTGTTGTATCCTCCCTCTGCCTTTATATTCAGTCAGAGAGAGGAACCAAGCTGTGGATCATTGAGAGTTATTTGGCGTTATTTGGCGTCATTGTGAGTATTGTTTTTCTTTTGATTCTTTCTGGCTTCTGGATTTTCTGTTTCTCTTTTAGGATTAAATAACAGATTGGACATGTTTGCGCTTTCGTGCCTTATGCCATTTTTGTTTTTCTTTTCATGTATAAAGGAGGACCTAAAAATTTCCAGAATCAGTCTGCTGGGTGGCATTATGCAGAGTTTATAGAGTGCGTATTTCTGGAGTTTATTCTACAATCGTATAAGTGACTTAACAAAAATTCTAACATATGCAATTCATAACAGAGACACATGCACTGCAGTTGTCATTCCAACAGGTGTCACACCACAGATATTTGCAGTAATGCATTTTATTACCACAAATGTATGTGATGCACCATCTGTTAGAATGACAAATGCAAAGCTTTTTATTACTACATGAATTACAAAGTACATTCTCATAGATGGTGCACTCAAACATTAATGCTGAGGTTCACATTGATTACTTAGATTTAACCCCAACTGAGATGGGCAGCACAGCTAGCATATATTCATCCAGTAAGTAAAAGCAGTATCTAGAACGTCATTACACTCTGAATATTGAGTTTAGAGCTTTTTTATTCGTTATACTATCCATTTTTTCTTTCTTTTTGCTTGCAGCAATATTAAACAAACCACTTCTTCCTCCCCCTCACCCACCAGTGTTTTAAAGCAGCACTGACCTCTTTGAATTCCTGTGCTGGCAGGATTCTTCTACATTTTCCTCCACTTTTCTTGTTTGTTTATACATAATGGCAGTAACAATCGAGGTGTCAGCATACTAAGAGTATTTTCATTCTCATGGAGAAAGGTGTACTAAGGTACAGATGCAGCTGAGGTGAATGATCTTATAAGTATCAACTTTTTAAATAATAAGGTAATAAAATGAACTGTGCAGCAGCCACAATGAAGTTATACAGGTTGGGAGCAACTTATAGATTCATATAAAAAACAAATAAAGTTACTGCTGACAAAGTGACTAGTCGAATGGGAAAACAGCTACACACTCAAATCCACAATTAGCTGTAACAGTTTTACTTTTAGTTTTTGTTTTATTGACAATATTAATGTTGAGTACATACAGAAGTAGCATTGAAAATGTGTCGTAAAACCTTGTTCTGCAGTAAATAATGAGTTTGCTACTTATTTTTTTTGGTAGACACATCTCTCAAGGAATTGTTATAAATTGAAAGGTTTATTTAATAAAAGTAGAAAAACAGAGCAAAATGCTCAAAACAGCAAAAAAGTCTATCCATGGCAAAAAGGTCCCAATACACAATATGAAACCAAAATCCTAGAAAACACAACAGTATAAATCATAAGAGCAGAAATAAAAAGTACAAATATACAACTCTAAATAAAAACGCAATGATCTGCTACCAGAGCTGCTGCTACTTTTTCTTCCTCCTCTTTCTTCATTAGTATTTTTAGACTCTTTGGTGAATTAGTGACATCTTCTGTACTGGAGGTGACAATACCCTTTATATCATTTAATGCAGTCCTGTTGGCTTTAAAAAAATTAGTACTTTCTTATATGTTTCTTCTCTTTTACTAGACCTTCCTAATATATACTGCATTGTTAAACCAACATACTACCTGAGCTTCCTCTTTTTTTGCCTTAAATAGCCAGAGTGAGTGCTCAGAAATCGTGATGTCAGGGTGGCTCCTCCTCCATGTGGGCTCCACCCACAAACCACATGGTATGGAGTCACACTTAAAGTTACAGTACATAATTACAACATAATGGAAATAACATAAAAATGTGAAAAAATATTCATTCTGAAAAACAATAAGACATAAAATACACATAAATTCAGACTAATATGACATTGGTATGATAATATCACACACCGCACTTCCAGAAACCATGTGGTAGCAATCAGGAAGCTGTTACTAACAACAAATCGCACAAAATTGAACTGCTTGCAAGCAAAACCAATAAAGAAAATGGTCATGAAAAAATGCAAATATAAAAAAGTTAGAAATAAATAAAATGAATAAATAACTGATAATAAGGAAAATAAGTAAAAAAGTAGGTTCTGCAACATCCAAAACCCAAAGACATAACATTCAGCAATTGTAAACACTTTGTGAAAATAAAGGTAACACTTGACTATGAGGAACATGTTAAGAGTCCTCATTTTTTTATAGTTTTTATTATTATTATTATTATTATTAATGTTTTATGCTATTGTAAATTTACATTCCATTACTGCACTGACATTTAAAAAGATATTTTTTCATGGATGCCACCATACTCTATAGTCTCCAGTGAGAACTCTGTTGCCAGTCACATGGCTTTCAGCCTGTTGATGTCACTGCACTGAACTCATAGAAACTGGCTGTGCACATCTACTCATGTTCAAACTTTGTAACAAATAAAGGGAAAGACTTGGCACAATTTACAGATTTGAAAGAAATAACGTTATTTTTTGTTTTCACTTTGGATTATTTTTTCTTTTATACTTTAAATGTATAATTACATTTTGGCTTCGGTTTGCAGGAATTTATGAACCATGCTTGTCTTTTGACTATTCTGGAGAACTCTTCCCAAATAGCTTAAGTTTCTGTTAAAAGAATTTTAACATTAAAACACGTCTTTTGGACTTGTTATTTTTCAAATAGTTGCTATAGTTAAGTTTCAGTTACGTATAGTTAAGTTACTGAACATTAAACTTAACAGAATACTTCAGGATTTTGACTTTGCCTGCTTTACTCAATTTGCATGGTGAGTCCTGGGATGTTAAGACTTGCTTGCATCATATGCCCTAATGAAGGCTCATTCCAACATGGTACAAAAGAGAAATTACAGTTTGAATCACCTCTTTTATGTTGAATCTTTCAAAAGCTGCAATGAAGAGTGAGCCAAAGACCATTTGGGTATGCAGGGCAGAGTCGAAGGCCTACTGCAGGTGGGAGGTCCACAAAATGACTTTCAGTGGCTTCTCCTTTTTGTCAGAATAAATTCTACTGTTTGTTATTCCACATATTACAGTGAAACGATTTTGTTTTCATAAAATCTTCAGAAGTTCAAGGCTTCTTTTTTTAAGATAAAAAGTAATAGACTTAAACCATTGAAACATAAAATATTCCACGTTTTTAATGTCACACATATTCATAAAGTATAATTATTATCAGTGATAACATAGCTCCAAATAAATTTGAACTATAAAATCATTATTCCTGTCACAAACAACAAGGTTTACTGTATCATGATAATATCAGAAACCAATTTTTGTCAACTCTCTAATGGTCTGGCATGACTGAGTGTGGGTGTGTGCTCTAGAAATAAGGTGGAAGGATTTTTTTGCTGTCTGGTGAGGTGTCAATTAAATTTCATGTTTTTGTGCTCACTAACTTGTATCTACAAAATTCCATCTATTTGCAGTTAAGGGCTTTTATAATTTATAATATCATGGCTCTAAAATAATTCATTTATCTTTTCTTCAGTTTTCTCCTCTGATTTTTCATTACATGGTGAAAGGGAGCTGAGCCTATATGTGCAGCACTGAGCATTAATGGAATACTCCATGCAAAACTATTTTTTTGAATACAGTAATCCCTCGCTATATCGCGCTTCGACTTTCGCGGCTTCACTCTATCGCGGATTTTAAATGTAAGCACATCTAAATATATATCACGGATTTTTCGCTGGTTCGCCGCTTTCTGCAGACAATGGGTCTTTTAATTTAGGTTACATGCTTCCTCAGTTTGATTGCCCAGTTGATTTCATACAAAGGAAGCTATTGGCGGATGGCTTAGAAGCTACCCAATCAGAGCATGTATTACATATTAACTAAAACTTCTCAATGCTATAAGATATGCTTCCCGTGTGGTACTTGAGATTGTTTGCTTCTCTCTATCTTTCTCACTCTCTCTTCCTGACGGAGGGAGTGTGAGCAGAGGGGCTGTTTGCACAGAGGTCACGGACGCTCCTCTACAAAATGCCGCTTTATCGCGGTGCTTCTGTATACTTAAAAGCATGTATTGATTTTTTGATTGTTTGCTTTTCTTAGCGAGCGCTCTCTCTGACATTATCTGCTCCTGACGGCGCTCCTTTGAAGATAAGATATGTTTGCATTCTTTTAATTGTGAGAAAGAACTGTCATCTCTGTCTTGTAATGGAGCACAGTTTAAACGTTTGACTAAAGGGTGTTATTTCATGTATAGAGGGCTCTAATAATGTTAACAGGGTGGGAGAGTTTATAAGGGCTTAAAATATATAAAAATAACCATACAAACATATAGTTTCTACTTCGCGGATTTTCACCTATCGCGGGGGGTCAAGAACGCAACCCCCGCGATCGAGGAGGGATTACTGTATGTTACTTACCCCATGTAGTTTTGTCTGAAGAAACACAAGTAATGTCAGATTTTTTTGTTTCTGTTTTCCTTGGACCTTTTGACATCATATGTTGTTACAGCACTGGCCACCATTCAGTTCTGCTAAAGTTAGTCATAGACTTATTTCTCTCCATTCTGCATGAAAACATAATATTAAATATTTTCTTCACCACTACTGTTGTACAAAGTACATGTGGTAAGTAACATGAAAAAATATTTTTGAGTGGAGTATTTCTTTACCCTTAGCATTATATTTACCCCTGGAAAAACAAGTAAAAAAAAAGGTTGATTTTTTTTTTTTCAAACAATGTTTAACAGAAACACCAACAAAAACATCAACATATAGTAAATGCTACAGGAAAGATACATCTAGTGTCCAGTGCTGTAGTGATGCAGATTTAGAACACATCTTTTGTGTGGCATACTTTGAAACAGGCACCTACACACAACCCGATGTTGCAGGTGGGACAGTAGAAGTGTTTTCTTCAAGCACTTTCCTTATAATATTTTTTCTGTTGCTTATGCGTGTAGGCTACCACAATGTAAGGCTCAGTGACCTCCACATTTCCCTTGAAATGAACATTAACATTTGCTGCATTATGAACAGTGCTTGAAGGGCTAACATTTTTCTTGTTCTTCCACTTGATTACAGTTGTTTTACCTTTTTGCCACACACCGACTTGGACGAAGGTGATCCTTCATGAAGACCGTATTCACCAGGCATATTACTGTAGTTTGGTCTTATATCGCTGTATGCATTATTTTCACGCTCTTGTGTTAAAGTCTGATGACCAATTCACACTGTCATCACTATGGCTTCATTGAACTAATGGTTCAATTTCTATTTGTTCTAAAACTGGCTTTACAGCTTTTTGTTTACATTGTGTGTTTTGGTTGAAGGCTCCGCCCCACTCATGAATATTGATGAGTTACCATAAAGTAGCAGAATGCATAGAAGTATTCCTGATTTTTTTTGCAGTATGATGTTATTTCAGATGGCAGCAGAATATTGTCCCTTAGCGTTATTCAGGCTTAATACTTTACATCCATTCAATGCAGCAAAATTGAAAAAATAAAAACTCAGGCTGACCTTTTTTACATAGAATTCTGAACCTAAGAGACGGTCAAGGTTAACGCCAAGGAGGTTAAGCTGAAACCAGCCCTTGATGTGATGACAGTGCAAAGAACATAAAACCAGTTAAGAGACATTACAGCAAAGATAGCAGAAATCAGGGTTTGAAGAGTCACCAGTTACTACTATTTGTGTGATTTTTTAAAATCTTTTAATATGTTTCAATGTTTCCATAATAAACATTCAAAATAAAATTAACAAAGTTTTTAATTTTTTTTTTCAGTGTGATAATGCAAAGGGACTGAAAGCCTTCTTCGATGCCATAAAATTTGGCCCACAGCACTTAATGATCTTTGGAGGAGTTTGTCCATCAGTGACATCAATCATTGCGGAGTCAATTGGAGGCTGGAATCTCATTCAGGTAAGAAATCTTAAATTTTAATTCTATAGGCGATTCCACAAAGCCACCATTGGCTTTTTGTAATGGATGATGGGGTACATTTTGCACACATTAAGGAAATTTCAATTTATTAAGCTTGGTTTGTGAATAAGAAGACTCTAATGAGGCTGTGTTTGTGTCATTTCTGGTTATAATTTGTGAGGTGTGATTCTCACTTTGCAGTGAGCAAAATCTTGAGAATTGTGTTTGTTTAACTTCTAAGTGTAGGGATAAGAAACAAAACATATTTTGAACAGTGGTTGAAACTTCATTGCAGAACTTATGGACAAGCATGATGAATATTTTAATGTGGGACTAGTGGTGGTTCTCTCCTTATATATTTCAGTGAGCTTATGTTGTGATTTCATACTAATGCCATTTATGCTCATTGTCCTGGCTGAACTGTAAATATTCTTAATCAGACTAGGGTGCCTTGTAAAATAGATTAGAAGCTATTTTAACTTTCTTTTTGGATAAATGAATATAGGGAAGGTTGTCTTCTCAAATCATTAAGAAAGGAAATCATTATGGCTTTATATTTTAAAAAGCACCTGAAATATGTGGTTGAATTTTCCTTGGAGGAAAGGACTGTAGGCAGATTATTATGTTAACAGTGACTGAGGCCCATTGAGATCCATTATGTTTATTTGCAGCTAGTCATTTTGTCTTTGTTAGTAGTAACAATATGGGGTTGGATGAGAACTGTCTGGAATGCCAGATGCACTCGATACATGGTGGTGTTTTAGTTACTAGAGTCAGAATGGTGCATTCATATTAGCATACTATGGTAGTGGTACTTCAAAATTATTGAGCATTGATCCTTCTCAACCTGCTTGTGAAGGCCTAATTTAGGGTCCTGGAATAGATACACCTGCTGACAACTGAACTTCAGATTCAGCAGGAGTAATGTGGATTCTTCCCTGGTCATGGAACAGTGGTCCAGATCTTTGTCCTTTCATGAATGTTTGAAGTCTTTGGTATTTAGAAATTGTCAACTTTTATTGTGTTTGACCTTAAAAAGTTTTATGATCATAAAACCCAAGTAGCATGTTGAAGGTGACGTAAGATTATGAGAGTCTGCAGTCCCTTTTACACACTTTGTATGAATGATATCACTTCAGAGCCAAGGTGAAGGTGATCATAGGCCTTTGCAAAATGTGTATCATAAAGCCATTTCTTCTTCTTTATGGACAAAGGTGATTGTAGTGAAGGCAAAGTTGATATCTGAATGAGAATCAGGATCTCAAAATCTGAAATTATGGTTTTCTACCAGAAAGTGTTTTTTTTTACCCTACTGGGTAAAGGTGGTTGATATGTATTGTTCTGTGAATTGGACCTGAGAGACAAATGATGGTCAGGTGTCTGCAGGCTGTATGTAGGGGTGGAGCCAACTGCAGCATGCAGCAGTTGAGTATAATTCTGCCATGAGTGGCATGGTTTAGGGAGTTGGAAAGCAACCACTTATCTGAAAGTAGTTGGAGGTACTTCTATGCTGCTAAGATACATTGGCCTGGATGCATGGCTGCCAACAAGTCATGGGAAAAAGTCTGCTTTAGATTGGAGCTGGGGAAAGTGTGGCTAGTGATGTTGCTAGTGACTCCAGGGGAGTGGTGTGAGATGGAGCCAACAACATGAATAAGCAGGCAAAGGATGAGGCACATGAGAGTGGCATTGAAGGGTGGCCAAGGAAGGAGACAACAATCTTGGCAGAGGAATATCCAACCATATTACAATATATTGTCTTTATAGATTTGTAGTATTGATTGTCATCCAGAGCTGCACAACACATTATGAGATAATACTGATAAACATACTACAAGTATAATAATCATAAAAGACTGTAAGGCAGGACTGTGCTGCAGGATAGGATCTGTCCCCATGTAATTGTTACTTGAATTAAATGGGTTAAGACTCTTAGGCTATATTATAAGAGAGGAAACACTTTCAGTTGATTTTTGTGATGCTGACACATGAAAAGTGCTGTCCTTATGCTTTCGTAATGGATTATATAACAATGAATAATGAAGCAGTAATGAAGGTTGGTACTTGGGAAATCAGAAATATCCAGTCATTTTCAGCTAAAAAAGTATTTTAAACATAACCATTGCAATAATCTGTTAACTTGCATGACTAGTCAGCAATACCATTCTCACCTAGACCTTTTGAGCTCTAAATTATTAAACATTTTATGTCACGTTAATTATGAATTTTATATTTCCAACACTGTACAATATATTCAATATTTTAAAAATTGAATTGGTTATATATTTAGTAAATTATCATCATTTCTACTTAATTAAATCTATTAGTAGTTCATTCATTGGGTCAGTTTAAAGGTATGTAACTTTTCATTTACCTTAACTTACATTGGTTAAAACAGAACTGTATTGCTTAACAATTATATACATCCATCCATTAACTTTGGGAGCTTAAATTCTATGAATTGATAAAAGCAGAACCTGTCCCTGCTGCATCAGTCAGAAAATAAGAACCAGCCCAAGCGTGTCATGTCCACATTGACTTGGTGGGAGTTAGTTTGAGGGTGTACGTGTGTGTATTAATGTGTGTCTGTGAATGTGCATCAAAAACGACTGATGCCCCTTCCAGTATGGGTTGCTGCCAGGATATTCACTGACCCTCAGGAAATGATTGAACAGGTCCAGTATTACTACGATGGATGATTTTCCTAAGTCCAGTTGTATATTTGAATAAGACCAAAAGAATAAAATTTGAATATTTTATCAGTCAGGTTATATGCAAAGCATAATGTAAAATTGACTTATACTTGTCTTCAATGGTAGAATAAATAAGCTAAAACAAAATATTATATACACCTGTTTTCCAATATTTTGTCTTTAATAATTACTTATGAAAACTATGAAATCACTTCAGATTTTTTTGCCTGGTTCCTTTTGACTCACCAATACAAGAAAATAACCATATATCATACAGTATGATATACCGTTTGACTTCTCTTGATTTCTAGTTATGAAAGATGTCAATGTGTTTGGTTTTCCCCTTCATTTTTGGCCCTCTAGACCCAAAACCCCTTATTTTTTGGCAGTTTGAACCATTTATGTGCAGGAAGTGGGCCATTATCATAAAGGATAAACCAATAGGTGTCTGCAAAAACAATCAGAAGGAATTGAAGTTATGTATCAATCGACCCCAGGATTTACCTTCTAATGGGATATGAGAGGTCAAAGTTACTCCTTTTCACAAAACTTGGAAACAATGGAGACTGATAATCTAGGTATGTGGAGTGTTGTTTTATACTATTTCGAGGTTGCTGATCATGAATATGATATTTTTGATATTTGATTTTTTTTTATCGGTGATCATAGTCCTCTAAGAGCCACTCACATGTTTAAAATGACATATATCAAACATTAGCATGTGGGGTGTTTTTTAGACTATTTGAACGTCAGGAATTAATAATATGATGTCATTTTTGATTTTTAATCCTTTACTAGAGATCTAGCCTTCCATGGACCTTCCCCAAAGGTAAAAAATTAAAAATATATATTACAGTTGAGGAATATTTAGACTTTAAACAGTTAAACAGATACATACATTTTATTATTTCAGATATTTGATGCAGCTATTCTTGTTTGTTATATACTTCTACTTCATGAAGTAAATCATTACATTTCTTATGAACACCCCAAATTATAGATGTTATGCTAATTCAGACTTTTTTGCCTTTTCCAATACGGTGTTGCAGGGAATTAGAGCTTGTTCTGGCAATATTCAGAGCAGCAAAGGAACCAATGCTGCACCCATGCCAGTCTTTTGCAGAATACACTCTTGCATTTGCCCTTACTCACTCAAAGCTGACCAACTTAGCAAAGTGGATTAACACAACATGCAGGTCTAAGTTGTAGAAGGAACCTGGAGCACTTGGAATAAAATCATACAGGCATGTGAAGAACATGTAAACTCCATACAAATGGCAAACTAGATAGTAGTGAAACTCAAGTATTTAGATCTCCAAGACAGCGCCTCTGACCACTGTGACAATATGTGCCATCCATAGTAGTTTGTTTTAAAAATTCATGAAACATATGCAATGATTTACATAAACCACTTGATTTACCGTTAGAGAAAAAATAATTTATACTTGCATTCCCACACATACAACATGTCTTTGAATAATTCATTGTTTAGTAGAAGTGTCGTTGTGTTGTTGTGGTTAGCGTTACCGCCTCACGTTCCAGAGTCTGGCCTAGTCACTATCTGTGTTGGCTTTTCTCTGGGCACTTTTTCTCTCTCATAATTATTATAAGTACTGACTCCAGGATGGCCCTCTTTGAGAGTGTGCGTCTGTGTGTGAGTGAGTGTGTCATATAATGGATTGCTGTCCCATCCATCCATTCCTTTGTTGTACCCTGTCCTTCCAGAATAGATTCTAGCCCCTGCACTTTTGAATTGGATTAAGCAGGGTGATAATGGAAGGATGAATGCTTTGACTGTGCTGCTTAGCTATACAAAAAAAACCCCAAAAAACTGCACAACCTTTGCATTAACTATATGTGAGACTCACACAGACTCTGGGGAGGAAGGAAACAAAACCTCAACGTTTGCATGTCTAGCATGTGTTACACGAACCAGCAACAGTGAGCACATCACACCCATCCTGCTTCGTCTTCATTGGCTCCCTGTCTCTTACAGGATTGAATATAAAATTCTAATAATCTAAGAAGCTTTAAATGGCCTTGCACCAAACTACATCAGTGACCTTCTAAATCACTCTGCTCCTGTTCGCCTACTAAAGTCCTCTGATTCTGGTAATCTTGTTGTGCCCTCTATGGGTGACAGGGGCTTCAGCTCCATAGCATCCAGACTTTGGAATGACATCCCGAAATTAATTAGATCAGCTGACTTGATTCATTCTTTTAAATAACAACTTAAAACTCATCTATTTAGAAAGACTTTTAACTTAACATTCTGCCCTTTCTTTCAGTTTACCTCTCTGTCCAGGTGCTCAGGATAATTTGTGTGTCTGTTATATCACAAATTAGGTTATTTGTTAAGTTTTTCTTTTAGTATTGAATTTAGTATTTTACTCTGGTTTATTGTTCTATTTAATGCTTTGTTATCTGTTTCATTGATCTATTCAGGAAAACATTTGTAGCCAATGTTACATATACCCTGCTGTTTTTTTCTAAGACTCTGTGAAGCGCCTTGAGCATGGGAAAGGTACTATATAAATAAAATGTATTATTATTATTATGTGGAGATGGTGCTGTATCAAAACTTTCATATAAATCCTGAATCAAATTCCTTTAATTCAATGAATGCTTTTTATGAACTTTGACCTGCTCATTCGATTTGAGGTTAGGTTATCTCTCTCAGTATCACTGTATTTAAATTCAACAACAGCATATTCATTTGGCCTTATCCCAAGATGTGCTGGCTGCTAATGCACATATAGAGCCTTTTATAGGAGCACCAAAGCTTTCACATGCAGAAGAGGCACAGCTTCGCCAGTTCTGTTTTTGAATGCCACCTAGTGGTCCTTAAGCCTCAATTTCTGATTCAGTCTTTTCTCTGAACAAGTATATTCCTTAGGAGTTGGATCACTAAAACACCCAGTGAGCTCTTTCTTGCCTTTGGGTGTTCTAGTGACACCATATGTACAGTGCAATATGTAAGATCATTTAACAATGAGACCCTTGGGGAAGGGAGATGGGGGACACTGTCCCAGCAGCTTTAGTCACAAAGCAGATGTCAAAACTGAATGGGAATCCAGTCCACATCTGGTAATAAGAAATCACACATTGAGACTAGGCCAGTTTAGAGTGCCCTGTTTTCCTAGCTGCCTTATTTTTGACATGTGGGAGGAAACCAGAGTATCCTGAGAAAACTAACTTGGATGAGGACACAAGGAGACTGGAGCTGTGCTACAGTAGTGCTGAATGCTGCTTCACTTTGCAGCCCTTGTTTGTGTTAAACAGATTGAAAATTCAACTTCTAGCCTCAGAATGAGAAATGCCCAGCATTCATTTTTGGACACGCTCTATAAAATGCAAGTATACAATATATTTGGTGGAAAGAGAGGAATTCTAATTTTGGTTTTCTTATACTACTAGTCTACTGAATTGTAGACTACTAAAAAATACATTTCATTTTGTTGAAATCATACTATGGCTACAAGTGGGTGTCACAGAGATTATAGTCGCCGGTTCAAATAACTTTTTATTTAACACTAGAATTACCAAAGCTTACAAAAAACTCGTAAATCCGGCCCAACTTAAATCCGCTTACACCTCCTTATTCAGCATCTTTTGTCTTGTAAATGTGTCGATAATCCCAAGCAGCAAGCAGCCTGCTATACCATTCCTCCACCATCGAAGAAACTGCAAAAACCTCTACCAACTGGAGCCTTGTTTATCAGGTAGTCAGGTACCTAGGCTAAAAAAATATATTGTTATTTGGAACACATGCATTTCATGTGTGTTCTGAGTCTACAAAGATCTACCTGTATGTAAGTGTAGGATGGCAGGAAATGCAAGAAATGTTGAACACATACAGTAGCTAAAAGACAAACTTTTTCCATGTTTAAGTACTAACAACAAAATGTAGACATGAAGTGTATAATGTGTGAAGACTGAAGTCCAAATACCAACTAAACACTTTCACAAAAGATACAAGTATAACAGAACAAATGCGCTTTTGTTCCAAGACTATAACTGAAGAAAAAGAAATCGGGTTAGTGTGGCTTGTTATCCTGTCTTCTTTGGTAGTACAGCGGTTAGAGCTGCAGACTCTATTCAGAAGGTTCTGGGTTTGAGTCTTAACCTGTCCCAAAATAAACATTTTGAGTAGTGAGCTATTCTTATTGTTACTATTATACAATAAAAACATACATTTGATTTGAGTCTGTAACAGCCCCTGTAAATGTATGGTACTTGTAAAGCTTTTTTTAATTCAGTTTTATTCTCTCGGTCGCGTTCACACTCGCCCCGATCTGACACTGCTGTTTTCAAATAAAGACGTGCTATAATAGAGGTGAACACAGATCGGAGAAAGAGAACAGAAGCACTCCCCGCAAGAAACGTCCACTCACATATAAGAACAATGCAGCTGCACCAGGCGTAAAGGTGAAAGATGGCACTTTTTGGATAAAGGACGAAGTTTGGTGCCATCCTGCGAGTCAGTCTGCCCCACACCTGTCCTTCAAAGAAACAGCACGGCTTACAGAGCTTGCCGACATATCATGCAAACTCCTGTTTGTGATTATGTTTTGTGATGATCTTCACATAAGAAACATTTATATATTACTTATATAAAAGCCAGGTTGAATGCTATTTACCTTGATTTATTTGCTTATCTTTCTACAGAGTAAAGTCACATGTAGACTGCAGAGCTTCCTCTGTTTGATCAACAAGGGCATGCTCGCAAATTACACATGTAATGCTATGAAAAGTGCCTGCTGACACTTTAGTAAGCGAGCAATGGGACGACAATGCAGTTAGACTTCTTTTTTGGGCACATACACCATCCACATCTAAATACTAGAGTGGAGAGTCCGCAGCTCTAACCACTATACTAGCAAAGAAGTCACACTAACCCGATTACTTTTGCTTCGGTTATAGTCTTGAATAAAAGGGCACTTGTCCTGTTGTATTTAAACCTTTTGTGAAAGTGCATATTTGATATTTGGACTTCAGTCTTCACACATACTACACTTCATGTCTACATTTTGTCAATAGTACTAAAACTTGGAAAAAGTTTGTCTTTTAGCTATGTGTTCAACATTTCTTACAGTTCCTGTGATCCAACACTTACATAGATCTTTGTAGACACGGAACACACATGAAATGCATGTGTTCCAAATAACGATATATTTTTTTAGCCTAGGTACCTGACTCCCTGATAAACAAGGCTTCAGTTGGGAGAGGTTTTTGCAGTTTCCCCGGCAGTGGGGGTATGGTATAGCAGGCTGCTTGCTGCTTGGCATTATCAACACATTTACAAGACAAAAGACGCTGAATGGAGAGGTGTGAATCGATTTAAGGTGGGCTGGATTTATGAATTTTTTCGTCAGCTTTGGTAATTCTAGTGTTAACAACATTTTTTCATACAATTTTTCTACTTCCAAAATAAACACAATTCCTTCTCATTTCTTCCGTTACTCCTCCCAGGTGAGCTTTGTCCTTCATTCACACCCTGCTGAGATTCTCTGGGTTGTGTGGAGTGCTTCCTTTTGAAACTAACCCAGGAATATTTCTGGTGCCCCATCACTTTGGGGTAGGAACCCAAGGAGATGGGACTCACCTCCCAGTATTTTCACCAGGTGGCACCCGCGGCACCCAACAGGGCAACTCTACAGAACCCCAACTCTCATTTTGACCAGTGAGTATCAAAATGAGGGCTCACGAGAAGGGTCACGCTGCATTGGGAGCTGAGAAATGAGCACAGGACGCATCCTCCCAGTGCCCTTCACTCATCGTGGTCTCCCAAATGGGAAAGGAAACAATAACCATCCCGACTGTAAAGCCCCCACATTGTCTTTCCATTACACTGGTTTCTGGCTGGGTAAGGTATTCCAGTCACTCTTAGCTGGCACACATCAGTCCAGCGACATCTTCTAGTCACCTCACCGGGACCATCTAGTACAGGAAGGAGATCCACCTGCATAGGAATACCCATCCATTCATTACAAAACCAAAACTAGTAACATTTTAAGCACTACTAACGATTCCGATAATAATAAATATTAGAAATATGGGCAGACCCTGTGCATTGAAATGAATCTGTTTGGGCCAAAGGTAATAATTTAAAAAATCTGCATATATAGTATGTATGAGGTACCTACTGTATGAAAGCATTCAGAGCATTTTGGCTGAGAGAGGGTATGGTGCCCTTACCTGTCTGACAACGGAATTGAATGTGGAATAGTAGATACTTTATGTTCAGTCTAAATTTGTATGCTGTGGAGTGCAACATGACTTATTTGACACCATGTTTGCTATAATAAACCAGCTACAAATCATGTCATCTTGTATATATTGATACCATTCTTTTCTTACAGAGTTACAGAATTGACACTGGTCCACTGCACCCATACAACCACTCACTCACATTTATACTTCATATTCAACTTAATTTGGTCATTATCAGAATGGAACATGGAAAAAATAAACTGATTTAGTTAGTTTTGTTGAACATTTGAGGAGGCATGTCTGAGTTAATGCCTGATATGTATGGGTAATATGATGAACCATATGCAATGGTCTTAAATATAATGATGATAAACATACATGCATAGATACAATCTATTAGTATTGCTTAATCCAATTCATTATCTCAGTAGCACTTGATGATGTTCAAGGAACCATCTTGGTCAGGGCTTGCATCCATTACAGAGCACACATGTACACTCTCACACCCCCTCATATTAAGATTTATATGACAGGTTGTTTTGGGTTCTAGAACTTGTAGGAGTTTGAAGTCTTGCAATAAATCATAATAATTTTACAGTTGGCTTCCTGAAACAACAGTAAATTTGGGTAAATTGTACATTACCCTAAAAACTTCAAGCTTAAGCAGCAAGTCAAACAGATTATTTATTTTCCTGGATGGCAGAAGTCCTTTGACATTATCTAGTATCTGTTATACTGGCCTATAAGTGTGGCTCAGTACAGTTTACCAGCCTGGTCAAATAGATATTCTGTGAAAAGAATGGCTCTATTGAATGTAGAGTTAAGAAAATATGTACAGTATGTGGATGTGTTCCTTTTTTTGGAAAGGAAAAATCACTAACCTTAAGAATTGGACTGCATCGATGTCTTAATGGGAGAGAAATGTTCACTAGCAGATTGATGTTTTTACCTTCTTTAATGCTAATTAAATTGACACAGATGTTAGTTTGCCACCAGATCAATAAATCCACTAAATGACTGCAAATGAAAATGGGAAAATTTGAGTGCCCATGTTTATTAGTTTCCTTGCGTGCACCTCTGGTTATATGAAACTGTATTCCATTGCGGTGATCCCCTCCTATCACGGAAGTTACGTTCCAGACCCATCAGCGATAGGTGAAAATCCACGATATAGAAAGACCACATAAATAGACTTTTTTTTATATTTTAAGCCTTAAAATACTTATCCCACACACTTTAAACACATGTAAACTTATTGAAACACACTTTGTAAACACATATGATATGTGGATGTTGGGCTAAGGATTTGAGTAACATCTCTCTATTATAAAACATTTTAACGTCATACAAGACAAGGCAGTTAGACAGAAGAACAGCCGCTGTACAGGCTTTTAAGTGGCTGACGCGCAGAGTGACAAGTAGAACAAGCATCTTTGCAGAGGCAGCACAAAGTCCACTTCTGCTTAGCGTGCATTCAGCTTCCCCCACTTCACAACGCGAAGTTGCAGGAGCGTGTGGGTGTTATGGTTGGTTGGTTGGAAGGTTTGAGCAAAGTGAACAAGACCAGATCATCTCAGACAGACACTTTGACGACACGCAAGACTACACATTACAACCTTAGGAAGCAAAACCTGTGAGACTGTGACTTTTGCACGTCACGCCCTACTTACAAACAATTTAAAACAAGTTCACTGACATGTAATCTAGCAGTTGTTGGAATGCTTTTGGCAGACTAACTTCAGGTGCTCCCAGCTCTTAAAACAACGACAAGCAGAACACGCAGCTTGCCAGCAGCAGCTGCAGAAACAGCAGATGATCCGTCCACGTCTGCTTAGCGTGTGTTTAGCTCCCCACCTTCACAAAGTGAGCGGCAGAGATGTGAACTGGCAAAAGGACAGCTGCTGTACAGGCTTTTAAGTGACTGACGCAAAGCACAACAAGCACAACACACAGCTGGCCAGCAGCAGCAGCAGCAAGACACCAGCTGAACCGATCGCATCTCTTTAGTTTGCGTTCAGACCCCCCCTTCACAACGCGAGCAGCGTTATAAGTACTGCAAGTAAGAGATTTAACCACACCCTGGTCAGGAAAGAAAAGGACAAATATTGTTTTTACAAAACTTTTTAAGTAAAAATGAAAATAATGCATATGTAACAATTCCCATGAAAATAACAATCTCTTTAAATTGTATATCCAGTAAACCAAATCCGGGGGTGGGTGAGCGAAGCAAGCAGAGGGCAGAGCCCCCTAGTAATAATAATAGTATTAATAAATCCGTGATGTAGTGGGGGCATGATTGCTGAACCACGATATAGCAGGGATCACTGTATACTATCTATCTGCCTATAGAGACCACCAGAAAATTCTTCTTTCTGTTGTTGTTAGAGACTGATACAGAAATGAAACAATAAAAGGGCAAATTCAATATTGTTTGCCACTCTGAGCCTGATTATTAGTGCCACTCTATGTTGCTGATCTGTTTTTCTCTTAAAAAGGAATTCACTTCTTTGCAGCTGTTAAAGCTAAGTCACCTCCTCCTTGTCTCTAAGATATTTCTTCCAGATAGGTTCTCAAAGTTGAGTGTGTGCTATTTTCTGTCATTTCCAAACCTAATTCCATCTCTGCTCTGTATCTCTTTTCAAGGACCAGTAAGCTCTCAGAACTGCTTGCCCAGCCATATTCACTAGAGGAATATTCCAGGTTCTTACAGCTTGGATTGGCCTTAAGTCAGGTTTTCTATAGTCTGCATATTTTTTGGAGTCCCTGGAGACCCCATTTAAGAAAGTCCGCCTAACGGTAAGAGGCTTTTTGACCTAAATGTCCTCACAGATATTTGGAGTAGAACCTCTTTGGTTAATGACTTGTTAGGACATTACTAATACCTGTTAGAATGAAGCATCTGAACAGCTTGATGTCAGATTTGCCATGTTTTTTCTTGGGCAGCCTAAGAACAAGGGCTATCATCCTTGTAATTCATGCTGACAGGGTTTTTGAGAAATAAATCTAAATAAAGAGTATCATTATACTAAGTGTGCATATAATGTAAAATTCATGCATTAGAATTATCTAATCCATTCAGTATATGGCATATTGCTACATAAATTAAAAAAAAAAAAACAGATTCCATTCCTCTTGTTTGTCTTAATGTTTCCTTTTTCCAGTCCTTGTGGAATTGTACCACGTTGTAGCAACATGCATTTAACAAAACACCTGCAGAGGCATAAGGGTGATAGTCATTCTAGAATTAATTGCAAATGGTGAAGTTTTAGAATACATTAGCTTGACAAGATTTTCTGTCAACTAGTTTTAAAAGTATTATAGAGAATGCCAGTTCACCATAAATGTTGTGGCTGTCAATCCTCCTGTTGTAATCAGAGCACAAAATAATAACACAATGGTGTGAGGTCTTGAAAAAGATCCAAAAACCAGGTCAATGCTGTTCTGAGTACAGCAGCACATAAATATCAAAGGTGTGCAGCCTCCAAAATTGAGCCGAAAGCAAATGGGTGTCCTCACCAGCCATCCTAAAAAGGCAACGTTCCAGTTCTGTACACTGGCTTTGGCCTATATGGGCCAAATGAGGCTTTGGCTTTAAAAGTTCAAAATGTCTGTGTAAATCCCCAAATCCTGTAACAATAAATATGCTCCGCAATAGGGAGAAACATAAAATTCCAGGTTACAGAAACAGGTCCCACAAACAATCTTTGCAAATAAAGGATTTATTCACGACAATGTAGAAAAATAACAACATACTCCAAAATGGCAAAAAAGAGGCAAAGGCGTTGCCTATAAGGTAATCCAAAGCAATCCAAAATCCATCAGAATAATCCTAAAAAGCAGAGCAAAATAAGCTGAAATAAACAGAGATCAAAACCAGGGAAAGTTAACAATATCCACAGGACCACCGAAATCTGCTAGAGTGCATTCAAGTGAACCACTCGGACTTCAGTTCTCAGCTTGCCTTTGTACAGTGGTCCCTAAAGCATGATGAAGAGGTGGCCCTTCATCGTGGGGATCCACCCACAAAGTACAAGGAAAGTAGGGAAGCAGAAAGACATACAGATACTAAAAAATAACAAAAGACAATAAGAATAACAAATAATACTTATTTAAATAAATAATCATTGAACAAAACAGTATTATACAAAACAATGGAGAATAGTGAATAATAATGAAAAATGAACAAAGAAGACATAAAAAAGAAAATTAAACATAAACCAGGGGAGGAACCCTGACTTAACTATAATAAAAAAAATAGACAAAAAAGGATTTGCCTAAAGGCAATCCAGAGCAAACGAGTCCAAATATGTATTCCAAGCAGAAACCACAACGCAGAAGCAAAATCCAGAAATCACAAAAATCAGTGCTTACAAAATTCACTCTTAGAACGTCAATCAATGCACCACTAAAGGACCTGCTTGTTGTGTCTCAGGTAGGCAGAGAAGAGTTTTAATAAAAGAACTGGGAGAAGGAGACATAAGTTTGTAGTAAATTGCAATACAAAAATCAAAGTTTTAATGACAGACTATGTGAATTCAGAAGGCAAAAAAAACACAAATAAAGAAGCCACAAGGAAAAATTGTTCAATCCAATATCAGATGATCTGGATTAATATGTAATGCCCCCTAATATTAATGTGTCAATGACCTCAAAGGTTGTACAATCCCAGTGGATCATAGGAAGGAGATCTATAGAAACAGGCATGCTATGACGGTAAAACAAAATGGTGTCCTGAAACAAAAACAATATTTTAAATGGTAACACAAAGAAAATAATTAACCACAATCTATTCCTCAAGGAAAAAAAATCAAACAGAACCGAAAGAATAACAACATTGACCAGAAAGGCCACATAAAATAAATTAAAAATAAAATAACTATGCCAACCATAACATTGATCTCATATCATCAGATATTTAGACAAAGGGGAGTCCTTTAGAGGTGATCCCATATCCTGTCTCTTGGGGTTCAACCCACAAAGCACAAGCATTACAGAAGAACAACACAAAATACATAGAAACTAAATCATAAATAAACAGAACAGTGTTAAGAAATTTCCATAATTAGTGAAAACACATAAAAAATAATACATCAAAAACAAAAAAGGCAAATAAACATAAGCAAACCTTGGTTGAAACGTAACACCACCACTGTAGAGGTGACACTACCAGCCTGGTTACATAAACTGATTTCAGCAATCAAAACTGTCAGGGAGATTAATCTTTAAAGATTTAATTATAAGAAGAAAAACATTATTAGGGCATACCTGAAAGAATGAGCTGTTCATTGACAATATGATCAGCCAGTTTACCCAGTTAAAGCCTGAGCTTAGTTTGATTTTTCACAGACCATCATAAGGATAGAAGTATTGAAGTGGCTTTTTAATTTTCAAGCATTATAACTGATTTTCCTGTGAGCTGTAGGTCTATGTGTGCTGTATTTTATCTATGCTAATATTGCTTCAGCATATCACTGCATTTCTCATCTTCAAGAGAGCTGAATTTTTACGTTTCCACCAGCAACAGCTCCTACCTGCCATTGCACCTCGAAAAAAAAAATCAATAACAGTTTTTGCAGCTCAGTTGCTATAGCAACACCAGGTGCCACCTAAGTTGTTTGACCACTGGATTCATCTTGAACAAAGGTGGTGTCAAAGCAAACAAAAAAACAAAAACAGAATGACATCCTGCTCCCGAAACTGTAGTATGCTAAGTAATATGGACAAGGCCAACAGCAATCACGCATTTTAAAAGCATTAGACTATGTGCCTCTAAATGTGTAATGGAAGGTGAACACCTCAGTTTTACCTCTACAGTGACAAATGTGTAGATATATGGACAGGTGACCACATACAGAAAGCACTGCTTCACTTGAGAAAAGCTGTTCACATTACTAGACGTCTCCTTTCCACTCTAGTTCCCTAGAAATATAGAACTAGTTTAAAATTCATACAGATGAGAACAGCTCTTAATTTAAATAAGAGAAAAGGGAGATCTTTACAGTATGTAATCTTTTTCATATTTTACCAGTAACGATACGATATGATAACGTGCAGTGAATACTCTTGACTTGAGCATTTCTAGTTTTCATCCTCTTTCTCTGTATGTTTAGCATTCGTTTGCTCAGAGGTTGATGTGCTTGCTGCTTCCTTAGCAGCTCTTCTTTTCTCCACCCTAGCAGCCTGCTTCTTCTCTTCTAATGTCAGCATCTTTTCATGTTAAAACTGATTAAGTGAGTGTTTGTGTTGCAATTACTTAGTACGTTTTCTTTAATTTTTCACATAAGCTGGCACTTAAGTCTTCAATCTGCCTCGTGAATGATTTAAGATATGAAAAGGTAGGGGAAGTGACGGCGAAGGTGGTAGGGAAGAGAATGCGTCCATACGCATGTGCTGCATGCCCACCTTGCTGGCCGCTGCCGAGAGTTGATTCTACAATAAAATAAAATAAAAATAAAAAGAGGAATAAACTTGTAGGTCAATCATCACCCCAAAGCGGATAGTAGACGTCACGTAGTATATGTATACCAAATTTCAGGTCAATTGGTCAAACAGTTTGCAAGCTACAGGTGATTTAAAATCCTGGATAGACAAATGGACAGCCACAGTAGTGTATTATAAAAGTAGATTATGGTGTGAAATAATAATGTATTGTTAAATTCCATTCCACCCAACAATATATTTTTTATATGTTTATATGCAGTGGTGGCTGAGAAAAAAAAAATTTAACTCACGTTTTTACGAAGACAAGAGAGAAAAAAGTTTGACAATGCTGTACAATGGCAAATGATGTGAAAAATGTCCATTGAGAAAAAAAATCTCACTTTGCTCATGTTGTAAAATCCACATGTCAGTTATCCAGTCATATGCTCAAACTATGCAAACCGCATACATTTTTGCTAAAATAATGTTCAATGTATATTTCCAGCACACATTATAAATAGGAAACTAAAACCTCATGGGACTGATATTTTGAACTGCAGACAGGACTCTTGACCAGCGTTTGCCATTGTACAGCATTGATCACTATATGCTTCTATTATAAACTTTTTGCTCTCTAATCTATATGAAAACACGAGGTTACTACTATAAACTACATGTGGTAGGTAACAGAAAAAAGTATCATTTTTAAGTGAAGTATTTCTTGTTCAGACATGCACTGTCATGCACCTTCCATTCACATGTACATCCCCAGTGAATTACTCAGTGTTCTTTCATTCTTTATTCAGCCTTCTTCATATATCATTTATTCTAAAGTTTCTGTCTTTTTCTTAATTAAAATAATTTACATTGTAATAGAATTCACCACTGGGCGGCACGGTGGCGCAGTGGTAGCGCTGCTGCCTCGCAGTTAGGAGATCCGGGTTCGTTTCCCGGGTCCTCCCTGTGTGGAGTTTGCATGTTCTCCCCGTGTTTGCGTGGGTTTCCTCCGGGCGCTCCGGTTTCCTCCCACAATCCAAAGACATGCAGGTTAGGTGGATTGGCGATTCTAAATTGGCCCTAGTGTGTGCTTGGTGTGTGGGTGTGTTTGTGTGTGTCCTGCGGTGGGTTGGCACCCTGCCCAGGATTGGTTCCTGCCTTGTGCCCTGTGTTGGCTGGGATTGGCTCCGGCAGACCCCCGTGACCCTGTATTCAGATTCAGCGGGTTAGAAAATGGATGGATGGATAGAATTCACCACTATGATATTTTTTGAAATGGGTAAATATACCTACCTCATAATGCCCCAAATAATGGCAATGTTAAGATATGCTTATAAGATAAGTTTTTCAGACTGTTATTATTTTTTATTTCCTTAACAGTTTTCTTAAGTGAAGTTTATTTATGTTTAAATATGTTTGTGTCCTTTTCAACACCATCTTTGCATTTATAAGCACCGGCATTTTGAGGAGTGGTTGCTGTTGCGTTGCTAAGGAAATGATTTGGAAGTGACATCAGCATCACGATTATATAAAGGTCACGCTGAGCACTTCTTTTGATCCTTTATAAATGTAACCACTACCTTCACTATCTGTGTACCCTAATATTAAAAATGGTTATGTATTAATTTTACCCACAAGAGAGGGATAAACACATGGAGAACACAAAGTGTTAAAGTAATTTCACTAAATGCCAACCCTACTTCATTGAATTTTCCTTGTCCCAGTTGGAGACCTTGGGCCTCATGTATAAATGGTGTGTACGTAGAACAATGTTGCGTACGCCCGTTTCCGTGCTCACATCTTGATGTATAAAAACTAAACTTGGCGTAAAGCCACACACATTTTCACACCAACTCAATCCTTGGCATACACAAGTTCTTAGCTTGGTTTTGCAAACTGGTGGCACCCAGAGTCAAAGCAGTGCTTTTGTTCCAGTGTGGTTTCCCTTTCTATTTTAGATCCACATCCCTGACGCAGCATTATCAAATACACTGAAATTAACCGCATTTTGTTCATTAGTTTAAGGCATCTGATTGTAATTAACCTGTAACAATATACGGAATGGCCAAACTATTCCAAATACCATAGCTGCTTTAGCGTTGTTACTCTCAAGTATTTATCCCACTTTATCTAAGTGCAGAATCACAGCTCTCAAGCAGCTGATCAGAAAGAGAATAATTGGTATATAGCATCAAGCACACGCTGCCTCAGCCATGCGCTGTTTGAACTTCTCCCATACGGCAAACACTTCAAAGCCTTTCCTGTAGGGACCTCATGGTTTAGAAACAGTTTCATCCCAAGAGCTCTAAATGCACTCAATCAGTCCATCAAGTGCTCCTTATAGAACTGTTTGTACCTATAAGTACAATTACCTCACTGTAAACTTGTGATACAGTTATAATATTGCACAACATAAGCCACTTTATAAAGCGCATATTTACATATGATGACAATATCATTTTTAAGATGAAATATAGCAAAATATGTTCTTTACATTATACAGATAAAATTTTAACATCATTTAAATAATCTATATTGTTAATAATTAAACATGTGAGGACACGGTGGACAGCGGTAGCGGTGAGCTGGCGCCCCATTCAGGGATTGTTCCTGCCATGCACTGTATGTTTGCTGGGGTTGGTGCGACACTGGAAGGATAGATGGATAGAATAATTAAACATGTACTACAAAGATATTTCAATGTTCCTCAAAAGTTTTGAATCATTTGTGTTCTAAGCTTACAGATGGCTTGACATCTATTACAGAGCTAATGGTGTGGTGATTGGTTACTTGGAGAAAGAAAAGGAAGGACAGGAATTGGCGGTTAGTAAGTTTGAAAGAGACAGTACTGCTGTAATAAATTATTTCATTGAAGGTCAGGCACCACGCAGCAAGCATCTTGCGTGAGGCAGGAGCAGTCTCTGGACGGGGCTCCAGCTTGTCACTATCACTGCGTCACCGTGATCTCATGTTTAATAACATGCCTGTATTCTTATCATCATGAAAATGATACCAAGTATACATCTCAGTACATAGAAGAACACATACTGTACAAAACAAAGCATTTAACATGCTACTTTAGTTATGATGGTATTTGAGAAACTAGTAAATTAAACGATTTTAAGATGAAGTTTATGATGTTCTACTTTAATGACAAAATAAACTAAGTGATTAAAGTAGAAAGTTCGAGATTATAGTTGACATTTTGAGCTTTTTTGCTACTGTGTGCCTATTTTTTGTCTTTTCTCTGTACCCAAATAAGCTTTCATATGACTCTCAGATGGTGGGCTATGCTTGCCTTTTCAGTGTGACTTTGATATCTGACAACTTCTTTTTTATTTCGGGCACTGTGCAATTTTGTGAACTTGAACTTTTGAGTTTCGCCAACACTCTATGTCACTCGATCTACTTCCTTTTGTTGTTTATACCACTGTTTAAACCAACAAATAGTACATTTTTCCTTGCCTCCACTTGGTATTCGCTGAAATCTTCTGTTTTCCCCCATGCTGTTTTCATTGTCTTTTCACAGAACACGGAACTTAAGGGCTAATTTATATTGATTTGCATATTCAAAGAGGCGTAATTCTGGAAGGAGTTGGGGAGTGGCAGCAGGTGCGTGCATGTGCATTACTTTTCACGCTGACCGGGGTTTTGGAGTGGAAGAATGTGGAAGTTGGCGTACGCAGATTCATGCATCTGGATTTTTTTGTGCATACACTCATTTCTGCTTTTGTCTGTACGCCATCGTTTTGGTGTGAATTCTACACACATTTTGCATGAGGCCCCTGGTCTGTCTGGGGCAGTGGCTCACCCTCATTCCATTCTTCGATCAGTTTCTCCAGCTTGTGAGCCTTTCCACACTCTCCCTGAATATAGACTTTTTGATCTTCTGATTTCAAGCAGCTTTAAACTCCCTCCTGTAGTCTCACACTATTCTACCTATGCTGGAGAACAGGTAGTTTTATAATAAAAGGGATGATAAGATGAAACATAACCATATTTTTAGCATGTTCATAACCAGAAATCAATCTTTTCACCAGAGCCAAAAATCAGATTCCTAAGACATACTCAAATTTTCTAAACAAAAGGTCAGAATTTAGAGAAACGAATTAAAGAAAAAACATTTACCACATCACATGCCACTTACTGCTGGCTACCTCCATGCAGCAATTCTAAAGCAACCGTACACAAAAATAGAAGAATAATGGCATTGCAATCAGATGCAAAATAATTTTAACATTAGAAAAAACTTGAAGTGGAAGTAAATAAAGGAGTTGTACTTTCCATCTACGAACTCATTAAATGAATGTCATGAAGACCTTCCACAAATAATGCAAGAAATATCAGAAAAAAATAAGAAAGGAGTTGGATCATAACTCCTACATGTCAGTCCTAGAAATCACATTTGAGGTCAGGGTTTATACACTTTGGCTATATGGGCACCAAGCTGAAATTCTTCTCTGAATCTCTTTATTAGAGTTCTTATCCAAAACATGCAAAACTGTGCACGGGAAACCCCTCGCCATTCTGATGCTCGGTTTGAACTTCAGCAGACGACGTCTACAGGCCGAAATGCATTGAGTTGCTGCCATCTGATTGGCTGATTAGATATTTGTGTTAAAACAAGCAGTTGAACAGGCGTACCTATTAAAGTGGCCAGTGAGTGTATTGTCTCGTTCTATAAATATGAAGATCAGACAGATCTAAGTAACTTTAGGCCAGTAAGCTTAACGTGTCTTTCAGGAATACTGGCTGTGGTTTGCATCAGACCTGGGAGTTGAGAGGAGATTCATCGTGCACCAGAACAATGACTCACATCATAAAGTGAAAACTACCATAAGGTGCCTTAAAGACTAAAATACAGGTGGCAATAAAGATTAAACCCTTAGTCCAACTGAAAATATACACTGTATATAGGCTACGAGTGGTATCCAGCCAATCTGAGTAAGTGCTAAGCAAATCTTTAAGAAGAATGTGGAAACTGGAACCTAAATTAATAGGAATACATACTATGAATTTGTAAATAAGGTAGGCATATTTGTTGTCGAAAAGTTGGGATTAATCTACTATTCTTGAGTGTTATAAACTGATCAAAATAATACATGCCTGTCTCTGACAACACTTGTTCTCTATATATGTGCTTTTATTCTTATATCTATCTACTTCAGGCTTCATACATTATATAGTTTATGCCTACATTTTGTCATCTACTACTAGAATATAAAAAACGTTTCTGTTTTAACAATGTGTTGACACAGATTACTGTAGAAGTGGAACAGACATGAAATGCGTGTGTTCCAAACAATGATCTATTATTTCCACTCTAAAACTCCCAGATACTCAATCAAGGCATGAGCTGAGAGAAGTTCGTGCACGTTCTAAATTGGTGGGGGGATAGAATAGCTGGCTGCTCCTAGCTTCTCTTTATCAGCACATTTAGAAAACAAAGGGCGCTGGCGGAGAGGTGTAAAGGGATTTAAGAGGCAGTTTAAGGTGGGACGGAATTACGAGTTTTTTCGTAGGCTCTGGTAATTCTAGTGTTAATGCAAAGTTAGATAGAATCAATCACTTTCTGCACTAACAAAAATATATTTAATATGAAATTAACATATAATTACTCCTCTTTGGTTTGATATACACTTGCACCATACAAATTAACGATGTACTGCTGTACATCAAGCCAAACAGGAGTGAATAATCTAACTTACCAGCATGTGACAATACGAGATTCAAGGTGTCTAAATCTTATTCTTGAATGGAATTTATGGATTGTTGTTTTATGCTAATTGCAAAGCACATGCTTGTGCATCTGTTGTAGAATCTTTTCATATTCATTATCATAAGGGGATAAATGCAATCAGATTTCATGTATATTAATGAATTCCAAAAGTAATTTAAGGGAAAAAAACAGGAAAAAATACTGATGGCTTAGATTTCTAGCAAACACGCAGCTATCTATAAAACTATAACAGATATGAGCTCAGGAACACTTATGGAATTAGATAGTTTTTGCTTTTATGTATTAATTATTTTGCAGAATCTTCATAGAATTGCAAGATGTTCAATTCCAAGAAAATGTTCACATGACGTAACATACAGGTGTGTGCGGAGACTTGACTAGCTGGCAGAAAAGTTGGAGCATTTTCACATTTTATTACTTTATCAAACAGTTTTGTTTATTATATATTTTTGTAACTGAATTATACAATTACAGTAATAATAGAATTTAATTATATGAGCTAGTAGTGTACATAAAAATGTTTTTATCCAGTAAACTTGCTTTTATAGACAGTTCACTGTTGTTGGATGTGGAGCGTCTGGGGTTAATTGTAGCTCAGATTTCCTTATAATATTCTTCAAAGAAATGACCAACAGCGAGCTGCACTTGGTTCAGCACACATGACTGCAGCCATTTTACTGCTTTGCCATTAGGAGTTGTCAAAAGCATAAAAGAAAACAAAAAAAAAATAAACAAGATGAAGTAAGTGTTCTCAGTTAAAATTGAAACGGTAAACTAACTCATAGTTGAAGTCGCATGGAATGTTTCTCTGTTTTCACATACTCAGGTTTGAAAATTCACCAATAATTTTCTATGGAAGGTTTTGATATTTCAAAGATGTGTACAACATACTGTAGTTGAGATATTTCAATGCAAACATCCTGAAAAATTTATGAGAAGAATAAGTGTGCCACATTTTAACAAACTTGGTCCACTGGGAGCCAGATTGTTTCACACAGATAGACAGACATGGCTATTGCAGTAGGTGCTTTTTGTATTATATGAGAACAAACCTAAAAAATCAGATTAAATATTTTAATACTGGGTGCTGTTAACAAATATTGTGTATTGGTCAGTAATAACACCTCACAGATTCAGGAGCCTGGGCTTCAGTCCCCCACCATGATGCTATTTATGTGGAATTTGTAAAGTGTGAATGGAGGTTTTACACAGGTACTCGTCCCACTTTCTCAAAGACACGTGGGATTTGTTTATTGGAGTTTAAGTGTGTGGCAATGGAAGGCCGATGCTGCTAATAGTCTGTGGCCCCCTATGACCCTCAAATGAATTTAATGAGTTTGTCCATTTTACAATATGTTACTTTATCATCTCATGTCACATTTACATTTTTTCATTAATTTCATTGTAATGAGAAAAAGCACCTGATGTTGCAAATGCACTGGTATAACAATCATGTGTCTTTATTATTCTTCATAATGTTTTTAACAATTGTTAATAGTTTGTTGTCTACATTTTTAATACATAAAAAGATTAATCCCCAAGCCCCACTTAATATTCTCATTCTCAAATTTACTTAATCCGATTTTGGGTTGCCACAGAATAGCTGTGCAGAAATCATCAAAAAATAATGATGGCAAATAAGAGCTTTTGCCTTTGAATTTTTTGTAAATTTTTGGAAACATCAACTGAGATATATTTACTGTATATGTAAACAAATTTCAATATTTAATGCTTGAATTCAGTTAAGAGAGTAAATAAGTTTATATTTATTATAGTTAAATCTATTCTAACGTTAATGCATTAATAATTAAGAATAGCTAAGTATTAGGAATTAATGAAAAAACTAAGCAAAATTATGCAAACTGTGCATTAATGAAGAAAGCAACATTTGTCTCATGTAATTTTAATGGCAATTAAAAAATGGCTGTTTAATCTCTCTGTTTTCACAACATTTTATCCCAGTTGCTTTCAGCTGAGATGGAATTTTAAACCAGACTGCTCCAAGATTGTCCTTGCTGTATGGTGGGCCTATTTTGTTAAATCTATTAAAAGTTTACTTCACATGCCTACTGTTAGACCACCAGCTCATACTCCGACCTAATTAACCGTAAACCTTTTTGGATTTAAATAAATGATCCCATTATGATAAACCCACTGAAAGACATGTTTGAGAATGATTTATGGTAGCTTTTACTTTCCCATACTTATACCAAATCAAACTGTGAAAAGAGAACAATGAAGATGTAGCACACTGCTTGCTTAAAGATGCTGAAATGTGGGAAAGTAATGAAACTTTGTTTTAGTAAAATATATTAAACTGCAACTCTCCTAAAGCTCCATGAACAGCTAAAGGAGACATAAGAATAACCCATCCATCACTGAACCCGTTTGATGCAGTTTGGGACTGAGAGGACGCCTATATTGGGAGCATTGTGAGCATGCCAGGAACCTGTAGTATACAGGGTGCATAATTGGCCAGTTAACCTAACCTTCATGTTTAAGGGATGAGTGAAGTACAGTGAAGAACCTGCTGAAAATCCCACACCGACATGAGAAAAAGTGTCCGACTTTGTAGGATTTGAACCTGCAACTCTGAGGTGCTAACTACTGTGTAGCCTCTCTGTGAAGACAGTAACTCAGAAATAGTAGTAAGTGCAATTGTAGCACAGCATATATTCACTACATTATAAAATATGAAATGGAAGCAGGGGGAAATTAAATTCAGAGTGAACAACATTTGAAATGGTAACAGAGAGAGGGAGCAGGTGGTTGCATTTACAGTACAATACTGAGTACAGAGTCCATGGATATGCTGTCTGCAGAGTATTTGTTGAAAGGAGAACGACAGCAGTGCGGCGGTTATAAGCATGTCATTTTCAACCTTTTTCCCCCTGAGTTTTGTTGCATTTTATCCTGCTTTGCACAAGCTTTTGTATATCCTCACAAAATTGGTTTTGAATAATAAGCATGACACAGATACACCATTGCCATGTGGGCAGCACCGTGACTAACTTGCAGCTGGTTTGTTACTCCACTTACAACTACTTTTCTATTGGAGAGAATTGACGTGGGGAGTTCACATTTGCCTCATGCCTCTCTGTCTGTAGGTCAATCCATCTGTCACTGCTGTGTCGCTAGTCTTTAGTTATATCTTTGATGTTTAGTCTACACAGGAACAGAATTACTGCATGATGCATTTCTTTCATTGATGCTATGTTATCAGAGAGTATTTCTCATGAGATAGTACGTTTCTTTGCTAATTATTTTTTTAAATCAGAGTGGCAGAGAAAATGGAGATGTAAGCCATAAACCAAAACCCCTAAAGACTGAAATTTCACAAAGGGGAAACACAAGAATCATGGTTGAGAAAGTGCTTAAATTATAAACCTGAAATTGATTTTTTTGTGTTATTTCAATCAAATCATAGTATTTTCTTAATTTTTTAAAGTAAAGTCAACTAAACTCAACTAATGGAGGGTCTGATTGGTTCAAGTGCTCACTGCATCATGGCAGAACACAAACATTAAGCAATCTCAACAAGTCCTGACTAAAAGAGCATAAACTATAGATACAATTATATTTTAACAGAATGCATGAGGCTTGGGCAGCATGGTGGTGCAGTGGGTAGCGCTGCTGCCTCGTAGTTAGGAGACCCAGGATTCGCTTCCCGGGTCCTCCCTGCTTAGAGTTTGCATGTTCTCCCCGTGTCTGCGTGGATTTCCTCTGCGTACTCTGGTTTCCTCCCAGAGTCCAAAGACATGCAGATTAGGTGCATTGGTGATTCTAAATTGTCCCTATTGTGTGCTTGCTGTGTGTGTGTGTGTGATGTGGGCTGGCGCCCTGCCCAGGGTTTATTTCCTGCCTTGTGCCCTGTGTTGGCTGGGATTGGCTCCAGCCGACCCCCGTGACCCTGTAGTTAGGATATAGCAAGTTGGATAATGGAAAAACACTCCAGAACTAATCAGAAACAAATTCAGATGCTGATATGTAATTATTTGAGCAGCCAGAGTTTACTACATTATAGCTATGGACCAGACCAAATTACACTACAGGGAGATTCCAAATTTATGATTGCATTTTAGTCAGTTCTGAATAAATATATGACAACTTTGTTGATTTTTATTTAACATATTTACACAATAAATATATACTACTCAAAATCAATCTGTCCAGTTAGGAAGCATAAGAGATTATGTGTGTATATGTATGTATGTATGTATAAATAGAGAGAGGGAATATAAAATTACTGTCTCTTTAACTATATTGATGAAGGTTACACAAACCAACTGATCTGTTCTGACCAAGCCAACCTGTCCTTCACAAACATCTTCCATTGCCTGTTGTGGAATTCTCAGGCGAGCACAATGATGTAATCCCTCCAGAATGTCCTGGGTCTTCTCCTAATGGGACATACTAACATCTGTACAAAGAATGAACCCACTGGTAATGTTGATCTCATTATTTTAGTCACTACTCAGACCTTTTACCATAGGTGAATGTGATGATAGGCTTATGGATAACTCAGACTTTTGTACAAATATTTACAGTACACTTATAAAATATTTATAAAATAGTATATATATCTACGTATATAGACACAGTATATACTAGGTAGGTCTGAAAAAAGTCCTGCCATTTTTAATATAATGAGAACAGTTTGCACAAAATTGATGTAACCTGAAATGTGGATTAGAATGGCGAGATGCCATTGAGTGAGCATGTGTACTGTGTGGCCATCGAATTCAAAATAACTGAGCGAATAGATCAACAAATCTGCATCATATTTTGCGTTAAGCTTGAATATTCATCTCTGGAAACTATCTGGATGATTCAGAAGGCTTTTGGGGATGATGAACTCCCCCTACAGCCCAGATTTGGTGCCTTGAGGCTTCTGACTTTTCCCAAAACTAAAATCATCTTTGAAAGGTAAGAGATTTCAGACTGTTGATGAGATTCAGGAAGACATGATGAGGCAGCTGATGGCGATTGCAACAAAGGATTTTGCAGAGTGTTTTGAACAGTGGAAGAGACACTGGGAGAACTGTGTGAAGTCCCAGGGTACCTACTTTGAAGGGGACTGAGGCGATATTGTCCCATGTACAGTGTTTCTTGTATCTTGTAACTTCTTCAATAAATGTATCTATGGATACTTTAAGGACAGACCTCATACATACACACACACACACACACACACACATATATCTATATATATATATATAAAACAGTTCCATGACTGACTGACAGACAATGCACAGACCAAACCGCTGGACCTAAAGGGCTGAAATTTTGACAGTGCATTCCTATAATGACATGGATAACTGCTAAGAAAGGATTTTTTTGAAATTCCATCCCTAAGGGGGTGAATTGGGACACTCCAATACGTTTCTTGCCACTGAGAAGAGGGGCGAATGACACAGCGCACATGTGTGAAATGAGGAAGGGGATGCTCAAATACAGAATAAGCCTATAGAATGCTTTTGTGAACCGGCCATTTTGACTCCAAAAAACGATCAAGCTGTGTTCATTAATGACATGTTGCTGAAGTCCTTTGACGGAGAAGAAATGGTCTACAAGTCGATAGACACTGTCTGTAATGTAGATGAAGCCATTAACTATTCGGTAGAGTTTTTAAATTCCCTTAAACCACCGGGTCTTCCATACCATAGGCTTACTCTGTGGAAGGGCACACCCGTAATGCTCCTTCGGAATTTAAAACTACCGAAACTGTGTAATGGCACTAGACTGCAAGTCAAAGCCCTGCATAAAAATTTAATCAAAGCCATTATTTTGACCGGGTGTGAGAAAAAGGAGAAAAAATGATTGTGCCGCGCATTCTTCTAATATCCAATAACCTCCCCTTTGACTTTAAGAGACTGCAATTTCCCCTCAAAATATGCTTCACCATGACGATAAATAAGTCTAAGGGCCAAACTTTGAAATATGTTGGCGTAGATTTAAGGGAAGATTGTTTCTCCCACGGTCAGTTTTACGTAGCTTGCTCAAGCGTAAGTTTGCCCACGAGCCTGGTAATATACAGTAAGTGCCGCCCAATAAAGAAACAAGAAATATTGTGTATAAGGAAATCCTGTAAAAAGCAATTAAATATTTACACTCCCACGTTACTCCTCTCCAACAAGACTTCGTCCACTCCTCGCCCGACTCCAGTCATCGAATGTGGGGAGGCGGCCCCTTTTATACAAGCCCGGATGGGCTCCAGGTGCTTCCCGACACTCCTCTGCAGACACTCCCCTGTGTGGCGGAAATGCCGGCTGCGTACCCGGAAGCCCTCCGGGTGTCCCCAGTCTTCTTACCCCCAGCAATTACTTGTGTGGTGGAAGTGTTGTGGTCCAGTGCTCTCCAGGCACCGGGGCGACCCCGTGGTCCCCAGCGCAACCAGGGCGGTTGCCCCCTCGTGGTCTGGAGGAGCCGCAAGCCCTCCTCCGGTCCTCCTGGGCGTCCCGACTGGGTACCACCCCCAGCCGTGTGCCACACTATCGATAAGTCTAACTATTGTAAAGGCCAGCCTTGACACAGACAAACACAGGACACAAGTTCAAAGCGCACAGGGCTTTTATTTCCTTTTATTCTCCCTTCGTGGAGAATGTCTTTCCTATTCCATGAGTACACAACACAGTACCACACAATTCTTCTTCTCTTTACTTTTCTCCACCACTCCTGTCCGGCATGCTTCGTCTCCCTCCTCCTGACTCTGGCTCTCTGAGTAGTCTTTGCTGGCCCCTTATATAAGGCACCCGGGCATGGCGGAGGAGCTGCCTTCCAAGGCTCAGCAGCAGCTGCAGCACTCCCTGGTAGCACTCCAGGATCCCAATAGAGCTGTATCCAACTACATCTCCCATAAAGCCCTGCGGGAGTCCGAGGCACCACTACAACTCATGGGGACTGCCATCTAGCATCCCGGGGGAGGTAATGTCATGACCAGGCTTGCTCCCCAGATCCTCCCAGCAAAGAGGTGTCCCTGCCGGTTAAGGATCCCGGCCCTCTGTAACATTATCTAAGAATGTATAGAGCAAAATTAAATAGACAAGATGTTATAAAAAGGATTGGGGTGCTACTGAATAACCCATTTATTGTAGAAAATACATGAAAGAAAAATCACAGTCCAGGAATACACTATGTCTTATTCTGAGTTTGGACTTCCTGTTCTGAGGGTTGTTTATGGTAACAGAGGAGAAGTAGAGGTGCAGGCAGAGAGTTTGTGGTGGCATTATGAATCTTATTGGTCATCTTCTTTGTGGCAGAGAGCAGATATGAAAACAGCTGAGCCACTCTATAACCTTCAAATCCATCCCTAGTGTACTTTTCACTTCAGACTTGCACAGTATATACTCTGTATACATTAGGTTGGTCAGATTTTCATAGTTCCAAACTGCGACACAACACACTATTCCAGTGAGTGTGCTAGACGAACATTAAATCAAAGAGCATGTGGTTGGAGTTTCGTGTACGTTCAGAAAATGAGTATGAATTTGAACAAATTCTTCCATGGAGTTTTGTGAATCTTGTAAAAGTTTTCATGAAATTGAAGACCTGTCTGCTTTCGTATTATGGCTGGAAAACAAAACAGCACATTATGTTATATTTTAGGACCCAATACATAAAATGTGACTCAATGCATAAAACGGGATTGTCTGTATATAGTAATAAGAAATAGTCTGCATACAGAAAAATCAGGCAGATAAACAAAAAACACATCTTTCCAAACGGAGTTCAAAATGGAACTGCTTAACAAGGAAGTTCTGTGGTTTATATATTGCACGAGCAGGAAGAGGTGGAGTCAGGGAGGCCTGAAAAGGAAGTGATGTCTGTAGAGGTAGTTCTGGACTGGATAGGAAGTCATTAGAGGGTGTCGGAAGTAACATCATCACTGGGTGGATCCGATGTGGTGCCACTGGGAGGTACGGTCTTCACTCGGTCTATAGAGGGACAAAAGGGGGAGTGTATTAGACGGCAGCGCCAACCCCCGGTTTGTCTGAGAATTGGCAGTATTTGAGTGTGTATATATATATATATATATATATATATATACAGTAAATATATATAAAATAAAATAAACAGGTGTTTGCTTACCCATTTCTGGATGCACTTCTGGGTTTGGCACTGCAGCGCCCCCTGGTGGTGGTCACAGACCCCAAAAGGCTTGAGTTGCAAAATCCCATGCTCGTGGCCCTGATGCAACCCAGGGGGACTACCATCTAGCGTTCCTGGGGAGCTATGTTCCTGATTAGGCTTGCTCCTCCGGTCCAAAGAATGAAGAGGCGTCTCGGCCAGACAAGAACCCCGGCCATCTGTGACAATACATAAAGTTAATAAGTAATATCAACAGAATTTCTGTAAAGTAGTAGCTGCAGTGCCCAGATGAATTGATGCATTTATAGTATAAAACAATATTGTGTGTTTTCGTTTTTTTTTCCTTTTTTTATATTCAAGGCTTTGTCTTATTCTTGAAAGCTCACTCTTCTGGGGCAACTGGTAATGCATTAACCCAGCAGGAACTCCAAGCAAACAGCAAATAGAATCTACTTTGTTTTATTCATTTTAAACAACAAGAATATGATAAATTCTGTTGAATTCCCTTAAAACTATTTCTCTTTGTAGGTGACACATCTATAATTCATTTTGCATAAATTGTGCATGACTTTAGAAAACAATCAACAAATAAGTGCTCTTATTTAAATGTCTGAGCCTAAATAGGAATGTCTTTAAAAGTTGTGCTCACTGTGTGTGACTAAAACATTCATCCTTAAATAATTCACTTTCCTAGATCCCTGGACTACGGAGGCTGATTTATTTGCTGCCTGCACTTTCTTTTCTTGCACATTTTAGTTTTTGACCTACATAAGAATAGATTTACTTAATCAGCTATCATTGGGATAAGAAAGGCAGATATAGCTTGGTAATGCGCATATCAGAGCGAAAATGCTGGCACTTCTTCATAAATAAGCAGTGCAAGTCTGAAGTGACTCATTTCTTTTAAACTGGGCCAATAATTGGAAGTGTCTAAATGTAACTGGCCTTCAAATTTTTACCTCGTCATCTCTGATGTGGATAAAGTCACTCAGGCCTCTGTCTTGGTCAAATTAATTCAGCTTTCTTTTATTAACAGTCCTCCTGCACAACACTGGGTTCAAGAGTCATGCTTCTTGTAAAAATCTGACCTGGCCGTTTTTAGAATCTTCTTCAGACATCTACTACTAAGTGCATAAGTGTAATTTCCAACATCCCAGAATCCCTGCTGTCAGATGTGCATAAAGCTATAAGTCACCTGAGATCTCATGGTAGCCATCTTGGTATCACATCGTATATCTCTGAGTGAATGCTCCTTACACTTTGTGGTTCCCATTGTGCAGATATCTCTCTCTATGTTAAGTGTTATCAAGTTACCCTTGCATTATTATTATTATTGCATTATTATATCATAGAACTTTTCTCCCTACAATAGTAAGCTGTTTATCATTTCTGACGATGTCTGCAGACTCCTCCTATTGCCTTAATACGTTACTCATTCACTTTTTGTTTCTTTTCATTGCTCTCGTATAGGGTCTAGCATTGGATTCTGTTTCCTTTCATCTCATAATAGCAACTTGTGCTGGTAGATGAAACATAAATCAAGACTAATGTGTTGACTGATTCACGTAGTGTCATTATGTAGTTCATTACTAGGTTGCGTTTACGTTTTTACAGTTGAATATTTTTCTAAATCCCAATATGTGACCCAAGGAGCAGTATGAGTTGTACAGAATGTTTGATGAATTTTAATTTGTGTCTAAGATATAAACATGTAGATCCATAAAATTACATCTTGGATAAAACAACAGTGGGGAACTGACCCCAATGATCCAGTTTAGACTATAAGAACATTGGAAAACATTACCTATCTCTTGGCACTGACTAAATTTCCTGACTTCTCTGTACATGATTTTTTTTTTTGGCCGGGCTACTTGAGATTAGGTGTTTTCAGAGGCAAACTTTGAACCGTTGGTGAAGTTAATAAGAGTATAAAAAAGAAATTTCAAAGAACAGACAATGCCTTGAGATTTCATGTAATGCAGAATGTTCCAAAAAGAACATAAGGATATATAGATAATTAGTGGGAATGCTTAACAGATGTCATTTTTAACACTAACTACTTGGTATAAATGCCTTTTTGTGCTTGTCTCTTCTAATACATTCATAATCCATTCAGGCAGAAGTTGTAGTGGCAGGCTCTGTTATACTGGGGTCTTAAAATTACATTCTTTAAACTTGTTAAAAATATGGATTAATTGGCAATTTCTCTTCTTTATAATAAGTTTATTGCAAGGAATGTATTAAAATTTCATTTCTGATGTTTTTTCTTTATTTTCATGTTTATTAACTTTATTTTGTATTTAGCACTTTGTGATAAATGTGAGTGTTGCACATGAAGTTAGCACAGCTGTATTAGAAAAGAGAGTAATGGGGATTGTGGAAGAGAGGTGAAAAAGAGAGTGCAGGCAGGGTGGAATGGGTGGAGAAGAGTGTCAGGAGTAATTTGTGACAGATGGGTACCAGCAAGAGTGAAAGGAAAGGCCTACAGGACAGTAATGAGCCCGGCTATGGCATATGGGTTGGAGACGGTGGCAATGACCAAAAAGCAGGAGACAGAGCTGGAGGTGGCAGAGTTAAAGATGCTAAGATTTGCATTGAGTGTGACGAGGATGAACAGGATTAGAAATGAGTACATTAGAGGGTAAGCTAATGTTGGACAGTTGGGAGACAAAGTCAGAGAGGCGAGATTGTGTTGGTATGGACATGTGCAGAGGAGAGATGTTGGGTATATTGGGAGAAGGATGCTAAAGATAGAGCTGCCAGGGAAGAGGAAAAGAGGAAGGCCTAAGAGAAGGTTTGTGGATGTGGTGAGAGAGGACATGCAGGTGATGGTGTAACAGAACAATATGCCGAGGACAGAAAGATATGGACGAAGATGATCTGCTGTGGCAACCCCTGGCGGGAGCAGCCAAAAGAAGAAGAAGAAGAAGAGTGAAGCATCAGAAGCTTGAGCCAATCAAAGGAAATATCTTTATCAATGGCGTGAAACTTAAACAACAAACAATAAACATACAGAAAACCAGTTAGGGGGACAGTTACTGGTTCTGACTTGTGCTTCATTTTGTGGTTTTGAATCTGGTGTTCTAATAGAATTGTGGTGAAGGATTAATAACAATTTCTGTGTTCAGACTCCCTTAAATGTCCCAATTCTTATACTCACACCTACAAAAAATCTCTGCCATTCACTAGAATATTTGTGTCCCGAGTCCCTCCTGTTCATCCAATCAAATGTTAATTATATTTCGGTAGCTCAATGGACAGCACTTGTGCTTCACAGAGCCAGTATCCTGCATTAGGCACTTCTTTGGCGGAGGTGGCATATCCCCCCTTTGTTTATATGGGTTTCTTTCCACATCAAAAATAGTTGTGCACTAGTTCAACTGGTAATTCAAGATTGGCACCATATTAGAGAATGTGTGTTGTGGCAGACCCCGGCCAGGACACCCTGATAGTGGAAGGACTTGGGGAGAGAGTTTATTCAGGACATTTAACTCCCCCGTGACACTAGAGGCCATGGGTTTGGAGCATAGACACTCAACCCTGCTGGGAATCCATGGCCACCACCAGGGGGCGCCTGGATGTTTGCCCAGCCCTATTTGGCAGCACTTCTGCCACACCCGGAGCTTGTTGGACACTTGGGGTGCTTCTGGGTGCCCTATAAAAGGAGCTGGAGTCAGGAGAAGATGGATGCTTGCAAGGAGGAGTGGAGGCGGAAAGAGAGAGAGAGACAGAAAGAGAAAAGTATTGGACTGTTTGGTGCTTTCTACTGTGCTGTGCTTTGGGGAGCAAGGAAAGAGCGCACCAAGTGTGCAAATAAAAGAGTCTTGTGTGCTGCACTTGGGTCTGTGTCAGGGTTGGGGGCAGCTGGAGCTGCAAATGAAAGTTATGTCATCTTATATTTATGGACACCATGCTACTAAATGTACACTTTTCATGACATCTATGCATTTCAGTGATAGTGAGCAGAATCCCCCAATTCACTCACTTCAACGGCAGCAAAATCTTCAGTTAAAATTTCTTCATCTAAGATATTTTCATTGCACTGCTTAATTTTCTGTCGCTATGAAAATAATTATCCACAGAAATGTCACAAAATAATCCCAAAACATTAACTATAAGAAAATATCTTAAACAAGGTCAACTTTGTTCAGAACGTACATCATACATTACAAAATGGACTATGACAGGTTGTGGGCTTTTATTGCTGTTACTTTTTTTGCCCCTTGTTCAGCTATCTGTGTTATTATTTAATTTGGTAACACTCTTGAATAGGTGTTGTCTGGGTTCATCTATTAGTCTCTTACCAGTACTTAACTAGGCCTTAACAAATGCCTTGTTTGGTCTTGGCAAAACTTGCAGCAAATTGCAACAGTAAACAATAAATGCCTAGCTTATTTATTAATCACTTTTACTGCTCTATTTTAAAAGGATTTATTTCTGTTTCTAGCAGTAAATGACTAATAGGTGCATTAAAGTAAGTCCTTAAAGTCCCTATCGTAAAGGAACATCAAGCCCTTTTTGTTCATTTTTTTGCTCTTATTAGTATTATTCTGGGTTTTGGGATGGCTCGAGAGCACCCCCTCTTGTTTCCAAGGAGTATAACTTTGCTGCTTTCTTTTGTTTTCAAGTTTCCGGAAAACTGTTGATGTTTAAAAACTTGAAAACCAATCTCTGAACAAAGTCAGGTTGTAAAATGTGTGTTTTTATTGGGTTTCGCTTGATTAATGCTGAGCTTTGCTGAGCGGTTCAAAATGATAGGAAGTAAATGTAATTTTTGAAATAATGGTGAGGGTGGAGAGGAGCACTTATAGAATCCGATTGTCCATTTAGTGGAAAGAAGCAGCCGGTTATTTAGCTGCCAATGAGCATATCTTATTCATGCAGATACAGCTTGTGGCAATTTACACTTTTCAAATAGCACAGAAGATGGAGGCTTTCTGAGCTTAATTATGAGGAGCCCAGAGCACAGCTGTGTGCAAGCCAGCCTCTGTGTGGCTGTGACCTGTGGAGAAACGGCGTCACCTTCTTTGTGCTTGACTTGTGCTGCCTCCAATAAGCCATCTGTGTTACTACATCAGCACTCATAAAAACACATTCAGAATAATTACTTTATCATGCGCTGTTTTTTTGCCATTAAGCCAGTGCTGCAGCAATCTGGAGAATGCTATGTGCACGGCACTTGAGTTAAATACCTTTATATTTTAATTACATTGATGATTTTTTTTTTGGATTAAACAAGTGTGTACAGCGAAGGCTATGGTGATGTTTTCAGAATCTTCCATTGTTTTCTATGGCCGTCAGGTGTGACACCTACCGTATATTGCCAAAGACTGCTTTTATGTGTCTCGTTTTGTGTGTACACTCCTGCTTTGTATACTTTAAATTCCTGATGCAATCTGACTCCCTGGAACCCTTAGGTACATAGATATGAGTGGATTATATGATACAATCAAAAAGGTGAAAAACAGACATTTACTTTAAAGTGGCAAACCAGCACTTGCTCTGTCCTGAGGTTCTTCTTTTTAATTAAATGAGTAAAATACTTGAATCTATCAAGTATAACATTTATAATAAATATTAAAAAATTTACATTTTGAAGCCTGAAATATTGTGGAGGATTTGTTTTTCTTTTGTAAGGGAATGACCTTGATTAAAGATACTTGCCAAAAGTCCAATATCTAGCCATCTTTCAATCTGTTTATGCTGTCGCTCATCCTGGCAAAATTGGCTTCAAGACAGAAACCACTCCTGAAGTGGGCACCATCCAGCTCATCACAAGGCACATTCACAGATGAACCCACCGGTGTAGTGGATTTCTTTTAAATAAATATTCCAAAGTCATTCTGCAAAGAGTCCTCCCAAGATGAAGGTTCATTCCCCAATAGTGTGCAAATACCAGCAGGTAGCTGAGCCATATGTGATTTACAGGCAGCTGATGCCAGAGCTATCATTCTTCTTCCTGTCATGTAATTGACTTCTGCAATTTGCCTCATGTTCAGCAAATATTCTTTATCTTATTGCCATGTCACTTTCTAAATCATTTACAAATCTTTATTTATTATTTTTCTGTCTTTTGATTAAATGCATTATTTGTTCTGTAGGTCTGTATCTTTGTTTTCTATTTTTCTTCTGCTGTATGCATATAAATTTCCCCCTGCAATTAATAAAGTTTATCTAATCTAATTCAATCTCATCTGATCTAATCTAATCTATCATTGCCAGAGGATACATTCCAGAGCTACATAGACACTATTATGTTTTGGCTTAAAAGTGCAGACATTTTTAACCCCTGAAAATAAAAACTTTAGAAATCTCTCTACAGAGCCAAATGCTTCTGAAAACACTGCAATGTGAACAAGTGAGAACACAGAGTTTTGACAACGTAGACTAATCACGCTTTGATTTGTTTGTGCTTATTAATTAGCCCTTCCCTAATTGGATCATTACAATATCTCACTCCCTGATTGGTTACCCTTCATGGAAGAAAACCATATTCCAACATATTCAACACAGAACAGTTGCTTCCCATGGCTCTTGGTGCGTTGCTTACCTGCATGCATATAAATTGCCTTTCATGTACGGTCTGAATGCTTTACAAGGAGTCCTCGGGTTACAACGTCTCGACATACGATGCTTCAAGTTTACAACGCTCACTCCCATAAAAACTTAAAAAAATTGAGGCTTAAACCGTTAGTGTTGTACTTACAGACTACTTGGGCGAACTACTTTGGTTGTATGCAGCAGAAGAATACGCAGTAATGCGGCATATGAGAGAGGGAGTTGGCGAACTAGTTTGGTTGGGCGCAGCACAAGTGTACTGTTTGTGTTGCTTTGTTTGACGACTTTTTGGCCCTTATCATGGCTCCTAAATGAAAGTCAGAGTGTTCAGATGGTAGTGCTTCTAAGAAGAGGAAAGCCATCACGACGGAAGTGAAATTAGACATTATAAAGAGATCAGAAGGAGTAAAGGTAAGGATTTTTTTTTTACAGTAATTTTTTCTGTTACTACAGTACAGTATATTTATGGCCTTTTACTTTTTCTGTGGCTTAGTTGTGTTTTTATGTTCTAGATTATGATTTTGCAAATGTGTTAGGATAGGTAAGTTGCTTAGGCTAGGGTATGTTTGAACTTACACCAAAATTCGGGTTACATCACTGTTGTAGGAGCAGAAACTGTGTCGTAACCCGAGGATCCCCTGTATGCACGTGAAAATTGCAAATAATTTACCAGTTGCTATAGTTGTACTTTAAATTCCATGGTCAGTGGCATTACCATCCCTTCAATGACTTTTCTGCTAATCCACGCATGCTCAGTGTAGGCAAATGTCTATATCATATGTGTTTTCGTTGCTTTAGTGTAGACGGAGATACTTTCATAAACAATGTCAAAATGCTAGTATGGAAAGTGTCATTTTTGTTTTAAATTGCCATTTTTAAATTAAAAGGTAATAAATAGTGTGGATGTAGCCTAGGATCTGGAGTGTTCTCTTTGATAAGTCTTTCTGTGCAGAAGTGTGTGCTGGTGAAAGTGAGAGACTCACTTTTTCCTATCTGATGGTTACCTTTGGGTGCAAAGTCTATTATTAAAATTAATTTCAATTTTTCAAACTGTACAGTGCTCTTCACTAAGTAGTAGTTCAGAGTACTGAAGAAAAAGTTTACAACAGGATTAATATAAATTGTACACTTTACATTTACATTTGTCCTCATTACACTAGTCCAGGGGTGGTGAACTCCAGGCCTAGAGTACTGCAGTGGCTGCAGGCTTTCATTCTTACCATCTTCTTAATTAGTGACCAGTTTTTGCTGCTGATTACTTCTTTTAATTAACTTGACTCAGGCCCCATAATTGTTTCTTTTTCTTTAATTAGCAGCCAAGCAATAATGAGACACAAAACAAGCCACCACATGACCAACTCCCCTGTGCCCATTACACAATATTTGAAATTAAAGAGAGGTGATGGTCTTGGTAAGGTTGATCTCTCAGGTCACCAAAACATTTTGATGGTGCTCTTAGAAAGAACAGAAAAACAACAGTTTTCGAAATGTGTGCTGTGGCAGAATGAGAGCAGCAACAAGCCATGGAATTAAATAACAGGTTTAATTAACAGCAAGAATTGGCTTCTCATTAAGAAAGTGAATGGAGTGAAATTGGCTGGAGTTTGAAGCCCCAGTTTAGCTGGTCATCTGTTGGCTCGTTTCACATCTCATTTCTGCTTGGCTGTCATTTAATGAAGAAAGGAATCAATTCAGAGAGCTGAACTCTTCTAACGGGGCTATTAAAGTGATGGGGAAAAAGTTAATTAGCAGTGAAAACTGGTCACTGATTAGGAAAAGGGTTAGAATGAAAACCTGTAGCCACTGCAGCAGTCCAGGCCTGGAGTTTGCCACCCCTGCACTAGTCCATCCCATTACATGACTATCAATGTTCAGGGAACAGGAAGATGCCAAGGCTGTGGGCATCTGGGGCAGTACAAGCCTTCATTTACATAATCTTAGGCAGTCGGCATCTTGCTTCAGTGAATTGCAGTTGTCTAGTCGGACATTCCTGTTTGATTTACTCCAACCAGTCCGTGACTTGCCCCAATGAAATCAAACAGGTTTAGATTTGTGCTTAGTCATATAGCTCGGCCACTATGTGTATGTGTTGACAACCAATAAATTCTCATTTGAATGTACAATGCATGTAATGCAGTGATGAAGAATAAGTAACACGGGTGTTTTGAACCTCACAAACTGAAAAGAAATTCATCTGTCTGATGTCTCGTCTTTTACGTATCATGATGGAATGGGAAAAAGAAGAAAAAGGATAAAGACAACAGCTGACCTCACAGCATCTGTTAAATTTTTGTACATCACCAACCTTGTTAGGCAGAGTGCTACTGTTTGTCAGCAGAAGGGGTGAGCAGAAAAGTCTGCACACAGTCACATAATTCCACATTAGTTTTCAGTTGTTTAAACTGACATGGTCCATCACGTCTAGCCTAACAAGCCCTATGACGCATAATGTGGCATCAGTTTTAGTTTAATTGGTGACCCTAAGTCCTCTGAGAAAGTGTCTGTGGTAGCATGAGTGGGCCATACTAGTGACCTGTACCCTGACTGGCGCAGGTTCCTGTCTTGTGGCCATTTCTGCCAGAATAGAGTATGGATCCCTGTGATTCTGTATTGTTTAAAATAAATCTGAGATCATCATGCTGTCTTGGAAACTTAATTTTTTATTATATACTTAAAAAAGGTTTTGTTAGGACATTAAGTCATTTGTTGAAAACTCAGCTATGACTTCTTGTGACTGTAAGCATAATGCAAAATAAAAAATGAATTCCAAAAGAAGGAAGCTGCTGAACATCATGTGGCAGTAATAGCAGTAAAATATATTATTAGAAATGTTAATCACAGTTTTCTGTTATATAGGCACTTTCTGTTTCATTTATTTATTTATTTTTTATTTTGGGTTTATGTCAGATACCCATACACTACACTTCCTCTCCAGAATCATGGAAATGGCACATTATGTATTTGTAAAGCTTTTTGTGAGAAAATAGAATTGGCACAATGCAGAGGCAGTAGTTTATTGATTTTAGTTGTTTCATTCAGTATTACAAATTAAAGCTATAAATATAACTTAGCCTCCACCTCCTACAATTTCCTCTTATATTCTTTTATCTGAGGTTTCAGTTCTCTCCTCTCTCTCTCTCTCTCTCTCTTCTTGGAATTCAACCAATAGGGATTTTAGTGCATGCAGTTCCACAGGCGACTCTACTAAACTCCTAAATAAAATATGTAAGCCTTATCGTCACGGTGAGTTGACGTACAAGCTACTTTTATGTGCCATATTAAGAGATGAATGTTTCTGAGACAAAGCAGATAGGGAATACATGTCCGATTGGAGATGTTCATCAATATCCAGCATTTAATTATCATGACATTTTTTTTGCCTTCTAACTAGAATGCTTTCATTTGGAAAAAAGAATATTTCAGCTCATACACTGGAGTAGGGCATTGCATGACAAAGACAGGAAAGTACATTGAGAAAAAGAATCACGAGCACTCATTTTGGAATGAGAAAATCTGCTAAATACCTACTGTAAGGTCTTTTTTTTGCTTGCTGTACAAATAGTTTAATGAAAAAAAAAACGAAAAACGTTTAAACTGAGCAGACCCGTATCTTCTCAGAAATTACACATATCCAAAGAAAGCCGAATATTTTAAAGCATGTACTCACATCAGAAAATATACATTTTAGGCTACTAAATTAACTCTGTGTGGATGTGTGCGTCGGTGTGTGTGTGTGTGTGTGTGTGTGTGTGTGTGTGTGTTAGTGGGGCTTATGATTGACCGGTGGCCCCATCCGGGATTGTTCTCCTGGGCCTTCAGTGCTTTTATATTGCAGAAACTTGTGAGTTATGTTGAGTGGTGATTCAAAGATATCCCCATGTAGGTGTTTGTGTGAGTGGGCACTGCAACAGACTGGTGCATCATCTACGGTAGGTTCTCAACTGTTGTAAAGTTTAAGCAGAGAGACCATGAGCAACCAACAGATGAATCAAGTCAAATACCAAGCCTAATCTGAAAACAGGAATGAATACTACCTTTCTTCAATGGCAAAATATCAGAACCAAAATCATGGCCAGAGAATCAGAGCAGGGGGGTCTAGTAACCAGAGAATCAAATTGTAATGCCCATCACCACAAAAGACTTTCTTGGATGATCCAGAAATCAAATGTATGCTTGTGTTTGTGAGGCCATGCGCTGTGCATTGGTTACCATAACAACCAGTAAATAGCATGCAGGACCAATGAAAAATCAGAATAGCATCAAAAACACATGAAAAATAATAATCACAAAAACAACTGTAACTAGCAAAGAATTTATTAATAAGAAAGTGAATGATAACTCCAGTGACCCTGATCTTGACAAAGTGTGTTTGAGAGTATTGTGCAACTAAGAAAGTGGACTTCTTTTCACTTGACTGAAGGTGGTAACACATATTTGTATAACACTAGGAATCTACATACCCCTGCTACACTTTCATATGAAAAAATGAGCCATCTGTGGTGGATTGGTGCCCTGCCCGGGGTTTGTTTCCTGCCTTGCGCTCTGTGTTGGCTGGGATTGGCTCCAGCAGACCCCCGTGACCCTGTAGTTAGGATGTAGCGGGTTGGATAATGGATGGATGGAAAATGAACCGTACAAAACACAGAAAGAATTTAAAATATGAGTGCAGAGGTGATCTTTCAGAAAACATGTTTTCATTTTGTCATTGTGGGTTATTAAGTGTAGATTAATGGGTGAATATGTCAAATGTAACTGTATAAAATTAAGTGTACAACACAATAAAGTGTGCAGAAAGTGAAGGGATCCAAATACGTTTTGAATCTACTGTATTCTTTATATACGTATTGAAGCTAACACTTCATACCCCCAGGCCTAGACTTTGCATAGACTTGCTAATACTGCTTATCCAAGGATCTCAATCTCCAAGCTGGGAAATGTATGAAGCTGTTGTTTTTGTGATAAACAGAATTTCAGCTAGATTTCAATTGTTGCATTTAACTTGCCTTCTTGATTATCCATTTTTGTCCATGCAGTATTTTTCTAAGTGATCTAGTCTCCTTCCACATCCCAACGACTTGCATTCCAGGTTAGTTGGCGGCTGAGTTGTTCAGTAAAGGGCTGGTTTATGATTTTGCTTCATTCTGCGGAGATATATACTGCCTCTCCTGGATCCAAATTGGGTAAAAGTGAGCTAGATAATTGGGCATAGCAATAGTAATTGCTTTATTTTGTTATGGGTATAGTTTGTGCATTTTACAAGAAATAGTTGGATCTTCTCAACATATTTTGTCATACTCTGCCTGGCAAAAAAAAGAAAGTTGTCATTTGAATTTAAATTAGCAAATACTTAAGAGTCAATGATTGGATCAACTTGTTGTTTCAGCTGGCAATACTTATTTTAACTTTAACTGAAGCAGAATGTAACTTTTAATTTCTTAAACAGCTATGTCTGAAGGTGTTTCCCGTGGTCACAGAAAAGATGTTGCTGCATTTCAAAAGGGGCAACTTATTGGCCAGCATTTAACAAAGAAAACAGTTAAGGATATTGCTGAAATTAGCAGAACTTGGTTAAGGACTGTCCAACCATTATTAAAACTTGGAAGGAGAGTCGGGAACTGTCAACTTTATGGAAGAAATTTGGTCGGAAAAAAATGATGTGACCGGAGATCACTTAAACACTTGCTGAAGTTAAATCATAGAAATGTTTAATAGTGAAAGTGAGAGCAATTCCACATGCACAATTTGGCAAGAAGTTATAGGTTTAGGACTAAGTAGCTGTGTGGCCACAAGAAAACCAGTTTTTAGTGAGGCTAATCAGAAACAAATAACTTCATTTTGCATGGGAGCATAAAGATTGGTTTATGGAACAATACCAAAAAGTTATATGGCCTGATGAGTCCAGATTTACCTTATTCCAGAGCGATGGATGCATCAGGGTAACAAGGGAAGCACACAAAGTGATGGGCCTGTAATGCATAGTGTCCACTGTACAAGCCTCTGGTTCAGTGTTATGATCTGGTGTGGCATCAATTGGTCTGACCTAAGCTCAGCAAAATTATGGAGCAATAAAATGAAGTCTGCTGAGTGTCTGTGTCTACTGAATGACCAGGTTATCAAATTAATGGAATTTTTCTTTTGTGAGGGCACATACATACTCCAAGGTTCATTGGGCTTAAATTGTGAAAGAGTAGTTCAGTGAGCATGAAGAATCATTTTCATACATACAGTAAATTAGCCACCACACAATGCTGACCTTAACCCCATTGAATGTCTTTGGGATGAGGTGGAGAAGATTATATGAAATGGTTCGACTCCCCCATTTCAACACAAGATCTCGGACATGTTAATGCAAACCAGGAACAAAATAAAAGTTATGATATTGCATAAGCTCGTCAAAATACTGCCATGACAAATGCATGCTGTAATCAAAGCTAAAGGTTGTCCAACAAAATACTAAAATGTGCAATTTGTGTTCTATCCAAGTAGTGTACTTCTATCAAAATGAATACATTGCAGATGATAGGGGACTCTCCAGCCATCTATTAAACCAGTGATTCTCAACCTGTGGGGCGGGCCCCCCTAGGGGGGCGCAAAGTAACAAAAAGGGGGCGCGAAGATGTGAAAAAATGAAAACAAGAATCAAAAATATGAAAAAAAATCTGCTGAAACCAAAACAAAGTAACTTAAAATACATTCTGATACTAGAACAATAAATATAGAGTTAGATAAATGTCGATAAAAGTTAAGTAGGTATAATAAAATGTGCATATACATTTCAAAAAAATGTTGGGGGGGGGCACGATTAAAACTGTTATGAAAACTCGGGTCGCAAATACTTAAAGGTTGAGAAACGCTGTATTAACCTAAAATAAACATATAACCTGCTCCCTCTGGTTATATGTTTATTTGTATATATGTTTTATATATATGTGGTTATATGTTTTATTAGATAGATAGATAGATAGATACTTTATTAATCCCAAGGGGAAATTCACATAATCCAGCAGCAGTATACTGATACAAAGAAACAATATTAAATTAAATAGTAATAAAAATGGAAAAAAATTAAAATAAAATTAATGTTAGCATTTACTCCCCTGGGTGGAATTGAAGAGTCGCATAGTGTGGGGGAGGAACGATCTCCTCAGTCTGTCAGTGCAGCAGGACAGTGACAAAAGTCTGTCACTGAAGCTACTCCTCTGTCTGGAGATGACACTGTTAAGTGGATGCAGTGGATTATTCAGGATTGACAGGAGTTTGCTTAGTGCCCGTCGCTCTGCCACAGATGTTAAACTGTCTAACTTTAATCCTACAATAGAGCCTGCCTTCTTAACAAGTTTCATCTTTATGCTGCCACCCCAGCACACCACCGCGTAGAAGAGGGCACTCGCCACAACCGTCTGGTAGAACATCTGCAGCATCTTACTGCAGATGTTGAAGGATGCCAACCTTCTCAGAAAGTATATTCTGCTCTGAGCTTTCTTACATAGAGCATCAGTATTGGCAGTCCAGTCCAATTTGTCATCCAGCTGCACTCCCAGATATTTATAGGTCTATACTCTCTGCACATAGTCACCTCTGATGATCACAGGGTCCATGAGGGGCCTGGGCCTCCTAAAATCCACCACCAGCTCCTTGGTCTTGCTGGTGTTAAGGTGTAAGTGGTTTGAGTTGCACCATTTAAGAAAGTCTTTGATTAACTTTCTGTACTCCTCCTCCTGCCCACACCTGATGCAGCCTACAATAGCAGTGTCATCAGTGAACTTTTGCACGTGGCAGGACTCCGAGTCATATTGGAAGTCTGATGTATATAGATTGAACAGGACCGGAGAAAGTACAGTCCCCTGTGGCGCCCCTGTATTGCTGCACACAATGTCAGACCTGCAGTTCCCAAGATGCACATATTGAGGTCTGTCTGTAAGATAGTCCACAATCCATGCCACCAGGTGTGAGTCTACTCCCATCTCAGTCAGCTTGTCTCTAAGGAGCAGAGGTTGGATGGTGTTGAAGGCACTAATAGTTTAAATTTAACATATAATTTATTATATGTTAAATTTACTAACTTGTAAGTACCTTAAGAACTTCTTTTTATCTCACCCTTTCTACTCTTCTTTCCACTCTGTGTCCTCAGTTCCACCTGCCTAGTTGCACTTTTGTCCCAGTCACTGCCCAACTCTAAGATTTCTAGGGTATACACCAGAAGGAGCTTTAAAGGTGGGTTTAATGACTCGGATAATCCCCCAAAACTCAGAAACGCCTTCAAAAACTCTTGAGGTCATCCTTCTAAATTTCTCACCACTGATCCCTTTTGTCCCTGTAGTCCTGGGCTTCAGCTAATGTGTAAAAGGCCAAGCAAACACCCATGAAGCTGAAACACTTTAACACATAGCATGGGGCCATACAGAGCATAAGACATCTATTAGATTTGTGTTAACTCATTTGTTAAATTATTAAATTTCCCCCATCACCCTTTCTTGGATAATCCCTTTTGGGTGTGCTGTTTGAACATATGTCGGAGAGCCACCTGGAAGTGTTTAATTTATATTTCAGACCTTCTGTTACTTGCAATGACATTCCCATCTCACACAATTCCAATTCAATTCAATTTAATTCTTTAATGTCATGTGTACAAGTACAAGTACCATGTACAATGAAATGATTGCTTGCATGTACCCCCGTGGACAATGAACATAGATAAAAAAAACACACAATAAATAAATGAATATAAATAAGTAAATAAATAAATAAAACCACAATATCTATTAAGCACACTATGACATGATGAGCCCAAATGTGGAACTGTTAGAGAGCAAGAGGGTCCTTAGGACAGTACATTAGGATTTGCCTGTTCATGACTTTGCACCTTCTGTTAGCACTGATTATTTCATTTATTCTATCAATCAACCAATCAATCCTTATTTTATAAAGCAGCATGCCAAGGTACTTTCTATTGCAGATAAAATCACAATGTAATATCAATTAGATAAATAATCAGTTTAATAAAAATCATAAGTAGTGGATACAAATAAAAGTAAGTACAGTGCAAATAGATACATTATGGGAAGAACACTCACATCTAGTAGTCTCAGTGGTAAAGTAGTGTAATTAATATTAAAATAAAAAAAGAGACTGTAGTAACTTGGAAAGTGATTAAAAAGTAAGAATGAATAACAGGTCTTGTAGGTCTTCAATCTGAATTGAACATCAAGATACAGTAAGTGAATCCCCAAGAATAGGCCTAGGCAGAGAATTCCATAGGGAAGGAGCCACAAAGCTGAACGAGTTTTATAAATAGATTTTCAAATGGCTGGAGTCAGAAGATGTTTAAAAGACAAGTCCATTGTGTAAATATCTTAGGTGCTTTTTTACATATGCTCTGGAAGTACCCTCCAACATTCCCTTTTTCTCCTCTATTGCTATCTCTATATCTATTACTCTGTCTATCTCCACCTACCAACCTCTTGGTTCATATATTTCTCCTCTTGGTTCTCTACTGTTTCTTTCATGTCCATCCAATAGAAGCTGTCCTTTCTGAGTATGATCGCTGCTAAGATAGCCCTAGCATCTTGCAGGAAACCTCATTGCTCTCCCTTTTTCTCATGCAGAATTGTTTTTTTCTCAATCTTGTTCTTCTTGAATTCTCAGATGCTAAGAGTAATGGGTCTTCTGCCCTCAACATTGCTAAATGGCATTCTATAGTCCGGCTGACTTGCTCAAGTGTTGTTGACCTCTTATTTCTTCTTATTCATATACATTGATGGATGATGTATTGGAGATAGTTTGACCTTTTCAACTAACAGATCTTAGGTGATAGGCCTTAACCTGAAAATGTTGTCGAGCTGAAAAGGAGGCCAGTGTTTTTTGGGAAAGCTGAAAGACAAAGCAGGATTTAGAGTATTTTGCTTAGTTTGAAATGCAGCTTTTGATTCCCATGGGAATGTAACCTTCAAGTTTTTAAAATTATTTAGTAGCATTTCTCTGTAAAGAGAAGCTGAAAAGTGTCATGGCATGGTGTCCGCTAACAGAGATGAAAACACGTCACAAGCCAGGTACTTTTTTGGGGCAAGAAGTGTGGGAAAAAATAATGACTGCCTTTAAGCAAACTTGTTTCATAAGAGTTGTCTTGATTCAGCTAAAAAAGACATGTTTATGGAGTTTTTAGTTCAATTGCTGCTTTCCTGACATTTTTGTAAAGATCTCAGCTCAGCTGCAAAAACACAGTTCTAAAGAGCCTTTCCCTATCTGCTAACAACTGAAAATGGACACTTTCATGGAGCCTTGTCTCTTAGCCGCTGGATACTTGCTGATTTTCAATCATTAGAACATTAGAACACTCTAGAGGAGAACAGGCCATTCAGCCCAACAAAGCTCGCCAATCCTATTCACTTATTTCTTCCAAGAAAACATCAAGTCGAGTTTTGAAAGTCCCTAACATCTTACTGTCTACCACACTACTTGATAGCTTATTCCAAGTGTCTATCATTCTTTGTGTAAAGAAAAACTTCCTAATGTTTGTGCGAAATTTACTCTTAACAAGTTTCCAACTGTGTCCCTGTGTTCTTCATGAACTCATTTTAAAGTAACAGTCTCGATCCACTGTACTAATTCCCTTCATAATTTTAAACACTACAATCATGTCACCTTTTAATCTTCTTTTGCTTAAACTGTAAAGGCTCAGCTCTTTTATCGTGGATAAAAAATCAGTAACTAAGGAACTGGGCCATCTGGGAAATGTCACGTGGGACTGCATGAATCCATTCAAGTTGTATGATTCTTTGTGTTGCTTACATTTGCTGCAATTGGTTTTGATGCAAATATATATAATTTTTAAGTGAAAGCTTAAATCAGTGTCATTGTCTGATTGCTACTAGCAAGCCGAGATCTAGATTTATCATTCCTTGACTAACTGCAGTTTTCTTAGGGGCTCAAGAGGACACCTTTGAGAATTCTTTTATCAGTGATACACTGGGTTGAAGTAAGAAGTGGAAGTAAAGACAGCCTCTGTGCCATAGAGGTCATTAGGGCTGAATACATTGGGGAATGCAGACAGTGACATAGGTGAGGGGTTACAGGTAACAGTTGTAAAGCTGGTTTTGATATTTCTTCCTATCCCCCCTTAAGAAAAGAAGCTACGGTGTTAAGTGGTATATTTTGTGTTAGGTGCATGTCACATGTGATCTGTTAACACGATAAAACAGATGAATTGATGCATTGGAGGGGGTTGGTTGCCAATGGAGGAGCTCTTTTTATCTTATTCTATAACTAGGGGGCTCTGCCTCCTGCTCACTTCTCTCACCCACCCCCGGCTTTGGTTTACCGGATAAACAATTTAAAGAGATTATTTTCATTGGAATTGTTACATATGCATTATTTTCACTTTTACTTTAAAACTTTTGTAACAACAATATTTGTCTTTTGTTTCCTGCCCCGGGCGTGATTAAATCTGTGTCTCGCGGGACGTATAATGCTGCTTGCGTTGAGAAGGAGGGGGGGACTAAACGTATGCTAAGGAGATGTGGTTGGTTCAACTGCTGTCTTGCTGCTGGCGAGCTGCATGTTCTGCTTGTCGTTGTTTTAAGAGCTGGGAGCACATGAAGTGTGTCTGCCAAAAGCATTCCAACAACTGCTAGGTTAGATGTCTGTGAACTTGTTGTTATAAATTGTTTGTAAGTAGGGCATGACATGCAAAAGTCACCATCTCATGGGTTATGCTTCCTAAGGTTGTAATGTCTAGTCTCGCATGTCGTCAAAGTGTCTCTCCAAGATAATCAGGTCTCGATCGCTTCACTCAAGCCCCTCAGAGATGCGCTACGCTCCTGCCACTTTGCATCTCTCCCGCTCGCGTTGTGAAGGGGGAGCTGAACGCACGCTAAAGAGATGTGGACGAATTAGCTGCTGGCTTTGTTCTCCTGCTGCTGAGGTGCGTGTTCTGCTTATCATACTGTGCGTCGGTCATTTAAAAGCCTGTACAGCAGCTGTCCTTCTGACTCACTGCTTTGTCTCGTGGGACATTAAAGTGTCTCTTGCGGAACGTCAAATTGTCTTCCAAGAAGATCACGTGTCGTCTCTCTGCCAAGATTTTTTTTATAATACAGAGATTTCTCCTTTTTTAACTGCTGATCACTTTCTGTATTCCATGTTACTGTTGGCTAGTTGTTCTTGTTTATTAAAATAAACATTTGATACAAAAATAAAATGTTTTATTTATTATTGAGCCATTTTACCCTTCTAAGACATTGTGGAACGTGGCCCGGACACAGACAGGCAGACAACGGTTTATCACCCAACACACACATTTATTATGTACAATATTTACAAATTAAGTCCATGCACAACCCAGTGCCTCCAGCACCGATCCCCCAAAGTCCAGGCCTCTCTTCCCAGTGCCTTCCTTCCAGCCGCCTCCACTCCTCTCTCTCCAGACTCCCATCCACTTCCACCCGACTCCAGTCATCGAATGAAGGGAGGCGGTCCCTTTTATACCAGCCCGGATGGGCTCCAGCTGCTTCCCGACACTCCTCCGCGGACACTCCTCTGTGTGGCGGACGTGCCGGCTGCGGACCCGGAAGCCCTCCCGGTGTCCCCAGTCTTCTTCCTCCCAGCACTTCCTGGTGTAGCGGAAGTGCTGAGGTCCAGAGCTCTTCAGGCACCGGGGCGCCCCCTGGCGGTGACCACGGGCCCCTACAGGGTTGAGTTTCCAAGCTTTGAACCCGTAGTCCCAAGTTCAACCAGGGCGGTTGCAAGTCCTCCTCCTCCTCCTGGGCATGCCGGCTAGGTACCACCCCCAGCTGTCCGCCACAACATGTAAATAGAAAAAACATTAAGTATTTAATATCTCTTACCCTATATGTACCTTCGTCACCTTTCTTTGGTGTATCTGAACCTGTCTTGCCTGGCACTTTCTATTGAGTGCATTCCTGTAAGTCCTGCATTTCAAGGTACCTTGCTTGACTCTTGTCTGCTTTTATTCTTCCAATCTTTGATGGCAACTTTCAGCATACAGTACATCCTTGTTTGTCTCACACTTGTATTTGCTCTTTTGGTCGCATCACCAAAGTCGAAATGACCACTCAGAAAGCTTAGAAGGCCGGATCCACACACAGTCCTTACCATTGTATTATATAGTGGATCACTAATTGAGTTATATTTCTAATGAGTGAGAGGAGAAGCAAGACAGATTAAATAAGCAAAGGTTTCAGTTAAAGATAGGCAATGTTTTTTGATTAATAAATTATTTGCAACAAAAAAAGAAATAAAGGTTCTATGATGACTTTCCACATGTTGAATATTCACACTCCACTCCACACTCCATTCTCAAGGCCACTTAATCCAATTCAGTTATGCAGAGAGCCCGCTTGCATTGCAAAGCCCAACACCACTGTAAGACTGAGTCACGTACACACCCACACTGAGATCAATTTAGATTTACTGATAACCTGAAAATCTTGGGGGCCGTGGAAAGAAAAACTCATTCGTACATGGGTAGAATTTGTTAACTCCATGTGGACAACATCCAGACATTGGATCTGAACCAAGGATGCTGTGGCAGCAGTGTTACCCTCTTTGTTGCTGTGCCACCTAGATTTAATTAAATGAGTCAATAGATGGTTATGAATCACAAGGCGTAGAGTACGTCAAGAGAGGCTATACTTGAGTTATATAGCACAGTAATGGGGCCTTACCTGAAGTACTGTGTGCAGTTGTGGTCTCCATATTACAAAAAAAGCACCTCTATCAAAAGCCCACAGAAGAATGACTAGGCTCACTCTGGGGCAAAAAGGTATGAGCTATGAGGAAGTTGAACTTTTTCAGTTTAATCAAATACAGTTTAAGTGGGGGCATGATTAGAGCATTTAAAAATATGAAAAGAGGTAGTACAGTAGGTCTCAGCTGTTACTTTATAAAAGATACAGCAACACAAACATAGGGTACAGTTGGAAGCTTGTTAAGGGCAGATTTGGCCAAAAATGTAGAAAGTTTTTCTTCATGCCAAGAGCCATAGACACATGGAATAAATTAGTAACTAGTGTTGTGCAGAGCAGAACTTTAGGGACCCTCAAATATCGATGTGATGTTATTTTGGACAATCTAGTTGAATAGGATGGATAAGCTCATTGAGTTGAATGGCCTGTTCACAATGCATACATTCTAGTGTCTTAATGAAAAAAATGACATTAAAAACAAAATTATCAGTTACTCAATGATGGTACGTATGGCAGGTGTTGATATTTTTATGGAGTAAGCCTACAGCATAAACAATAATTTAATTTACTGACATCACAATGCCCCCAGTAATGCAGTCTTTTTGTTAAATAAAATATCATTTATTGACTCTTCTTTGGTGAAAATTAAGCCACTTTTAATCCTGTGCTATTTTTGGTTATAACAAATGTATACATTTGCTATAACCAAACAACAAATGGTTATTTGCTTCCCCGTGAATAATCTTAAGTTAAATTATAGGCCTGTATCTTCCCATTCTCATTTTGTATTATAGAAGTAAAAAATGTAAAATGCCCTTTCAGCAAAATTCAGTGTACTGTTTAGAAATCACTCATCTGCTGTACGAAGCAAAAAAATAATTATCTGCTTGGAAATGTTTAGTATTTACACAGAAAGCTTCAAAGATAAAATGTCAATACAATATTAATTAGAGTTTGCAAGCAAGGTTTACTGAGGCTGGGAGGACTAAGGATAGAAAATTCATCCATAGAAAAATCCAACTGAAACGTTTTTAGGAATGTTACACAAAATACTAACTGGTTTTGAAGCATGAGACATTCTTATTACTTTTTATTGTACTAGTGTTTATTTAGTTTATTTAGTTTGTGTCACTTCTGTAGTGCATAGTGAAGAAGTACACTTTTATTAAATTTAATACAGTGTCTTCAGAAACCATTGAGACCCCTTTATTTTTGCACATCTATCTATCTATCTATCTATCTATCTATCTATCTATCTATCTATCTATCTATCTATCTATCTATCTATCTATCTATCTATCTATCTATCTATCTTTTATTCTAAGGTACTGGAAAGAAATGTATGACTGGTATTTAAAAGTATCACATTTTACTAATTTAAAAGGGGTATCACTGGAGGAACACTTTGATCCTACATGGCATGGAGGACTTTATATACTGTAAATCTCCAGTAGAAAAAGAAGGACTGGGAGACATACAATGGAGGATTTTAAGATGGGTTAGGTTAGGTTGGGGAGCGTGCACCGGTACAGTGTGTTGCCGTGCCCACCACATAACCACCAAACAGCTCGGGATCCTGGTTGGCAACCCCCCAGACAGACACACAGTCCAGTCCCACCCTCAGGAAATGACCCTCTATCTGCCACAGCCAGATATTACGTGGGTGTACCCTTGGCCTGGTCCAGCCACTCAACAATTGAATCCTGCGGGCCGGATCACCCTCGGGGAATCGCGCCACAAGTGATGCTTCCTCAAAATGCAGATAATGTGCCTCATTCAGGTCTTGATGAGCAACCGCTTTTTGACACAAAGTCAAACCAGAGGTACCCAAGGATTCTTCGAAGAGACACAGTACCAAAGTAGTCCAGTCTTCGTCTCAGGTCACTGGATAGCGTCCATGTCTGGCAACCATATAGCAAGACAGGAAGCACCAGGACTCTAAAGACTTAGGGTCTTTAGGTCCTTCGTCCTTTTGCAAAGATATTAGGAGCACCACATACCCCTTTCCAGTGACCTCATGATCCCCCATGCTCTCCCAATCCGTCTACTGACTTCATAGGAAGAGTCACCAGAGACATGAATGTCACTGCCGAGGTAAGCAAACCTCTTGACAAGGTCGACAATCTCTCCGCAGACAGACACACTGCTAATGGCTGTGCCCAAGAGGTCATTAACGGCCTGGATCTTGGTTTTTATCAGGACACTTGCAAGCCCAGACGTTCAGACTCCTCACTCAGTCTTTCAAGAGACTACCAATTCTTTTTTAAAAACTATTGGCTCTAGCCTTACTGATCAGTGTCCCTTTTGATATCAAATAGAAACAATATTTCATTTCTTTCTGTATTGTACCAGGCTAACTAATGTTCAGTTTCCTTAGTTTATTGTTTAAGAAGCTAGTAATTCAGTTTTTGCTGAAGTCATTTTCATATTTGGAATTTCCGTCTTTAGAAAAAATGAAAAAGGATGCTTACTTGCCAGTCAGACTAAGATAGCTATTGTTAAAAACTAGTTGAAAGATGGGTGAAACTGGACTAACAACAGACACATTATTTTTGTTTAACATGCCTTTTCATAGCAAATTGAAGTTTGAATGTGTATATTATCAATTAAATAATCAAATAGACATTTTGAAATCAATTTATGGTATTAGTGATGTTCTACAGAAAATGAATATCTAGCTTGTTAAATGCAATTAGAAAATCCTGAAAGTTGTAAATAATTTATATATTGTGATGGAAGGTAAGAATGGATTGGCATTCCGGCTTGGATGGAGGATTTCTAATCTGGCCACGAGGTCCTAAGAAAGGATGGGCCAAGTGAAATGTCATCATGAGTAGAATGGGTGATTCTCCCTTTCCCAGTTGGTAGGCTGCTATTGTAGACACTGGGTGGCATTATCCCACTGGTGGACCTCCCATTTGTGCACCAAGAGGGCAGCATGATAGCTATAGTCCAATTGGGCAGCCCTGTGGGGGTCTTGTGTGCAACCAGGGGGAGCTGTCCTGGGTAAGTTCCTCAAGAATGCCTCTTGGTAACAATCTTGTAGCACTGGAGGTTCTCCCAGGTCCGGGATGAAAAGAATCTGCTAGTGGAGCTGGAGGCAGTGAGGCATAGTGGGCAAGACTTTGGACTTGAAACCTTAAGGCTGTATGATCATCAAGTCACTTCACCTACTTGTGCTCTGACAAGGGAAAAAAACAAAAGAAATATGACCAATTGTGTGTAAAGTTTTGTAAGTTGCCTTAGATAAATGCATCAGCAGAGTAATAAGCATTTGTAAAAACAAGTTGGAAGAGTAGCAGGAGGACAACAATCTCCTGGGAAGGAATGGATGTAGAAAAAAAAAAAGGAATTGTATTGTCAAAGACGAAGCTTGCTTGAGGTATTCGGTTAAAAAGATATTCTGTTGGTGGAATAGTCATGTCTGGGGTTTGGGGCTCTGAGACAATCCCAGTGGTCACAATATGTTAAACCTGACTTGTATTAATAAGACTATAATTGTAATATAATTGTAAATAACAGTCTGCTTAAAAATCTATCTATCTATCTATCTATCTATCTATCTATCTATCTATCTATCTATCTATCTATCTATACTACTGTTTTTATACTGAAGCTGCCAGATGTATTTTTTTTCTTTTTGTATAACACCTCTGGAAAATAACTGCCAACTCACATTGATGTTAATGAGCCATAACCAATTGCAAACTCCTATTTTCCTTCTCTGCAAACTGCTGTTTTGTACTTTGTCCTTTATCCTACAAATGAAGCTCTCTAGGTAAGCTCATATTCACACATGGTGAAACTACGACAATATGTTCTTTTGGTGGGCATACACCGTGTCTGTGCTTCATTTAAGTCTCTCCTTTTAATATGCAGCTTTATAGTTTCATATCAGACATATTGGTCTCAAAATGTTTCCAGGAAACCGTGTGTTGATATATTGAAGTTAAATCCATAGATTGTCAGAGATGGCTGGGGTGGCGACCTGGCCGGGACGCCCAGGAGGACTGGAGGAGGTCTTACGCCTTCCCCAGACAATGTGGGAGCGACCACCCTGGTACCTTTGGGGGCCACGGGTAAAGAGCTTTGAAGCTCCACCCTGTAGGGGCCCGTGGTCACTGCCAGGGGGTGCCCCTATGCCTTTGGAGACCTGGACCTCAGCACTTCCATCACACCAGGAAATGCTGGGGAGAAGAGGAGCAGGGACACCCGGAGTGCTTCCGGGGATGCAGCCAGCACTTCCGCAACACTGGGGCGTGTTGGTGGAAGATTGCCAGGACACACCTGGAGCACATCCGGGGGACCATAAAAGGGGCCGCCTCCCTCCATTCGATGGCTAGAGTTGGGAGAGAAGAGAGCTTGGTGGAAAGGAGTGGAGGCGGCCTGAAGAAGAAGCATTTGTGTTGTGACCAGGACTTGTGGGGTTGTTGTGCACTGTAAATATGGCAAATAAACGTGTGTTGAGTGACATTGATGTGTCCACCTGTCTGTGTCCGGGCCAGCTACCACAAGATGTATTTGTGGCAGTCTTTATTTTAGCAGTTTCATTATTTTGTACTTTGCAGAATAAATATGTAGCCATGCAAAGATCACTGCTTTAAATTGTGACTTAGAGTGATATTTAGAGATCTTTTCAAAGGTTTGACCCCATGTGGTTGGTGATGGTGCCGACTAAATTGTTGTTCAGTGAGGAACAGGATTTCTAAGCTAGGGATGCTTCAGATATATTTCAGTAGATTTTTAACTGTTTTAATTTTTCTAGCAAGTGTGCTTCCATGCCATTCTAACAGAGGCCTTGTTTTTGGGTGCTCACTGAACTGAGCCTAATGTCCCAAAGCTGCTATATTCTATTTTCTTGACTACCTGCCCTCCAGTTCAAACCATCTGTGCCCTTTGGCTGTGTACATTTGTTAACATAGAATTGGAGAAGAAAGCATGTATACTATGTTTTGCAAATATTTTCAACTTTTATTGCTTGTTTTCTTAGAATCTGAAGGAAAAATAATAGGCTGGTGATAATGAGCCAGTAAGACTGCATTAACAGTAATATGAAGAGTTTTGTCACTTGAACATGACATGGGTATTAATGATGTGCTGGTAAGCCAAGAGAATATTAGTCAGTTACAACGAAAACCACTACTACTAGGCACAGGGAGATTAAGCAGGTTTTGTTTGTGGCACTCAGCACTCTCTTATCCATCTATTACAGGCTTTATGTAGCCATTTTAGGATTACTGACAGAATTTGCACTTGTCTCTCTGCATCAGATAGTCTCCAGTGGCCTGAAGTTGCTGTCACTATTGGACTGCCAATCAAGTTTACAATAATTCCTCAGAAATTAATGGTGGTTATGCTAGACCCGTGTTTATATACTGTAGAGTAAGCATTGCAAACCTCAGTCAGTTTTTGGCACATTCATGTAATATTTCTTGCCCCATAAACCGGTCCATCTGTGGTGTCCCAGAGAGCTTCTTTGAAACAAGCCATCTGTATGCTGCCTTCAGGCCATATCACCTTTCATTTTGAAATGAGTTTGACAATCCTTTGCTCTGTCTGCCCAAAAGACTCAATAATTTAGGTCACATGCTTTTCTTGCCCACTTGCATTTCCAGAAGTGGGACACAAATTGGAAAAAGCTAACGTTTTAGCAGGTTTTGAGGGTAATGTCCTTTTTGGTAAAATAGGACTCTCTGAAGTGTCTTCAGAGATATCTGCAAGTGTGGCATACTGTGGTGTGCTGCTAATGGCTCTAGCCCCCTCTGTGTTAGCTTTTTTTTTTTTAACTTTATTGAATTTGCTCACAGTGATACTGCACTTTTATAAAGTGTAAAAGAAAAGATTAGGTGTGAGGAAATAAAGACTTTGGAATAGTCCATTTTATTTTCTGTAGGAGTAATACAGACTGTATAATATACAAAACGCAGAACAGCCTGGCTGAAGAATTTATATTAAGACTAGCAAAGTACGGAGTAGTGCCTGAGTATAAACTGTCTTTTGGAAATTCAGTGGCTAAACACAACCCACAATGAGACAAAAACATGTACTCTTACATACAAACCGTAACCCAGTGAGATAATAAAATGACACAAAAAGAAAACCCTATACATACCTGCATGCTTTGGCTGCTATGAAACATTTTGCATGCTGAAGACTTCCTCCCATCAGCCTCAGTGCACGCCTGCTGCCTGCTGGGAATTGTAGTCACTGTGCCCATGCTAGTTTTTGGTTTGACGTCTTCCATTATAAACTCTCTTCCCGATATGACATGTAGCCTATATCTTAAGTTGGAGGACCAGCACTGCACATACAAATGTTTGTGAAAATCGTTTCAGCTGTTTTTGCATGATTGGCAGACAAACAGACAAGCACATTATGCTTTAATTTATGTAAATATTTTTGTGGGAAACGTTTTCTGTTCTTATGATTCATGATTCTGTTGACTACTATTCTCAAAAATGTCATAAGTGTTATCTTTATATACAAACTCTCCATCCGCTGTCAAGCCTGCTTAATCTGGTTCAGTCTTTTGAAATGTTGGATGCAAGACAGGACCCAACCTTTTGACAAGGTGTCAGTTTGTTGGAAAGAACGCTTACTCAAAGATGGACAGTTTAAAGTGACTAGTGAACCTAAAATGAACATCTTTGAGATGTGTAAGAAATATTGGAGTACCCAGTGAAATGTTAGAGTGTGAGAATGCACAAAATATATAATGTAACCACAAAAAATAAAATCCAAGCTCTGTCCATAATTCTTCAGTCCAATTTTTTATCATGTGTAAGTTCAAATATCAAATTAAGGTCAGTTTTCCTAACCTGATAATTTACGTGTAGGATCATGGGATATCAGTTTCTATGCCTTCAACATGTGGTGTAAGACAGGAACCACTCCAGGAGAAGCAGCAGTCCATTGCTGTGCATACTCACACAGGTGGACAATTTAGAGTTGAGCAGTAAAGCAAATATGAATGTCTTATATGAGGTAGGAGGACATGATTTTCTATGCATTTTGTTTTCTATTATTTTTATCATTATCTGAATTGTTTAATTTGACATTCTGTATGACATTTTATGCTATTGTGGTTTTGTGGACGCCAACATAATTGTTTAACGGCCAAGGTCCATTGCTATCACATGACTGATGTGTGTGACATCATCAGATTTTCACAAAAAATGGTGATGTCCAGTGTCTCACATATGCCTCAAAGAACTGAAAAAACATAAAAGAAAAACAATGTTCTAGATGTGTAGAATACACGATGCTACTAGTTTTCATCTATTTTTTTAATCTTCTCTTGTGTGATGACTACAGTGACACAAATGTTGTGTTTTGCAAACTTTGCTGCTTCAGTATTTTCAGATTATTTTTTACATTTTTCTATGGTATACTGAAGAACAATTATAAACATTTCATAAGTTTCAAAGGCTTTTATTGGCAAATAAAGCAAATTTATGTAAAGTGTCAGTATTTACAGTGTGGACCCTTCTTCATAATTTCTGAAATTTGCTCCGGCATCCTGAAAATCAGTTTCTGGGCCAAATCCTGACTGATGGTGATCCATTCTTACCTTTTTAGTGCTTGGAGTTGATCACAATTTGCAGGGTTCTACTTGTCCACCTGCTTTTTGAGAATTGACCACAGGTTCTCAATGGGATTAACATCTGGGGAGTTTCCTGCCCACTGGTCCAAACATTCAATGCTATGATCTCTGAGCCACTACGTTATTATGACTTTTGCTTTATGACAATACACAGATCATCAGCAAATTGCGCCTGGATTGTTGGGAGAAGCTGCTCTTGGAGGACGTTTTGGTACCATTCTTTATTTATGGCAGTGTTCTTGGGTAGAATTGTGAATAGGCCCACTCCCTTGGATGAGAAGAAACCACACATGGATTGTCTCAGGATGCTTCACTGTTGGCAAGACACAGGACTCACAGTAGTGTTGACCTTTTCCTTCTCTGGAGAACGGATTTTCCTAATGTCCCAAACAGTCAGAAAGAGGATTCATCCAAAAAGAAAATAACTTTACACCAATCTTCTGTCCAATCCTTGTACTACTTGCAGAATTTCAGTCTGTCCTTCAAGTTTTTTTGCTACCCTTCTTGACACTAGGCCGTTGTCCAAAAGTCTTCCCCTCACTGTGCGTGCAGATGCACTCACACTGACCTGCTGCCAATACTGAGCAAGCTCTGCACTGGTGGAAACACTGTTCTGTTTTGCTGACTCCTCAAGAGCAGACGGTCCTGGCGCTTGTCGGACACTTTTAGCTGGTCATTTTGTGCCAAGGCCAAAATAAGTGAAAATGAATTTTTGTGATAAAGTTAAGCTCTTTGCAATGAGTTAATATGCATCTGATCACTCTGCACAATAATATAAAAACAATGTGAATTGCCTCCACAAAAACTGAAGCCGCAAATTGTGCAAAACACATTTGTGTCACTGCCACAACTTTTGGCCATTACTGTACATTTTTTAACCATTTTTGTTTTATAATTAAGGTCATTAAACCTGAACCTTTCTTGTGTTCTGACCACCAGGATTTTGTCTTGCCTCTAAACCTTCTTTCTTCACCTTTTCAATTATCTCACAATAATTCATGATATTTTTAAATGTTCCACAGCAAGTACACTTAGAAAAATACACAAAGGCATGAGGAGTATGTTCAGATTCCATAGTGGGAACCAGTCCACTGCAGATGAAGGAGAAATGTTTTACATTGTAGACTCTTCAGTAAGAAGGTCATATACTGGAATTCAGCAAGATTAGTTGCCAAGGGCAGACTGATATAACAAAACAAAAGCCCTTAACTAACAGTTATGTACTGATTAACCACAACCATAGGATGTCCAAATACTCATGCATTCAGTGCTCTCTTAGATCAAACTAAAACCTGCAGGTAACTGTGCTGGGCTGTTTTGGTTGCTTGGTATATGTAAAGGAACCTTTAAATCATCCAGAACTTCAGTTGATTATTTAATAAACAGAAAATCCAAGACAAAAAGCATACTCAACTGCTAATATGGGACAAATTTAGACTTAAACCTAACTAACATATCTTTGGGATGAAAACTAGAATACCTGGAAGAAAAAGCCACAGATAGTGAGGGAATATGTACAATCTCCAAAACAAGCAGTAGTTCATTGCAGGGTAAACACACAGGCCTACTCTCACAAATGTGGGTTCAATTGTTTTAGCCAGAATCATTTGTCTTTAGGGTAAAAACTGCAGAAAACTCAAGTAGACAAAAGATAAAGCATGTGCATTGCTGTGGACTCCCATCTTAGTTTGCAGATTTGCACTGCTTGTGGCCAGTCGTAAACCTGTGGTCTTTAGAATCAGTCTGTTATCAGCCTGAGCTAATCGGAGTCTCCCAGCACTGACTGAGCAGATGCTTCTTCTGAGCGCTCCCTGGTGACTTTAGCTGAGGTCTCTCTCTCTCTTTCTCACTCAGCCCCCTCTGTCCTGCATACCACACCACACCACACCACAATGCAACCACACAACACTCCACTCCTGCACAGTGCAAAGGCTGTCGACTACATTAGGTGTACTGCTGTGGGCTCACGCCACAAGCCATCCCAGTTCGTCAGTTTGCACTGTAGTAATTGCCAGTGGCCAGATGTGAATGCACAACATGACTGGATTCCTCCTTAATTTTTTGTGTACTTTTGAAAAGCGATCTTGGGCTTCTGGGTGTCGTTTTTAGATTTTTAGGAATCAAATTCTGCAGTTTGTTTTTTAACTGAAGGCTTTGCTTAAAAAGTTAATTATTTTTTAATGCCATATCATATGGGCAACAGGTGCCGCTGCTTTGTCTATGTTGCGTCACTCATCACCCAGGCAATAATTCCCACAATTCACTCGTGCGATGATGACATCATCAACATGATTTTTTTTTAGGTTGCTTTTTTTCTGATTTATTTGAAACTAGATAAAAACCTATGAACTGTTTGACAATCATTTCTCTGTATTTTCTGGCTTAAAAAGATATTTTTTTTCTGACTTTTGACAACAATTTCAGTTTTGCCCTTTTTGTTTTGATGAAAAACAGAGTTGCTTTCTGGTTAATTAATTTTGCATGTCTCCGACTGTATTTTCTCTTCTAATTATTTTCAAAAATCTTATTCAGTCAGTAGATACAACTTTACAACCCTCAGAAGTAGTTTCTTTAGAGGTTTAGCTAATTCTGGTGGAATCCTGGCCTTGGCCAAATACATACTGCTGTTGAACAATGTAGAAGAGCATGTCATCTCTGTCATTCAAGTCCAACCATATTGTACATCGCCGCTGCACCCCAGCATGCAACTCCACTTGGAGAGGGACCAGAAAAGGATTTGAACCTTTGACTCCTGGGCTGTGAAGCCATTTAACTAAAAGTTCTGTAAAATGAATACCATTAGTACTTGGAGAAAAATGCCTATGCATAAATAAGGAGAGCATGTAAAGTTCACATGGTCAGTGTAATGGAGAAAATTTGATCCATTGACCTTGAAGCAGTAGCACTAACCACTACATCCCCAGAATTAAAACTAATTCCATAGATTCTCCTCCGCTCATCAGGCACTTTAGTAATTTTTGAGAGGGACCATTTATTGTGCTGAAATGAATGATTTATTGATTAGTATAATGTTTCATAATTCGTCCTGTCTAGACTATTTAGATGAATATGCAAGTCCTGCTCATCGCTTATAATTAAGTGGGTTTGTCCACACTCTTCTTAAGAAGAATGCTTGTGACACTGACCTATTCATTTCAAGATCAGTTCTCGATTTATGGATACAATTTATTACAAAGTTTTGACTAACTGAAAAGGAGAGCACTCTGGCAAATGATCACAGAAAAATCAATTAAATTTGTTATCTGGGTTGAGGCCAAAAAACACAGCAGATATTTACTATTTCTATTTGCCTTGTCATCATTGGATGACATTTTCACAAAACAAATCATGCCAGAACTGGTGCTGCATAAGCAGATTCAGCACCTGCTTCTAGGAATAGGTCTTCTGTTAAGATTTCAGGAAAGTCAGGCGATTCATTAGCATTTTTCTTTTAAAATTGTGCCTGTAAAAATACTCAAATTATTGTTATTTAAGTAGAAATTAATTGTAAGGTGTCTGACAGCTTATGTGAATGTGAAGAGGCTAAACTGTAGAAATAAAAACACAAACGTGAGTAGATAAGCAATAAAAAGACTTTAAAAAAGGAGTTCAGGATGCAAAACCTGTTGAAATTTGTTGTCAGTGAGACATAGTTGTGGTGGTGGAGCAGTGATTTAATTTAATGCCATCTCACTTCTTCAGATGCTAGAAATTAGTGATGAATGAAGTGATTCTCACAGAACTGAATTTGTTGCAGTGAGCTTACTGATGACATTGTGATCTGTAGTGAGAGTGAGACCAGGTTGAGGAGACCCTGGAGAGGTGGAGATATGCTCTAGAGAGGAGAGGAATGAAGGTCAGTAGGAACAAGACAGAATACATGTGTGTAAATGAGAGGGAGGTCAGTGGAATGGTGAGGATGCAGGGAGAAGAGTTGGTGAAGGTGGATGAGTTTAAATACTTGGGATCAACAGTACAGAGTAATGGGGATTGTGGAAGAGAGGTGAAGAAGAGAGTGCAGGAAGGGTGAAATGGGTGGAGAAGAGTGGCAGGAGTGATTTGTGACAGACGGGTATCAGCAAGAGTGAAAGGGAAAGTCTGCAGGACGGTAGTGAGACCAGCTACAGTATGTTATATGGGTGGAACAAATGGCACTGACCAGAAAGCAGGAGACTGAGTTGGAGATGGCAGAGTTAAAGATGCGAAGATTTGCATTGAGTGTAACGAGGATGGACAAGATTAGAAATGAGTACATTAGAGGGTCAGCTCAGTTTGGATGGTTGGGGAACAAAGTCAGAGAGGCGAGATTGCATTGGTTTGGACATGTGCAGAGGAGAGATGCTGAGTATATTGGGAGAAGGATATTAAAGATAGAGCTGCCAGGTAAGAGGAAAAGAGAAAGGCCTAAGCAAAGGTTTATGGATGTAGTTAGAGAGGACATGCAGGATTTGATGAAACGGACGAAGATGCAGAGAACAGGAAAATTAGAAAAAAGATGATCCGCTGTGGTGACCCCTACCGGGAGCAGCCGAAAGAAGAAGAAGAGTTTTGCTTCACAATATAATTCACAAAATAAATTGCAATACACATATTTGTAGTGAAATTTGTGCCATTTGCATAAGAAGAAAGGCATTCAGTTCCTGTCTGGAATCATTTTCACACATCCATTTGCATGTCTCTACCTGTCATTTAATATTTAAATAAAGATATCTTGTGGAAAAAAAAGTCAATCAAAGTGTGTCTGTCCTCATGTAGGATAAGCCCTGCTAGGCAGTAACGTTGGAGGGTTGTCAGCGAAACTTCTGTCTACTGAGGTTTTCTGTGAAGAAAACACAGTAATAATGTGTGTGATGGTGTAGTTTACTGTGTCTTTGTGTGAAAAATATGTAGCATGTCACATTTTTTAAAAATGTACTGCACTTTTTTGAAGTGATGTGTACTAAAGGCATAAACAAAGATGATTTTACCAGTGTGGTATGGATCACATGTTTTACACAGCTGCAGAAAAGAACAAAGGTAACTATAGAACTATGAAAAGGGCTTTAGGAAACAATATTCCTTATTTTCAACCCCAAAAACATTTAAAATTCCAAAAGACTCTTTAATGAGTTTCATGTTACTCAATTGCGAAATCACCTACTGTGACCTGTAGGGTGCATCACACAACAATAGCAATACATGTCCCTGGTTCAAATAAAACATTTATTTATTAAACACAAATACCTCGACAAGGCTTTTTAAATATTCATTACACAAGAAGCACCAAGAACTCTTCTTCCTTCTCTCGGTCTCTCATTTTCCCTTCAATTCTCTCGGACGAACTTTGGCCATCTTCCACTCCCACCTCCAACTCCTGAAGGTGAGGTGGAGTTACTCCTTTTATCTCAGATCCAGGAGTACTGACAGTTCTAGGACATGTGCCAGTGGAAGCTATTCTGGGTCAGTAGGAGGTCTCCCTTTGGGAGCTACCACACAACAGGGCTACAGTCCGGGACACCAATCTCCAGCATGCCCTGTAGGCACCCAACTGGGTATCCAAACCCAGGAATGCTTACATCTAACATGATGGGGGAGAAAGTACTCCGAAGGAGTTGTTTCCCCCAGTCCTTCCAGTGCATTGGCCTCCTGGCAGGGCATATGTGCCATCTGTTACACTACCAAATTAATTTTAGTGTCAGTTTAATGAAACTTTATGGAAAGTGAAAATGATTTACTTCATTTATCACTATTGGCGTCTCATTAAGGATTTTGATTTACACTGGATGCAGTCATAATAACACCCTCCCAGGTACAACCAAGTATTTAAATTAGCAGATACTAAAAATGAATGAATGTATCAAAGTATTACCACTTAGTCCATCCAATTTCTGAACCTACTTCTTCCACGGCAGCAGGGAGCTGAAATCTATCCCTTGTGCAATCAGGCACAAGGCATTAACCGACCCAATCCATCAAAGAGCTCATTAATGTACACACCCACAATCCCTCATATCATGTATGGTGGCACAGTGGCGAAATGCTTCTATGTCAGACTGTTTAGTTTATCTGGTGACTCTAAGCTGGCCCACTATGAGTGAGTATACAGGTAGATGTGAGCATGAGTGCACTCTGTGATGCCCAGGATTGCTTCCTATCTTGCACTTGATACTGCTGGGAAAGGGTCCAGCATCCTGTAACCCTAAATTGCATTAAGTGAATTAATAGATAGATAGATAGATAGATAGATGAATTTAGTGTGTCACACACTCAATTGCTGGTATTATTAATTATGGAAATCAAATTAAGGAGTACATCAAGTAAGCTGGTTTATATTTTCTATTAAATCACATGATGTTATACATTTAATACATTTTCTTAACATGGTGCTGGGTTATGTATGCAAGTAAGAATTTCACAGTAACTCCCTACATGTGGCAATACTACTATTACTACTACTACTAGATCTTTGGAATGGCAGAGGAAAACCAGGCTATTGGAGAAACTGGTTGATATATAGTAGGTCTATATGGTCGTTATTGGTCACATGTACTAATCAACACTCTCTGAGGACCATGACTAGTGAGTTTAACAGCCTTACTTTGTAACTACTGTTTTCTTCACCTGAAAATTTACAGTTTACAACACCATTTTCTATTAGGAGAGGTTGAAAAAGTTGTATTCAAATGCTAATAACACTAACTTGTAACCTGGCTCTGAGGTGGAGTGGTGGCTCTGAGTCTGAGGATCTGTGCCAGTATCCGGAAGGTTGCCTGTTCGAATCCCATTCCCGTTGAGCAAGGCCCTTAACCTACAATTGCTCCAGAAATTCTGTACAATAGTGGACCTTCTGCTTTAACCCCAAGGGGTATGCGATAACTACATTTCATTGTACTTGTACAATGACAATATCATTGAATTATTATTATTATTTACATAATAATTATAATAAACAATGTGTTACATTGCAACATTAACTCTCTTTGTAAAATAATATGTATAGAATCAATGTGGAAAATCCACACAGAAATCTGTCAGGCAGCAGTGCCACCATGCCAACCATGCTGGTTTCATGCTATTGGGAATTAAGCATGTCTCTTATGCAGTCGATTCTGTTGTCTTCTTTGGTTTTATCTTTATCCCAGAAGCAGTAATGCCATTCATTTTTTTCTGAATGCTATCGTGTTCCTGTCATTTATCACACCTGGATACCACACAGAGCCTTAAAGCTATTATTAAAAGCTACAAAGAATGATCAGAATATTTTGATTTAATTTATTACATTCCACAAAGACATCAGGAGCAGCTGCTTCTGCTGTTCATGATGTGTGCAACTCTGCAGAGAATGTTAGAAAAAAGATAAATATATTGTACAGTTCACACAGCAGCCAATGGAAAGCTAAACGGAAATTCCCAGGTGATTTCTTGGCGGCAGCCTTGGAAACTGATAGCACTCTCTGGGATATTTTTTCCATTGCACCGCACCGTCTTCCTGATGTGCGCAGCAAGCACTGTGGCTTCCTAAAAGTCCTTTTAAGACCATGTGTTTGAAATTCTGAGAGAAATTACCTGTTCAGCTGTAACCTTGACCAGCCACTTGCAGAGACTTCCTTTAAATGTGCAAAAGAAACAGGCAAGAAATACAGAATAGGCTGGAATATGAAATAAGTCTTCTATCCAGTGACATGCCAACAATGATAAAAGAGGATCTTCATGTCTTTACCCAGTTTAGAAACATTTCCTGTTATTGCCACTTTCTTTTTGACATGACTTATGTTAATAATAAATTTCTTTATAAAGTATATTCCATACATTGAATGTAGTTCACTGCGGTGGGTTGGCACCCTGCCCAGGATTGGTTCCTGCCTTGTGCCCTGTGTTGGCTGGGATTGGCTCCAGCAGACCCCCGTGACCCTGTATTTGGATTCAGCGGGTTAGAAAATGGATGGATGGATGGATGAATGTAGTTCAAAGTGTTGCATTGTTAATATACCAATTAACTTATGTATTATGATTCAGCATGACAGTATAATAAGCTGTATATTGTATGAGAAATAATCATTCATTCATTTTCCATTCCAAAATAGCCTCATTAGGTAATAAAGCAATAAAAAAACATGACCCATAGTAGCTTATTAAAGTTCAGCATATAAGCTGAGATTTCTAATAGCAGTTGAGACTAGAGAACTGAGAGTTCATTACTAGAAAGTGCTAAAAGTCCCATGCAGTGCCACTAAAAAGTATCGTCTTCATAGACGCTTTTACATTTTATTGGTATGCAACACTGAATCACAGTGGAATTAATTTGGTATTTTTGACACTGATCAACAGAAAAATACTTTTTTGTCAAAGAGATAACAGATTTCTTCAAAGAGATCTAATCTGTAAGTTATTTATTCTTGATCAAATGTCTTATAATCTTAAAATTAGTTAATGGGAATCCAAAAAAATTAAAAATTATTGATCACAACAGGGCACGGCGAAACATCTGTATGTAAGATACTGCACATGTGAATTATTTATATTCAAAATATGGGGCAAATAAAGAATATTTTAAAATAAGTCAGAATGCCGATATTGGGGCTGATATACAGAACTACACTAGGAAATGTGAGAGATCTGGTCATCATCTTTATACAGCCATGATAATGTCATATATGTTTACCGAAGTACGGTGCTTCTTCCAGATAAAGTAAAGCAAGCATGTTTAGTGCTCACCCTTAATCATTAAGAGCCTCTTGAATCTTTAGTCTAGCCCATTTTCCTCTAAATTGTGGTTTCATACAATTGAATATTTACAGTCACCTGAAATGCTAACTCAAAGCACTGACACAACAGCTGGGTGAAAGATTCATATTTAATAAATATAAAATTAATTAAATAGAGTAGGAGGCTAATTTTAAATATACAAATCTACATCTATTATAAAGCTTAATGGCAAACAAAAGAGAGCATATAAGCAGTAAACCTTGCGTATTATGTATATAATGCTCATATTTGAATATGGGGAGGCAGGTTATTGAGGAATAAACAAGCAAGGCTTGCCATGTGGCAGAGATAATACAATAACTTTAACAGCATATACAGCAATCTGTGTTAAAAACTGACTGAAGGTAGCATCATCCTCCAAGAGTTTTTCTTTTGAGCAGCATACAACTTTTGCTTTACCACTCCATGGTAATTAATTTAGTTTCAGAGGAAAAGAAGGATGAATGCTCAGTTGGTTGGAGAAAGAGAGGTCAGCTATTAGAAGAAATTGAGATTCAAAGATGGGATGATGAGATATAAATCTTTGGGGGCTTCCTAATGTTTGTGTGAAATTTACCCTTAACAATTTTCCAATTGTGTCCCCATTGTCTTGCTAAACACATTTTAAAGTAACAGCCTAGATCAACTGTACTAATTTTTTTTATATTTCTAAACAATTCAACCATGTCACGTTTTAATATATGTTTGCATGAACTAAGAAAAGCTTGGCTCTCTCCTCATAGCTTTAACCTCTCAACTCTGGAATCAACCTAGTCATTCTTCTCTGGTCTTTCTCTGCTGCTATTATATTTTTTTTATAATATGGAGACCAAAACTACACACAGTACTTTAAGTAAGGCCTCACTAGTTTCATGTTTTAGTAAGGCCTCCTTTGACTTGTTCTCCACATCTTGTAATTCGATTTATTCTTACAAAGTTCGCTTGCACTTAAAAAACTCAACAAGGTTCAGGAGCAAAAATGAGTAAAAAGAAGGAACTATGGAAGTGCCCCACCCAGACCTTTATGAAAAGAACAAACTATCGCTTTAAAATATGGAAATATGTACAGTGATCCCTCGCTATATCGCGCTTCGACTTTCGCGGCTTCACTCCATCACGGATTTTAAATGTAAGCATATCTAAATATATATCACGGATTTTTCGCTGGTTCGTGGATTTCTGCGGACAATGGATCTTTTAATTTATGGTACATGCTTCCTCAGTTTGTTTGCCCAGTTAATTTCATACAAGGGACGCTATGGCGGGTGGCTTAGAAGCTACCCAATCAGAGCATGTATTACGTATTAAATAAAACTCCTCAATGATATACGATGTGCTTCTCACTCGATGCTTGACTGTTTGCTTTTCTCTGTCTCTCTCACTGTCTGTGACATTCTCTGCGCCTGACGGAGGGGGTGTGAGCAGAGGGGCTGTTTGCACAGAGGCTGTTTGCCTAGAGGATACGGAGGCTCCTCTAAAAAATGCCACTTTATCACGGTGCTTCGGCATACTTAAAAGCCCAAAAGCACGTATTGATTTTTTGATTGTTTGCTTTTCTCTCGCTCTCTCGCTCTCTCTCTCTCTCTCTCTCTGACATTCTCTGCTCCTGACACGCATTCTTTGAAGAGGAAAATATGTTTGCATTCTTTTAATTGTGAGAAAGAACTGTCATCTCTGTCTTGTCATGGAGCATAGTTTAAACTTTTGACTAAAGGGTGTTATTTCATGTCTAGAGGGCTCTAATAATGTTAACAGTGTGGGAGAGTTTATAAGGGCTTAAAATATATAAAAATAACCATACAAACATATGGTTTCCACTTCGCGGATTTTCATTTATCGTGGGGCGTTCTGGAATGCAACCCCTGCGATCGAGGAGGGATTACTGTATTTAAAAAATTACTTATTCAACTCTGTTAATAACACCATCTGTCGTGAACTAGATTTAAAATTATTTGGAATACTGGGTTGTTTGACTACCTTTATGAGATTAAAGACAAAAAGAGACATACACTAAGTAAAATTTAATTACTAATGCATGCCTATCTATCTATCTATCTATCTATCTATCTATCTATCTATCTATCTATCTATCTATCTATCTATCTATCTATCTATCTATCTATCTATCTATCTGTCTATCTATCTATCTATCTATCTATCTATCTATCTATTTGGGAGGGATGAGTTGAATAGGCACACGGAAGGCCACACTGATAAATTTAAAGGCTATTTTGTGGTGGGTATTATTTTTTCTTTATGTATGAAATGTTAAAGATTTGTATTGCATGTTTTTGAAATAAATTTGAAAGTATTTGCTCATTTGGTGATGTTTTCCATTTCTGCATTTCTGGAGGGAGCTCCAGAATCACAATTATTACATAAAGAAGCATATCCATCTGCTCTTTATGCAGTAGCTGGAGGACACACTTCCTCTTTCTGAATGCCACACTGAATGAGAAAAAAAATGACTCAAATGAATTATTTAAGCATTGAACTGCATCACAATAGGCCATATAGATATACAGTATAACATTCTTGGTCACACTTTCAAAACAAATATCACCAGTGGCTCTTGAACCTTGTCCTGGTAACCTCATGTGGTTGCTATATTTCAGCACAATTAATTCTTCCCCACAGGCTTCATACTGACAATAATCTGAGCTCACTTTTTGAAACTGAATTCATCACAATGATTATTAGCACTAGCATATATACCTGGCTAAAAGCTCTGTAATTGCTTTATTGACTCTGCATTATGAGCTATAGTAGAAACCTTTGTCAAGTTACAGTCCTGTTTGTTTTTTAATTGCTTTAGGTTTTGATGCTGCAGTCCAGCACATCAGTTCTGGATTTGACTGTTTGGCAGAACACAAACAAAATAAATGGCACATTGGTTCAAGCCCAGAGAAGTTGATTCTGCTTCTGGACACAGTTAACATAAGGCTTCTTTTTTGCACAGTAAAGTTTTAAGTGGCATTTGTGAATGTAACTCTGTATTGTAGTGCTTGACAAAGGTTTGCCAAAGTAATCCCTTGTAATCCCATGTGGTTCTATCAGCTATTGATGAGTGATGGTTCTTGATGCAGTGCAGGATCGGAAATCGTGGCTGTTCAGCTGAAGCTTGCGCTCTTAAAACACTGAAACTCCTCCAGATTCCTTGAATCATTTATTAATATTATGCACCGTAGAAGGAGAAATATGTAAATCTCTTCTTAAACATTCCAATAGCTTTCTCACACATGTGTTGACAAACTGGGGATCTTTTGTCCACCTTTACTCATCAAAGACTCAGCCTTTCCAGGATACTCCTTTTGTACCAAACCATGATTACAATCACCTTTTTGAAACCACATCGTTATTTAGTTATTTTACCTTATTACTGGCCCTAATTTCCCCAGCCTCAACATTTTCTGGAATGTTTTATGCACTGCAGGCCTGAAGTGAAGGAATAGATGTATACTAAAAAAATGAAATTAAGTTCTCCAGTCAAAACATGAAATATCTTGGGTTCATACTGTCCGCAATGAAATAAAACTCTAAATAAATTTAAGAATGACTTAAATTAGCAGCTCTCTAATGTCTCAGTGTGACCGAGTGTAAATGTGTGTGTAAGTAAACCATATAATGAATCTTGTCCCACCTAGAGTTGGATCTGGCTTTGCAATCGATGTTACCAAGATAAGGTCCAGTCCCCAACAACCATAAACTGTTGTTCATATATAAAGTGGTTGGAGTTAGAGTTATTCTAAGTGGATGGACATCTGTAGTGAAAAAGATCAGCCAGTCATCCATCCACCTCTTCATTCATTCATTTACCTGCAGTGTACACATTTTCAGTATCACAGCGACCTAATTAGAAATTCTTCAGTCATATTCATTATTTCATTTTAAATGTTTTGGGGACAAACTCTGTCCTGGGGATCTTTTTTACAGGAATTATGTTACTCTAGATTTATCTAAAATTAGGAATCAAATTAAGACTTACAAAAGTGGGTGACTCCCCTAGAGTTAGATGTGCCGACCATGACATTATTGGAATAATCGTGTGTAATGTATCTTTAGATAATTCTCTTTTTAACAATTATGGCAAAGTCATTAAGTTCCAATATGATATAAGTATATTTTGAGTTTTAAGCTAATTTCAAACTCCCTATAACCTTCAAGTACTAAAACTTAAAATAAGTGAAAATCTGGACACATTTTAACATCTATCTATCTATCTATCTATCTATCTATCTATCTATCTATCTATCTATCTATCTATCTATCTATCTATCTATCTATCTATCTATCTATCTATCTATCTATCTATCTATCTATCTATCTATCATATAGTGCCTTTCATATCTATCTGTCTGTCTTTGTAGGTAGGACAGTTCAGGTACATTTCTAAATGTGTGACCGTGTGCTCAAGAATGTGCCATATGAGTCTGTATTCTTGTATTTATGTTTCTGCTGCTGTATGCATGTGTATTTCCCCTTGGGATTAATAAAGTTTCTCTAATCCAATGATGGCTTCTTCTGTATGGCTAATGATGGCAGTAAGGCCCTATAATAGAAGAGAAGTGGGTGGATGGATCGATGCATACTGTAAAGATTCAAATTGTGGCTAAAGTAGTTGTCAAACTAGACAAAACTTTCATTGCAGTCAATATACAGAACAGAGTAACAACCATCCAAATGACGTAGCTTATGAATATTTGTTAGACATTAACATTTGCATAATTTTCTATTATGTGACTTCATAATGAAGTCATGAATAAGGTCAAGAAATAAAATCTAAATCTAAATGCGAATTTGAAACATTTAAGGCAATATTCACTTCAAAATTCTTAAATTAAATGTTATTATATTTTTCATACATTTAAATTTTTTATTTAATTGAATTCATTAGATTTTTGTATGGTGTTCTTTAGTGAGTCTAGATTCAGAATGTGGGCAGCAATTTAGTAAGTCAATTAAACAGAAGAAGGAAGATGAAGGGTTGGGGTCCACCAAGGATGCCCTGTTTAATGTCCAGAGATTGAAAAAGGATAGATAAAAGAATTGTGTTGGACTTCTGTCATGACTCGCTGGACATCATAGGCTCTTCATAAGCATAAAAAGATGCCTCTTGCTAGGGAGCGCCCTCTCTTGAAGCAAGTCCCAAAATGGACTGTCAGGTGAATGGCAGTTTATATACTGGAGGAATCGGAATAGGCTGAACTTGTAAAGTCAAGGTGGAAGTGACGTTAGTGTTCTTCTTGGGGATTCTTCTCCACTTGAAGAAGACAAATGGAATCTGGGTTAGTGCTTGTGTATCCTTGTCATTCTTCCCTCTGTGTTTCTCTTTTCCACTACTACATTCTTGTTTGTTTGACAACTAATATAATATATTAATACTAAATTATAAGCCTTACAACATTTATATGTAAGAACAAACTAAATACATTAAAGGTGAATTAATTTCAACTTTATTAACATAAACAAATCCAATAGTATTACAATGTGACCAATTGACAAAGGGGGAAAGGATAAAAAAAAATCAGTCAACAGCAATCCTGAGAAAATAAGTTCCTGGGGGTCCATGTCAGATATATAGAAAAAGAGAAAGTCACAATTCTAATGACATATTCTAATATGGATGCTTACCCTCACCAAGGTGTTCTACAATATCATAAGCAAATGCTGGACAATGTGAAAAGAGGACTAAACCTTTTCCACTGATCATAAGAATTAGAAAAAGGTATTGTGGTGCACTGCGGTGGGCTGACGCCCTGCCCAAGGTTTGTTTCCTGCCTTGCGCCCTGTGTTGGCTGGGATTGACTCCAGCAGACCCCCGTGACCCTGTAGTTAGGATATAGCAGGTTGGATAATGGATGGATGGATGGATATTGTGGGGCATGAAGAGCAATTCCATTTAAACATGTTAAAAATCCATCACTGAATTCTTTTGACCTTTAAGAATCATTTGTAACTATGGAGGACTCGTCATTTTGAAGAGCTTAGAGTATAATATTCTGTGTCCATGAAACTTACTACATACTAATCAATGATTTAATATCAAATTAACAAATATCATTTTAACTATAACGATAAACACAATAACATCATAACCTACACTCTTTGAGGATGTAAGCGTCAGTACTGATCTGGCTGGACATCAGAAATAGCAACAGGATTCATTCCTGTAAATGATCTTAACAGTGGCTCATGGGAATGCACTAAGAGGATGAATTGATAAACTGGGCAATTACTGAGGAGGCTCGCATCATGTCATTTGAGTCCGATGGCAGAAATTTGAGATTTTACACACGACTTTTATTTTTTTTCGGGTTTCATTCATAAGCTGTGAGCTGCAAAAACCTCATATCTTGGTCTTAAAAGAGTTTTTTCACACTAATTTGATATTTTTAAAGATACTATTGTTGAACACAGTGATTGTGGGTTGTTGGGAAATGCTAATTACTGGCATTCTTATGTTGCATGTTTGTATTGGTATTTAATTTGTATAAGCTTTACCAATTCAAATTCCATTAACAATATTAGGAGAATAAAGTATTTAGTTACTGTACAGTGGTGTCGCTACCTCGTAACAAGAAAGCCGAGGTTCATTGCTTCTCTGAGTGAAGATTGCAAGTTCTCCCTGTAGGTTTCCTCTGGGTTCTCCAGTTTCCCCCCACAATCCAAAACATGCAAGTTAGGTTAGGCACAGTGGTGGTTCTCTGGCTAAAGGGTCTGTGCTGGTAACTGCCATGTTGCCGGTTCGAATCCCAGCAGTGCCAGAAAGCATGCTATTTTGTTGTCCCTTGAGAAAGACCCTTAAGCAGGGGTGCTGTACGAAATAGCTGACGTTGTGATTAACCCCAAGCTTCTCTCTGTGTGTATCTTTAGAAAGTAAGCTGTGGTATACAAAAAATGACAAATTCCTAATGCAAAAAAAGTGCAAATGGCAAGTAAAGTAAATTTTCATTATTATTAAATTAAATGAGTATGTGTCTTTGTGTTTACACTGCAATGGGCAGGTGCCCTGCTCAAGAATTGATCCTGCCTTGTACCCTGTGTCTCCAGCTTCCCCACAACCATGCTCAGGATGAAGTGGGTTTGGAAGATGGATGGATATATATGAATTATTTGGATACTGTAACATCTGGGAAAACTGGAAACATTTGTCAGAATAAACTTTATAGTATTTTTATAAGATGTTACGCTTTAAAAATAATTTGAAATTGCAGCAATCATTGGCAAGACAATATTGAAAAAGCTGCTTATTTTGAATTGGGATGACATACCGTGTTTTCGTCATTTTGTTCTACCTCTATGGAGCAAAAAAGCAAAAATTGTATTTCAAGTCTTTTGTTCTGTATGGTTCAGATATGCATGATTCAGTATTTTTTGGCCATTTTAGTGAACATTTGACAATTTGATGTTCATTTAAACTACTATTAAATTAAATTACTGTTAAATGTCAGTCAGTAATTGACCATATAACGTCACAGTCTCAAACCATAATGCCACTTTTGCAGTATCATGTTAGAGCTTATTTGCTTTTCACACTGAGTATTCATTATCTCTTGTTTGTTTGCTTTCACCCACTTCCATTTTATGTAAAGTAAAAAAACAACAATTGACATTTACTATAAAGGTCTCCTTTGAGGTACCAACAGTTCATAATCTCCCTACAGATATTTGCCAACAGTCTCTGTCCCTGGATATCAAGATATCATATGAAAAACGTGAAATATCGCAGTATGGGCTCAAAATAAAAGAAGACATAAAAATTGATCCCTGGAATGTGTGTGTCCTGAAAGTAAATATTTAGAGAATTTCTTCAAAAATATAACAAGTAATGAACTCAACGCATTGATGTCAAGATAAGGCCATGACATCTGAAAGGTCTGTGTTCTTTTATGCCAGTGGAGAGCACTTGCTGGCACTCAAGGTATTTGTAGGACAGTAAAATTCGTTTTGAGTTTCTAGGGTACTGAAATATGTACAATACTGGAAACACGCTGTTCAGAATCTAGTTAAGGATTGTAATGAAGTGTTTCTAAATCAGTCGTATTTTAATGAATCGTGGGCATCTGGGACAGTTGAGTGGTGGCACTAGGATTTAGCCACTGGTAGCTATGGAGGACTTTTGGGCCGAATTTGTCAGAACTAAGTTGGTAATTGTTTATTCAATAATTACTGAATGTTTAGTACTGGAAGGGAGCATGATAGAAGTGGCCTCTAATCAACACGATTGCCAATTCCATCCTCTGAGCCAAACAAAAAAACTGAAAAAGAAATTACTGTGCATGGAAGTTTGTGCAATACATGTGTACTTAATATGGCATTTGCGTTTCAAAGACATTTTACAAAGTAAGAACTGTTTTTGAAAATGTCTATAGTGTCCACCTCTCCCCATCTATCACTCTTTAATCAATCCTCTTTCAGCTGCTGATTCGACAGCCTGCTCTCTTCTACTTCATTAAAACGGACAAACTCATTTGTAATCTTTTGTGTCTCTGTTCTACTTTATCTGATGTCTTATGTGTCCTTGATGTTTTAGATTTACTTTTGTGCTCTCTTAAGTTTACTTATTTTATGCGAGTCTTCAGTTAATTCCACATGTTTTACAATATTGTCCTAGTGCAAGAATTTACAGATTCTCTGAAAAAAATGTTGTCATGTGAATGTCTCTGGACTGTAGAGGAATGCAAAAACACATATATAGAATAGGAAAAGAGCCAGATGCACTTTTAAACCTCTTGGGAACTTAACTAGTGCATGCAATGCGTCATACCAGCTATTAGGGCCTAACTCATTCAGCTCCATGTAAAAAATGGATGAAAGCAACAAAAAAAGGCAAAGCAATTTTTATTTAAAGATAATAGATAAGATCCCTTATGTGCCATCAAACAGGTGTTGCCACATACATCAGATGTGACTTGTTTTAGTAAACTCCAGTATTCCAGGTTTAGCCTTCTCTTACCCCAGCTCCTTTAAATTAACAAAATGTTTATGTCTTGTGTAATTAACAATAGTGCCAGGAAATAGTACTACTTAATCATTGTCTTAATAAGGCATTACTGTAATGTTAGTAGGGTATTTTATACATATGATTCTTAATTTTTTTATGCCTAGGATTTCATTATTGTAGGTTATTTTGTAGTACTAGGGTGTTGTATTGTGTTAGCCATTATGAATGTAGTGAAAAGTCAAGCAAAATGACACCTTTTATTGGCTAACTAAAAAGATTACAATATGCAAGCTTTCGAGGCAGCTCAGGCCCCTTTTTACATCTTACCTGAAGAAGGGGCCCGAGTTGCCTCGAAAGCTTGCATATTGTAATCTTTTTAGTTAGCCAATAAAAGGTGTCATTTTGCTTGATTTTTGTAGCATATTTTTAAATTTTAACTTGAATTGACCAAATTCATTTTTATTAACATCTTCTTTTCATCATTTACACAGCACTCCATGTAGCATCACATCACTGCTTCAGTCAGACGCTCTTGATGTCACAGGATATGACACTATTAATATGGTGGTATATTATCACTTGCTATCCCTCACTGGTTACACTTAACTGATCTCTCAAAGAACTTTAGCAATAGATGATTCCAATTCAAGTAGGCCCTTGTTGCATAAGAGTAAATGAGTAATACATGCATTTTTACTGTACCTGAACTAAAGTGTTACCAAGCATCTTTATTGGTATCAAACAATAAATTTTCTTATCGGAGCAAGTTATGTTTTTCCAGTCTTCAGATGTCCAGTTTTGGTGGTCTGTGGATACTGCAGCCTCAGCTTTCTGTTCTTGGCTGACAGGAGTGAATCTCAGTGTAGTCTTCTTGTCTCGTAGCTCATCTGCCTCAAGGTTCAATGTGTTGTGCATTCTGAGGTGCTTTTCTATTCACCACAGTTATACAGTACTCAAATTCATGGTACTGCATTAATGAAAAATGGAGAGCACCCAACTCTTCCTCCCACCAAGTGTAACTTAATTGACTCAGTTAAATCAGTCTAGTTGTTTTTACACCAATGTGATATTTGGAGGTTTAAAGCTCCATGATTTTGAAACTCAAAGGAAATATCTCCCTTCACCTGAAGAACCAAAGTACCACTCAGAGCTGTATATGTGTAAATAATTTAGATACAAAGCAGTGCATATTTAAATAAAAACTGCCAACAAGAGCACAATTCCCTGCCTGATATTTGTTGATAAAAGTGTTTTAATTTGCAGCAAGCATTAAATAAAGTATGCAGTGGTCCCCAACCTTTTTGACACAAAGGACCGCTTTACTAGAAGCAAATTGTTTCAGGGACCGGTGGTGGGGTTGGAGGGTTGGGGTTTGTGGGCTGATTATGGCCGGTTTCATAGGGCAGTTTTATACACAATTTACATTACATTTCTATTATTATTAAGTTATAATTTAGTAATAGAAATTATACAGCTTATATCATAATGCAGAATCAGTGAGAGCCCTGAGCTTGTTTCCTGCAACCAGACAATCCCATCTGGGGATGATGGAAGACGCGAAGTGTGTTGCTTATGTTCAGTCTACTCTATAATCTCATTTTGGTTGCTGTCGCTGCAGAAAACGCTGCCTCACAAAGATAGGATGTTGGAAATGGAAGCAGCTTCAATAGCTTCTTTCACGTTATTTTAATCTTCTCCTGTCTACAAGTTATGCTTAAGAGAATTTTTCTCAGCATTTCCTTGTGATAATACACTTTCAGGGTGCGAATGATGCCCAAATCCAATGGCTGAAGCACTGCCGTGCAATTGGTTGGGAGGAATTCAACGCGAACATTATCTAAATGCGGAAGCATGTTGTGGGCAGCACAATTATCAATCAGAAGCCGAATAATCCTTCTCTTCTTCCTCATATTGTGAGGTTTCTGAACTATTTTTGGGATCCCCCACCCAATGGGAATGACACGCTGAACTGCGTCCCGAAGCGCAATTGCCACATCTGTGTAAGATTTGTCTGTTACCGGGGCAGGGCAACAGCAGGCTCACAGTGTGTTGTCCCGTTGACAGAGGTCCCAAGAGAGTTTAAAAACCTCAAATTTTCTTGAATGAGTGCCGCATTCATAGGAATGTTTTTTGAATGAGCATCACTGAACCACATAAAAACGGCTTTTTCGGAGTCTTCAGATGCAGCAGTTCGCATACGTTTGCAACCCGAGATTTTTCTTCTTTTTTGCATATAACAAAAACATATGCATTGCATTTGTCATTCCAACAGATTGCACATCACAAACATGAACACTGTTATCGTTTTTTTGTGTCTGCCGTTTCTATAGGAGGGTGACAATGAGCTAAATTCTGATGGATGTTTTTCAAATGTTGATGAGCAATAAGCAAAAGGTATCACTGAAAACCACAGAAAACAAAAACAGCAAAAAACAGTACGAGGTAAGTTCGAAGAAAGGACATTTTTTTACAATGTTTCTGTTTGGGGATTGTTGTGCAAATGTGCACAACTGAGCTGCGACCACAGAACTAACTGCACTGTGGATGATTCATTCAAGCATTTCAAGGTCACTTCGTTGTAATGGAAGTATCTGCTGCTGAATGTACTTCGTAGTAACGAGATTTCTATAGACTTGTGTCATATGGGGAAACTGTCAGAAACATAAAATACTTTGTTGTAATACTCTCTCACCGCAGTCGCTCTCCTCTCTTTGCGCCACTGCAAAGCCCCGCTTGCCTAGCGTTTTGAAAAGTGTCCTCAGTGAAGGGGGCAGCCTTTTTGCTGTAGCCCTTCACTGAGCGAGACTCCGTTGCTGGCCCAGAGGTTGGGGACCCCTGAAGTATTGTATTTTACCTTTTATCAGCAAAGAGACCTGGGTTAAAAAATATAAAATGCCACCTTTGTATCATAGCTTGTGCAGTTCTACATTGGAGCCAAATGATCCAAAAAGTTTGTATGCAATAGTTCAAAAAATGATCCAAGTCTGTGGACATTATGAATTTTTTGATGAACGCTGAAAAAATATCATCATGCTGATGTGTCTTGACTCTTTAATAGCAATTGGCAACCTGCTCCATATCACTAGAGTAGCATTATTATAAATAACATGAGGGTCACAGATGTTTTTTCACTCATTGTTGACCTACTAATATGAACACAAGGTGACATTTTTCTTTTTCTTACTTTTATAATTTTAATACCTCTTTTGCCATACTTCAAATATCTCTCACTTAGCATATATCATTAGAAGATTTAATTTTCTGAGCACAGAATAAAAGTCCTAAGCGTTCATTCTTGGCAAATACCAACAAAGTCTAAAGGTAGTAAAAATATCAAATGGATCAAACTATTTTTTTCCTGCTGGTTTTAGTCGAGCTTTTATCTATATATATAATTCACTAAGGGCACACAAGACAGTGAGCGCATGACAGTGAGCGCAAGCAAGACAGAGAGTGCACGCAAGACAGAGAGCCATGCCCGCCAACTAACAGAGCCCCGCCCGCCAACTCTAAGACCATGAGATACACTCGACAGAGCCCCGTCCGCCAACTCTAACTAAGGGCAAGCAAGACAGAGAGTGCACGTGACACAGAGAACCACGCCCACCAACTCACAGAACCACGCCCACCAACTCTAAGACCATGGGATATGCATGACAGAGCCCTGCCCGCCATCTCTAATCCAACTTCCGTGTCCACCATCGCTCTCGATCAAACAGCAATAATTAGCAAACAAACAAAGATAACTGGCAGTAACAATGCAAAATTCATTGGTATTTTCAATTGGTATGCCAGTTTGAAAAGATAAGTTTTGAGGGTAGTTTTAAAATGTGTTATTGAATCGAGCTAATGTATATGAGAGAGAAGAGAATTCCCAAGTTGAGGAGCACAATGAGAGATGCTCGAGCTCCCATACCACAGAGTTTGATGTGTGGTACAGAAAGTACAGCTGCAGATGAGAATCAGAGTGAGCGAGACGAATGTCAGTCTGTAGGAGATCAGTGAGGTTGTGGAGAGCTTTAAATGTTAAGAGCGGTATTTAGTATTGTATTCTGTAGTTAACAGGGAGCCAGTGAAGCTGAGAGAGAAAAGGTGTAGTATGTTCAGTGGATTTAGAACTGCAGGTTATTATCCTGGCAGCAGAGTTTTGAATAAATTGTAAGCGATGGATACGGTTTTGTGGGGTGACAGATAGAATACCATTACAGTAATCTATACGTGAGGTGACTCGGATATTAACCAATACAGTAATCTATACGTGAGGTGACTCGGATATTAACCAATACTTTAGTACTGTGTTGCGTAAGAACAAGACGAAGTCTAGAAATGTTTCGGACATGGAAGAAAGCAGTCCGAGAAATGTTACTTATACGGGAGGAATTATTTAATAATAATAATAATAATAATAATAATAATAATAATAATAATAATAATAATTATTATTATTATTATTATTTAATAATTGCCATTATTAGTGTATAAATGGATATAAATAATTACATGTAGACGATTCGTCAAAATCTGTTGTACGTATGTAAATGATACTGTTTAAAACGTTATTGTTTTTTCATCAGAAAACCCGGTTTCCACGTCTACCTGTATTAGTTTAAATGGCACTTTTACCACTCGCAATAAGGCTGACGTGCTGACGTATCGTGTCGACTGGGCAACACAGTGAATGCGGCGTCTCTCTATATATCTCTATGTTTTCCGTAGCCTGTTACAGGAAGGTACTCTCTCAACCATTGGCATTGGTTTCGCTCCTTGCTATTTTCGTTATACTGCGACGGTGGTTTCCTAAGCCTTTGTTATACTGAATTTCTTTCTCACCATTTTCCGTTCCAATTCTTACACCGCCGTATGCTACGGCGGGCTTTGGCTAGTATCTTATTAAAAAAAGATTAACACACAAGTAGAGATCATTCACTCTGTCAAGCTTGTCAGTTGTCTAATAGCTCAGTTTTCCTAATGTGTCACCTAGATACTTTTGAAAACTTGTCAAGATTTTCATTTTGAGCTCCACCTGTCTATAATTTGTTTGTGATTCTCAAGAACAATTGTATGAAGAAGTGCATCCTGGCTTCCATCTTGGATGTACATCTCCTTAATTTCCACCAAGTATGTGATTCATTATTTAATTGAAATTATTCTGCTGTATCAACTTTATTGATGTCTTTGAGAATTTTAAAGACCTGGGTTTGGTCCCTGTATGCGTGACTACCCCTATTACTACTAGTGATACTCATTAAAAAGTAGCATTGTACTGTATATTGAAACATTTCATTTTCAGAAATCATTTGTCAGAAAAAAGTTATTTTTTGAAGTATTTAGAGAAATTAAGTTTTACACAAAACACTACATATCACCATAAGCAATGAGCACTGGTAACACATTAAAAATACAAATAAAATACATTAAGTAAAATTAAAGTAAACAGCAATAAAAAGGTTAAGGTAGACAGTGTCAAACATAGCTTGAATAGGGAGAAACCCCAAGGTTTTGACAAAACCAATAATACCACCTCAGAGCATGAAGAAGCGCTGATGGTAACTCTGTCTCTTTCATCCCCATCACAGACCAGCCGCCAGACTACTCGACTACTAGCATAACTTCATTTGCCAGCAAACAGGAAGTTCCACCCTTTCCGTCACAGGCTTTTCATGTGATCATTTATTTCTTTTGTAATGAAGCTGCACATTCCTACGGTTGTTGTACGACTGCACAATGCGTAACATCATGGCAACTATTTATTTAAACTGTTAAGTGGCAACTGACTTTGTACAAATAAATTAATAAACTTGAAAGAGAACTCCATTCTTGAGCAGTCTAGGAAGAAAACATAGGTTGGCTGTGATGAAGTTGCCAATCATTGACTTCAGTCGGTGTCTCCTTGTGACTGTCTGGCGCCCAGTGAACCTGCCCTTTACAGGACTCTCCACAGAGCTCTACAGAGTAATCGCATCAGTTAGATGATATCACACCCAACATTGGTGCGTTGTGATTGTGTTCACTTTCATTTGTTTTTTTAATCCTGTTTGCAGGAATATTTCTTAATGATTATTTAAGTATTCTTCTTTTTAGGATGTTCACTCCTGTTTCTGTTTCACTTTCAAGTTGATATTGTTAGAATTCATTTTTGTCTGTTTCCAATGCCATTTAATTTTTTGTGGACGCTGTCATTTTGTGGTGCAGTTGTTCTGCATTGTTGTGGTAACTGGGATGGAGGTCAGCAGTGTGACAGTATAAAAGCTGCACTTTACAAATCCTCCTCGTGCAAGTTTGATAGATTTCCCTTTTGACATTTACCCGTAGAACTCTGTTTTTTAATTTCATTCATTCTGGTATTCAATTCTTTGGCTATAGTATTTTGAAAAAGATTTAATGTTTTCTTTAAGCTTGACGAAAGATTGGTTTTATTTCCTGGTTTCTGTCTTACCTTTTATTTCCTGGCCATCAATTTAAATAATTTCTGTTATTTTGTGGAAGGCAGAGAATTGGGTTCTTGTTGTAGTAGAGCGGATGGTCCAGCTTGCCCCATTGCATTTAGAAATCTTGTGGTCAGTGGGCTGAGGTAAGTGGACCATAGAAAGACAGCATTTGCCTGCTGTTCCATTTATACATTTTGTGTGGTCGTGAGGATTTTTGTTCTTGTCCTGTCAGTCCTCCAGGGCTTCAGACTTTCATTGATGCTCTAATAAGTTTTGTTTCCAGGGCATCCCACAGCATCTACAGCCTTAACTGTGCTGCTCTAGTGGTTACTGTTTGAGACACTGGCATACAGATATGGGCTTTAACAGCTAGTGCAGGACTTTCTCTTCATGGAGCTTGACAAGCACTGTCCTCATCCAGTGAGCTGGACCGTCCTCATCACCGTTTAATATCATTTTCGCACATTTCAGTAATATTAGGACCGTAAATCTCAGTTTCAAATATGAAGTTAACAGAGCTATATTTTCTCTGCATTTTTATTATTTCGGTTTAAAAGCAAATGTAACCCAGCTACAGTTGCAAAGTTACTTTTATTGTGAGCTTAGGTCCCCTGCTGTTCCTGCCTGAGGTGCTCCTGCTTTACTGTATCTGCTTTATTAAGACTGTACCAGAAGCAAATTGCTCCTCTTTGGATAAGCTGGCAAAATAAATGGTTTCCCAACAGTTCATATGTTGCAAAATTTCAGAATCCATTTCATGCTTCTGGGTGATTATTTGTGGGATGACAAATAAACTGGCTGACCACTGCCTGAGGAATGAAAGAGAGATGCCGGTTTCGGCTCCCTTATCTGACCCTGTCAGAATGACTTTCATGGTATTCCAAGGAGGCCTGGACAGAAATGTCAGACTAACTGGGGTAAGAAAATAACATCAACGAATGGTGATGACAATTGATGTCAATCATCACATCTTCCCGCCAATGTGGGAGTATTCACTAGTCACTCAACAAGGTATTATAATTAAATTTGATCAATTTTCAAGAAAATGGAGAATAGATGATATGGTTGAAATGACAAAATCAGTTGGAGTGGAATCCTAAAGTCTGCATGTTTCATTCTAGCAGGTAGCTCATTGTGTAATCCTCAGTTAGGTGGCCAATAGGCAAAATAGAAATTACAAAATTAAATCAACATGCTAACACTTTCTATCACTATTTGATATACTACAGTTAAAGCCAAAATCATGATGGTATAATGAGATTTACTATTTCCAAAATTTGTAATGTTTGCCACAGGTTAAAAAGATGTACAATTTGTCACTATATATGAGTGTTTGCTAAATAAATGATTGTAAATGTAGTGGTTTTCATAATTGGTCTGTGTTTATTATTATTGTCAAATACAATTTCCTCATTAGTGGCATAGTTGTGAATTTCCCCTTGGGATTAATAAAGTATCTATCTATCTATCTATCTATCTATCTATCTATCTATCTATCTATCTATCTATCTAGTTACAGTATGTTGACAGACACGTGTAGTAAGTCTAGCAAGGTAAGATGATTATGATTTATTGATAATTATTTTTATTAATATATCGGTGGCCTCTGCAAACGATTAGAATGGTGGCAGAGTAGTTAGGGATGCTTCTTTGCAGTTTTGGGGACCTCCTGATGTGGATACTTTGTTGTATATACATGCTTTCCCCACAACTGTATGCATTTTTGTTGCTGTTCTGTTTTTCTCCTACATTCCAAAGTTGTGCACAATGGGTTGATTGACAACTCTAAATTTAGCAGTTCAGTATAAGGGAATATGGGTGAGTGGGTCAGTATGCCCTGCAATTTTCAATGCTTCCCATCCATAGCTGTTTTAATTGTTTTCCACTTGTTTCTTTCCTTTTAGAAATGTAATTGGCACTTCATGACTTTATCAACAAGAAAAGTGGGATCTGAAATGCTAAGAAATGTTTGTCTGATGGAAGTCTATAGAGTTAAGAATGTCATTAAAAGCTCTGTCCTAATTTGTCTCCTATAATTAGACTTGAAAATGAATCACAATTTACCTATATTGTGATAGGAATATATGGTCTTAAGTAAGTGTCTCATTTTTTTACTCAACTATATAAAACGTGTAAAAATTGTAAATGACAACAACTTTAATAAATCAAATAATTACAGAAATATTGATATTTTTTTATGTTGTTTATATCACCATATCAGGTTAACCCTTTTGCAAAAGGACAAGGGGCCTCATGCATAACGCCGTGCATAGAACTCACACTAAAACATGACATAAGCACAAAAGCCGAAATGTGCTTACGCACAGAAAAATCCAGATGCATAAATCTGTGCGTTTGCCAACTTCTGTGTTCTTCCACTATATACGTAAATCCCAGCCAGCGTGAAAAGTAACGCTCGTGCACGCGCCTGCTGTCCCGCCCCAACTCCTCCCAGAATTATGCGTCTTTGAATATGCAAATCAATATAAATAGCCCTTAAGTTCAGTGTTCTGTAAAAAGACAATGGCAAAAGCACGAGGGAAAATAGAATTTCAGCGAATACCAAGTGAAGGCAAGGAAAAACGTACTATTTGTTGGTTTAAACAGTGGTATAAACAACAAAAGGAAGCTGATTAACTCACATAGCGTGTCAGAGAACCTCGAAAGTTCAAGTTCACAAAGTTGCACTGAGCCCGAAATAAAAAAGAAGTTGTCACATATCAAAGTCGCCGTGAAAAGGTGAGTCGTAGCCAACCATCTGGGTGTCAGATGAAAGCTTATTAGGGTACAGGGAAAAAAAAGGCACATAAGTGGGGAAAAAGCATGAAATTTCAACTTCAATCTCGAACTTTCCACTTTAATTTCCACATAGTTTATTTTGTCATTAAAGTAGAACATCATAAATTTCATCTTAAAATAGTTTAATTAACCAGTTTCTCAAATCACATCGTAATTAAATTAGCACATTAAATGCTTTGTTTTGTATGTGATCTCCTATGTGCTCTATGTGTGTGAATCACTACGTGCTTCTTAAACCGTCTTTCTCTCCGACAGGACACAGTATCCATTACATTCGTGATATTATAGCTCTCTGAATAACTAAAATACTGAGATGTATATGCGATATCATTTTCATGATGATGATTTATTAAACATGGGTTTCACGGTGGCGCAGTGATCATGCGCGACTTCGATGAAATAATTTATTGCAGCAGTACTCAGGGGCGGCTCTAGGCTTGTGGCGGCCCTGGGCAGAGAAAGAATCGGTGGACCCTTCACCCGCCAATGTCAATATGGTATCTTATGCACAGCGTATGGCCACGTCCGTTGCAGACACTGCATAGCCACCTCGTGCTCATGACACAAGCGTTTAACTTTTGCCGAAATTTGCCGCTGCGTTTTTAGCTGTGTCGTTATTTTCTCTTTCTGTTTTATATTCAATATATATTGGCTTGGTGGCCCTGTACAGGTGCACAGTTTGCACATGCCTAAGGCCGTCCCTGCAGTACTCTCTCTTTCAAACGTACTAACCTCCAATTCCTATTCTTCCTTTTCTTTCTCCAAATAACTGATTGCCTCACAATCAGCTCTGTAACAGACGTTAAGCCACCTGTAAGCTTATAATGCCAATTCTTCAAAACTTTTAAGAAACACTGAAATATCTTCGTAGTACATGTTTAATTATTCTATCCTTCACGCTAGTCCCAGTGAAACATACAGTGCAAGGCAGGAACAATCCGTGAGCGGAGCGCCAGATCCTTACTCGCGTAGCAATACCATGTCCTTTAATTATTAACAATATAGATTATTTAAATGAAGTTAAAGTTTTATCTGTATACAATAATAAACATATTTTGCTGCATTTCATCTTAAAAATTATATCATCATCATATGTAAATACGCGCTTTATAAAGTGACTCCGGTTGTGCAATATTATAACTGTAGTGCAAGTATACAGTGAGGTGATTGTATTTATAAGTACAGACAGTTCTACAAGAAGCACTTGATTGACTAATTGATTGCATTTACAGCTCTTGGGATGAAACTCTTTCTGAACTGCGAAGTCCGTACAGGAAAGGTTTGAAGCGTTTGCCATGTAAGAAGCAGTTCAAATAGGAAGCATGGCTGAGGCAGCATGTGCTTGATGCTGTATACCGATAATTCTCTTTCCGATCAGCTGCTCCGAGTGGTGCAGTAAGAGTAATATGGAAAAAGATGATCTGCTGTGGCAACCCCTAATGGGAGCAGCTGAAAGAAGAAGAAGAACAAGGTGCAGTAAGAGTAACAACGTTGAAGCAGTTATGGTATTTGGAATAGTTTGAACATTCTGTGGACCATTATATTTTACAGGTTAATTACAATCAGATGCATTAAACTAATAAACAATATGTGGTTAATTTCAGTGTATTTATAAAGCCGCATCAGGAAAAGAAAGGATAACCACACAGGAACAGTAGCACTGCTTTGACGCTGGGTGCCACCAGTCTGCAAAACGAGTGGAGAACTTGCGTGCAACAGGGTATGAGGTACCGTGGAAATGTGCGTGGCTTTACGTCAAGTTTAGGTTTTATACATCGTGATTTGAACGTGAAAACATTCTTATGCAACATTTCTGTGCGTATGCATCGTTTATACATGAGGCTCAAGGTCTTTAGAGTCCTGGTGCTTCCTGTCTTGCTATATGGTTGCGAGACATGGACGCTATTCAATGACCTGAGATGAAGATTGGACTCCTTCAGTACTGTGTCTCTTGTGAGAATCCTTGGATAACACAGGTTTGACTTTGTTTCCTAAATGCGCCTCATTACCTGAATTGAGAGGCAGCATGAATTATGGCACTACGGCCATGTGGTGCGATTCCCTGAGGGTGATCCGGCTCACAGGATCCTCATTGTTGAGGACCTGAGTGGCTGGATTAGGCTAAAGGGATGCCCACGTAACACCTGGTGGTGGTAGACAGATGGTCATCTCTGGGGGGAGAGACTGGACCGTGTGTACGCCTGGGGGTTTGCCAACAAGGATCCCAAGCTGTTTCATTGTGTGGTGGGTGCAGCAATGAACTATACCAGTGGCTTCTCCACAACCTGACCCGACTTGATCAGGTCAATAAAACCAGATCAGGTCAACCAACATTAAAACAATGATGATTGCCTTTTTCAACATTAACAGACTTGTTAATAAAGAGTTTCCACATGAACAGAGAGAGAAAAATGTATGCATATTGTGGCAGCATACCTGAATACACTGTATGATCCATCAAAGGGATTTGTGGTTGTTGCTTTACACCACTCACATTCAACAAGTTTCGCTCCCTGCGACTGTTTTTTTGCTCCTGAAATTAAAATTAATACAAAAGGAATTACAGTTTGCTTCCTTGATAGTGTAATAACTGGAGACCAGAGGCGTGAAAAGGTTTGGGGCAGCCACCCGTTTAATGCGGTTTCCTGGCTGCAATAGAATTTGAGACATTTCAAACAGTTGTTTACACAACAGAGTCCAAGACAGAACTGCCTGCCTAAGCCAAGGCAGTGAGCTTTATAGCTCAGAGGGCGGAAATGATGTCGTCCTCTGGGCCGGAACTGGAAGTGACATCACCCTTGGGGCGGAACCGAAGTGACCTCATTCTTGGGGCGGAACCGGGTGGTGTGTCCTTCCTGGAAATGGCGGCTCCTGGTGGGATTTCCCGGGTAAGACCTGCAGAGAACTCAGAAAGAGCGTCAGCGTACCCCGCCCCCCCCTGGGCAGATGTATAAACAGTATTGTCTAAGCCCTTCAGCTGCTTCCCATGCACACGTGTGTGACAAGACTCCCCCCTCAGCCCAGACCCGTCGGGTCGGGCGACCTGCACCGAGAGGTCGTGGGCCGGGAGAGGGCATCGGCGTTGGCATGAAGGGACCCCTGTCGATGAGCGTATATTTGTACTGCTGCAGGTCAAGAAACCACCTCGTGACCCGCGGATTCGACTCCCTGTGAAGGGCCATCCACTTTAAAGGCGCATGATCCGTCACCAGAGTGAACACGACCCAAGAGGTAGTACCGCAGCTGCGTCACCGCCCATTTGATCGCCAAAGCCTCCTTCTCCACCGCCGCGTACCTGGTCTCCCGGTCCAACAGTTTCCGGCTCAGGTACATAACGGGTGTTCAACACCGTCGGCGCTTTGGCTCAACACGGCTCCCAAGCCTGTGTCCGGCGTCCGTCTGGAGGACAAAGGGAGAGAAGTTAGGGGAGATTAAGATAGGTGCTGAAGTCAGAGCCCTTTTAAGTCACTGAATGCAGCCCCGCTTTATCAGACCATACCACCGTATTAGGAGCTCTTTTCTTTGTCAAGTCGGTCAAGGCGCCGCTCTCGGAGAAACGAGGCACAAACCGGCGGTAGTACCCGCCAAACCGAGAAAGGATTGGACTTGCCGCTTGGTTTCGGACGGGCCAGGCCATTATGGCTTGCAACTTGGAACACTGTGGCCTCACAGTACCCGCCCACTAGGTAGCCCAAATATTTGGCTTCTCTCAACCCGAAGTAACATTTCTTGGGGTTGATGCGGAGCCCGGCCTCTCCCAATGTCCGTAATACTGCTGTGACCTGCTGTATGTGCTCCTTCCAGGTGCTGGAATAGATGACAACGTCATCCAGATAGGCAGCACAGAGCGAGTTATGGGGCGGAGCACTTTGTCCACCAGGCGCTGAAAAGTCGCAGGCCCGTGTAACCCGAATGGAAGGACACGATACTGCCAGTGTCCGCTAGGAGTGCTAAGCGCGTTTTTCCTTCGGACTCCGTTAAAGGAACCTGCCAGTACCCCTTTGTCATGTCAAGTGTAGTCAAGAATTTGGCTGGTCCCAGTCTCTCGAGGAGGTCGTCCACGCGAGGCATGGGATAAGCATCAAATCGGGAAACTTGGTTGAGCCGGCGGAAGTCATTGCAAAACCTCCAACTGCCGTCAGGCTTAGCAATCAAGGCGATGGGGCTGGACCAGGGACTACTACTTTCCTCGATCACTCCTAGTGCCAGCATTCGCTTGATTTCCAGTTCCACTTCTACTTTCTTTGCCTCCGGGAGTCTGTAGGGTCTCTCACGGACGATCACCCCCGGGTCAGTCACTATGTCGTGCGCAATCAGAGAGGTCCGACCTGGTTGTTCACTTACCACCTCTGGGACCGGCGGATAGCTGCTCGAGCTCCTGTCTCTGTCTGGGAGATAGCTGTTCGCCGAAATTAAGGGCACTTACTTCCGCGAAGAGAGAGCAGGGCTGTCCGGAGGAGGGATCGGGATCCCTCTCCTTCCACGGTTTCAGCAGGTTTACATGATATATTCGCTCAGCTGGTGGCGATTGGGCTGTTTCACCAAATAGTCGACCAATCCCTTCCTCTCCTTAATTTCGTAGGGGCCTAGCCAATGTGCGAGCAGTTTAGAGTGTGAAGTAGGAACCAATACCATGACGATCCCCGGTTGGAACTCCCGAGAGTCGTGCCACGGTCATACAGGCGGGCCTGTGCTGATTGTGCCTCCTCGATATGACTTTTAGTATAGGTCTTATTACATCAAATCTATGCGCAACTGGGCGATATACTCCAAAATGTTAGTGGAGGGCTGTGCCTCCCCTTCCCAGCCCTCTTTTAAAATATCTAATAAGCCCCGGGGCTGTCTTCCGTATAGTAATTCAAAGGGAGAGAACCCCGTAGAGGCTTGAGGGACTTCCGGTAGGCAAAGAGGACAAGGGGGAGGAGTTGGTCCCAATTCCTCCCATCCTTGCTGACTACCTTACGTAGCATTTGCTTGAGAGTTTGATTGAATCTCTCCACTAGCCCATCGGTTTGAGGATGATACACGAGGTTTTAAATGCTTTATTTTCAGTAACTTGGCAGTCTCCTTGAGCGTTTCCGAGGTGAAAGGCGTTCCTTGGTCCGTCAGGACTTCTCTAGGAATGCCCGCGTGAAAAGACTCCTACTAGTTCCGTGCAATATTTTTAGTGGTAGCCGGCGCAATGGAGCGGCTTCAGGGAATCGGGTTGCATAATCCACGAGGGCGAGTATATATTTATATCCTCGGGCTGAGGGCTCCAGGGTCCTACTATATCCACCCCAATCCTGTCAAAGGGAACGTCAATAAGGGGAAGGGGAATCAGAGGAGCACGGTCCTTCCTAGGAATTTGCCGCAGTTGACACTCCGGCAGGAAATGCAAAAGCGCGAACCTCCTCATTAATCCCGGCCAAAAAGCGGAGCTTAATGCGCTCTAATGTTTTATCGGGCCGAGATGGCCTCCAAGAAGGTGAGAGTGGGCTAACTTCGCAAACCTGCCGCCGTAGGTCCGCGGGACTAGCAACAACTTCGGACCTTCCCTCATGTTCAGCAACCCGATACAATAATTCATTATCCATGACAAAGTGAGGTCCCTGTGGCATGGGCAAATCGTGCGTTGGCGTTAACGAGAACCACTGCATTCTTTATGTGCTTCAGAGAGTCGTCATTCCACTGTTCTCTCTTGAAAGAAGCCGGAGTCGCTCTAAACTGAAAGTGCAACTCAGAGAGCGGGTCCGGTCTGACCTCAAGGGGCGGAGAATCCTCCCTCGCTGCCGGGCGCTAGTGGATGGCGTAGTAGCCCGCGACGGTCCGGGAGTATCTTCGTCACTCTCTTGGCCTACCGCCCCACTCCCTGTCGGCTGATTACGGTGTGGAAGCAGCTTGAGATGAGTCTTTATCATCTATAACGAGGCCAAAAGCTTTTGGGAATGCTTTCTAAACTACGCGTTACTGTCAGACCAGTCCCGCCCGAGGATTACGGGAAGCGGAGGATCCGGGTGTACCGCTTCGTAAGCCGAAGGGTTCCTCCGAGACATACGTAACACCGGGCGGTATTATGAGCGGATATCTCCGTGTATACATTTTAGACTGGTCTTTTTTAATCCATTGTTGCGGTAGAACAAAGCGGCGAGCAACGACAGACACGCTTACTGCGGAATCAAACAGCGCTGTTACCATATGTCCATTAATAATAAGCTCTCCCGTATGTTTATCCGCCAGGGATTGCTAAGGGCACACAAACAACCCGCCATTGTCCCCTACGGTCCGCCTTGTTCCCCGACAGGTCGCAAGCCAGACGGCCCGGCGACTTCGGAACAGGCTCTGGATTGCGTGGAAGGGACTGCTTTTGTAGGACATAACTCCCGGGTAGTCCACAGAGCGGCTGGTCTGCCCTCCCGGGTTTCACAGCCGGCCTCTGGGTTGCAGGAGCTGTAGCAGCTCGTCCAGGAATGGAATTCTCCCCAGGCCGGCTGGGCAAATTCCTGGGGTATTCGCTGTAGCAGCAAAAACAGGCCACTTGCTGCACTATTTGCAAGGGGTCAAATCAAATGGCGTAGCCACTCACCCACCTGTTGCCAGAGATCCATAGCCTGCTCTGACAGGCCTTTCTTGGGTTAAACTCCCAGTCTATTATATTCTTTACCTGCCGGCCTGGGGACAGCCCATCGTTAACAGGGACCTTGGTCCCGATGGGCTCGGCTTTCCTACCAGAAGAGCATACTGAGCCACTCGTGTGTTTTCCCCAGAAGCCAGCCCACGCCTGTGGGTCCCCTCTACCTTCTCCACGAGATGGGTTGGTAGCCCCGGGTTATGCTCGTGGAGCAGAGCCTGCACCGCGTCCTTCCTGACCCTCCGGCGCTCCTGCCCGAAACTTCGGCCCGGTACTCACCCACCTGGTTCCTTGAAGGTCCGTGTCCCGGGTTCTTCGGGGACACCATCCTGCCGACTACGCCACTGTAATAACTGGAGACCAGAGGCGTGAAAAGGTTTGGGGCAGCCACCCGTTTAATGCGGTTTCCTGGCTGCAATAGAATTTGAGACATTTCAAACAGTTGTTTACACAACAGAGTCCAAGACAGAACTGCCTGCCTAAGCCAAGGCAGTGAGCTTTATAGCTCAGAGGGCGGAAATGATGTCGTCCTCTGGGCCGGAACTGGAAGTGACATCACCCTTGGGGCGGAACCGAAGTGACCTCATTCTTGGGGCGGAACCGGAGGTGGTGTGTCCTTCCTGGAAATGGCGGCTCCTGGTGGGATTTCCCGGGTAAGACCTGCAGAGAACTCAGAAAGAGCGTCAGCGTACCCCGCCCTGGGCAGATGTATAAACAGTATTGTCTAAGCCCTTCAGCTGCTTCCCATGCACACGTGTGTGACAATAGACATCTAAGAAAACAATTACAGGGGGCTCTCACTGTAACAAAAGATGAGTACAGGAACTGTTTCACAGAATGGTAGAAGTGCTGGGATAATTGTGTTGCATCTCGGGAGAATTTTTGATGGTGACTGAAAGGAAATTGATTTAAGTTGTATAATAACTTTTTTTTCTTTACAATTCCATGAATTTTTGACGATTCTTCATGTTGTCAGTTCGCACACTTCTCGATGGTCCGGAATTTTTCGGGTGATTTTCTATGTAATAAACTAAATAAGTTATAGCGTAATGAAAATTGCATAATTATATCTGGCCCACCCTATACATCAGACGTACTGAGGACGAGTGCCTTCCTGCTGTGATAGCTGTACAGTGCTGTGCAGAAGAGCTCATCTTAACCTTTTGTCTTCACCCTTCAAGAACGTCTCTGAAACAAAAATCTGATGCAAGTGCTGGTAATACAGTAAAGAAGAGAAAAACCATCACCATTGAAAATAAAGTAGAAATAATAAATAGGTCGGAAACTCCATCATTCATTGGCAGGGCACTTGGTTACAGTCGGTCAACAATAGCATTTATTAAAATAATGTACCTGTTACGACATACATACAAATTCAACTTAAGTACAAACCTACAGTCCCTATCTCGTACGTAACCCAGTGCCTGCCTATATGTTATTTAATCCAATAAGGAGTTACTTAACCTTACAAGTATACTGTACATAAAGCAAGCATTTTAGCATACAACTTGCATCTGTACATAGACACATTAAAGTGTAAAAGTTTTGTATCCATTTTGTCATCCTTCTTTTCCACTTGTAGCCATAAGTGTTTTTTACCCGTTCAATATTATAGCCTTCCTCCTACAGGAGGGCTCTTACTGCAAGCCTTATATTGTGTTTTAAATTTAGGATGGCCAATCATGACATTTCTCCAGACTCCTTGGCACAAAAGCTATATTGCTACTGTTAAGATTCGAATGTCTCTTTCAACATCTAATTCATGTGTAGCACATTATGTTAATATGGTAATAAATATGAACACTCGGTTTCTGACAAGCTATTTTTTAATAAGTGATGATATTTTTATAAACCTTAAAATTTTAACTGAATATATGAGAATTTCAAGCAGTGCTCATATTCATTAAGTTTTAAAGTTTGGTTTTTTTTTTTTAATTTGAAGGTAACTAAGTGTCCTGGCTATTTTTAATATAATGTGAAACTTTATTTAGTACTGTCTTGGCCTTTACTTGCTCAGATGTTAAAAAGGGTCATATTTTTTGGATTAGGAGACTGAGCAGGAGATTATTTGCAGGTTTATCCTGTACAGTTCTTTTGAGTAACCCATAACAGAGGGATTGTAGGCAGTTTTAAAAAAATAAACTTTTAAAAATAAGCTACAGTATTTTACTGCAGGTAGAACCCTTTTTTGTTAATTCTTTGGCTTATTTCTTTTATTTCTTTCAAAAACAAACTATACCATTAGGTGTTTTCCCTTGGTTTGCAAAAGAAAATGCAACATTTTGTAGTCAGTGGCGTTCAATTCTGATCCTGGCTGACGTCTAAAACTTACGTTTGTCTTATCAAAATTTCCCACTCAGGTTGAACCTGAAGACATACTTGTGCCTATGATTTCCCTGAGGATGGCTCTGGCTGATGCTCATTGTGCGTCTGATTGATCTGTACTGACAGTGAAAGTTGGGGGCAGTCACTTCGCATATCTGCTATCATGTTAGAGATCTTTCTTTAGATCCTGAGTGTGCGTTTCACCTGCTGTAGACACACTGCTTGTAGCCTTCAGGAATCCGGCTACATTGGTCTTTTTCATTGGATGTGCTGTTTAAAACGTAAACTTAAAATTGAATGTCATTCTTCTTCTCATCCCATTACTGAATAATGTGCTCAATATGAATATTAAAGGTTCAAACACTTGCTCTTCCATATAGTATGTTACACTGTTCTTAGTAATAGGGAAATTAAAGAGAAAAAGGTTAAAGGCAGAAAGCTCCTCTTAATCTTCAAAGACAAATTTTTTTTTTCCAAATATGAACTGGGCATCCAGACAAATGTCCTTTAACTGCAGCTCAAATGCACTCTCAATGTATGGAAGGAATTTACAATTCCATGAAACCAATTAGGGATTACCACAACGGACCATCTTGTTCCATATCTTCCTGTCCTCTACATCTTGTTCTGTTACACCCATCTCCTGCATGTCTTCTATTACCCCATCCATAAAACTTCTCTTAGGCCTTCCTCTTTTCTTCTTCCCTGGCAGCTCTATCCTTAGCATCCTTCTCCCAATATACCCAGCATATCTCCCCTGCACATGTCCAAACCAACGCAATCTCGCCTCTCTGATTTTGTCTCCAAACCGTCCAACCTGAGCTGACTCTCTAATGCACGCATTTCTAATCCTGTCCATCCTTGTCACACCCAATGCCAATCTTAACATCTTTAACTCTGCCACCTCCAGCACTGTCTCCTGCTTTCTGGTCAGTGCCACCGTCTCCAACCCATATAACATAACTGGTCTCAATTCCGTCCTGTAGACTGTCCCTTTCACTCTTGCTGACACCCGTCTGTCACAAATTACCCCTGATGCTTTTCTCCACCCATTCCACCCTTTCTGTACTCTCTCTTTCACTTCCCTTCCACAATCCCCGCTACTCTGTACTGTTGATCCCAAGTATTTAAACTTATCAACCTTCGCCAACTCTCACCACTCCTCTGACCTCCCTCTCATTTACACTCATGAATTCTGTCTTGTTCCTGTTGACCTTCATTCCTCTCCTCTCTAAACTTTACAAAGATAAATATTTCTGAACAAGGAATGGAACTTTAAAGAGTAATTTTTAAAAATGTTATATTCAGTGACAAGTATTGCACGTTGATTTTAGTGTAAATTGGATTTAGCAGTTTTAGAAATTGGTGCATAGATGGAAGAAACTTTAAGAATATCCAGCAAAATTTTGCATAGCAAAAAATATGATTAACACTGCTATGCCAGCATTGACAATGTCTTTATAGGCATAAGGCTGTTTCATTTTTTTCTTAATATAGTTATTTTTTTTGCATTCCTTCAATTTCCAAACTAATTCCAGTAATTCTAATATCATGCTACAGAGGGGCTAGCAACTCATCTTACAAGGCCATTTACAAGATATGAACCTAATCAAGGTGGGATGCTTTTCCGTGGTAGACAACATTTACATAAAAGGTAATTTAGGAAACAAGCAATGCACATTTCGCTCAGACCATTCACATGCAGGCTTCATCCAGGTGGCAGAATTAGGCCCTAGACAGGTCATCAGTCCATCACAAGGCACAATCACATACACATTTACGCAGAAGTGAATTTAGAGGATAATTGGAATACACTGAGAAAAACCCATGGAGATACTCGAAAAACACCCCTCTGAAAATTCAGTTAATCCCGACAACATCTAATGTGACTGTAGATAAACACAAAAGCAAGTTGACCAAATGAACAAAAATAACAAACTCTTTTAATGATACAACCAGATAATAGAGAGCTATTAATGGCCACAGTTGCTCATCGACATTATTGTATGTAACATGCTTATATAAGCCAGGGCCACTTTTTTCCTTTTATCAGTGTCAGAGGCTGTTACAATCTGACAACCTTAGAGAGTACCTGCTCACCAGAGACCGACATTACTGCTACACATTGAACCAAGCAGGCTGCCTTTAGACACCAAACTGTGATTTTGTCTCTGTAACCTCATATGATGGATTTTCATTCAGGTCTGTGACATTTCAGGTGATGCTTTGTGACTGTACCTAACCTGCTGTGGCTGGGTGACTTTAAAGAGCACCTCAGGTTTTTGTCTCACAGAGTTTTCAGTGGATTAATCTATAACGTATTTTTTTGGCGGGGTGTGAGGTATGGCAACAGTAAAAGATTGGAAATGATTTAGTAGAAGTGCTTTACTGCAGTTTGAGGTTGTCCACTTTTTTTCAAAGATCTTAAGTTGCTAATCCTACTAAAAGAAGTCTCTAGTGATCGCATGACATTATCACTTAACTGTCTGCTCATTAATGGTAAAATGACATTAAAAGCAAAACAAACTTCCCTTTATGTTGTCGTAGATAGGGGGCGCTCTTGCTCCCTTGAACCCCTGTCCACGACTCCAGACACCAGGTAAAAGTCCTCAAATCGACTTTATTTAATCTCCACAGTGTACAAAGCACACTCTCCACCACTATACTCATAAATCACAATAATAATCACTAAGAAACAATCCTCCAGCTCCCAGACGCGTTTCCACCCTTCCACCCAGCTCAGCTCGCCGTCTGGGAGCTCCCACAGTCCTTTTATATCTCCTGACCCGGAAGTATTCCCAATCCCCAGTCCATGTGATTCTCAATCACTTCCCGGTCAGGTAAAAGCTCTTCTCTTCAACCCGGAAGCCCGTCGCTCTTCCTATGACGAACTTCCGGGTCATAGGGCATGAAGAAGTCCTCGGTCCTCCCTCTTGTGGCCCCCATGGCATCCAGCAGGGCTGTGCATAAAAACCACATTGTCCATGATGCCCTGCTGGTCTTCTGGGGACCTCCATGCTGCAAGGAGGGCTCCACCTGGCGGCTTGGGGGTATTGGCCGGGATAAACGATGGGTAAACAATCTCTTTACAGCAAACCCAGCGTTATGCTAATGCTAAAATGGTTACAGAGCCTCACATATCAATTTTGAACTTGCATCCTGGCATCTTTAAGCCTAATCCACAGGATCTATGATAGACTACATGTTTCTAAAGAATCTGAATATCCATTCATTTTTAAGATTTTCACTTCCTGCATGTTATTCTCAGAGTCAACATAACATAAATTGATGTTGGTCCATCCATCCATTAATTTTCTGTACCAACTTCATCCAGTTCACTATTGTGGGATTTATCTTAGCATCAAACCATCTCATTGCATACTCATGAACATAATAAGCAAATTTATGGCTGCCAGTTAAAATAACATATTTTAATATGCAAAACCAATCACACATAGACACTGGCAGAATATGTGAACTGGGATTTGAAATCAGTCTCCAGGGACTGCTGTGTGAGGCAACAGCGCTAAGCACTGCGCTTCCATGCTGAGTCTGAGCTAGCTGTGACACCTTTAAATGCCATCCAATGCACAACAAGAAATAGCAAAGATACTTAAAAAGCTTTGCACTATGTTATCTAACACCAGAGTTTAAATTTACCTTTTAATGACCAGTAATCTCTTAGATATGCATATTAACATTAACAAACAACTTTCATTTGTCTACACTTCACTTGTATTACAAGCCAAAACTTTAGATGTGTTACATGAATCTGGACAAGTGAACGGTGTTTGTTAATGTTATGTACTTATTTAACAGAGTACTTAACATTAATAGGCAACTTTGAGCCTTAGTGTTATGCAGTATATCGTAAAGCTTTAAAAGGAACAGCCATATTTTATTGTACGATGGTTTGGCCTAAATGATGTTAGGGCTGGCTCACTCTCAACACGGAAAGTGCAGTGCATAGCACTGTTGCTTCATAGGTCATGGAGACAATAACAATACAATGTGAAAGAGGCAAATACTTTTTATAGGCACTGTGTGTTTTTAAGAGCAGAAGACCCAGAACCTTTCCTGGGCTGTCTACACTTCACCGTGTGGCTGTGTTCCATTAATCTCTTAAAGTGTCTCAACAGTGTCATTTAGTAACTAACTGCAGGTCCCCCATGTTACTTTTCTGTTGCTTGATGTCTCCAGAGAAGTCCCATCCAGAGCCTGTATGTGTTGAGGTTATCGCTCACTAGAGGCACTAAATTATTAATACAGGTCTCCAAATAGTTTTTCCTTCTGAACTATGTAAGTGATTCTTACAGAAGAACCCTGATAAAAGCATTGGTTGTTCCATGCTCAATGGATACTGTCTATATTCCTGCCTTATTGTCCAAGTTTTTTCATATCAAGCCCAAATTACTTGAGTATCAAGCAAAAATACAGTAACTATCTGGTGCCAGCTGAACACCCAAAATAATCTAGGAGTCATGAGCTTGTTGAGGAACAAATGGAGCTTAGAAAGATTATTATAGTTTATTAAAATATAAAACAAAAATAATCCTTTAAATCTTATTTAATTATCAACCTAACCACAAACAAACAAAATACACTGTTCGTTGTCAAGGTACTATATAAGATACACATTGATTAACTAGCCAGGTTTGTTTTCAGTCATGGCCACCCCAGTTCATTCTTTCCTTTCCCAGACTACTGTATTGACTAGTGACTGCACCTGCTATTTAAACTAAACATTAACATTGTGCAATAATGAGGTGGCATAATGATACAGATTCAGTCATCTGGTTGATGTCCATGTGAAGTCTGAACGCTTCTGTCTATGTTGAATTTTCTCTGCATATTCCAGTTCTCCTCCCACATCCCAATGCTCTGCAGGATACAGTCATGGCCGAAATTATCGGCACCCCTGGAATTTTCCCAGAAAATGCAACATTTCTCCCAGAAAATTGTTGCAACTACAAATGTTTTGGTATACACATGTTTATTTCCTTTATGTGCATTGGAACAACACAAAAAAACAGAAAAAAGCCAAATCTGACATTATTTCACACAAAACTCAAAAACCGGGCTAGACAAAATTATTGGCACCATCAACTTAATATTTGGTTGCACACCCTTTGGAAGAAATAACTGAGATCAAGCGCTTCCTATAACCATCAACAAGCTTGTTACACCTCTCAACTGGAATTTCCAACCACTCTTCCTTTGCAAACTGCTCAAGGTCTCTCAGATTTGAAGGGCACCTTCTCTCAACAGCAATTTTGAGATCTCTCCATAAGTGTTCAATTGGATTTAGATCCGGACATTGCTGGCCTCTTCAGAACTCTCCAGTGCTTTGTCTTCTAACATTTCTGGGTGCTTTTAGAGGTATGTTTGGGGTCATTGTCCTGCTGGAACACCCATGACCTCTGACGCAGACCCAGCTTTCTGACACTGGGCCCTACTTTGCGCCCCAATATCTTTTGGTTGTCTTCAGATTTCATGATGCCTTGCACACAGTCAACCTCCACCATGTTTGACTGTAGGTACTGTGTTCTTTTCTTCGTGGCCTCATTCCGTTTTCTGTAAACAGTAGAATGATAAGCTTTACCAAAAAGCTCGACCTTGGTCTCATCTGTCCACAAGACGTTCGCCCAGAAGGATTTTGGCTTCCTCAATTGCATTTTGGCAAACTCCAGTCTGGCTTTTTTATGTTTCTGTGTCAGGAGTGGGGTCCTCCTGGTTCTCCTGCCATTGCTTTTCATTTCGTTCAGATGTTGACGGATAGTTCGAGCTGACACTGTTGCACCCTGAGTCTGCAGAACAGCTTGAATATGTTTTGAAGTTGATTGGGGCTATTTATCGACCATTTAGACTATCCTTCGTTGCAGTCTTTTATCAATTTTTCTCTTCCATCCACGTCCAAAGAGATTAGCTACAGTGCCATGTGTTGTGAACTTCTTGATTATGTTGCGCACAGTGGACAGAGGAACATGAAGATCTCTGGAGATGGACTTGTAGCCTTGAGATTGTTGATATTTTTCCACAGTTTTTGTTCTAAAGTCCTCAGACAATTCTCTGCTCTTCTTTCCGTTCTCCATGCTTAGTGTGGCACTCTCAGACACACAACAGAAAGGTTGAGTCAACTTTTCTGCATTTTAACTGGCTTCAAGTGTGATTGCTATATTGCCAGCACCTGTTTGTTGCCACAGGTAAGTTTGAAATAAAACGATTGCTTGAAATAAAATGATTTACCCACAATTTTGAAAAGGTGCCAATAATTTTGTGCGGCCCATTTTTGGAGTTCTGTGTGACATGATGTCAGATTTAGCTTTTTTTCTCTGTTTTTTTGTGTTGTTCCAATGCACATAAAGGAAATAAACATGTGTATACCAAAACATTTGTATTCTGGGAAAAATGTTCAATATTCTGGGAAAATTCCAGGGGTGCCGATAATTTCGGCCATGACTGTAGGTTATTTGGTGATCCTAAAGTATATCAGTGTGGAGCCTCTAGAGGACTGGTGCTATCCCTGCATGCAGTGCTGTCAGCAAGATCTTCAGTGTCCTGCAACCCTGAACAGGATTAAGAGGGGTCTGAAAATGTTATGTCATGTTACTTACATTTCATTATTGATACTGAAAAAAGACAGTTTATGGTGCAATCTATGTCAAACCTTATAAATTAATATGAAGTGCATCACCAGTTTATTTATGTGTTTCTATATAAAACATTTAGTGAAGTAAAAGTTATTTACCACTTCTTATGAGATAAAAATTAAATGAATACAAACAACGAGTAAAAAAAACATGAGACGCCACCCACCGTGTATAGTGGGGTTTCTGAACTGGGATAAAATAGCAATGATTTAGCATGTCTTCCTCTCTTTTACACAATAATAGCTTGAAAAACGCATACACTTTCAAGCATTAGCCGAGTTTTTTTTTTGATCTGTACTGGTGAAGTGGCAGCTGTGGTTTTGGACAAGGCTCAAGATTAACAGTTGGTCTTTGTCTCTGTGCTCATCTGTGGTCATAAATTATGGGTAGTGACTGGAAGGGTGATACTGAGAGTACAAACTAAAGACATAGCATTGCTCAGATCTGAGAACAGAAGTGTTGCAATTTGACAGTGACCTGAACTAGAGACTGTGTGCGCTTATGTGGCTCAAGGGAAGCCAGATGAGGTGACCGAGTATTTCACAAGGATACCCCATGGCCAAAGCTTTGGAAAAAGACAGCTCGGCAGGTCCAGAACACATAAAAGGGGTTTTATTTCTTGTTTAGGGCAAAGTGAAACCTTACCTAATCTACTGTACCTACTAAGAAAAGTAGTTAAAAATGATTGGATGGAAAAGTGACTTTACAGAGCTACCATATTAGTTTTAAGTTTCGATTTTCATTTATTGTATTCATGTTACTAATTGTAAAATAGGTGACATTTACTGTGTTGATAATGTAGCCACTGCCATAAGTCACAAACCCACATTTAATCCCTGACATGCCTATCAGCTTTAGCCTCATCACAAACAAATAAGGTTTGATGTTAATCAGCTAAAGAAGCATTTATTAAACTCAAGTGGTAGCTAATGCTTCTAACTATAGTAAAGAGACGGTCTAACACAACTTCTGCCCAGAGTCACTACCTACCGTGTAATACAAAACTTGGAAACCAGACTGCATGAAGAGAACGAGGCCCAAGTCTCAGGTGTCTAACTCAGTTTTAGGCTTCTATAGGAACAGCAAACATAAGTAACATTATTTTAGCTCAACTCTTCCTTAATATTTCTTCAGGTGACTTGGGAAAGAGCACTGTTGGAATGGCAAAACAATACGTCATGCAGGAAACACACAGAGATATGAAAGTGAGACAGGCAGAGGCACACTGGTAGCAGATGAGGTCCTGCAGTGTGTTGAGTGTCTGAGACTCGGGGCCACTAGGTTTGGCTCATTATAGCAACACATTCACCTGAGGATTCCATACCATTTAATTAGCTCCACATTTTAAATGTGTGTACTCAATCCTGAAAAAGGTGGGCCCATTTGTGTATAGGTTGACTCTTTCGGCTCATTTTAAAGTTCACAGTTTTTCAACTGTCTCTATTGAAACTAATTAATTTTAGTCCTCATTACAAAACTACATCTCCTCCTTCTTCTGTACAAGTGGATGGTGTGTGTGAATATGAAATTTAATGTATTCTGGATTCTAATCCAATTGGTGTCTATACTCTGTCAGTAATATACCAAGTATAATATTGAGAATGTTTGGAATTTAAAACTGAAACACAGGTTATTGGTGAACTTTGGTGCTTAACCATCTGAAACAACCTGTGTCCCTCAGACCACATGCTGTGTTGTAGATTGTAGATGGAAGTGGGTGTCAGTGACTAAGAGTAGGTGCAATTACTATATTAATATAAAACCACTTCAACCAAGTCATTCTATACTTTAGTGCCTATTGGAGGCCATTCTTGCCTTCTACTGAACTAATGTTCATGGCCATTAATACCTTTTCCCCCCCTTTTCTCTTTCTCTTCTCATATATCATTATTAGATGTGTCTGTGCCTACAATCGCACTTTGAAAGGCATATCTCCTGTACTGTACTCAATTGTATTGTTTTTAGCATCTCCCGTCAGTGAATAGAGGAGTGACGCAGTAAAGCTAGAAAAAAAAAGACAGCCTGTACAGTGGGTGAGATGTGGGGTGGATTTATAATAAAGACAGATGGGTTTTGATTTATCATACTTCAGTGAAAAAGTGGGAAGCGGGTTGGCTACAGTGGAGGCGTCATATACTAACACTGCTGAGGCACTAGTCATTTTAACAATGCATATATTTACAATATCAGTAATAACACAACTTTATACAATATTACACCCCATGATCCTGTGATGGAGAAGCAAATTTAGGAAATGGCAAGATTTAGTATCTATCTATCTATCTATCTATCTATCTATCTATCTATCTATCTATCTATCTATCTATCTATCTATCTATCTATCTATCTATCTATCTATCTATCTATCTATTATATAGTGCCTTGCATTATCTATCTATCTATCTATCTATCTATCTATCTATCTATCTATCTATCTATCTATCTATCTATCTATCGTACATTTGACTATATTCTTTGTGCTTAGTGATTAATGGATATTCAAAACAAATGTACAGAAGGTAAAACTGAACACAGCTATGCTGTAAATATACACAATATGTTGCATTTTGATGTTGATTAAAAAACACTGCAAAGCAGAACATATACACGACTTTAAATAAAGGTCATAAAGAAAACGGATGTCTTTGGGATCAAAAACTATACATCACATACTACGCATTCATCAAGATAGCAACTATATGCTTTAGGTTATTGTGCACAACATCACTACAATGCACCTGCCAGTTAAACCATGGCAATATCATTGTGACTGGCAGCAAGGAAGCAATCCGGAGCAGGAAGAAATGTTGGGGTACCACCCCGGTAACCTATTTTAATTATAATAATAAAATAAGACAGAAAACCAAAATGGGTGTGTAATGCACAATTGAAAACACACTAATTCAAAATCAGCCAACAGCACTTTGATTCAGCTTTACAGCTTTTAAATGACTCCGGTTCTGGTCGACAACCAAATGCCACCTTCCTGGGTGACCTCTTTATATACCGAAGTGACCGTGAAAGAAGGGGCTTGCCCTGATCTTCACAGCCGGACAAAAATACCCTCACTGGGTGTCTTCTTTGAACTGTGGAAAAAAGGTGAAGTTAACTTTAGCAACAGCATCCTCTTTCACCCCGGAGTGGTAGTGTTTACATCACTTGAGTTTGTCAGGAGACCCCTGAATGCCCATGTTTGACAACATCTTTAGCTTGGTATAATTAAATGAGTGATAACACAGTAATTATCTTAAACAGGTGCAGTGTGTGCAAATCCATCCATCCACTTATTGAATCTATCCATCTATGTATTTTCTGTCTTTTATCCAGGTTTAGGTCAAATCTGCTTAATTTAATTCAGGATTCCAGATAGCGGAATTCCATAGTGGAATGCCACTATTATTAATAGTGTGATGAATATATTGTAAAGTTCCTCTAAAATGTACAGTATGCTGAGGATGCCACAGTTAGAAAGGAATGTCACTATAAATCTCTATTGACACTTAATGGAGTGAGGGTCAGCATTCTTTTTTAGAAAACAAAAAATGTCATTGGCATCTTTATCTGTTACTAGCTACAGTATATTACCTGTTGAAGACTGATAATATAAAAATATTTGACATTTGATATCTCTTACCGTATGTATACCTTCAGTGTTTCTTCTACTCTTTTTCCACAGTAATCTCACGTGTCTTAACCTCTCTTGCTCGGTGCTTCCTTTTCTCAGTTACATTCCCTTCTTAGACTCGACATTGCCTGCTCTCCTCCTGTCCAATTTTTCATTACTACAGGTGGCAGACAGGCCCCCATTACCCGTTGTGAAAACATCATTCATATTCTTGCAAATATTTCCCATCTTTTGAAGCTGACTCAGGTTACACTTTGTTAGCATGTAGCAAGCCCACATTGCTAGATGCATTATTTGATTTGATGTCCTTGAAATGCTCCATTTTAACACCTTTTCCAAACTGACCAGTCAGACCAAAGCCAAACTAACGATTCAGATTGCTTGGAGGGGCAAGACAAACATACACAAAGAGTAATGTTTTATTATCTAGCAGCAAGATGGTTTTGTTTCATTATTCACTCTGTAGTTTAACTAAAATGCTGCCGAAATGCTCTGTTCCTCAGTCTTTTTAGAGTAGGGAAGAAAAAAGTATGATTGGAAAAAAAATCTCCCACTTCAGCTTAGAAAAATGTTTAATAGAACTGGTGCTTGATATGCTAGAACATTTACAAGCCTGGCTGCTTAGCTGTGAATCACTAAGCAGAATAAGTCAATAAATAAATAAATTCTGGACAGCATGGTGGCGCAGTGGTAGTGATGCTGCTTCGAAGTTAGGAGACCCAGGTTCGCTTCTCAGGTCCTCCCTGCGTGGAGTTTGCATGTTCTCTCTGTGTCTGCGTGAGTTTCCTTCGGGTACTCCGGTTTCCTCCCACAGTCGAAAGACATGCAGGTTAGGTGAACTGGCGATTCTAAATTGTCCCTAGTGTGTGCTTGGTGTGTGGGTGTGTTCCCTGCGGTGGGCTGGCGCCCTGCCTGGGGTTTGTTTCCTGCCTTGCACCAGGCTGGGATTGGCTCCAGCAGACCCCTGTGACCATGTAGTTAGGTTATAGTGGTTTGGATGATGGATGGATAAATTCTAGTTTCAAATCAGAGCAGCAAGAATACAAAGCTTCCAAATGCAGACCAACAGCTCAAACAATATATTCAATATATATTTGGACTAGCTAAAGAATTCCCTTATCCATCTTGAAGTGATAAAATAAAATCCATCTTTACCATTCTTAAAAAAACAGCCTGACTACTGACTACTGTCTTCATTCACTACTCCAAGCTTCATACTTCCAGCTAGAACATAGCCATAAGTGAACGTCTGAAAGCAAGGGTCATTCTGTCACTGCTTGTTTGATTAGCTATTGGCTAATTTACATTCCATTTAATCATTGCTTTAAAGGTGACAGGATGTCAGTTTCAGTCCAAATTGATTGTATAAATTACTTAATTACAATGTAATCAATATACTGATTAAATCCTAAACACAGTTACCAGAGTCCACTATGTTTTGCCCACTCAGTTTTTATTGTTTTCCTACCAGTCAGTCCCCTGGAGGCCAGAACTAGAATGGCTCAGATCTGTTTTTATGATATAGTAGAAGAGGAGAAGGGTGGCCATTTGGAATAGATCTTTAACATAGTGAATTTGCCTGTTACATTGGACTTTGAACCCACGGGATTTTGTTGTTTTTGTTGTTTAGGGATTCTGTCACCTGACATTTTGGATTTTCTTCTTTTCCATTGTCAACTGGTCACAGCTCTGTTCTTATGTTAATATGATTTCATGTTGGAATGACATTGCAATAAATATTTCCATGTACAATTACTAAGCAAACTATTAGGAAAACTATACTAAAACTCAGCAGGACCTGCTTTTTCCCTCAAAACAGGCTCAATTCTTCATGAATGGCACGAATTTCACCATATGTTGTAAACATTCTTCATGTTGACATGACTGCATCATGCAATTTCTGTACATTTGCCAGCTACACATTCATACTGTTAATCTACAGCTCTAATCACATGACTGGATCACATCAATGATTAATTCCAGAGATTGAGAAGTTCACTGATGAACATGGAACTTATTGTAATGTTCATGAACCCATTTTGAGATGACTTTTACTTTGTAATAAGGTGTATTATTATCCTGAAAGTAGCCATAAGAAGATGAGTAAATTGATGTTGTGAAGGGAGGCACATGATAGCTACAATACTCAAAGTAGTGATAGATTGGTATTAATTTGTCCAATGTGTGCCAAGAAAACATTCCCCACACCATTACACCTCCAACACCAGACTGGACTGTTAACACAAGGCAGATTGGGTGCATGGATTCATATTGTTAGCACCAAATTTTGATGCTACCCTCTGTGTGCTTCAGCAGAAATCAAGATTTATCAGACTTAGTTATCAGATTTATCAAAGTGTGTTCATTTCTCCATTCATCATTTGCCCAGTTTTGATGAGTCTATGCCCACTGCAGCCACAGCTTTCTGTTATCAGCCTACAGGAATAGAACCTGTCATGGTCTTCCAGGAATAGAACCTGTCATGGTCTTCCACTGTTGTAGCCTATCCGCCTCAAGGTCTGATGTGAAGTGCATTCTGAGATGCTTTTCTGCTCACCACAGTTGTACAGACTGGTTACCTGAGTTACCGTGGCCTTTCTGTCAGATCAAACCACTCTGGCCATTCTTCTCTGACCTCTCTCATCAACAAAGATGATATGTCTGCAGAACTGCCACTCACTGGATGTATTTTGCATAATTCTAAGTAAACTCTAAAGACTGTTGTGTGTGGAAATTCCAGAAGATCAGCAGTTCCAGAAATACTCACACCATCCCATCTGATACCAACACTCATGCCACAGTTGTAATCACTGAAATCACATTTTTTCCCCATTCTGGTGTTTTATGTGAACATTGACATGCATTACATTGCTGCCACATGATTGGCTAATTAGATAATTGCTTAGATAATCAGGAGTACAGGTGTTCTTAATAATTGAATATTTATTTATTAAAATGTAGTAATTTTTAGCATTTTAATGTCATAGCTGCAAGTTTGTGTAGCCTGTATAAGTGAAGAGCTATACAAGAATCAGTTGCATTGAACTGAATTGTGTCCTCGGTTTAATTTCAACTTTTGAAAGTCTTTATCTCTAATTATATCATTTATTATTTTAAAAGTGTTCTTCAAAATACTTATCAACAAGTACTTAGAACAAAATAAAAGCTTTGTTACCTTTTAATGACCTGGAAATGGAATGCCAATGGCAGAAGGGTACAAGTGCATGTGTTTACATACTTCTTGGTTACACTTTCAGGATTTCCACCATGACTCATGACATTTATTACACTGAGAATTAATCTTTCATCTTTTTATGCTTTTTCATGATGTTTATTTTTGTTCTGCGGTGAATACATTAAAAGCTGAATAAAGGAAAGGAACTGCTATTGACACCCAACTGACACCTGTTTTGGAAGGATTTTCAGTTAATCGTGTGAAAATCATAGCATCAGAGCAGAGCACCATAGGACACATATTAATCAAATTACAACTGTCAGTGATTTAATAGAGGACATTTTTTATTTTTTGAAGGTCTATCTATTTATAGAAGTGGGATTTTCAGGTATGTTTTATCTGTTTCCCCAGCTTTAAGCCAAATCTCTTTCTACAAAACATCAAAGAACTCAGGGTTTATAGTATGAGCTGCACTGAAAAAAATAACATTAGAAATAAATCTCAAGGAGTCCTGGAGTGCATAAGACAAGGTAAGGACTAGATGATTTATTTAAATAATTAGGTACATAATAAATATTTCATGTTAATTTTTAGATAATATTTTCTATAGAAATATACATTAGCGAGCATTTATACATACACTGTTTATTAACACACAGACACATACTATATGTATATAAATCAAAAACTGAAATCTCTTGTTCATATAAGTGTTTGGACCGGTTGTGGAAATTTAGAACCCCAGGACTTTCCCAGAGTGTAATCAAGTAATCATTGAGTAACAGGGCAGGAAGGGCCTTGGTCAGGGAGGTGACCAAAAACCCAAAGATCACTTTAACAGAACTTCACAAGATCCCTGCTGAGATGGAAGAATCTGTTGAAAGGATGACTATCTCGGCAGCACTACATCAATCAGGCATTTATAGTGAAGTAGTTAGACGGAAGCTACTCTTGAGTAGAGTTTGCCAAACGGCATTTGAAGGACCCTGAGATCATGAGAAAAGAAGTTCTTTGGTCAGCTAAGACAAAAGTTAAACTCTTTGAGGCAGACTTCCAGTCATTATGTCTGCTGAAAACCAGGCACTGCTCATCACCCACCTAATAACACCCCTACTGTGAAGCATGGTGGTAACAGCGTCATACTATAGGGATGTGTCTCAGTGGCAGAGACTACTCAGAATAGAGGGAAAGATGAATACAGTCAAATACAGAGGGGCCCCTGAGGAAAATCTGCTTCAGAGTGCACACGACCTCAGACTGGGCGACGGTTCACCTTTCAGCATAACAATAACGTCAAGCATACAGCTGAAACAACACTGGAGTGACTTCAGAACAAGTCCCTGGCTGTCCTTGAGTGGTCCAACCAAAGTCCAAACTTAAACCCCATAGATCATTTGTGGTGAAGGAAGGTTACAGGCACATCTGACTCAATCTAATGGAGCTTGAGGGGGTGAGCCAGGAAAAGGGGGATAAATGCACCAAATCCAGGTGTGCAGACTTTATAGAAACCTACCTGGTTGTCAAAAAGGTGTCTTGGAAGTCCCATAGTATGAAGTCATCAGCTTGACCATGAATAAGCCAGAGCTCCACTGATATGCTTCCTCCAAAACAGATCATACTTTCTCAAGAGTTTGGTGTGTTTTAGTTAACAATTTATGGCAAACACATTTGAGAGACTAAGACTTTGTTTTATGTTGAGGTATTGATAAAAGATTGGCTTGATTTATTGGTCTTGACGTAACTTTTATCTTTTGACCTGTTATTCCTTGCCCTGTTGGCTGTGTTTTTCCACTTCTTCAGTACAGTACTGTTCACCCATATTCTGTATTCTGTCCTTAGTGTGCTCTTAAGAAAGTAGGATCGTTTATAAAATAAATATTAAAAATGGGGCGGCACAGTGGTGCGGTGGTAGGGCTGCTGCCTCACAGTAAGGAGACCTGGATTCACCTGGGTTTGCATGTTCTCCCTGTGTCTGCGTGGGTTTCCTCCGGGTGCTCCAGTTTCCTCCCACAGTCCAAAGACATGCAGGTTAGGTGCATTGGCAATCTAAATTGTCCATAGCATGTGTGTGTGTCCTGCAGTGGGCTGGCACTCTGCCCAGGATTTGTTCCTGCCTTGTGCCCTGTGTTGGCTGTGATTGGCTGCAGCAGACCCCCATGACCCTGTGTTAGGATATAGCGGATTGGATAATGGATGGATGGATGGATATTAAAAATGCCTCTTGTGTTTCACACATTTTTCTCTTTTTTTCCCTATTTCCATATCCTAAACTGTCCTAGTGAATTTGGAACAACACAATATGATGTCTATATAACTTACTAATGGATATTTAACTCTTTGTTTCTTTATTAATTGCCTTTTGCTTTTCTGCTCAGATTGTGCATGCACACCACAACTGTAGTGCTGTGATAGCATCTGTTCATCCATAACACACAATAATAAAACAGCTCCCAGATTTTTTAGGGTCCCTTTGGACATTGTGTTTATTATTAGAAAGGAAATTGAAAGGAGACGTAGAAATGAATTGCCATATATTATTATTCACCACACTGGATTTTTTTGCTTCCTTTAAGATACCGTTGTGCCTTGTGCACACCTCATGGGGAGCATAACTCCAATATAATTCACATTTGCAGTTCACGGGAGGTTATGTCACCTGATGTTGCTCAAAAGATTACTGCTCCAAACTTGCTACATCCTGCAGTGTTTCCAATACATATTTAAACAGCCATGCTGTTCTGACTGCAGAGATTGTTAAATTCATTCCTTAAAAAAGGGAATATGACCTTTTTAGGTATTATGCAATCAAACATTTATCAAAGAACACTGATAAATATGTAATAAACTGCATCCCATCTTGTTATGAAAATATAGCCCCCTTACGGTGTTTCTTTTACTGTCTATTAGGAATTGTTTCCATTTATTTCCTGGATAGCCCACTGCTATGTGCCCTTTACAGCAGGTTTCTCCAGAGGAGAGGAAATCTATGCAGAGGAGTCCTACCGTTTTTCTGGTCATTTGTATACTAATAAATGAGCGGTGTAAAAATGTACGCAATAATGTCCTTTAGCTAAAAAAAAATTCAATTTCACATTCAAATGGTGATAAATTTGCTAGCATTTTCAGCATGACAGCTGCAAATACAATCAATTTTTTTTTATCAGAAGGTGCTTGGTCAGCCAAAGGATATCCAAGGGCCTCATAATAATTGTATACAGCAACAGATGCCTTACTAGTAAGAAGAGAACCAGTGGGGCAGTTGAGCAATTATGCATAATATCATTTTTAGAGGGAATTTTAGGGGATGACAATGGTAGGTTCAGATCCTATGCTTGGATGTTCTCTGTGTGTAATGTACACAATCTACCCATGGCTGCATATGTTTACTCTGAGAAGTTGGTTGTCCTCTGAAACACATGCATTTTAGGTTATTTCAAAACTCAAGGTTCAAAAATGCTATGCTATGTAAACAATTGTGGCATTGATGGCACAGAATTAAAAAAGAGCTAGACGTCAGCCACCAGAATCCTCGCCTGGAGTAGACAGGTTACAATACAATACAATACAATTTACAATTTTTACAATTGTATAGCCCAAAATCACACAAGAAGTGCCACAATGGGCTTTAACAGGCCTTTCCTCTTGACAGCCCCCCAGTTCCATAATGCTTAGATAGATAGATGTATTATAGAACACTGGCCACTTTTTCCCTTTCTTCACCTCTTTGTAGATCACTGATATTAACAAGGTTTACAAATGGATTATCCATTAAAATAACATAATAGGTTTGGCTTTAAAGAATGATTAGAGGCACTAAGATGAAGCCCAACAGTGTTGCTTAAGTCACATATAGAGTAACTACTGTCCTGGATCATATGATGCTAAAAGAGTAAACAACAAGATCCACAGTCAAATCTGCCAAAAGGTCTGTAGTTACAGGCGAGAAGAATGAAGTCCAGTACAGACTGGATATTCTGGATTACTGAAATTGAGCTGAGTGCCTGACATTGACAGTTGCTGTCACTTTATCAGAGCAATGCCACTGAGGGAGGTTGCTCTGAAGTCATGCTGGCTGTAGATTAGGACTAGCAGCAGAATACAGGAGGCCTTTACAAAGTATTCAGAACCCTTCACTTTTTTATGTTTTGATATGTTGCAGTCTTATGATAAAATTGTTTAAATTCAGTTTTCCCATCATCAAACAACACTTAATACTCCAGAATGAGAAAATGAAAACAGAATTTTACAAAGTTTTGCAAATTTATTAAAAGTAAAAAATAACTGAAGTATCACACTGACCCATGTCCTTTTCTATAACCTTTGAAATCTGGCTCAGGTGCATCTTATTCTGTTGATCGTTGTTGAGATGTTTCTACACCTTGTTTGGAGTCCACCTGTGATCAAATGAAATAATTGGATATGATTTGAAAATACATAACTACTATAGGAGGTCTCACAGTTGACAATATGAATCAAAGCAATAAACAAGCCTTGAGGTCAAAGGAACTGCCTGTAGAGCTTAGAGATGGGATTATGTCGAGGCACAGATCTGTTAAAGGCTAAAAGAAAATATCTGCAGCATGAAAGGTGCCCACAAACACAATGGCCTCCGTAATTCTTAAATGAAAGAAGTTTGGAACTACCATGATAATTATCAGTCAAAACACGGACTAGATTGACATATATCACTGACTGTGTAAATTTTAACTTCAATAAGAAGTTGTCAAAACATGTAATTAATTAATTAATCATTCAATCAATTCATTCATTAATTAATTTAATGTTTTGACAACTTCTCGTTAATTAATTACTGTAATATAGTTTACTTACCTTGGCTTAAATAATATTATTTTTTAATAAGTTATATTTTAAATGTGCTCCAACATTAAAGGAATACTCCATCCAAAAATGATATTACACATGTGACAGGATTCTTGACCAATTAATGAGGGGCAGAGGTGGGTGTTGAATTCAAATGTGTGACAAAGTGTGAAGAGGCTTTCTGTTTGTGGATTTCTGTTATATTTCGGAGTTATTTATTTAACAAGAATTAATGTGCTTTGCACATTGTGAGCATACAACTGGACTACTTGATATATGAATTATGGAAAATGTGTAACCTCAGATTTTCTTCATTTTTAGTATTGTTTGCTGTTATCTAGCATTGGTCACCATTTGTGCAAGAGCAGAATTCTGCAATCTTTCTTCATGAAAGCATGATATTAAGAACTGACCATCATTACAGACTACATGGGATAAGCAGCGTATCATTTTTGGGTGGAGTGTCCTTTTAATAGAATGTTCTTATAAACAAAGTTTACAAATAGTTCAGCATATCCCGATTTTTATGTAACAATTAAACAAGTTGAGTACAAAAGTTGTGTTGCTAAAATTAATTCTTCATTTGAATTTTATGCAGGTGACAGAATTCAGAGAACAGTCCAGTTTTAAATATTTAATGCTACCGAACTTTCATTGTGCTGAATGCCACATGTTCTTTTCTACAGCTTGTCTCACCCTTTTTGATGTTTTTTGCTGTTCTTACAGTCGTCAATGGTCCAACAAACATGTCCTTCACACTGTTAGATGAGATTGATCAAATCCCTTTAAAATTTTGTTATAAGAAGGAATTCCTTGGCAAGGAATGGTAAGCGTAATACAAAATCATCTTTGCTGTCAATTACAGAATTAGATTCAACAGCAAACATGTAATAAGGCACCGACCTGTTGTCCATGGCCATTAAAACTGAATTTAGCATACAACCCTGCCACAGCACTATATATGCTCCCCACACTAAACATTCCCCCACCACAACATTCTGAAAATGATCACATCCTTATACTGCTCCCGTTATTTTTTAGTCTAAAGCTATGGTCCCTTCACCTCACAAGGTTGTCTGTCTTCTCCTTTTTGATATGCACCTTCACTTGCCAGTCATCTCGGTTTGACTATTTCACAACTGTAAGCAGTTTAGAGTCATGAGGAATATTTTTTATTGTAATGAACACCAGGATGACATCACTGAGACTCATACACCAAAAGCATTTCAACCCAAACCAACTGTCTTTATTACAAACAAATAATACTGCAACCTGATGCACCTGCTATACCTTCCTGTTCTTGGGACCACAGGAAACGCCTGCCAAAATAAAAAAGTTTGTATGGTATCAATGTCATACTAGCTGCTTCACTTCTCCTTCACTCACCTTCTCTGAAGATGATGAAGATGACAAACACTACTTTTACTCCCACCCACGCTGTTTCCCCTTTATCCTTTTTTGGGTTGCAGACTCTGCCCAGATTCCTTTGTCTTGCTGAAGGTTCTCTGAAGAACGCTTGCCTGTCTCTCTCTCTGCAATGACCTGCAGCTTAATTGTATTTTCATGCAATTGAAACAAAAGCTTTTTATGATGCATCGAGGTTATTATTTATAGGCTACATTTTGTACTGCATACTGTCGCAATAAATAGTAAATACTAAATTGAATATGGAAATACCCCAGAATTTTGCTCTTGCACAAACTAGGCCAATTGTACTACGTAATAAAGTGGTAACCCTTGACCTTGAATGTGATTATAGGGTAGTACTGTAAGTTACCCAGTCAGGAGATGATTCAAGGACAAGTAATCATCTGCCTGGGGTAAAGGGCAAGGTTCTAGAAAGAGTCAGACGGTGAGTAAAGACATTTTTTAAAAGGCACTTTTTTCAGTTCTCATTCACTACAATTTCAAAGCTGGATGTGGACATTAAATAGATATACTGTAGCCATTTAACTTCATTCAATTTAGTCATGATTCAATTTGTTTTTGTGCAGCATTGTTTACCGAGTACAGGTTCAGAAGAGTAGCACAAGTTTCCAGCTATAATGCAGTAATATAGATCATTTAACCATACATCATTTACAAACATGACGACTCAAATTAAATCAAACACACAATAACACAAACCAAGTTTTAACTTGATTAACATAAAATTGAAACAACAGAAGTCAATTAACGTTACAATTGATTATGAGTGGCTGGCAACAGAAGAGATGAAGACAAACATTCCAGTTTATAGCATGTCTAGACAAAATTAACCATTTTTGGGTCCACAGTTAGTTTTTAACAGACAGTTCTTGTGACATAGGCCAACTGTCTGCCTGCTCCCTCCTGGAGCTCCCACAATGCAAGTACATGCACTGGACAGTCTGATATGAAGATTAAATCCTTGTTTTTTGGATTTCAATGCACCCACTGCCTCTGCGTCCTTTCCCAAAGGCATGATCACTCAACTTGCAACAAAAAAAGACACCTTCTTAGATTCTTTTATGTTTATACTTAAGAATGATTTGAAATCACTTCAGGTGACTTCAAAATGACTTGGCAGTATGAGAAAACCCCTACATATGATGCACCATTTGATTCGTCTTGATGTCTTGTTATGCTAAACATCAGTTCCTTTTCTAATTTCAGCCCAGTAGACACCCACATATTAGGCCATTTTTGGATCATATTTTGTTCTGGAAATTACACCATTATTACACATCAATAGGTATCTTCAGCAAAAATTATCAGAAGGACTTGAATTTGTGGGATATGAGGGGTCAAAGTTTCATGAAACTGAAAAAATGGTGATTGGTAATATAGGCCTATGGAGTGTCATTTTATACCATTTTTGAGGTCGTTGATTATAAATTTGCCTCACAGTAAGAAGACCTGGGTTTGCTTCCCAGGTCCTCCCTGCGTGGAGTTTGCATGTTCTCCCCGTGTCTGCGTGGGTTTCCTCCAGGTATTTTGGTTTCCTCCCACAGTCCAAAGACATGCAGGTTAGGTGCATTGGCGATCCTAAATTGTCCCTAGTGTGTGCTTGGTGTGGGTGTTCCCTGTGGTGGGCTGGTGCCCTGCCTGGGATTTGTTCCTGCCTTGTGCCCTGTGCTGGCTGGGATTGGCTCCAGCAGAACCCTGTGACCCTGTGTTAAGATATAGCGGGTTGGACAATGAATGACTGACTGACTGATTATGAATTTGATAATATTTTTGATATCTGGTTTTTGGTATTAGTAATATAGTCATGTAGAGTGTTGTTTTATGCTATTTCAAGGTTGTTAATTATGAATGTATAATATTTTTGATATATGATTCTTTACTGGTGGTCCTAGCCCTCTAAGTTCTACTTACCAGAAGGTTACAAATGACACATTCTAAACAAGCAAGTGGGATATCGTTTAAGACAATTGCAATGTTGTTATTATTTTTATTCTTTACTAGGGATGTAACCCTCAATGGAACTCTAACAGACAGTGAAAAATCACAAATTTCTATTACAGCAGGGACTATTTAGACTTCAAGCAATTAAATTAAAGAACACATTTTAATATTTCAAATAACAAATTCAACTGTTCTTATTTATTCTACTTCATGAAATAAACCACTACATCTCTTATGAACACCTGAATTAGGAAAAATTCAATTTTGATTGTAATTTGGCAACATAGTTAAAGGTTAAATAACAATTTGTATATGAAGAATTGAATATTTTGGTAACATTGATTATTAAGGAATACCAACAAATGCATAGTACCTGAAATAATCTGGCTCAGAGCAAAATTATCTTTATAGAAGACTTAACATATTGTGAAGGACGTTTAAGATCACAAGTTAATACACATGGTGTATTAATGTCACATGAAGACAATCTGTTTTAAAATGCTCTGCACCTTTTTATTTGCTTGGCAGAATACAACAAAACGCTCTTAACACCTTTATGAAGAAAGTGCATGTTGTTCTTTTGATGTGTCCTTTATTATTTGACACTCTGTCCAGGGTTGGTCTCAGCTTTGTGCCTGATGCTGCTGAGATCAGCCTGCCTGCAACCATCAACATAGTTGAAAGGAGTGAGATAAAAAAGGACATACTGTGTTACCTAATATGAGATGTGTAAGACTGCTTTTTAATAACTAGTCATTATTTGACAAGCAATTGTTAGTGGTCTGAACAATAAGCTGATGCTTGTTACACCCTTGTTTATTATTTCTCTGGTTTCTGTTGTATTGTCACTTGTCTTGCTGTATATAAAACATTTTTGTTATCTTCATTATATAGTGACTGCCTTGTTTGGATTATTTTTATATGTTTATTCACAAGGAAAAAGGTACAACCTTGCATTCATTATGGCTTGTTTTTTCTGGTGTATAATTAGTAGTGTTCTATATTGTCTGTTATTAAAATATACAGTACAGGACAAAAGTTTGGACACACCTCCTCATTCAATGTGTTTTCTTTATTTTCATGACCATTTACATTGGTAGATTCTCACTGAAGGCATCAAAACTATGAATGAACACATGTGGAGTTATGTACTTAACAAAAAAAGGTGAAATAACTGAAAACACGTTTTATATTCTAGTTTCTTCAAAATAGCCACCCTTTGCTCTGATTACTGCTTTGCACACTCTTGGCATTCTCTCGATGAGTTTCTTTTTGAATTGCAGTATGCTTTTGTTAGACAATGTATTACCTTGAATCTTGATTTAGCTTGACAGCAATTACAAAATTATTTTTCTTACCTTTTTTCCTCTTGGCTGTTTTTATTGTTATATATATCATAGAAACCTGCTCTACCATAGTTGACATCAGACCATGCCATGTAATATAAAGATGAATATAAAGATTACATGTTGCATCTTTGAAATTCTAAATTACCTGAAAGAAAGATATCTATGTTACTAGAAATTGTTATAAATTTTATTTAATTTAAAAATATATAGATTAAGTTTTGGGACAGCCTTTTGTCTTCAATATTGTTTTGCCCCTTCAGTTTAGATATTATTTGGCCCTATTGGTTTAATACAATTGTCTCTCCACAGTACAGTTATCATATATTATTGATACCTTCTCTTTGTCTCTCACAATAAAATCAAACAACAACAACAACATTTATTTATTTAACACATTTTCATACAAATGATGTAGCTCAAAGTGGTTTACATGATGAAGAAAGAGAAAAAAGACAAAATAAATTAGAAAATAGAATTAGGGAACACTAATTAACATAGAATAAAAGTCTAGGTCCAATGGCCAGGGAGGACAGAAAAAACAAAAAAAAAATACCAGATGGCTGGATAAAAAAACCTGCAGTGTTCCGAGGCCATGAGACCACCCAGCCCCCTCTAGGCATTCTACCTAACATAAATGACCTCAATCAGTCCTCATGGTATTCAGGGTTCACATGGAAGAACTTGATGATGATCATCATGTGGACTTCTGACCTTTAATTCATCAATGGAGGGACATCATGGTGCTTTGATCAGGTGGTGGTGGTGAAGATTGCCACCACAGAAAACCAGAAAAAGTACAGAAGAGAAAGTAGGGGTTAGTACGGATTATGGAGCCACCAGGAATGATATTGATAATTAAATGATGGGCCTTTTGCATCTCCACTTAATATTGTTTCATTAAGAATTTTGCTCAAGGTAATGATGAAATGAGCAAAAAAGAGCAAATGTGGTCAGAAGCACCATGTCCAGATAGTCCTGGATAGTGGTGTTTGTAAATTAGTTTGAGGTGAAGCTTTAGATCAATGAATTCAAGAGCAGTCCAGTTCCTGATGAGAGGATCATGCTATAGTGCACAAACTACTGATTACAGCTGGCAGTCTATGTATGATGCAAGGAGCCCAGGCAATGGACTATCAAGCAGCGGAGAAATGTGATATTGCTGGATGTATAATCCTTTATGATTCTTCAATATCTTTACAGTGTTCTACACAGGTGAATGTTTAGCATACACCAAAGGCCCAAAAGTTTGGTTCCATCAATGAAATACCTTGACAGTTCAATGATTATATCCAGTGCATTTTCCTGGCAGGTTTCAATGCACTCATCCTCTTAGAAGACAGAATCAATGCTAATCACACTGCAATGATTCTAAGGGATTACCTTCATCCTGTATTTCAGAATTCCTTTCTTGCAGAAAAGCAGACCTCCTTATCAATCCAAATGCTTTGATGTTAACGACAATATCACAGTTAATTTTTTTTTTGTCAACAAATCTAATTTCAGTGTTTACGAGGAATTCTGGAATAACATCTGACACAGTGTTTTACACCTGCTTCTATAATGCAGGATACAATTCACTGCCTCATAAGTGAATTGTGCTTATTGTAATCCTGTTCAGAGGAATTTTGCTCCCAATCCCCACTTACTCAATGTAAAGTCCCCCCTTCAAATATACTGTTCCATATTTCTGTGTACATCATATATGGAGCTAATTAACTTCATTTTTATTTTTTGTCCATCATTTAATGAACATTAAAGGCAATCACCATAGTATTTTTCAAATTCTGCCTGTCCGTTTTTTAGTTGTAAATTCCAATGCAGGATCTGCTCTGAGAAGTCTAAACTTATGCCAGCAAAAAAAGATGAGGCACCTCTCCAACAGAGACATTCATTATTTAGTTTATAATTATAGTAAATTATAGAATGAGAAGCCACATTATAATTACAGTAATGAAGAAACTGCACAGTATCCATATTGTTTGGTAAGCTAGCTTCTGTTAGTGTGAAAAATACTAGTGAACATCATTAATGTCAGTTTATCCAACAAATAACATTTTCCAATTGTATGGATTTTTTTCCCTAAAGTAAAATTTCTAATGTCATTATCAATGTTATTGATGAAAGACATGTATTAGTAAAAAATAATAAAGAGTGGTATCTGTTTACTTAGCCAATCCACTATAATCTCATCAGGTTTATTGATTTTGAAATTTGAGCATTGACAGTAAGGGATGCTTGTACTGATACTTCCTGCTGAAGCATGGCATTGAAATCGACTCCTTGGTCTCACTCAACTGATTTTTTAATACTATGGTATATTAAGTAAAAACAGACAATAGGGTTTCAAACTTTAAAATCTAACTAGTCATATCTTTAATATTTAAATTTATATATGCATAAATATTGTTCCTAATTATTTCAATTACTAGATTATTAAAAAAAAATTAATTCATTCTGAAGCCTGTTTAATCTAGTTTAAGATTATGGAGGGCCAGGACCCATGGGCAAAAGGCAGGAAACAGTCCTGAGCTGGGCATCAGTCCATCACAGGACAAACACATTCATATCACACAAAGACTAGTTTGGAATCTCCATTGTAGCCTAAAGGAATACTCCACCAAAAAAATATTTTTATATGGTGCTTATTCCATATAGTTTGTACTGATAGCTGAGAAAAATGTTAATCTCATGTTGTCATGCAGAATGAAAGAGGGAGGAAAAAGTTCACAATATGATAGAACCTACTTTGTGACCAGCGATGTATAACAACAAACAATGTGAAAAATTACACCGACAGGAGCTCGCAGGCATTTATCAACACACAGAATACATTACATTCATGATATTAGAGCGCTTTGAACATTTAAAATACTAAGATGTATACTTGATATCATTTTCATGATGAAATGCATTAAATCATATATTAAAAAAATGACCATAGGGAAAAAAACCTCACATGACTAGAATGGCATAACCCACATGTCTGTATTCAACTCAGGTGTTTAAAATGTGCAAAACACATGAATTTCTGCTACATCTCATTCATTGTTCAAGAATTCTGTCTTCAAATCAAAACCATAGTATTTTGGGAAGTAATTTCCTGTTTATGATATATTCTGAATTTTCCAAAAGTAACTATTAACATTTTAGCATTAACTGCTTGTGTTTTGCACATTTTAGTGCATAACTGAAAAATGGACATGTAAATTATATGACACAAGTAACATGAGAATTTTTTTCTTTTGTCCATGGACATTTTTTTTTACTTTCTTTGCCATTGTGCAGTGCTGGGACCCCATGTATAATGCCTTGCATAGAATTCACACTAAAACAAAACTAGAAATATGCGTACATACAAACAAAAACAATAAGCAAAGTTCTGTCCCAATAAACCTGAACTTTAACACATGTTCATACACCTACAGCCTCCCAGAATTTCACCTATTTGAATATTTATCATTATAAATAGCCCCTTCTGTGCAGGGTTTTGTTAAAAAAACAATTGCAAAAGCATGTATGAAAATGAAGAATTTCAGCAAATGCAAAATGAAGGTCCTGCTCAATGACTTGGAGGCAAGAAAAAACATACTATTTGGTGATGCAAAATCAAAGTCGAAATGTTGACTTCCATCCATCCATCCATTTTCTAACCCGCTGAATCCGAATACAGGGTCACGGGGGTCTGCTGGAGCCAATCCCAGCCAACACAGGGCACAAGGCAGGAACCAATCCTGGGCAGGGTGCCAACCCACCACAGGACAGACACAAACACACCCACACACCAAGCACACACTAGGGCCAATTTAGAATCGCCAATCCACCTAACCTGCATGTCTTCGGATTGTGGGAGGAAACCGGAGCGCCCGGAAGAAACCCACGCGGACACGGGGAGAACATGCAAACTCCACGCAAGGAGGACCTGGAAAGCAAACCCGGGTCTCCTAACTGCGAGGCAGCAGCGCTACCACTGCGCCACCGTGCCGCCCATGAAATGTTGACTTGTAATGACAAATTTAACTTTGAAATTTGAACTTTAGTCTTGTAGTTTATTTTGTCAAAGTAGAACATTGTAAACTTCATCTTAAAATCTATGTTTAATTCACTAGAGTTGCTCAAACTATAACTAAAGCAGCATGTTAAGTGCTTCGTATTGTATGTTTTCCATGATCAAGTTGTTAATTGCTATGTGCTTCTTAAATGGGCTTTCTCTTACACTGACAGGAGCGCGCAGGCAGTGATCACCACACAGAGTACATTACATTCATTATATTAGAGCTCTCGGAAAATTTAAAATACTAAGATGTATACTTGATATCATTTTCACGATGAAATGCATTAAAGCATGTATTAAACATGTGGGGACATGGTGGCGCAGTAGTAGTGCTGCTGCTTTGTAGTTAGAAGTTAACGTCCTGGGTGTTCCCTGCTTGGAGTTTATATATATATATATATACTATATATATATACAGTGTACATATATATATATATATATATATATATATATATATATATATATATATATATATATTTATATATATATATATTCTTCGTGGGGGTCCTTGGCGTGCTTCGGTTTCCTTCCAAAGGCATGCAGGTTAGGGGATTTGGTGATGTTAAACTAAGGCTACTAGTGTTATGTGTGTGCTTATATTCACCTTGCGATGAGATGGCGCCCCATCCAGGGATTGTTCCTACCTCATGCACAATGCTTGCTGCAAATCTAATACATGAGAAGTGAATCACACAGAAACAGCAGCACTGCTTTAATGCTAGGTGCTGTCTGTTTGCAAAACTGAGCAGAAATGTGCATACACAAGGTGTTAGGCTGCTGTGAAAATGTGCACAGCTTTACGGCAAGTCTAGTTTTTATACATCTTGAACTGAGCGTGGAAACAGGTGTACGCAACATTTTTAAGTGTAGACACTGTTTATACATGAGGCCCCTGGTCAACATTATATCATAAACTTTTTTTTTGCACAAAAAAATATAACATTAGATTTGTTTTTGCCCATCACTACAAACTAAACAGGATAAGTAACATATTAAAAAATATTACATTTTTGGGTGGAGTATTCCTTTAATTTTTATGTGTTTGGTGAGGTAGAAGGAAAATTCACGCAGACATATAGCGATTGGGGAATGGCACATGGACAGTGCCGGGATACCAGGGGCCTCATGTATAAATGGTGCATACGCACAGAAATGTTGCGTAAGAACTTTTCCACGTTCAGATCGCGATGTATAAAACCTACACTTGCCGTAAAGCCACGCACTTTTCCACGGTACCTCATGCCTTGTCGTACGCAAGTTCTCCGCTCGGTTTTGCAGACTGGCGGCACCCAGCGTCAAAGCAGTGCTACTGTTCCTGTGTGGTTACACCTTATTTTCCTGACGCGGCTTTATAAATACACTGAAACTAACCGAATATTGTTTATTAGTGTAATGCATCTGATAGTAATTAACTTGTAACAATATAATGGTCCAGGGAACAGCCATAGTATTCCAAATGCCATAACTGCTTTAGCGCTACTCTAACTGTACCTTCTTCTTCTTTCAGCTGCTTCCATTAGGAGTTGCCACAGCAGATCATCTTTTTCCATATTACTCTCACTGCACCACTCGGAGTATTTATATCACTGTATCTGAGTGTGAATCACAGCAGCAGCTGATCGGAAAGAGAATTATCGGTATACAGCTTCAAGAACACACTGTCTCAGCCACGGCAAAATGTTTCAAAGCCTTTCCTGTACGGACCTCGCAGTTCAGAAACCGTTTCATCTCAAGAACTATAAACACACTCAATCAAGTGCTCCTTGTAGAACTGTTTGTACTTATAAGTACAATTACCTCACTGTAAATTTGCACTACAGTTATAATATTACACAACCTGCGCCATTTTATAAAGCGAGTATTTACATATGATGACGATATAATTTTTAAGATGAAATGCAACAAAATATGTTTATTATATTATACAGATACAACTTTAACTTCATTTAAATAATCTATACTCTTCACTGGGACTGGCGTGAAGGATAGAATAATTAAATATGTACTACGAAGATATTTCAATGTTCCTTAAACGTTTTGAAGAATCGGCGCTCTAAGCTTACAGATGGCTTAACCTCTATTACAAAGCTGGTTGTGTGGCGATCGGTTACTTGGAGAAAGAAAAGCAAGGACTGCAGGGGCGGCCACGCCAATATATATTGAATATAAAATAGAAAGAGAAAATAACGACACAGCTACAAATGCCGCGGCAAATTTCGACAAAAGTTAAACGCTTGTGTCATGAGCACAAGGCGGCTATGCAGTGTCCGCAACGGAAGTGGCCATCCACTGTCCATAAGATAACATATTGACATTGGACTTTCTCTATTGGACATAGAGCCGCCCATGAGTACTGCTGCAATAAATAATTTCATCAAAGGTGGCACACAATCACTGCGCCGTGAAACCCATGTTTAATAACGTGCTTTAACTATCATCATGAAAATGATATCACGTATACTTCTCAGTATTTTAGTTATTCAGAGAGCTGTAATATCATGAATGTAATGGATTCTGTGTCCTGTCGGAGGAAGAGAGCCGGTTTAAGAAGCACGTAGTGATTCACACACATAGAGCACATAGAAGATCACATACAAAAAAGCATTTAACGTGCTATACTTTAATTCTGATGTGATTTGAGAAAATGGTTAATTAAATGATTTTAAGATGAAATTTATGATGTTCTGTTTTAATGACAAAATAAACTACGTGATTAAAGTGGAAATTTCGAGATTGAAGTTGACATTTCGTGCTTTTTCCCCACTGTGTGCCTTTTTTTCTCTGTACCCTAATAAGCTTTCATATGACACTCAGACAGTGGGCTACAACTCACCTTTTCACGGCGACTTTGATATGTGACTTCTTTTTTATTTCCGGAACTGTGCGACTTTGTGAACGTGAGCTGTCAAGTTTCTCCAATGCGCTATGTCACTCGATCAAATTCCTTTTGTTGATTATACCACTGTTTAATTAAACAAATAGTATGTTTTTCCTTTGCCTCCACTTGGTATTCGCTGAAATTCTTATATTTTCCCCCATGCTTTTCCCATTGTCTTTTCACAGAAGGCTAAGCTTAAGGGCGATTTATATTGACTTGCATATTCAAAGAGGCGTAATTCTGGGAGGAGTTGGGGCGTTACATAAAGCGCATGCACGAGCGTTACTTTTCACGCTGACCGGGATTTATGTAGCAGAAGAATGTGGAAGTTGGAGTACGCACAGATCCCTGCATCTGGATTTTTCTGTGCGTAAGCACATTTCGGCTTTTGTGCTTACGCCATGTTATAGTGCGAATTCTACACACGGCGTTATACATGAGGCCCCAGATCTGTAAGGCACAGAACCACACACTGTCCCACTTGAAAAGTGTTCATCACCTGTTAAAATTAATCTAAACATAATGTACATTAGTGCAGAAGGTGCAGAGTTTAAGTAATCCTCGAATAATATGAAATGAAGCCTGTTTTTTCTTTTATATTCCTTTAATAAAGGCAATCAAATGGATATGTCAAAGTGTTTGACATCTTCAAACAAAGTTTTTATTCACAATTCAATTTATTTTAAGTGAATCTTCATTTTATGTACACGGTAAGTGGTTCTGTTAGGATGTCTTTAATGTTTCTTACAAAAGGAATTCAATTTTTACCGAATTAAAAATGTTTTGATTTTTTTTTTTTTTTTGCCTTTTCTTTATAAATAGTTTAAAAGTGTAATAGCATGTCAAATTAGAGATATGTGCATATAACATTTAATGCAAATGACAACCTAGATAACAAGCTGTACTCAGCCATTCATAATACATAATTAACAGCCTCCCCTCTCTCGGCCTACTTGAGTGGAAGATAATTTAAAATTCAGGGGTAGTGTCTCTGTAGACCAGAAGTAACCTGGCTGTCAAACTTTGTCAGGACTGGTCTGAGAATGTTGTCTGTATTTATCATGCCAGGTGACCAAGCATGGCATTAGTAAGCTATTTGATGTTATTTGACGGGTGATGCCAAGCACAACAGTGTCTGGTATTAGGTTACAGGAAAACCTGAGCATATCATAGAATGGTATGACAAGAAATTTAATTATGATACTGCTGTTCAGCCAGGACATATCAAGTAAGTAAAGGTAAAGTTAATGCAAAAGAACGGCTACAAGCTAGATGACGTTTTTTGTCGCAATGAAGCAAGTAAGGTGGTGTGCATACAGTTAAAAGGCCTATCCTGGTGCCCTTTGTATATTTGTTGATCCAAACCTTTAACAGAGATGTACACAGGCAAAAGAAAGCAATTAAAAATTTTATAATGTTGTAAAACAGAATTTAATTAATCGAGATTGATAACTGATGATTAGATAAATAATAAAACACTTTAATCATTATAATAAAAATTGATAACAAAACTCATGTGTTAGCTTACTGTTGCTTGACAGTTTAGCACTTTCCTCTTTGAAACTATAAATTTACTTTGAGATTTAATAAATGAGAGTTTAAGAGATCAATTTCCTTATATAATTAGTGAACCAAACCCTGAAATTAGTAGGCAAAGCACATGCAATGTTCAACAGCATAATATTCAAACTTTAACTTGCACAATGCAATCATAAAATCCGTATTACTTATCAGTGAAACGTGCACAGAGTTTTGCAAAACTAGCACTAAAATTTACTTTGGAAAACACAATTGCAAAACAGACTCACCATGGTGCTCAATACTATATTTTCTCTGTTACCTACCAACCACCCTTTTTTTGTTTTTTTATTTAATTACTGTGGAACAGGTTGAGGATATGCACTCTCCAGGCTGTGGGGAGCTTCAGTTTTCTTTTCTGTCTTGGGTGCATCTTTAGGATTGGGATCACAAGGTTGTCATATTCAGCAAAGTGGGAATTGTACAATCAGAACCCATCTGGTGTCTCAAATGTCTACAGAAAATTAGTACTTTGTTTTCATTAGAGATACTTATCTAAATGTTAAATGACAGGCAGCCATATGCACCATTAATGCATGTAAAGTGGGTGTAAATGTGTCAATGGCATGAATTTCACTTGAAGTGATACTTAATTTGTTTGGCAGTTTCTTTTGGGATGCAAAATATCTAGTTTTGCTTCTGTCTTGCCCTCTTGCTCTATATTGTATAAATGATTGTGTAGTTACTGAGCATAAAAAAATGACGTTTTTGAAATAAACATCAGATTAATGTAGATCAAATTAAACTGATTTAAAGAGAAACAGCAGTGGTTGGAGAAAATTACTCATATATGTGCGGTAAGAATCATGACTCTATTTTCCAAATAAATTATCCCTTGGGAGGCTTAAAATCAGTTTAATCTCCAGCTTTTACAGTGTCGACTGTTCTTCTTTCTACAGCAACCCTTATAATGTACTTTGTAAGTATAACAAAGTTTCAGATTTTTTTATTACATGTTATGTAATGAGTGGACAGAATGGTGCTATAGTTAGTGCTGCCTCCTGGATCTATCGTCCTGAGTTTGGTTTTATTGTCTGGTCATTGGTTGTGAGAGGTTTACATGTTCTTCCTCTGATTCAATGGTTTTTACTGTGGGGTCCACTGGCATATATTAACTGGAAATTTCTAATTGGTTCCTGTGTGGGTGTGGGTGTTTATGTTAATAAGCATGTCCCCCAGTAGGCTGTCACTCTGTCTTGAACCAAAGTGGTTGAGATTAGGGAATCCATTCCCGGGATTCCCGGACATTTTTCATTCCCGCATTCCCGGGAATAAAACTGCTGTAATTCCCAGGAAACCGGGAACGACCAAGCTTGCATATATAGCGTGTAAAAGTGTAAAAATTGATCAAGAAATAACAGAGTTATAGTTGAAAATAATTAAGTGACACAGTCGCGATCGACCGGTAGATCGGAAAGATAGTGCAGGTATAGATTGCGTTGCATTCAAAAAAATTTTTTTTTTTTAAAATGTTAGTCTATTATATATTCTCCCTATGGCATTTGCCACTTGATTGACATACAGGACAGCCAGTCTGAGATCTCTTTTCTTCTAACACACTGGTCATCCCACATGCACCCATACAATCAGATTGTGATTCAGACTACGAATGCTATGAATGTAATTACCCCGATCTATATGCTGTCAAATAAACGAATTATATACTGTGGCTTCGCCTCTGATGCTGACGTCCCAGGTTCAAACCTCGAGAGGGCGTGCAATGAGTGTGTATGCCTGATGAGCCCAGAATTAGGGTGAAACACGTGTCGCATACTCTTTGCATTATTTGACAGTAAAACTATGCAAGATTCTCATATATATGAATGGAAGAGAAGGTCTGTGATACGGTTTGCATATTTGCAGCTGGAGATCCACAAAGGGAGAAAATGAATCACGTATCAAAAGTAGCTTTTTTATTCCTGAGCTTTCAACCCCTGCCAGGGGTCTTCATCAGAGGATAATGCCTTTATATTGCCAACTGGCAGGGGTTGAAAGCTCAGGAATAAAAACCTACTTTTGATACGTAATTCATTTTCTCCCTTTGTGGATCTCCAGCTGCAAATATCATTTTAAAAGTAGCTCGCAAGCCAAAAAAGAGTGGGCACCCCTGAACTAGATACATGTACTTATATGACAGCATGAACTGCTTGTAGATAAGGTTAGTCTTTATTGGTGTCAACATATTGCAGTAGTTTTATTAAAAATAAGTGTCAGTCATTCTAAAACTGTTCACATGCGAAATGCCCGTGCACTGTGTCATCCCTGGAATGACATGCGGGATTCCCGAATTCCCGGGAATGGATTCCCTAGTTGAGATAGATCCAGTCCATCCCGTGACCCTGAAGAGTTTGAGAATTTTACTTTTACACTACAATTGTTTTCTTTACACATGTATTTATGAAGTTGATAACCTTACTTTTGATACAATTCAGCAATTCATATTCTTTATCTGTTTATACAAAAGCAAATTAAATGCTTTTAATGTCCACAAATCCAGCTATTATTTTAGTTGTCCTGTCTTTTTATGTGAGTTTACCAGGGTTTCTAGGATACAGAATTAGTTATGATATATATTTTAAGGAAACTGATTTAAGTCTTGCTTGGTGCTTAGAATGCAGCAATTCGTTGGGATGCTGGTGATAACATAGTATGGTAGACTCTGACCTTAAAATTATCTCTGCCTCATCTTTGTCATATCTGTCTGGATGTTTGTTTACTTCACTTGTATCTTCACACTTCTAGGAATGCAAAGTACCCAGTGTTATGAATTTAGATTTAGATTTTTTATTGTCTTTCACAATATAATTAAAATGACTTAAATCCATCCATCCATCCATTTTCCAACCCGCTATATCCTAACTACAGGTTCAGCTTGAGCCAATCCCAGCCAACACAGGGCGCAAGGCAGGAAACAAACCCCGGGCAGGGCGCCACCCCCCACAGATGACTTAAATCATTATTTAATGTTTTACTGAAGCACCATTTTACATGTTTGTTCTATGGCTACAGCCACACTGTTTTTGGAAATGGCTCAGTTACCAAGTTTCAGATCTGATGTTGCATAACGTATAACATCAAGGTGTCAGTCTTACTTTAGACAGCATTGCCCTGTATCCAAACTTTTTTGATAAAGTAGAACTCTTCACAAAAAAGTGTGTGATTAATTACAGGTAGAGAAAGGAAATGTATGTATGATTAAAATCTATTATTTTTCTTTTGATTAATACCTGCTATTTCAAATCAACACAGATAGGCACCATGGACATATGTAACAAAATTTAAATTCCTTATTTTGGAACAGATAAATTGCACCAACTGGCTATTCCTACCAATGATTAATAACAAAAAGTATTTGGTGATAATATGGTTTAAAATAAATTATTATAAAAAGTGCTTGTTCTTCCGCTACAGTGTAGGTTCTACTACTCTTATGTATTAAGTGGAGAACATTTCTTTTGTGACTTTATAGCAAGATTTAGTGCTGCAATAGAACATCAATTTGATTGATCTTATTGATCTCAATCTCTTCTTCAAATAATCTCGCTGTGTTTCACTCCAGATTACTCTTAATAATTATGAAATCACATTCATTTTCTTTTTTAACTGTTTCTACCACATCAGAAGTTATCTTAAACTTTGCTTCAATGATCTCTTCTGAGTTTATTTTTTAATGTGGTCTAAATTTCATATACACCAAATTCAACACTGTCAATTTTGTTGTGTACTGTAAATCTCAAATGCTCATCATTTACCAGCCCATTACCTGATTTTGAGATTTGACAGGCTAATCTGCTAATGAACACCGAATCATTAGGACACTTCATCCCATCACACATTGCCAGGGGGATCTTGAGATTTCATTCATAATGAGAATCCCAGTATTTGTCATTACTTTAATAATATATTCTGAAGATCTGCTTTCATGTCATATTAGAACAAGTTAAAGCTTCGTTTTGTGACTTTCTGGTCTTTTTTTGTAGTTTGTGGTTTTGAGAGCTGGAAATCCACAGTTCCTTAAATGGTATTTTGGTCTTAAAGGATGGAGGCATTATTATGCTATTTAGTTTTTATGATAAATTTCCTTTAGACAGCTTTACCCTGCATACCATTAAGTCAAACATAATACTTATGTTTTCCTTAACAACAAAGTAGTTGCTGTGTTTTGCAAAAGATTAGGACAGTAAATGTAAATGTATTCCTGCTCCTTTTCCCAGTGGTAATTCCTCCTTTAAATGCTGAGATATCACTAACATAAACACATTTGCACTTCTTCAGCTTTCACCCAGCTAAACTGAATGTTTAAACAACTATTCAGGTAATGTGATGAAATAGACACATTAAGTTGCAATTCAGGAAGCTGTTGTTCAGTGTATAGCAAGCTGTTTTAATTTTGTACACAATTTAGATCATTGTCAGCAGTGCAAACTCTGTGTGTCTGTGCTCAGTGATGAAAGGAAGCTTAAACAAAGCATTCAATTGAGGATTTAGTAAGAGAACTGTCTTGTTCCTTAAAGAAAAACATTTGATGTTTCAAAAACATTTGTGGTTTGAATTTACACCATAATTTAGTTAACAGATGTTAACATCAAAGCACAGCTTGGCTCTGGTAAGGCTGATTAAGTTATCTTTTACTGCTTGCCTGTTCAATATTTCTAAGGGCACCACATTTGATACAAGCACGTTCATAGTGGAAATGCTTACGATCTACATCAAACGTGCCTTAGTAGGATTTACACCATAAATTCTAATCAAAATCAAATTCTACAGTACAACGACATTACGGTGGTTGGAGTGCCAATCCTGTCACCAACCCCCAAGTTTTCCCTGTCAGTTGGAGGACCTGCTTGCAGGGCTGGATGCACAATAACGTCATACCCAGGATGAAGCAATTGCAAGTGAAGGGCCTTGCTCAAGGGCCCAATGGAGGAGAGTCACTGTAGTGTGAGCACTCAGAAGATTCTTTTTACTATGATTTTCAGTGCTGGTGTGACTATGTAAACACTCTACTGAATTACAGATCCTGCAAATGCTCAGCCATTCTTTGTTTTCATTTCTCATAAGCTATGAGGTGTCTTAGATTTAAAACTGCATATTTAGAAAACCAACTGTTCTCTGTAGTGCACCATCTGCTGATAGTAGGTGTATTTTGCTCATTAAATGGAAATGGGCCAATCCATGGGAACAACCTGCAGCTCAGCCTAAGTGTGCCCAGAGCTTTAAACCCCTGCCCTTTGAATCATTCCATATTCTGAAGTGTCTGATCTAATGGCTGTGATTTCCTTTATCTGCACATTTTTGACATGTTGTTCTCCTTGGAGAACTGCTACAGATTTACGTAAGTGCATGCTCTCATTGATGAAAACCATAGGTTTAGTATTTAAACATAGCAGTATTCACAGCATAGGCTATGACTAATGCACCTTACTGTGTCCCCAATTTAAAAAAAAAATCATTTTTCTCTCAAAAGCTGTCAAAACCACAGGTTTTTGATATCCTTCTGTCAATTCAGGCTGTTTGTATTGGCAACACTAGACTATCAGGCTCACCCCTCATTGATGTGAATTAGATTATTATTGAGAAAGGCAACATTGCTAAAGCAGTAAAACTTTATGTAGTAACATTTTATTTGTACCCAAATAAAGTTCAAGCATCTGATATGTAAGAAATACTTTACAACATATTAACTCTTTCATGTCATTAAAGAGATCTTTCATAAAATGGTGTTTTGCTCCTCCTTTACAAATGACTGTCTGTGACGATGCGGGATTGCTCCATGCTCCCCTCCTGGAGCTCTCAAAACCTGACACCGTCGGTAATGTCACCGATGAGCTAGGCAGTGAGGCACAACAAATGAAGCAAGGGGATGATGCAAAAATGACAAGTGCTTTTGTTAAAAACAACAACAAACAAAACAAGGCGTTCAAAATAAAGTGTAAAAAGTGGAGGTTAATGTCCATTAGAAAAAAAAAAAAACATCCTTTAAAAAACAATGGCTGGAAACAGTCTCTTTAAAAACACAAAGCACGGTGCCTTCTTTTACTGGTGACTCCCCTGCTTCTCCCATCCAGGCTATGCACCAGGGGAGCCACCCTACCTGCAGCTGACCTTCTCTATGCCCTCTTCTGCTGGTTCATTTGCCTCACCAATCCCTGGCTCCAGTAGGCTTCACTAAACCGCAACTTGGGCTCCTCATTGACCAGGGCGCTCATGCTGGGGCTTTCACGTCCCAAGTCCTGACTCCCGCTGCCTTCCGTGGTGAGCCATCCTTCTTCCGGTCACTCCCGCTCTTCATAAAATGCTCAGCGGGAGCGACCACAATCGACTGCTTATCGGGTGCCGGCGAAACACCCAGGTGCACAGTTCAGCTGCCCTCAAGCATGCGCTTGCTTGTTCGCTCTCTCCTGCCCCGGCTTTTCTCTCCCTGCTTCCTACCTTCTTCCTCTCCTGCAAACTCTGTACATTTTTTCTTCTTTTATTTCCCCCTTTTAGCTGCCTCGTGCTTCTATTTATCACAGAAACGTGGATCGGATGTGGCAATTAGCAGCTCCTGGGAACAGTTACAGATACGAACGACTCCTCACCTATGCACTTAAGCGAGGATTGCCCACATCACGAATTCCCCGGGATCCGATCTGCCACATTACCGCGCCTGGTGGTGATTATTTATTTAAAAAGTGGCCTTTTTGACGTGAGCTGTGGACCCGATACACCACACTGTCACCATGGTAAAGGCATAAGACTCAGGTTCTGATGTGTTGCTGTTGCCCAACACCTTACTATCCAGTTACTGTGTGTTTTATATTTAAATGAAGTAATTCTGTGAAATATATATGTGGCATAATTCTACTATCTAGACTAAAACTCAGTTTCAACATTGAGCTAGCCTATTTACCCTTAATCAGAGTAAAGAATACTATGTTTTTCAAAACTTTATTACCTGAAACCATGAAGAAATGTATCAGAATTTATATTGCATTAATATTAAGATAATTTAACAAAAAAATCAGGTTGCAAACAGGACTCTTCTAACATCCACGTTTCATGTACCAGTGACAGTGAAAAATTACAATATGTAAATAACTTGACCACAACGTAAGGCCACCACCAGGCCAAATTCAGCAGGGGGGGCAGTGGATTTTTACATAAGGGCTGATGCATAATTACAATACAATTAAAGCCCAAATATCATTTGATTCACAAAAATATGAGCAACAATTTACAGCAAACAGAACTTCACCGTACACAATGCAATGTTCCAGTATTGAACTGTAACAAGCCAAATTCAGTTTTACCGATTAAACGTGTGTGCACACAGAAAACCTCCACATCACCTTGACTATACAGTTCTGTGCAAAGGAATATCATAAAATAAAACTGAAATCAAATAAATAAAAATAAACCAATAAAAATGAAAGAATATGTCTGCTTAAGCTCAGCCAATTACTGTATGGTTATCGCAAGTTAAAGCTAAACAGTTGATAAAGTAGGCAAGTCTTCAAAGAACCTGACCAATGGCACCATGTCAAGGACTTAATGATTTGAAAAATGATGAATTCAAATTGTGTAAAGCAATAAATTTTGAATGGCAAGGAAAAGAACAGAGATCTAAACACATGGACATTATTGTTTTTGATGTGGTGGTGTAACTGCTTCCTCATAACTGTTTTTTCATTATTGTATATGATCCTTTTTCATAAATATATGCATTTGTACTGGTACTACAAGTATGTTTGTTGTAATTTTTGTTGAATAAGTTGCATAAGTTTTGTATGTTGTTGGGATATCACAATGTGTAGGTGGTGACCTCTAATTTTCAATACGTCACGCTGAAATTCTCATTAATGCGATGTCGCAATGATTAAGTAAAGTGTCAATGTTGATCACAGTGGTGTGTGCCTTTTTCTACTCATGTTTCACGTAGGTAACCTTAAGTGCTCTCTGAGGTTTTGTTCCATCGAAGACTGACATTCTTATGCAAGGAAATGATTACCATGAAACTGAAAGAAAACATGCAAGACTACATCAAATAAAATTGTTTTTGCTTTTCAGTTGCTTTTTCAATATTTGTTGAAATATGTGTTGCTTAATATTTCATTTGTAATTTTATTCAGTCTATTCAATGAGTTTCTACCTAGCAAAACCAGAATCAAATACTTTACTGCATTACACTTTCAGTTGCTTTTTTGGTTGTATTTTTGACGTTGTTGGTCGAATTTCAACTGCAGAAATTGTGATACTGAAGAGATCGTTGCAACGTTTTCCAGGTACACACTAGTATGATTAATATTTTCATTATTAATTATTATAAGGCATTTTCAGAAATGAGGGAGACTATCATGTTTCCACTGGACCAGGCATAAAAAACAGCTGTTAAATGTGTTTCATCTTTTAATAGTTAAATATCATGCTCGTTCTTACTTATTGTGCTGAATTACCTTTGTGAAAGGGTTCAGGCAACACAGGAAAAGGTTTGGGAGCAGCCGCCTGTATACTTGAAATAGGTTGCCAAATGTGAAGGTTTTGGTTCAGAATTGACATGGTCTTGACAGACTTCAATCCAAAGCAGAACAACATAGAAAGGCAAACATGTCAGACAGGGGATGTGTTGTCATTGGGGTCAGAACCGTAACTGACGTCATCGAGTCCAAGCAAAGTTTCCTGTGGTTGGTCTGCCGATGGAAAAAGGAAGGATCGGTGCACACCCTGGTCTGGCATGAAATTATCCCTTTTTGAGCCCTTCAGTTGCCTCCCACACGTATTCTCCTTATAATGTTTCTATTTACTCATTATTTGTTTTTACTGGATGTGTAATTCAGTTCAGTGATAGTTCCTTATGAAGAACACAGGTAACATATTCTGAAAAAGTTAAGAGGTCAATGCATTTCCATAAAAAACAGTCCCCAATTAAATATGATCATTATAACAAACAGACCTAATACATAAAAAGCAAATTATGAAGACTGTGGCTCAAAATAGCTGTGCATAATAGTCAAAAATAATAATAAAAATAAAGATTAACACTGGGAACAATTCAACATATTTATAGCACTTTACATCCATAAACAATCTCAAATTGTTATATTATATGTAAATATGTCTTTAAATAAACAATAGTGATAAAAGTAAAAAGAAGTAGGCAAGTATGTAAACTAATATACAAAATAAGAAATCTTTTTCTTCTAAATTTACAGAAAAACCAAACTGAACTGAAAATTAAAAAATGCTAATAGCTGAAGTACCTCAGTACAGACTTGATGGTGACGATCAAAGAGACTGATATCCATCCATCCATTATCCAACCTGCTATACCCTAACTACAGCGTCACAGAGGTCTGCTGGAGCCAATCCCATCCAACACAGGGCGCAAGGGAGGAAACAAACCCCGGGCAGGGCACCAGCCCACCTCAGAACAGACTGATATGCTCCCATTTAAAACAACAGATGGATCTTAAATGTTTAAAATTTCAGTCTGTTAAGTTTCTAGCTATTAGAGTCCACAGCGTGCAAAGAAAACTTCAGTGAAAACTTTGTGACACTTGAGACTTCCAGTCTGTTCCTAAGGACTATGGCGCTGTCATAATGGAGCGGCAAGATCACCTGCATTACAAAGAGCCATTGCAAATGAAAAATTATAAAAATACAGAGAACTCAAATTGAGAAATAAATGTTAATTACTTACAAATAACATATAAGAAAGTCATGTGTATTCCTTTAACCTTACATAGTGGTTGACAAAACCAGCCAAGCTTTCGAAAACAAACAAATCGAGAAATACATAAATAAATAACAAAATATTTTTCAAACTGATTAAATCACAGATAATATAGGAGCTTAGAGCGAAGTGTAGTAATATCATGAGGAAGATCGCCAACAATGCAAACAGTGCTGTGAACTAACAAAGAAACCAACTATATTTAATAAAATTTTGCCAGAATGTTGTTACTCAACAAAGCTGAAACACTACAGGTTTGTAAAACAATAAGACATGTCACGGGTCTCATTTGACCCTTCTGTCTAAATGGACCATAAGATTACCCTGTTCAATAATGTAATAATAACCTTACAGACAAACGACAGACTTCATCCAGTGAGAACTTCTAGAAAGATGATATATATTAATAATGTTCAGTATCTAACTGATTTACTTCAGACTAATAATTCATTATGCATAACTTATGTGTCAATAACAAACATATATTTTTTTCCATTCCTGGCCATATTCCTTCAAATAAATGCCACTTAAAGAAGTACAAAGCTCAAGTCAGTATTTGGGTTCTGTTTTTCTTCTCAGCTAAGCTGGAAAGTTCTCCTTGTTAATTTGAATTGTGACTCTAAAGTACATAATCGTTAAAATTTTATTATTAACAGAGGTTCTTAACAAATCAACAAATTTAGTAAATAACTGGGGGGCTCTTTGCTCTCCAACCCCTGTGTGGGCTCTACCCGCTAGTCATTTCCCAGATCTGCCACTTACGACGAATTGTGCCGTGCTTTTGGATAAACACGAATATCAACTCTGTCTTTGATATCTCCTGTGCGCTCGAACAGATTATTGTAAATTCGGATATTTTGCCTGTAGTGTTTGTGGATTTCACTTTTGCCAAATAACAAATCTTTTATTTCTCACGGATATGCCTCTTCATTGGGAAGAAACACTACTTTTCCCTGATGGCAACATGAATTAGACGATCTACAAGTCTCTGACTTAAACTTTAAAGCCAAACAATATCTACATACTTCTGTCATATCACCTATGTCCATATATTTGATCTCTTTTCACTGTTCTATTATTTCACCGACTAACAATTTCCATTTGTTAGCACTAATGCAATGAGTTTTTTGAGACTTTCGAATTTTAGTACAGTGGAACCTCGGTTTGCGAGCATAATTTGTTCCGGAAACGTGCTCGCAGTCCAAAGCACTCGTATATCAAAGTGAATTTCCCCATAAGAAATAATGGAAACTCAGATGATTCGTTCCACACCCCAAAACTATTCATATAAAAATGATTAATACAAAATATAAAGTAAAAATACATAAAACAAATTAACCTGCACTTTACCTTTAAAAAGAATCATGGCTGGTGTGAGTGAGTTTCTAAACTCATGTGGGATTCCACCCAACGGGATGACATGCGGAAGAGTGTCCCAAAGCAATCGCAGTCTCCCAGCGCTGTAGCAGTTTGCCGTATAAGCGCATCCAAAAAGATCGCAGACATGCTATAAGCGCCTGCCATCGATGGGTGATACAAGGAACATTATAAAGGTCCCGCTGCAATAAATAACAGCGCTGTTGCTGTTTCAAGCGGAATAAAGCTGATGTTGTTAAAGTAGGCCTACTGAATCTCAGCTTCGTGTTTTTGGGCGCAAGATGGGGACTCGCACTTCACAGCACACACGTGCGCGCGCCCACACACACACACACACAGTCACAATGCTGTAGTAAACAGTATACAGTACGCTCATACGGATGTTGACTATATGAGTGAGGCACACAGACTCAGACGGAGAATAGGAGACGATTGCCCTCAAGAGAAGAGAGAGAGAGAGAGAGAGACACACATGCGCACGAGCGAGCGAGATAAGGGGAGAGACGCACGCGTGAACGAGCGAGCAAGATAAGGAGAGAGAGACGTGCGCGCACGTGCGAGAGAGAAGAACCATCAGCTCAGTTGTGATCACATGACGCTCAGAAGACAAAGTGTATCCAAAGTATTCGTATTGCAAGACATCGCTCGTTTATCAAGTCAAAATTTATTAAAAAATTTTGCTCGTCTTGCAAAACACTCGTAAACCAAGTTACTCGTAAACCGAGGTTCCACTGTACTTTCATAATCTCTAACTTGCGCTGCATGTGTATCACGCCAGCATTTTTGAACCTCTTTACGACGTTCTACTTTGTATTTTCTACTTCAACTGTTGGTCTTATATTTCCAAACTCACTTGGACCTATTAGGTTTCCAATTCATCTCTTGGCACAAAGTCTTGTCTTGCGGGACTTGAAACTATCCCTCTGAAAATATGCCTTATCATCAAATACATAAGTGCTGCCTTCTTGCAAACTTAATGTATCTAACATTGTTTGGTATTAGAGTGACTTGTTCTTTGTAGGGCACAACTTAAGGTTGAGTGGTAGTATCTTTAATCGTCCACAGATCTGTTTGGAACTGTCATGGTCTAAAATATATCTCTCAGAATGGACTTGCAATATACAGGATGGCAGCTTCTTTCATTTTGTCTTGTTCTTTTTCATTTTGCCATATTTTTTGTCCTTCTACACTAGACAAGTTAGAAAGATTTGTGACACATACTGTTTAAATCAAGACGGAGATTAAAAATAAAACAATCTTTTAAGCTGTTATTTTCTGTGAGGGATTCTTGCATATTACAACTAAACTAAAAAATACTATGTCTGCTGCAGAATTCTTTGTACAATTTATTTAGTCAACAAAAAATGATCATTAATCATATTATCAGTTAACTCATTTCTATACTTTCCAATGAAGGGCTTCAAGGTGGAGAAGCATCTCCTAGCAGTACCAGGTTACCGACATGAGTGATGGGATGTGTCACAGCCAGGAAGACTTGAGGATCCAACAGTAAACATTGAGGAGCCAGCCAGGGAACCTGTTGAATAAAAGAAAAGCAAAAGTTTTGTGGCTTGCATTCACAAGAAAAGTTGGCCAATTAAGTCTCTTAAGGAACCAAACAAAACTGTTTCAGGCAGCTTGGGAGCTCTTTCCATTTCCAGGTTCAGGATTGAAATGATCCTTTGTACCATGGGCACATCATCCTTTATTTGGTCCCAACCAGGGCCTTCTCTGGGTTCTGAGGGTAGCGTCAGTTGCCGAGACTCTTCTCAGTTACTGCAGATGCAAGAGAGAGGACAGTTAGTGTTAGTGCCTCCTCTTGGTTTGGGGTGGAATTGCTTATCTTGCTTAAGTTCTAAAGGTGATCCCCAGGCGCACATGCATGACAAATGGTACTTCACTTCATTCATGGGCATACTTACATTTAGCCACAAGTGGCTTATATGCGATGGGGGAAAACAAGAACAATATTGAAATTACACCTAGAATGTACCCCACCTAGGAAGTGAACTTATCCAAGCAATGTAAAGGAGTACCTTGATAACACTATTTATAATAACACCATAATATAGTATTTTACATCAATAACAGTAATTATAATGACACTATAATGCAGTGGAAAGGAGCTACATAAGAAGATGTGTTATAATTATTATTATTTTTGACAGCTGTTTTCTTATTAATAGGGTAACTGTGTTGGTAAAAATACAAACGGCAATTTCAGAAAGTAGTAAAACTGATTATTTTTAGCAGACAATTGTTGCAATAAATATCATATTCAGTAAAACAGGTTCTTAATATAAATGTATAAAATTGGACAAATTCAATTTATCAAATAAATATAAAAATAATATTCAGTGTGTGATATAAATGGCTTCAAGGAACAAGCATTTTTTACAAGACCTAACAATCCCTAAGTCATTGCCATTTTCTTGGATTTAAAATAATTGGATTTTTTTCTTCTTCAAAATACTTATTTTATTTAAAGTGATTAAAATGTACTAAAACCGTCAATATGTCATGCTACAGTGTATCGAGTGTCAACATTTCTGTCAGTTCAGGGATTTTAGCACAAAGTCCTGACCGGGTAGAGCTTATCTCAGCAGCATTGTGCTCAAGGCTGGGGCTGACCTTGGGTGGTGGATCAGTCCATTAAAACACATACTAGGATGTGTTCAGAGTGGGCCAATTTATTGTTGACAGTTACCCAAACCTACATATAGAACATGGAAGCAAATGAGATGTGTGAATAAGGTGAGACTGCGCAAATTGTGGCTCAGTCTGGACTGAGATATGAACTGAGGCTTCTAGAGATGAGAGGATGCAATGGTAACCACTGTTCTGCTCTGTATACTATCACCTTCCCCTACTTTTTTTTTTTTTTTAATTGTCAGTATTTAAACAAGACCAGCTTCTTGCCGGCACAATTCTGCCATATATTCTTTAATGTTTATTTTTCATGCTTTCAGGAGGGAGAACTATTCAATGCCTTTGCCTTTATTATTTCTAGATAAATAGGCATATTAAAAGTTGACATTGCTGCATGGTGTGTGGTGGAGTGGCTGAGATATAGTACGGAGCTTTAAATCAGAGTTGCCAGTTCAGTTCCCACCCTGGCTGTGTGCATCTGTGTAAATACTTCACTAAGCTGTCAAAACTGTATGCTGTTTCCTGATCTTGTAGTTTGTCTTGTATGAAAGCATCAGCCAAATGTACAATATACTTCCAACATGTTAATATGAGCAACAAAATATGATCTAAATTTAAAATGCATTCTGCAGCCTTGGAGAGGAATGTTTGCAAATGATGTTGGATGGATATTGATATTCAGATGCCATGGGGGGTAAAGGGTGGAAAGTAATGGATGTTAAAATAATTTGAAATATAAGCATAGCTCGTGGTATGCATATTAATTGGCCCATTTGTTTAAAAAAGTGTGTGCCCTCTTTCAAGAAGTCTTCCACCACCAGAAACCTTCCTATTACTGTCCAGCACATGCAATGCAGTCTTGTCTCATTCTAGTAAGTGTATTCTGTATATTCAGGCTTCTACTTTGATCCTGTGGTGATCATTTATGAGCAATAGACCATACAGGCTTAAGCTGATAGTCTAAACCAGGGCTACTCAAATATAAATTTGAAAGGTCCACTTACTAAATTTCCATTCAGTCTGAGGTCCGGAAAATGTGACGGTCAAATTCCAAATAGAGAACTCCAAAAAAAGGCAATCCCCAAACTTTAGAACTATACACAAAAAATGACATGGTAGGCCTTTTAGTGTGAAGGTGACACCTTCTTTGTGCCACCAGTTGTTTGAACTTGGGCATAAAAGGTGTGAGGGCAAGGCGGAGGCACTGATGTAAATGTTCATTGGTGAGGGTGTTGCGGTATGTGTTTTTCACCATATTCATAGTGGAAAAGGTAGATTTACAACAGTACGTTGAGGGAAACATTGTAAGAATTTGAAGGGCCATCTTCTGCAGGAGAGGAACACCTGCCGCAGTAACCATTTTTGTCCAAAAGGTGACAAGGTCACAGTGAGATTGCTGCAGTGCTAGGTTTTCTTGTAGCTCAATTAACTCTGTTTGCAGAGAAGCAGCACTGGCCCATTGGAAGACTTTTGTGGCTTCATTTGAGAATTCTGCAATATTTTTGACAAGAAATGGATTTTCGATGCACATCAAGACTTGTTTTCTCAAAGGGAAATCATCAAAGCGAGTTTAGAAATTTTTAATCAGCTGTCCAGGAATTCAGCATAATTGTGATGGTGATGTTTTCCTGCAGTCTGATCCAAAAGTCTTGGGAAGTAAAGCAGGTCCTGCTGTAAGTCACATTTGAACACCTCCAGCTTCCTCTGGAAAGTACGGAGAGCTAACATGAGGTCACACACTGTGCTATTTTTGCCTTGGAGCTTCATATTAAGGTTATTAAGATGGGAAGTAATGTCCGTTAGAAAAGCAACAATTTCCATTTTCTCGTCATTCTTCATGAAATCCACAAACGGTTTGGCTTTTGCACTCTTCTGATCCAACAGAAATGTCTCCAGCTCTTTCCGCAGTGCCCAAAAACGCTCCAGTACCTTGCCTTTACTAAGCCTGGTTTATTTTCTGGATTATTTCATCCTTTTGAGTCCCTTCAAACAAAGCAGTCACCACTTCACTCATACACTCTTTGACTACTTCAGCATCAGAGAAGGGTTTCTTGTTTTTTCCCAGGACCCATGCTACTCTTAGTGAGGCTTCTGTTGCCCGCTCCTGTTGTGTGGCTGATCTAACTATTACACTGCTTGTAGCTTCATATGATGATTTCAACTGGTTTATTTTTATGGTCCTTACCTCTGAGTTCTGAGGGTAATTTTGTTCGAAATGAGCATGCTTGGTTTCATAATGGCGTTTCACATTACCACTTTTGATTATTGCTACCGTCTCGTTGCAGATTAAACACATTGGTTTTCTGCTTCCCACGGGAGCCTGAGCGCATATTTTTTCTGTCCACTCACTCTTAAATTCGCGGTTTTCAAAATCAACTTTTCTTTTCTTATCAATGTACTGTCTTGAGCCAGCCATCTTCACTTTCAGTCAGCAAAAAAAAAATTCAGTTATCGAAATTTGCACTGCCCGCGAGTGATGAGACTGCCTGTTCACCGGCCTGACCCAGAGCACGTGACCGGTACATAAATCTGGCTGCCGTGAATGAGCGAGCGATCGAGTATTGGGGGGGAGGTGGGGAGTAGTGGGAAAGTTGCTATGACGATACTGTTACAGCTGCTGTGATTGGACATAGATGAAGCAGCCAAGCCGAGTAGAAACCTCAAAGATATATCGCGCGGAATCACAATTGTGCACTTCATTGAGAACTCATGTGGATTATGATTAAATTTGCATGTTTGTTTTGGCGTCGGTCCAGATTTAACCGTATTTGGGTCCGGATGCGGACCGGAGTCCGCCTATTGAGTACCCCGGGTCTAAACCTTACAAAACTCAATGATTATGTTACCTTCTCAGAAGCAATTATTTCAAAGGTGATATTAGCCTGAGAAAAAAAGAATAACATTATTGATTAATTATACTATTAAATGTAACAGAAGAGTAGTAAGTATGCTGCAGTACCATTACACAAAATGTGTCAAGCAACACAGTGCATTTGACTTTCTTTTACTATAATTATTTTTTTACTCTTACATTGCACTAAAATGATTACTTTTGTTAAATTCCAAGGAACTCTAATGGTTGGTGCTGTCAGTATTCATTCTAGGGCTTTGGTGGAGAAAAACACTTTTGGTCAAGAGAGGGATCTATCAAAGCAGGAAAAGTGATCCTATGGCAACGTTATAGATACTGTATGTCATTATGAAGGCATGCTGTTGTATTAAAGGAATACTCCATCCAAAAACAATATTTTTTTATATGTTAACAAGCTGTGGAAGCCCGTGCTGTAAAAAGCCTGGGCTCCTAGATACCATGAATTCTGGTACTTCAATAAACTAATCACATAGGTTGTGCATTAGTGGCTAAGTGGGGTTCTCTTTCCTTGGTAGTTTCTTTTTGCCGAAGTGCTCGCCTCCATTGTCTTTCAGTGGCTAAGCGAGTTTCTATGTCCTCGGCGGTTTCGTTTTGCTGATGTTCTCGTCTTGTTTGTGTATTAGCAGCTAAGCGAGTTTCTGTTTTCTCTGCAGTTTCACTTTGGTGACAGAGTCGATTTCTTTTAGCTTCATGCTGTAGCCTCGCACTTCTGGGCCAGACAGACAGACTTCCACACGTAGATGTTTATATATAAGGTTATCTGATATAGTTTGTAGGGATAGCTGAGAAAAAAAGTTTAATCTCATGTTTTCGAAGAGCATGGACAACAATGATTACCAGTGCTAGACAACTGTGGCCATACCAAAAATGTCCATGAGAAAATCTCATATTACTCATGTCGTAGAAGTCACATGTCAAGCCATCCAGTTATTTGCTCACAACATGTAAAATGCATATTATTTTGCTAAAAAATTGTTAAATAAATAACAATGGAAAATGAATGTACTCCACAAACAGAAAGCCCCTTCACACGGGGTGGCTGTTTTGATTTGAAAACCCACTCCTGGCCCTTATTCATTGGTCACAACTCCTGTCTTTAATTCAAAAGCATTGAAGACAGGATTCTTGACTAACGAATGAGATGACGTAGATCTTCCGTTCAAAAAGCCAATCCAACGAAGCTTTAGTTTCTGTTTATGATGTGCACTGATTTTTCCAGAAGTATGTATCTACCGATATTTTAGCAAAAAACGTGTTTTGCACATTCTGAGCATATGACTGGATAACTGACTTGTGGATTATGTGACCTGAGTAACGTAAAATTATTTTTCTTTTTTCCCCATGTACATTTTCAACATATTTTGCAGTGTTGTTCACTTTTGGTTTCTATTATGTCACAAGCTTTTTTTCTCTCCCTTCAGCATGAAAGCGTCTAATTAAATTCTTTCCTCGGCATTCACTAGAAAGTGAGAAGAATAAGTAAGAAAATACCATTTTTGGATGGATTATTCCTTTAAATGACAGTTTTACAGTAGACAAGCTACTCAACCTCCATTGCCCAAAACTTAATAGCAATCCAGAGATTCTTAAAGATTTTTTAAACAGCCTGCTAGGATGTGACATAATTTTTCACTGCTTGAGTCATTTTATATTTATCTTAAATATCTAAATTGATTTGCGAATAATAAAAATAACCAAATTCATTGTAAAAACATTATGTGATAATTTTATATGTTGTAATTAAAACGTTTATGTAACATTAAATGTTGGAGTTAATGCATAGATGCATCCTCCTGGGCTCAAATCTTCATCAGGGTTGGGATTTTTCTTCGTTTTTCCTTCCATTTCCTGTTAGGTTAATTGTCAGTTTTAAATTGGCCCCCATTAGCCCATCATGAGACGGATTGGTGTTCCAGCCAGGGGAGTTTTTAATGCACAGTGCCCAGTGCTGCTGGGATAGAGTTCAGTCCCCACAACGATGAACTCAAATTGATTTTGAGAATATTATGTAATGTAAATGTGTTTGAATGCCATCTGTCATTACTGAATTTGAATTTAGTTTATACCAGGAATATGTGGACTTTTTAAAGGAGAGCAAACAGGAACCCACATTGTTTTCAAATATGAGATATGTGTAATCTGGAATACATGTCAAAGGAGTGCATAACTCTGAAGCATGGTCTTTCGGAAAAAGATAATAACAAACTAATTCAATTTGCTCATAGCATAAAATGTAAGCAAAGCTCATTAAAAATGTTTTGTTTTTCCCCATGTGCATCTTTGGAACACCGTGAGCTAAGTTACAACTGTTGATTTAAGTGGTGTTGTGAATGTGTTCTTAAAAGTGGGCCTCCATTGCTGGTAAACAAGCATCCTGTAACTCCCAGGAAGAGTATAGGACACTTCTGACATCAGCACGCTTATTCATCTGTCATCTGAAAGGAGTTAAAGTGACTAATGAGCCCCAAGGTGCGAAAAGGCCGCAAAACATTTGCTTTCAGCACTTTGTTTAAAATGACACCACTAAACGTACTGTATTACTGTCGTGGAGGTGCAAAGAGAAGAAAGTAGAGGTGAAGAAGTGAAAATAGGTTGATGAGAGTGTGATAAAAAAAAAATGCACATATGAGTGTATTTAAAATGACTGCCTCCCAAACACGTCAAGGTTTTTAATGCTATGCTTGCGTTAGCTGACTGCTTGATCTGCTGCTTTTCACAGTATATATTGTTTCCTGCCTTCTGCATTTCGTTTTCAAAAGAATTAATGAGGAGGCATCTTTTTAAGTACGCTTTTTCTTTAGCCCCTTATCCTGTTTACCTTTTTAGATTATGGGGCTTTGTGTGTTGCTTCCAAATTTAATTAAAACAACCAAAAACAGGAAACTTTTGCAAAACAACAGCTTGTGCAAATATACTGGAAGATAAATGTATTAAAATCTGGGGGTGCAGGTTTAACTTGTTTCTTGACAGAAATTCTTGAAAATTCTTTGAAAAGTAGTTTGAACAATAGCTGAACCATCTTATTCAATAGCACTTGAATTTTGCTTGTGTTGTGATGTAAGATTTTGCATATAACTTGATAAATGTTTTGTATGTCTTTATTTGTAATTTAGGCGAAGCAATGTAATTTAGTGTTACTGTACTTTGGTGAGAGTCATTCGTGTTTGCCCCCCTGTTTACGAATTTTCTTTTTAATTTTATGACAGGATTTGGGGATGTGTCTTAAACCAGTTTGATGAGTATTTCTTTGCTAAAGTCTTTCTTTCATCCCCCACACAAAGCCAGGTTAGTTTAACATATGGTCTTGGGTGGTTGCAGGTGTTAAGATGTACTATTTCCCCCATTGGTCTAAGATATGCCTGTCTGGATTGGCTGTAGGGGTTGGACAGAAAACCTATAAATTTGCGTTCTCAACCACATTCTCTCTTACTAACCAACATATGACGAAAGAAGCATCTCTCTTGCTAATCTGTGATGATGTAGAAGTATCTTTCTCTTGTTAACAACTGATGAAGACCATCACACCATGAACTAACAAGAACAGCACAGTGAAGAGCACAGCTTCAGCCATATTGAGACAGGCTTAAGGCCTGTTCTGAAGAAAGCTGAGCACCAATGATGCCTTAACTAGAGACATTTTAAGTAACTACAAGTCTGTGTGCCACCTGAATTACAAGTCACCATTTTATCAGGTTGTATGGTTGCCAATATTCAAATATACTTTGGATTTTGTTATTATTTATGAATATTATCAGTAATACATTATTTTATGTGTAACTTAACTCCTGCTTGTCTTTTTACTACATCTAATTGCTTGAGGTTATAGATATAGAAGGGAAGGTGTGAATAAGTTATATACAGTGGTAAGTCTGTGAGATTAGGCATTCTAAGGCTACATATTAGTAATACAATAGGGGAAAGTAGAGGAATATATATATTACTCTACCAAGATAAAAAAGCTTGTCACTGAAAACCAGCCTTGATGTAGGCTGTCATTTTAAATATTTTTGTTGTGGCTGTGCACCAGCAAGTAGGAAGATACATTGATAAGCATCAAGGATGAGAGACCATATACAGTGTAATAACTTATGAATACTGTAAGCATTTCCTTACACCATAATAATCCTCCACTAGAAAAAAATATACTTTTCCATTAGGGGTCCCACATCTGTCCATTTTTCAAATATATTGTAAAAATAAAAGACAACACAGATTTAAAAAAAGAGTTAGCGGTCCAACTGATTATCCTAATTAGCAGTAGCAACTGAACAGAAAAGCTTGTGGATTAGTGAAACCAGTTTGCCTTCATCTCTCATTGATTGAACAAGACAACATCTTGTTGAGTTTTCTGGTATTACTGGCCTGGAGATCAAAAGGCGGTGATGTTGTTGATAGGTTGAAGGTGGGCTTACAGGAAATCTTCTAACTCAAGATCCTCAGTTCTACAAAGAAAGTTGACAAACAGTGAATATTCAGTGTAAATTCAAAATGTTTTCCCGATCCTCTGAAAGTCATCACTTGTAAAGCTTCTGGCACATCCACAAACATGAAAATGTGAAACAGAAGTTTGAATGGTGTGGACCTTGGGTTAATCTTGTAGCTGTTAATCTTCATTCCAGTTAGTTTCATAAATGGAAGCCAAAACCTTCTCATGACTACATTTATCATTCAGTTATATACCTGTTTTGAAATTATGCCATTTCAGAAATAATAGATTAGTTTTGCAAAAAATTATAATTTTAAAACAAGGGAATTCATTATTTTACCCTAATCGTACTTATTAAAATTTTGCTTACTAGATTCTTTGAAAATGTGCTGTACATTATTAAAACTGTCAAGTCACACAATAAAATCCCACACAGGCATCAGAGAAGGTGAAAGACCTTCCCCTAGGATTATGGAGTCATGTATTCTTCTTATTAATTATGTAAAGTTAAAAAAAAATCAATTAGATTAAAAGTTTAGCATCGTACTGAAAAGGAAATTTGGTTTTTAGAAGCATTAGAGATAGACCAGGACATCACATAAAAAGACAACACAAGTGGTTTTAGATAATGGACAGATACATTTGAGGCAGCATTTTACCTGTTAGCGGAAGCTTCATTCTGTCCGGATAGATTAGCTATTCACTTTTTTGCTCTTTCTGCAATTTCTCAATGTATATGTTTGCTGAGGCTTCTAGGTTTTCCTCATTTTTAAATAATTTACCATACAATTAAATGCTGTCACCATGATCCCTCTCAGACAAATTTGCTTTCATTGTATGTAATATTTGCTTGAGAGGCGAACAATGATTGCCGTCATATTTGTGAACCCCAGATGGAAGAGCATTGCAGGCGTTTCTTTTGTCTGCAGGCATATGAGCTGCCTTGAATTGAACTTTCTCTGAATCAATGTGTCGATGTCCCCTTAGCAGTTTCCAAAATCGACAGCTCAGACAGCTAAAGCTGAAAACAGATACTGTTTCTGCAGCCATAATTAAAAGGCACTTACTGTCAACACACTGTTTGTGCCTCTCTGCTTATTCTCTCTTTCTTGTTCATCTCTTCTCCCTAACCTTCTGCTCGCACATATCAGCAGGACATGGAAATGTGGAAAATTAAATACGTGATTGTGTTAACAAGAGAGAAGAAAAAGGATGGGGTGCCTCCGATATAATTAGATAGCAATGATTGGGACAGAGGCATATAACAGGTGCTAAACACTTAAAGCGTTATAGTCGTTGGTGTGTGGCATAAGCTTTATTGATTTATGGAGGTGGTTATAATAAAGCAGGGGAGAATTAGCATTTTCTGCTGTTTTGTGCTATTTTGAGCCAAATGTGTGTCACTTAAACTGGCTTTATTATTCTCATTTGCCACGTATGGCTGCTGTATGCAGTAAGTATCCTGCAGTTGGCTGTGCCATTTTCTTTTAACATGGCTGTCATTTTTATCTGTTAGCTCCCTTTGTGGCTCATCAGGTTTGTGGTTAGTTTGCTCTGTATGGCAAGGCTAATGGAAAAAAAAGAGGTGACATTATGTGGAAACGTAACTTGTAGGTTTACCAGATTAACCTGTGCTGTCTACCTATTGTAACAGTTTTATTAAGATTATGTATGCAGTAGGTGTCATGGCAGAGCAGAATGAAGAGTGGCACATGACAGTGACAGATCTCAGCAATGACCTAAAGAGAGAAAGAGAGAGAGGAATCCACATTTTGGCAATAGCAATTGATATCAGTTTTCCTCTTTTTAATGTACATAAATGATCTAGACAAAGATATAATCAATTAGCTTGTTAAGCAAACTAGGCAGAGGGGCAGGTAATGTGGATTCAGCTAAATTGTCACAAAGGGACTTGAATAGCTTGGGCAAATTAAATTTAATGTAAGTACATGTGACGTATTACATGTAGAATGTAAAAATGATAGATTTGAATATACAGTAGGTTTTAAAGTTGAAAGTACATTCTATAAGAAGGACCTAAAAGTCATAGTGGCCTCATCACTATCTACATCAAGACAGTAGACTGAAGCAATGAAGAAAGGTTGTAGCATGTTAGCTTGTATGTGGTTATGCTTGTTATATAACACACTAGTGAGGTCTCACCTGGAGTACTGTGTATAGCTTTGATCTCCATATTACATAGAAGATATAGCAGTGCTAGAGAAGGTCCAAAGCAACTAGGCTGATTATAGGTGTAAGAGGTATGAGCTTTGAGGAAAGACTAAAGGAGCTGAACCTTTTCTGATTAAGTACACTGAGATTAAAGAGATGACATGACCAGTTTAAAGTTATGAATTGGTACAGTGTATCGAAGATGTTACTTTAAACTTTAAAGTTCTGCAACAAGAACACGGGGGCATGGCAGGAAACTTGTTATGGGCAGATTTCCTCATACAAACAACCACGGAAACATGGAATAAATTACTTAGTAATGTGCAGAGATTATGACTTTATTTTGGAGAATCTATTTCAGAGGTAGCCAACATGGTGCCCGTGGACACCTGGCTGCACAAAGGGACCACGTGAGTTGCCCGCAGGGCATGTTCTAAAAATAGCACTAGACACCATGGACCTACATCTAAAAATTTTATTTAATTGTGTTGCTGTTCATTTTGAATCAATGACACTTGCATTGATGAAGATTGGGAGGTAGTTTGCGGTCAAAGTTCAATATCGTGCACAAGACAAACCTCGATCTCACTCTTCGCTGAGATGAGCAAACAGGCGCAGCTACAATGGGGAGCTAGAAGTAGTTTTTACACCCTAAAAATAAAGAAGAACATGGCAGAAAAGTAACTTAAAATGTCCAATATATTAATAATATCATTACAGGTGAACTGTGCAACTTTGTTATTTAGGAAGTTTGTATCAAACAAGTAGCTCTTTGTATTACTCAGTACGCTTGAAGTAGCTTTTAGTTACAAAAAGGTTGGTGACCCCTGATCTAGGTGAAATGGATGAACGAGCTTGTTGGGCTGACTGGGTGGCCTGTTCTCATCCCAATAGTTCTAATGCTGTAAAAACTAATTATATTGAGTGTCCCAGGAGGGTAACAGACAGGGATTTGAGGGTGGTAAAATACAAAGTGTGACCTGGTAGGAAACCTACAGTGCTCATCATAAACATTAGAGGATAGGCAACTTTGTAGCTGCCTGGAATTCCTGACCGACATCTTTGAAAGATAATGAAGGTTTGGAGGAGGTGAAGAAGGGCAGATTAGAGTACAGCAAATGCCACTGCCCAGTGAAGTGAGCCAAATTGACTTTTTAAGGATGAGGGACTTCTGGGTGCATCTGATAACTTGGTAAAACAACCCATCTGCCTGGGTCACAGCAGTCAATGTCCTTTATGATTTGTCCCTATGGCCTACTCATCACTGGGGTCTCTATAGGTTAACAGACTCATTTCTTATTATTGTCCGGGTGGCTAAGTTTGTTTTATCTTATTTTTATTAAACTATACAGTATACTCTAAACCGTGCCATGTTTTATAGTCGATAAGGTATGCAGGAATCTCGATACAACACTGTCTAAAATGGAAGCTTAAAATATCTTTAATTAAAATTCAATATCTCTCCAGCATCCTTAACTATGCACCTTTTCTACAAATTACAAAATTTCTCACTAGAATCCTTAGCTATACAGAAATTAGTAAATTAAATTTTATACACAATGTTAAATGGATAGGATAAGAATTTAATGAGATTATTCGAATAAATAAAACTACTGTTGGAGACTTAACCTTTAGCTCCTGGTACACAAAACTCTTAAATGATGTATCCACCAATATCAGACTGATGACCCATTACTTTAGCATTCTGCAATCAGGTTTCTAATCATTGTACCACATTTACTGGAAACAAATTACAGAGGGCACAAGAAGCAGTGGAGCCTGAAGTCAGCAATCTAGTTGGTCCATCTGTTCTCTCCATAGCACTGACACCACTGATCTTGAAAAAGAACTTTAACAACCAACCTGTCTCCACCCACAGGTCCATCTTTATAAAGAGTTCTGACTGATTGTTTTGTAGTTTAATGATCCGTAAAGAAGTGGGATTGGACTCTCCATTTGCAACAGAATGAGAAGAAAACAAAAAGAGCCAACCTATTAAGTTTTAGGTTGACTGGCAGTGCTCAAGTGGCATCTAGCAGTATTCTAACACACTATATCTTTAAAAATAAACAGGGACAATAATGGCACTCAAAATATTGTCTGTCACTTATAGTCATCTGCACTTTTTAGAGATGTTTCTAATGTTTTTCCTTTTGCATTTTTAATAACCGAGCCCATAACAGTGCTCACCTGTTGTAAGACAAGCCTACTTACTCTCTTTCTTTTCTTGATGTCTAGGGGTGGCAGATTGTCTTGCCACCTTTTTTGGTTAGTTATCCCTCCTAATCTTCATATGGGACCCGGGACTGATATAGCATAAGATCCTCATGGTAGTCTGTATATCTGTAAATGTGCTCAGAATTCTGAGCTTGTAAATGGGTAGTGCACTATGTAAAAACAAATTGAATTCAGTCATTCTTCTGTGAAGCGATGCACACCAGCAGGCACAGGGAAATAGCTTTACTTACAATAAAGCAGTGCAGTAAATGAGCCTCAGCTTTTTCTAAGCATTTGTAACATTTCAGCCATGTCCTCAAGTGACATAATAATGGAGGAGTCACCGGCTCAATGTATATTTGTGGCAGGCATGTTTCCGTATATCATTTTATTTTGCAAAATACAGTACATTAGTGTTTCGCCAGAGTTGTAAAAGATTGGCAGGCCACAAAGGCAAAGAAAATGAACCAAATGATAAACTGTTGTGATTTCTGCTTTTCCACAATATTCAAAAAAGTGAGGGCTTCTAGCATGAAATCCAAGCCTGCTATCTTATACAGTTCTCAACTCCAAAGTGTAGGACTCTCCACTTCAAGTTCTTAAGCAAGTTCAAGTGTAAGTGCAAGTGCATAACTAATAGCAAAAGGAATGATGTCCTTAAAAAAATACCCACAAACCATGGCAGAATCTTCACTGGCCTGTCTAGAGACAGGCCTCACCACTTGGTAGCCTGATCCCAACCTCCAGAGGCATTGCTTTCCACTATTTAAAATTTCTTAAAGCACCAATCTTCTTCTAGGTGTTCACAACAGTGAGAAAGACAGAGAGGAAGAGATAGAAGAAGGGGAAAATAGAGAGCTTTATGGGTACTGAAGAGTTGAGCAAGTGTGAAAACCATCCCAGTTCAACAGCCTGTATTAGATTGAACCAGTGTGGAAAAAAAAGAACAAATGCATTTAGAGAAACATGAGGAAATCATTCTGCTCATCAAGCTTGCATGGTCAACTTAGCTGTCCCAATCTTTCATTCACACATTCTTTAAAACGTACCAAAGCTTTTGTTTTAGCTGCATGACTTGGTGGTTTGTTCCAGATTTTAACAATCATATTGTTTGAACATTTTTGTAGTTGCCATCCTCCTTAATTTCCAGTCGTTTTCTTAAGTGTGATTCAACTGAAAGAATTCTGATTAGTTTTGTGATACTTTTGAGAATTTTGAAAACATGAATTGGGTCTCAATGAACCACTTGCTGTTCAATAATACAGCTGTTTAATTTTCTGCCCTTTAATGTGGGGATTGGTTTAGCATCATTGGTCAACCTTCTTTTTTTGGTACTTAGTTGTTTTATCTCATTTGAGTAATGCTGTGTGCCTTATATAAAATAAATACTGAATTTGTAAGCAAGTGGATTCCTTTGCATTATTCAAGGTGTGGAGAGACGCCCTGTCCAGTTGCAGTTTTGAAAAGTCAGAATTAGCATAAGTCACCCTAATTTGGATGGTCATAAAAAATGTAATCATTTACTTCACAAAGTTTAAAGTCTAAACATTCTTGATTGTAACAGAAATTTGTCATTTTCCCCTCTCTTATAGAGGTCCAAATAGAACTAGATCCCTAGTAAAAGACTGAAAAAAATCAAACATAAAATTGTATTCATAATCAATGACCTTGAAATAGTCTAAAATGACACCCCAAGTGCTTATATTTGAAATTTGTCATTTTTAATAATCTGTGAGTGGCTTTTAGAGGGATGGGGCCACCAATAAAGAATCAAACATATTATTACATACATAATTAGCAACCTTGAAATGGCATAAAATGAGATGTGCCTATATTACCAATCCCCATTTTTCAAATATTTGTGAAAAGGAGTAACTTTGACCCTTCATATTCCACTAGGGGGTGAACCCCGGGACTGGTATATATGCCATACTCAACCTCAAGTTCTTCTGATCATTGTTGCTAAAGTCACCTATTGGTATACTGTTTATCATAAGGGTGTCTGTGATAGTACAGGTCTGGCTCATAGCTCCCTCTTCCAATTTTGGCAGCCTCTTGAACCTGACACCATTGATAGTCACGACCTGGATGAGCTAGACAAATGAGGACACCACACTAAGCAAGGGGAAGATGCAAAGTACAAAAGTGCATTTATTAAAAGCAATAACAAAATAAGTGTTCAAATAAATAGTGCAGTGTTCCAAAAATCATCCATAAATAAATAATCCAAGAATACACTTGATTTATAGTTGTCATAAACTTTCTCTGTACGTTTAGCATTCATTTGCTGAGAGGTTGATGCGCTTGCTGTTTCCTGAGCAGCTCTTCTTTCCTCCACCCTAGCGGCCCGCTTCTTCACTTCTTTTGTCGGCATCTTTTTACTTTAAAACTGATTAAGTCAGTGTTTGTGTTGCAACTACTTAGTACGTTTTTCTTAATTTTTCACTTAAGCTTGCGCTTAAGTCTTCAATCTGCCTCAAGAATGATTTAAGATATGAAGAGGTAGGGGTAAGTGATGGCAGAGGTGCTAGGGAATGAGAAGGACGCCTGTACGCATGCGCCACTCAACTGCCCTGCTGCCGAGAGTTAATTCTACAATAAAATAAAAATAAAAAGAGGAATAACCTTTGAGGTTAGTCATCACCCCAAAGGCGGATAGTAGATGTCACGTAGTGTATGTGTACCAAATTTCAGGTCAATAGGTAAAACGGTTTGCGAGCTACAGGTAATTTAAAATTGTGGACAGACAAATGAACAGCCATGGTAGCATATTATATATAAGGATTTTGATGCCTTAACAGGCATCGCACATTCCAAGGAATTTTGAGACACCCAACACTTGCGCTCTAAAATGGTGGCACCCTTAGCAAAACAATGATAATGTTGTGCCATAATGGCAAATATTAAATATTAACAAATTCTTAAATTCATCACAAAGCACAAACTAATGTAATAGTTAGACTCCTTGGGTCCCAAAATTCTGAAATAGGCATATACTTTGTAAAAAGTCATACAATATAACTCAAAAATATAAAGAATAAATCACAGCAGTATGTAGTTTAATTACCATGACGAGGCCTGTGTGACTAGATAGATAGATAGATAGATAGATAGATAGATAGATAGATAGATAGATAGATAGATACTTTAATAATCCCAAGGGGAAATTCACATACTCCAGCAGCAGCATACTGATAAAAACAATATTAATTAAAGAGCAATAAAAAAAAAAGCAGTGCAAGTTAAAAAATGCAGGGTAGAGAGTGCAAGGCAGGTATAACAGACAATAACATTGTATAAAGTTAACATTTACCCTCCCTGGTGGAATTGAAGAGTCACACAGTGTGGGGGAGGAACGATCTCCTCAGTCTGTCAGTGGAGCAGGACAGTAACAAAAGTCTGTCGCTGAAGCTGCTCCTCTGTCTGGAGATGATACTGTTCAGTGGATGCAGTGGATTCTCCATGATTGACAGGAGCCTGCTCAGCACCCGTCGCTCTGCCATGGATGTCAAACTGTCCAGCTCCATGCCTACAATAGAGCCTGCCTTCCTAACAAGTTTGTCCAAGCATGAGGCGTCCCTCTTCTTTATGCTGCCTCCCCAGCACAGTACCGCGTAGAAGAGGACACTAGCCACAAATATCTGATAGAACATCTGCAGCATCTTATTGCAGATGTTGAAGGACGCCAGCCTTCTAAGGAAATATAGTCGGCTCTGACCTTTCTTACACAGAGCATCAGTATTGGCAGTCCAGTCCAGTTTATCATCCAGCTGCACTCCCAGGTATTTATAGGTCTGCACTCTCTGCACACAGTCAACCTCTGATGATCATGGGGTCCATGAGGGGCCTGGGCCTCCTAAAATCCACCACCAGCTCCTTGGTTTTGCTGGTGTTCAGTTGTAGGTGGTTTGAGTCGCACCATTTAACAAAGTCCTTGATTAGGTTCCTATACTCCTCCTCCTGCCCACTACTGATGCAGCCCATGATAGCAGTGTCGTCAGTGAACCTTTGCACGTGGCAGGACTCCAAGTTGTATTGGAAGTCCGATGTATATAGGCTGAACAGGACCGGAGAAACCACACTCCCCTGCGGCACTCCTGTGCTGCTGACCACAATGTCAGACCTGCAGTTCCCGAGACGCACATACTGAGGTCTGTCTGTAAGATAGTTCACGATCCATGCCACCAGGTATGAATCTACTCCCATCTCTGTGAGCTTGTCCCTAAGGAGCAGAGGTTGGATGGTGTTGAAGGCGCTAGAGAAGTCCAGAAACATAATTCTTACTGCACCACTGCCTTTGTCCAAGTGACAGAGGGATCGTTGTAGCATGTAGATGATGGCATCCTCTGCTCCCACCTTCTCCTGGTATGTGAACTGCAGAGGGTTGAGGGCATGGCAGACATGTGGCCTCAGGTGGTGAAGCAGCAGCCGCTCCATGGTCTTCATCACATGTGACATCAGGGCAACAGGCCTGAAGTCATTCAGCTCACCAGGACGTGGTACCTTTGGGACTGGGGTGATGCAAGATGTTTTCCAAAGCCTTGCGACTCTCCCCTGTTCCAGGCTCAGGTTGAAGATGCACTGTAGAGGACTCCCCAGCTCCAGCGCACAGGCCTTCAGCAGTCGTGGTGATACTCCATCTGGACCCCCTGCTTTGCTGGCACAAAGTCTCCTCAGCTCTCTGCTTACCTGGGCTGCTGTAATTGTGGGTGGGGGAAACTCTCTCCTATGCTGGTATCAGCAGAAGGATGGGTGGAGGGTGCAGTACTCTGAGGTGAGAGTGGGTTAGGGTGGTCAAACCTGCTAAAAAAGTTGTTCATCTGGTTTGTTCTCTCCACGTCTCTCTTGATGGTGGCACCCTGCTTCGAGCTGCAGCCAGTGATGATCTTCATCCCATCCCACACTTCCTTCATGCTGTTATTCTGCAACTTTTGCTCCAGCTTTCTCCTGTACTGCTCCTTCACCGCCTGAGCTGGACTCGGAGTTCCTTCTGCACACGCTTGAGCTCATGCTGATCACCGCCTTTAAAAGCCCTTTTCTTCTGGTTCAAAAGGCCCTTGATGTCACTTGTAATCCATGGCTTGTTGTTAGCATAGCAGCGTACTGTTCTTACTGGAACTACAATGTCCATACAGAAGTTGATGTAGTCAGTAGTGCAGTCAACAACCTCCTCAATGTTCTCACTATGTGACCCCTGCAGGATATCCCAGTCCGTAGTTCCAAAGCAGTTTCTCAGAGCCTGCTCTGCCTCAGGGGACCACTTCCTGAATGAGCGTGTGGTTGTAGGTAGCTCCGTCACTCTTGGTTTGTAGTGAGGCTGAAGCAAAACCAGGTTATGATCTGCTTTCCCAAGTGCAGGCAGCGGGGTGGCGATGTATGCGTCTTTAATGTTTGCATACAGTAGGTCAATAATCCTATTTCCCCGGGTGTTACAATCCACATACTGGGAGGAGGCAGGTAATGTTTTGTCCAGCTTCACATGGTTAAAGTCTCCAGCGATTAGCACAAGCGCTTCGGGGTGCTGTGTTTGTAGATTAGCAACAGCGGAGTGGGTGACGTCACCCGCTATCTCCATGTCCACCCGAGTAGGGATGTAAACAATAACAACAATGACGTGTCCAAACTCTCTGGGCAAGTAATAGGGATGCAGACTTACAGCCAACAGACTAAAGTGATATGTTCTATGTCAATCATTCATCTATTAATTTTAATAATATTAATCTATTAATTCTTTCTTGTCAAAAATACTATAAAAAGTAGTTTATGAGCAATTAACTCATCACCTACAGGACCATCAGGTAATGTATCTTTTTCAGTCAGGCTTTAGGCCCCAACACAGCACAGAAACCACGCATTTACGTGTCCTAAATGACGTCCTTTTGGCATTGGACTCAGGACTCCACGTGGTTATGGTTCTTCTCGACTTATCTGCTGCTTTCGACTCAATCGACCACGACATCATCGATCCCGACTCGAATCCTGGGCTGGTGTATCTGGCTTAGCCCTCGACAGGTTCAGGTCATATTTCTGCAACAGGACTCTCAGAGTCATGCTAGATGATTTTTCATCTGAATCAGTCCCACTCCCATGTGGGGTCCCCCAGGGTTCCATTTTAGGGCCACTACTTTTTTCAATCTACATCCTGCCTTTAGGTGCAATTTTTAGAAAACATGCAATTTCATATCACCTATATGCTGACAACTGCCAAATTTATTTCTCCCTCAAGCCAACTGACTCCACCAAACCTCTCCTCGACTGCCTAGCTGACATTAAGGACTGGCTGGCTGTAAACTTCCTTCACCTGAACGATTCAAAACCGAGGTCATTGTTTTTAGTCCCGACTGCAAACAGGCTCCACTCCTTGGCCTCGTTTCTCTTCCCATTCCAGTAACTTCGTCTGTCTCCAATCTTGGAATCAAAATGGATACGTTCCTGAAAATAAATGCTCAAGTCAACAGCACAGTAAAATCCTGCTTTTTCCATCTAAGGCGAATCGCCAAACTCAAGCCTATTCTGTCTAACCACCTCCTGGAATCAGTAATCCATGCATTCATTACATCCCGGCTTGACTACTCTAATTCCTGTCTTTTTGGTATCAGTAAAGCCACTCTTTCTAGACTCCAACTGGCTCAAAATGCGGCTGCAAGGCTTCTAACTGGAAGTAGCAGAATCCAACACATTTCACCGATTTTAAAAACCCTACACTGGCTGCCGGTTAGATTCAGAATCGATTTTAAGATTCTCCTCCTAACCTATAAGGCATTAAACGGTCTAGCCCCCGCCTATTTGAGTGTCTTGCTCCATTGTCACAATCCCCCTCGTGTTCTTAGATCCGCAGATCAGCTGCTCCTAACCGTTCCCAAGGCACATTTTAAAGCTCGTGGTGAAAGGGCTTTCTCCGTCTGTGCACCCAGGCTCTGGATCTCCCTGCCCTTAGTGGTTAGGCGAGCCGCTTCAGTCGCCACATTCAAATCTCGCCTAAAAACGCACTTCTTCACATTGGCTTTTAATTCTTAACCTGTTTCATTTTCCACTTGCCTTTTGCTATTTTCTCTATTTTATTTGGTCCCCTGACCTGTTTTTAGTATCTCTGTTTAAATTCTCTCTTAATGTTTGTTTTTAATATTTTGCTTTTAGTCCTGCTTGTTGTAACTGTACAGCGCTTCGGTCAGTTGTAATGCTGTGTTTTTAAGCGCTCAACAAATAAATATGGTATGGTATGGTATTAATTTTCTGAGTTATCGTAATATTTTGCAGATAGCTAAGGTCTGTCTAAATAACATTAGCAGCAAGGTGGAGTCCATTTCTAGGGGGTTTCCAGTTTATCGCAGGGCACATACTTATGCACATACTCCCAATGGGTCAGTTTACAGGTACCAGTCTTATTGTAGAACACCATTTGGATCTGAGACGAAACCAAAGTAAACTACATGGATACTGTAACAGCTGGGGTAAATAAAGCTATTGTGTTCACTGTAGTTTAGCTCTACTGGCTGAAAACGTTTTTCTGCAATCCCAGGCCATTGGGTTTGGGCATTGCCACTATTTTCATAGCTTTTGATAGTGTAAGTTGTATGAGTAAATTCCTCACCAGAAACCAATGGTGCTATGACTCAAGGAAAGGCTGAGGCAGAACCTACGTTATGAGGCATGCTTGTGATTAGAATGCCAGTTTTCCCACTATTTTAAGGTTTCAAAAAGGAATAAAGGAACATAAATCCATTTATTAACAGCATCACTGGGGAAGAAACTATCCGGCCATCACTGGGTAGAAGGAATGAGCCAGCCCTGGATGGGGGTGCCAGTGCACTGCAGGGCTCCCCAGCTCATGCCAGACCATTTAAGAGTAACAAATCAACATAACATGCATGCCATAGAAATATCCTTAAGGGTACAGAGAAAACATGCAAACTCAGATAAAACAGTGCCTGGTGTTAGAATTGAACCAAGGACTCTGGGGTGATCAGAGAGCAATGCTAGCAGCTGCTATTACCTGAAAAAAAAAGAGTATTCAAACATTAACGTTAATACAGCGGTGGCCATTCAGCTGTATGACAAAATGATCCTAAAAGACAATTACACTTTTTACAGAGAGGTCTTGCGATGATTAAAAAAAGCTCATCAAAGAACAAATTTCCTTTTACAAATCTGCTCATATTCCTTGAGTGAGTGCAGTGCCCTCATTTTTATCTGATAAGCATGCAGCAGCATTTTAAATGTTGTCTTTGCTTCACAGATTATTCAGATTATTCGTGTTCTTTTCTCCAGGAGGCAGATCCACATGGATGTGGCATCTGTTCCACCTTTGCAGCAAGGCACACTCCAGTGAAATTACACGCAGCTATGGTGCCTGAAACAATTTGCAAATAAATCATCAACGTGCGTATTGTTAATTAGGCAAAGTGACTTCTTGTTGCAGTCATCTGCTGTACTTACATTGTCTGTTTCCTAGAGGAAACGTTTCAAATGCAGATGCAAAATTTCTGCTACTTATTAGAATAAGTGGATAAGAAAACCAATGGCAGCTTGTTCACGTGTGTCATTTGTAAAATGCATTTGATATTTCTGCATGTGAACAGTCCTAATTGCTATCTTTGACTCTGGGTAATGAGTAGATGTTCTCTTCTTTATGCACACAGTGCTGTGTTTTTTTTAATATTATGGCAGTGGCACTTATTCTTTTGCATACAATCAGTTTCATTCATGCAGTTTTTGATTAGGCTCAATCCAGTTTGGGTCATAGGAAGGTTCACGTTCAGTTAACTTCCATCCGTTGCAGCTTCAATTCATCATTACAAAGACTAGCATAATATAAACTGCTATAAGTATAATATAATTAAATTAAAACAGGATGGCATTATAGTAAGACCTGCTATGTTCTGGATTTAAATCCTGTACCTGTTCATTATTTATGAGAAATATGCACACTCTCCTTGTGTCTTTTTTGATTTTCCATTGGTCATTTAAATTTCCTCCCATATCCTTAAAGATATGCAGGTTAGGTTAAATGGTGTCTCATAACACTAGACAATGAAGATTTATAACAAGTTAAAGGTTATTTGCATGCTGAAAAGAAAAGAAGGTTAAAGACACCTCCTTTCTGCTCTATAGCTTTCATCAAGTGTGCTACTGATAGGTAAAAGCATGTAACACATATAGAAGTGGGAACAAATCCAGGGCAGGTGAAAGGAGGAGAGGTGAGAGTGGGTGAAAAAAAAGCTGCTATTAGAGTAAATGAATGGAGAGATTAAAAAAGTGGTTAAGACCTGGAGAAATACAGTATGTGATCCCAAGCTGAGAATGTGCCGAGCTTCTTCTGGTTTTCTTTGAAAAGTGTCTTTGAAGCCCTGAAAAAGAACACAAACAAACATTTCAGTGTGGCTATCATGAACTGATGTGAGGTGTTCTACAATAGGCTTTGTAAGATCTTTAAATTTAACGGCACAAACATGCAAGCCATCTCACTGTTTCACCTACATAGATGACTGGACACAAAGTAGTAGATGGATTTTTTTTGACTGGCAAGAGGCGTGTTGTTTAATATTGAATTTACCAGAAGCGACCAGAAACATTTGTATTGCTGATGACATATTTGCAAGTGACGCAGTGGCTCTTGTTACAGCTCAAAGTGTCTGGTAAGGAATGTGTCTCTCTTCTATGAAGTGAGCTGCGGACAAGAAGTTTGTGTAGGTTATGTGGAGCAAAAAAAAGGCTAGTGTGGAAGGATCAGTCTGCAAAATTAAGAAATGTAATCTAATAACCTGTTGGGAGAGTGTTGGGGTGGAATGGCAGGACCAGCAGGATGCGGGTTTTATTATTGGGGTTCCTCTTAGAGTGGAGGATACAAAGTCTACTGCTGTCCACAACATGAAAAGGAACATTCTCCATCACTGAAGAAACTCCTCTTCATTCTGAGTACTTCATTACAGAAGTCAACTTCATCACTGCAGAGGCGGCACTGTCTAAGGAATTGTAAAAAAGGTCAGTTTTTAGTATGCCAGAGACGCAAGGAGCTGTAGACAAGATATGAGCCAGTTTTATACACTGTATATGACCAGCAGAGTGCTATCTCCCAGCTCTCCCTAGAATAATGTACAAAAGCCCATATGAGCAAAAAACATAACATTTCTTCAACTCTAAATAAACACAGTGGAGGAATGAACACATGGAGTGAATCAGACTCTAAATTAACAGGAGAAAAACAAATTACTGGGCCTAACTGTTGTGATTCTTATTATTGCTCAACGGTTTATCATTTACGATGTATTTGCTGGAAAAAAATATTTTATTTTCATGATATTTGTTTTATATTTAACATTATTCTGGCCGAGCCATTTTGTGTTTTGTTTGTCGCTGATTTTCTTCTGATATTTTTGAATGTCTGCGGCCATTTTATTTAGGGTCATTGTGCTTATTTCTGATCACATGACAAATTATGATTCCCTGCCCAATATAAAGTGGAAGTGGGATAAAAAAATAAAATAAAGAAATGAAAAACAAAATATATATTAGGCTCAGTTATTTGTCCACCTTACATTTCCAAAACAAAGCACTTACCCCTTTCTTCACCTCCAATGTCCTTCTAGCAGTAAGTTCTCTTCTTCAATTTAGCATCTTTCCATTCAGACATGTTCATGTCATGCTCAGCTAACTGTGAGTAGTGAGGTGGGGTCACTTCTGGTCATTCTCAGAATTATTTATAGTATTTAAAGTCCTTGGGCAACTTGTAGCCCCTGAGACATCTGTAGTTAATGTGCTAAACTTGCACATTAATAATAATTCTTTGCATTTATATAGCACTTTTCTCACTACTCAAATCGCTCAGCAATTGCAGGTTAAGGGCCTTGTTCAAGGGCCCAACAGAGCAGAGTCCCATTTGGCATTTACGAGATTCGAACCAGGAACCTTCCGATTGCCAGTGCAGATCCCTAGCTTCAGAGCCACCACTCTGCCAGATTACATATGTGAAGAAGGCAATAACCTCCCAACAGTAACAGGGACTATCAAGGAGAAATTTTGTGATCTTCAGAAAACTCCTGATGAAGTACCTCATGAAATGTTACTAATTAAAGTATCTATCTATCTATCTATCTATCTATCTATCTATCTATCTATCTATCTATCTATCTATCTATCTATCTATCTATCTATCTATCTATCTATCTATCTATCTATCTAATTACAATAAAAGAAATGGGGACTCAGGGTGCCACGTGTGGACGAGTTTAACATTGACGTAAACACTTGGAAAAAATGTATATTTTTAGAAGTAGGAGATGCTAAAAGTGGCAAAAGTGCTGCTTTATTTTAATATGTAAATGATATTGATAAAAATATAAAAAAAACATGGTGGCTAGGTTTACAGATGATATCAAACTTGGTTAAATGGCAGATAATGTAGGTATATTTGAGTCATTGCAGAGGGATTTGGAAAGAATATTGGTGGGGGCAGTTTTGTGACAAATGAAATATAATGAAAATAAAGCTAAGGTATTAAACATGAAGTGTTGAATATGGGTGGGTTTGAAACTTGAAAATACAACCCATTAAAAAAAAAATCCTTGGATTCATAATGGACTCATCACTATCTACATCCACACAGTATACAAAGGCCATTAAGAGGCCTAATAGGATATTAGGTTATATTGCACAATGTGTGGAGGGAAATTATCTACTCTCTATATATAAAATCCTAAGGCTAAAAGTGCAATGTTTTTATGTCACATTTTTTGTCACGCTTTAAATCGGGCTTATTTTAAGACCTACATATATATGTTTGGTACCATTCTTTTCAGAATTTATCGAACTTTAATGTGATGTTGTTAGATTTTCAGATTCTTATTCCGTTTTTAAATTATAAACTAAAAAATATCAAGAACTCACGTCTCGCAAGACGAGACTTTGTGCCAAGAGATTTAAACACGCCCGGGGCCGGAAATAAAAGACAAAGAGTAGGACAGCTGCTTTACAGGCTTTTAAATGTTTGAAGCGCCGTGTGTGATGCAGATCACGTGGCAAAGCAGCAGCAGCAGCAAGAATCCAGCAGCTTATCGAGCAACGAGGAGGTAAATAAAAAACTGTATATGTTTCCCATTATATCACCGTTTAAGAGGGGGTTTCGGAAAAGCGACCAAATCTTCTTGGGGTGTGTTCAGCCCCCCTCTTCACAACTCGAGTGGCAGAGATAGGAAGTGGCTGGCACGTAGTGCAGGCTGGGGGTGTTGGCGAGTGAAGCTAGCAGGGGAGAACCCCCCCAGTGTTTATATAAGTTATTTAATGCACTAGTGACGCCTCATATGTGTGCAGTCTTAGTCTCCATATTGTGCAAATGATATAGCAACACTAGAGAAAGTCTGTAAAAATTAAAGCAGTTGAACATTTTCACATTAAGCAAACAGATACTAAGAAGTGACTTGACTATCATTTTTAAAATTCTAAAAGAAATTAGTACTGTGGATCGCAGTTATTGCTCTACCTTAAATAACTTCTTTAACAAGATCACAGGGGCACAGAAGGAACGTTAAGGGAAGATTTTACACCAATGTGAGAAAGTTCTTCTTTACAAAGAGAAACACAGACATATAGAATAAAGAACCAAGAAGTGTAGTAGAAAGATGAAAGTCATTAGGAAATGTCAAAGATCATCTTTGAAAAAATAAACACAGATAAATGGCAGCCTTTGTTGGACTGAAGGCCCATTCTTATCAAAAATGTCTTATCAAATTCAAAGTTGTCCAGTCTGTAAAAGGAATAGCACAACATCATGTGAACCTTTCTGGGACCAGGTGCCTTCTAATGATCAGAGGGCATTGCCTCCTCTGCCTCTCCAGTCATAATATTGTAATGGTTGTAATTGTTTTACACATAGAAGTTAATTTACATTGTACTGTACTCTCATTTTCTATTTAGGGCAGAACAGTGGTTAGCACTGTTGATTAATAGATCAAGTATTCTGGGTTTGCATCAAGTGACCTTTAGCTGTCCATGTGGTGTTGATCTAGGTTTTTCCCTGGGTAATTTGCTTTCCCCTCCATCTTCCTAAAGACAGGCAGGTTAGATAAACTGGCCATTCCAAACTGGCTCTTGGGTAAGTGTGGGCGTGTGAGTGTGGGCCCTGTGATGACCTTTCGCTGAATTCTGCCAGGGTTAACTCTGGCCTCCCATGACCCTAAATTGGTTTAAGCAGGTTTAACAATGTTTCGTATGTAGGCTTGAATCTATAAACTTTTAAAGTCATATCCTTCTATGCAGTATAAATTCTTTCTGCTGAAACTATGGAAACATCCAACTTTCTGAAAGGAAAATGCTACATACTGCCTGCCAGATTTTAGCTGTTTGGAGGTAAGGACGTTACGTGGGCGATGTAAAAATCTTCATGAGGCTGTGACGTTAGAGTTATGTTATTACAATTGCTAACAGACATCAAGACGGTTATGTCATCTGTGTTTTCTCTTTTTTGCTCATTGAACATGTCATGAAGGGCAGCTCTTCTGGGAGGGTCTTTATAGCATCTTGCTTATGCCTATGAGCCTGTTAATGTACATACTCTGTCAAATGTAGAACAGCATGCAGCTAGTGAACTATTTCATTATTTGGAGCTCATTTTACTTGTTCATAACTTCTGAAAAGCTAACAGTTGGCTAATAGTACATACTTGATGTTGAGTTGTAGCTCATTATGTGGGACAGACCTAAATCTGGTGTATTTAAAAATATAAAATGGCAAAAGAAATTAAAAGATCAGTCATGCTATTGAATAAATGAATGAGCATCCCTTCCTTAGATTCTGAATTAACACCAAGCTTGAAGAGCACAGGCAAGCGGATTTAAGGGTGTTTACTAAGTGTGTTCATGACTGAGTCAGCCTTCACTTAAGGTGTACCCGCACTAGGCCCGTTTGTTCTGTGCCATGCCCGTACATGATTGTCCCCCATCCCTACTTCCCCACTGGCCTACACTCACACTGCTCTTAAACATTCTGGGCCCAGGCAGGCTTTCGGCATGACCATGCGAGTTTGTGTAAAACCAAAGCAAGATCCAAACATGGAGTGACAGCGTGTTTGTCAAAATGATTTTTGAAGTTGTGTAGGGCAGTATACCAATCTACTGTCTTACAGATTTATTGAGGGTTCAGCACAGAGTTTTGCTACTAAATGTGCTGTACATACAAGAGGAGTTTTACAGTGACAAATGATGTCAAGAGAGGAATTTGCAGCTTTTCTTGCACAAATCATATTGAATGAAATGAGAATTGCGCTGTCTGACTTGTCACATCATTGACGTCATGCTTTAGCACATTTAGCGATCACACTGTTCATGAATGCTACTGAACTGTGCTCAGGCCCACCTCTTCCAAGCAGGCCAGGGCACGGTTGGTCCGGTACTGAGCGATCACACTAGTCAAACAGGCTAGACATTGTGGGGTTACATGCGGACAAATGTGCTCGGGCACGGAACAAATTCCCTCACACTCTGGTTACTTGGTTAGGTCCCACTGTACAGTATTAACCCAAGCAGAATTGTGGATTGTTTCATACCCTATTGTAGGTGTAGACATCTCACAAGTGACAAGCAGTTAAAGACCCTTTCTAAAAAAAGCTTCATTTTAATCTAAAAGTGTAGAGATATTAGTAGAAAGCTAAAAAGTTTACCTTTTGCTTGTGAACGTGGACATTTATCCTTTGGTTAAGTGTGTTATTTGATTTTCTTTTTTATTGATTTTGAAAGTAACTCTATGCCTTCCACAAATCTATGAAGAGATGTTTAGTACAGCAGTAGTAGCATTGTCAAGTGTACTCTCTCAGCTCAAATTCCAGCCCAGTCATTGTTCGTCCACCTCTGTTCCCCCTTTATAGCTGATGCTGCAATGATGGAGATGAAAAACAAATAGATGCACAGTATTCTTTTCCTCTTACAACAGGAATATCTAACTCTGAACCTGGTGGGCCACAGTGGATTTAGGTTTTCATTCTAACTGTATTTCCTTAATTGGTGAAACATTTTTACTGCTAATTAACTTCTTTTGTCTAAATTTTAATTGACTTGTGTGGACGAAAACTTCAGACCAGACAGCAGGTGTGGTTATAAAGCAGCTTTATTTTGCAGAGTCACGGTGAGAAGAGTTTCAGAAAAGCAGACAATCAAATATACATGACAGCGTCAGGGCTCTTCTGAACCCCGTCTGTTGGGTGGGGCAAGTTTTTATACCCCAAGAATGTGTGATTTAATATCATTATGAAATGTAACAGTCAACACTTTATTATACAAAATCCTTGAGCCCCTTCAACGCCCCTTATGCAACTTGATTTCTTGGCCCCTTTTGTTATGGCGTTCAGATGTAAGTTAAGGGAAAACGTGATAAGTCAGACTCATGTGTGTTATGCTTAGACCTTGAGTCCTTTGCACAAATATTTTTCTGTTTGCTAAAACAAAGCATGCTTTTACATGGTTTAGTAAAGCTTACTTCTCAGACATGAATTAGTACAAGGGAACTAAGAGAACATTCGTCTTCCACACTTGCTATTTAAGACTTGGACCCCTTAAGTGTTTCTTCTTTCCTTAATTAACAACCAAACAATGAGATGCAAAACGAGCCAACACATGACCAGCTAATGTGTCCATTATGCAATATCTGAAAATAAAGAAAAGTGAAGGTCTCAATAATGCTGATCTGCTCAAAGCTACAAAACATTTTGATGGTGCTCTTTGAAAAAAAGAGAATCAAACGTTTTGGAAATGTCTGCTGTGGCAGAATGAGAGCACCAAAAAGTCATAGAATTAAATAACGGGTTTAATTAACATCAAAAAATCAGCTTTTAATTAAGAAACTGGGTGAAGTGAAACTGGTTGGAGTTTGAGGGCCTGACCTATCTGGCCATCTGTTGGCTGTATCATTGTTTGTTTGGGTGCCATTTAAGAAATAATACAATCAATTCAGAAGTCCAAGTCTTAAAAAACACCACAATTAAAATGAAGGGAAAAGAAGACACTGATGGAAATTGGCAGGAAAACCTGCAGCCACTGCAAGCATCCAGGATTGGAGGTGGACACCCTTGCCTTATAGAGGTAGTGGCTGTTGGCTTTGTGTTGCAAAATTACACCAAACTGCTACGCATCAATCACTTACTATATTTTATAACTGCCTGACATCTCTTTTATATCCCCTGTGTCAACACAGTCATCTTTTATTTCCCCCTTAAGCAAAGCAATCGCATGCTTATTGTGTTTATTTATTCTCTGTATTGTTCTTACATTTATTAATTCCTCAGGTATTTTCAGGGTGCAACTTGATGGTGCAATATCTAGCACTTCTTCTTTGAAGCTACCGAGTCCAGTGAACTTGATAGTGTTTAAATTAATTTCTTTTCGCATTTTCAATAAATTTGCTGCTTGTGTCATAATCATGTTATAGAAAACTTAACAGGCACAAGCATGGAATTCTGGGATGTTTGAGAGGACACTTAATGAAATGTGACATTTTGGCAGCTTACACTTTTCTTGTGTCTTGATTCACAGCTGGGGTAGTCCACTCTAAAGTCACTGACTTGAAAAATGGCCCAGACGCCAAAACTGTACAATTTCCACAAAGGCACTTTCTGAAATATAACAGAAGGAAAAGAAAATGGAGAAATGCCCGTTGACGTGGATACTTTTGAGATGAATAACTGAACATTCTATCAAACTGCCAGCATCATTATTTTCTTATCACATATTTGAAGTTTTTACTTTTTTTTTTCTTAACACTTGCTAATGGCCACAAGTTCGTTTTCTAAAACGAGAGGCAGTACATTTATTTGAAAGTGTTTAAGTAACAAATTCTTGCAAAGTGATAGATCTCTTTCCAGCTCATTGAGCCCATCTTTTCTGACACAATGAGTAGGCTCAGTAATTGAAATACTGTGGTGATATTTTAAGGCTTCTTCACTAACTCATTTATTTAGCTTTGGAAACAGCCAATGCACCATGATCATATTCTGTTAGGCTTAAATCTGAGAAAATCAGAGTCTTTTTTAGCTCATTCTTAGTAGTGTGATTATTTACTGTGCCTGGGTGGTTTACATTGCTATCTCTGGGGTTCAAATCCTAGCCTGTGTAGTTCTTATAATTCTCTTTATTTGGGTATTTTTTTGTTACCCCAGCTTTCTTCACACATGTCAAAGAGACTTGTGTCACTTTCATTGGACTTGTGTGAGTGTAAACTATAATGCATTGGTGTGATGAGCAAACTCACTGCTGAAACTGCAGCACCTCCCAGGGGTGCATTATATGTGGCACCCATTCTGTTCTTTTTTTTATTTGGATCATATATTTATTGAAAAACACACTCAAAAAATATCCTAGAGAAACCAAAAGCAAATGTTATTTGTAATAATATAACAGAACTATATATAGTGCCCAACCTCTAACCCCACAGACCCCAAATCAGCCCAGAGTTCTAAATGGCAGCAAAAGAAGAGCCTGAGTGTATGGAAGTCCTGTAGTTATAGCATCAGAAAAATTCAGTGATATTCACAGTTTAAGGGGTGGTTAGCACACAGAATTCAAGGGGGTCAACATTAACAGGTGGTGCACACAAAGGGTAGCAGTATTAAAAGGTAGGTAAGAATTTTAAATGAAAAGAGAATGCTGGCTGATGGAATAACTTGTCTGTTACTCCTGGATGTTTGATTCACAGTAGTGGCTCTCTTTTGTATTTTAAATATGTGAATGTGCATTTAACAATCATTTTATGTAAATATAAAAATTAGAGTAAAAAATGAAAAATTAGAGCAGCAGTAGTAGTGCTGCTGCCTTGTAACAAGGAGACTGCGGTTCAAGTGCTAAGTGCTTCCTGTGTGTTTTTCCTTGTGTCTATAAGAGCGTCCTCTGATTTACTCCCATAGTCCAAAGATATAAAGGTTAGGTGGATTTGAAATGGTAAATTGACCCCATGATATGTGCGTGTATGTGTGTTCACCCTGTGATGGACTGGGACCCTATCCAGGCCAGGGATTGGAAATGCCCAGTGATTGCTGAGATAGGCTCTGGCTTCCCCCCGGCCCTGCTCTGGATAAGTGGGTTTAGAAAATTGATGGCTGCATTTATATACAGTATATAAATATATATATTTTAAGAACAGAACACCTTCCAGCAGGCTCTGTCCCTTTCTAATTTGGAGATTGGAAGAGGCAGGACTTCCAGGGCACATTAGAAGTAAGGTCACTTGTCTTCAATGGCTTCTTAAACACTTTCATAATATATGCAGTGTATATACATTGTAAAAGATAGCCCGGCCACAGACAGACATGACAATGCAGTGTCCACCACACACACGTTTATTTCTCCTGGCCGCTTCCACTCCTGTCTTGCAAGCTCCGTCCTTCTTCCTTCTTCTCCCTGAATGGAGTGAGATGGCTCCTTTTATCCAGTCCTGGATGTGCTCCAGGTGCCTGATGATGGACTTCCAGCAGCACTCCCCAGTGTGGCAGAAGTGCTGCCCTTGCACCCGGAAGCACTCCGGGCATAAACCATCACTGATCTGTCAGCACTCCCTGGACTCCCGGACCAGCCGGGTATCCAGGGAAAAGAAGTGCCGCTCTCCCGGTTCCTTCTTCCTCCAGGTAGCCCGGTGGGGCAGGGTTCCTGGCCATCTATCACAACATATACAGTACAGGCCAAAAGTTTGGACACACCTCCTCATTCAATGTGTTTTCTTTATTTTCATGACCATTTACATTGGTAGATTCTCACTGAAGGCATCAAAACTATGAATGAACACATGTGGAGTTATGTACTTAACAAAAAAGGTGAAATAACTGAAAACATGTTTTATATTCTAGTTTCTTCAAAATAGCAACCCTTTGCTCTGATTACTGCTTTGCACACTCTTGGCATTCTCTCGATGAGCTTCAACAGGTAGTCAATAAACATTTCATGTCAATTTCAGGTGACTACCTGTTGAAGCTCCCTGAAATGGTTGCTATTTTGAAGAAACTAGAATATAAAACATGTTTTCGGTTATTTCACCTTTTTTTGTTAAGTACATAACTCCAAATGTGTTCATTCATAGTTTTGATGCCTTCAGTGAGAATCTACCAATGTAAATGGTCATGAAAATAAAGAAAACACATTGAATGAGGAGGTGTGTCCAAACTTTTGGCCTGTACTGTATATATTGTCACAAAGTGGACGCTTGGTGGCACTGTTGCTCACCTTTACCCCAACAAACAGTACGCAGGACACGGGATAAAATCACTAACAAGTAATTTTAATTTCTTCTTTTTTCAATGTTGTGCCCCAAAGCGTCACAACCACCATAATAAACAATAAATAAATAACCACTAATACAGTACTCTCCTCCCAGTAGCTCCGTCACACTCCCTTCCAACTCCGGCTTTCCTGCTGGGTCTCCACTAGTCCTTTATGTAGTCCTTGACCCAGAAGTGTTTCTACCCTTCCGTTCCCATGACTTGGGAGTATGTCCGGGCTATATTGGAAACAGAAGTCCCCCTGTCTCACTGCAGCATCCCCAGGTGGCACCCACGGTACCCAGCAGGGCTGTGAAGCCGAACTCCATCTCCCATAGTTCCCTGTGGGAATCCGGGGCACCGCTAAGCTGCAGGGAACAACAACAACAACAACAACATTTATTTATATAGCACATTTTCATACAAACAGTAGCTCAAAGTGCTTTACATATTAAAGAGTAGAAAAATGAAAGACACAATTATAAAACAAAATAAATCAACATTAACATGAATAAGAGTAAGGTTCAATGGCCAGGGGACAGAAAAACAAAAACTCCAGACGGCTGGAGAAAAATAAAATCTGTAGGGATTCCAGACCATGAGACCGCCCAGTCCCCTCTGGGCATTCTGCCTAACATAAATGAAACAGTCCTCTTTGGATTTAGGATTCTCACGGAAGGGCTTGATGATGATGATGGTCACGTAGACTTCTGCCTTTTAATCCGTCCATCATTGTTGGAGCATCATGAAGCTTTGAGTAGGTGGAGGGGCGCAGGCCACCACCACAAAGAAACGGAAAAAAAACAGAAAAGAGAGTAGGGGTCAGTACGATTTTAGAGCCACCATGAATAGTTATTATGATGAATTGAACATACAGAGTATCAGGATTAAGTTAAATTACGATTAAAATGAAGTTATAAAAGGCCATGTTAAAGTAATGTGTTTTCAGCAGTGTTTTAAAGTGCTCTACTGTATCAGCCTGGCGAATTCCTATTGGCAGGCTATTCCAGATTTTAGGTGCATAACAGCAGAAGGCCGCCTCACCACTTCTTTTAAGTTTTGTTCTTGGAATTCTAAGGAGACACTCATTTGAGGATCTGAGGTTACGATTTGGAATATAAGGTGTCAGACATTCCGATATATAAGATGGGGCGAGATTATTTAAGGCTTTATAAACCATAAGCAGAATTTTAAAGTCAATTCTGAATGACACAGGTAACCAGTGTAGTGACATCAAAACTGGAGAAATGTGTTCTGATTTTCTTTTCCTAGTTAGGATTCTAGCAGCTGCATTCTGCACTAGTTGCAAACGATTTATATCTTTTTGGGTAGTCCTGAGAGGAGTGCATTACAGTAATCTAGTCGACTGAAAACAAACGCGTGAACTAATTTCTCAGCATCTTTCAGTGATATAAGAGGTCTAACTTTACTTATGTTTCTTAAGTGAAAAATGCTGTCCTAATGATCTGATTAATATGTGATTTAAAATTCAGATTACAGTCAACAATCACCCCTAAGCTTTTTACCTCCGTCTTGACTTTTAATCCTAATGTATCCAGTTTATTTCTAATAGCCTCATTGTATCCATTATTGCTGATCACTAAAATTTCAGTTTTCTCTTTATTTAACTTGAGAAAATTACTATTCATCCATTCTGAGATACTAGTCAGACATTGTGTTAGTGAATCAATAGAATCGGGTCATCAGGTGCTATTGATAAGTACAGCTGTGTGTCATCAGCATAGCTGTGGTAGGTCACGTTGTGCCCTGAGATAATCTGACCTAACGGAAGCATGTAGATTGAGAATAACAGCGGACCCAGGATAGAGCCTTGTGGAACACCATATTGGATATCATGTGTCTTGAGTTGTAATTCCCACAACTAACAAAAATTTTCTCCCTGTCAGGTAGGATTCAAACCAATTTAAGACACTGCCAGAGAGGCCCACCCATTGACTAAGGCGATTTCTAAGAATGTTGTGATCAATGGTGTCAAATGCAGCACTCAGATCTAAGAGGATGAGAACAGATAAATGGCCTCTGTCTGCATTTACCCGTAAGTCATTTACTACTTTAACGAGTGCAGTTTCTGTGCTGTGATTTGTTCTAAAACCTGACTGAAATTTATCAAGAATAGCATGTTTATTTAGGTGGTCATTTAACTGCATAATGACTGCCTTCTCTAGAACTTTACTTAAGAAGGCAGGTTAGAGATGGGTCTAAAATTTTCAAGAGCTGAGGGTCAAGATTATGTTTCTTAAGTAGGGGTTTAACTACAGCAGTCTTAAGACAGTCTGGGAAGACCCCAGTATCTAGTGACAATTTACTATGTCAGAACATTATCAATTAGCACGCCTGATACTTCTTTGAAAAACCTTGTTGGTATCGGGTCAAGGACGCAGGTGGAGGGTTTTAATTGAGAGATTATTTTTTTAAATCAGGTAAATCTATCCTAGTGAAAGAGTTTAATTTGTTTATAACAGGATGCTGGGGTTTAGGAGGATCCTTAGTGTTGGGGAGATATACTATGTTATTTCTAATATCATTAATTTTTTGATTGAAAAATACAGCGACAGCCTCACAGGTTTCACTGGAAGCACTTAGGAGGCATTCCTTTGAGCTACCTGGGTTTAGTAGGCGATCAATTGTTGAAAATAAGACTCTGGGATTACTAGCATTGTTATTTATAATCTTGGAGAAATAGCAGCGTCTCTCAAGACGGACAGTGTTATTGTATTCTGTTATTTTGACTTTTAATATTTCGTGGTGGATAGTAAGTTTAGTCTTCCTCCATTGACGCTCAGCTCTACGGCATGTTCTCTTTAAATCAGACACTCTTTGGGTCTTCCATGGTATACCAATGCTAGAAGATTTTTTCACTGTCTTTTCAGGTGCAACTATGTCAACAGCAGCTCTTACTTTAGAATTAAATCTTTCCACCTTACTATTTACATTGTCCTCGCTCTTATAGCTGGCACTATAAACGGACTGATTGCTTAAAATGTTTGTAAGTTTTAAAGCTGCTGCCGAATCAAAGAAGCGTTTTTTAACAATATGCTTCTCATGAGTGTTTTTTATCATTATTTCTATATTAAAAAGTAGAAGAAAATGGTCTGATACACCAATATCAATGATCTGTTTTATATCAACTTTCAGTCCTTTAGTAATCACCATAGCATCCTGGGGGTCTCGGCTGGGTTCAACCCGGCCATCCATCACAATATATATATATTGTTATATATGGCCAGCAGTCCATCCCGACCAATGCCCCCAAGCCGCCAGATGGAGCCCTCTCTGTGTGGAGATGCCCCGAATTCCAGCAGGGCATCATGGTATGTGGAGTTTTAATGCACAGCCCTGCTGGATAACGTCAGGACTGCCAGGGGATGCTGCAGGGAGGTCCAGAGACTTATATTTTCAATACAGCCCAGAAGTACGTCACAGTCATGGGGACAGAAGAAATGACGTACTTCCGGGTTGAAGAAAAGGAGTTTTCACCTGACCCGGAAGTGCTGGATAATCACATGGACTGAGGGATCAGAAGCACTTCCAGGTCATGGACTATAAAGGACTGTGGGAGATCCCAGACAGGTGAGCTGAGTTGAGAGGAAGGGAACAACGCGTCTTGTATTGTTATTATTAGTGTTTATTATTTATGAGTATAGTGGAGTGGAGGGTGCTTTGTGCACAGTATTATACAAATAAAGTCAAGATTTGGACTTTTATCTGGTATCTGGCGTTTAATCTGAGGGCTCAAGGGGACGACAGCGTCCCCTATCTGTCACTATATATATATATATATATATATATATATATATATATATATATATATATATATATTTATATACAGTAATTCCTCCTCGATCGCGGGGTGAAAATCCGCGAATTAGAAAACATATGTTTGTATGGTTATTTTTATATATTTTAAGCCCTTATAAATTCTCCCACATTGTTTATAAATATTCCCCACAAAGTTATACAGCATAAACCCTTTGTATTCTCTTAGATATTAGGTAAGATTCATTGAAATTATGTATGTAAACACACTGTTTATATACAGTAAAACAGTGACATTAAACGTAAAAGTACTGTAAGTAGAAAATTAATTAGGGTTACTCACTAACAATGACACAATGACTTGTCTGATAACAATGAGCTTAGTTTTACTGCACAACAAAGGAGAGCGTTACAGCTCTTCTAAAGGAGCCTTTTCAGTCGACTGTGTAGCACCGCCGTTGTTCTTCTTCTGGCAGTCTTCAATCCAAATCCCTAAAGCAGATTCCATCCAGACTACTGCCTTATTACATCCACTTACAACTCGTTTTGCACCCTGGTTAAAAGGACACTGTGGCGTAGATCTTATATTCCTTTCCTACTTTTTAAATAAAAAGAATCGTAGCCTCATTGATGCTGTAATGGCGTCCTACAGAGGTGTAGCTTTTCCCTTCCTTCAACATATCCAAAACTTTTACCTTTTCGGCAGTCGTTAACATCTTCCGTTTCCGCTTGGGCACGGCCCCTGAAGCAGTAGCAGGAGCAGATCGTTCTGGAGCCATAATGAAGGGCTTGACTATGCACAAAGATAAACACAAAAGAGCACAACTCTTTACACAGCGAAACACGTTGATGCTGAATGAGCGAGACGAGCCTTCCTGGTTAACGCCACGGAAACGAATTTGGCACTCCATCACTGAGCCATTCAGCACACAGGAACTTAACTGTGTGCTCTGATTGGTTAGCTTCTCAGCCATTCACCAATAGCGACCCTTGTATGAAATCAACTGGGCAAACCAACTGATTAAGCATGTGTAGGAAGTTAAAAGACCCATTGTCCGCAGAACCCGCGAAGCAGCGAAAAATCCGCATTATATGTTTAGATATGCTTACATATAAAATCCACGAGAGAGTGAACCCGCGAAAGTCGAAGCGCGATATAGCGAGGGATTACTGTATATATATATATATATATATATATATATATATATATATATATATATATATATATATATAAATAAATAAATAAATTATCAGAGCCTAAATTAACACAGAATTTAAATTTGGTTTCAACTCTAATGCTGCTATACTTGCTGTGATCGAGTGAAATATGACATGCATCTACAGTAGAAAATGTAAGGGTGCCAATCATGTAGCCGCTTTACATTATATAGTTTATGCCTACATTTTGTCATTTAGTACTAAAATATGAAAAACGTTTCTGTTTTAAAAGTGTGTTTACACAGATTATTGTAGAAATGGAACACACATGAAATGCATGTGTTCCAAATAACAATTTATTATTTCCACTCCCAGCACTTCACTCCCAGATAATCAATCAAGGCATGAGTTGGGAGAACTTTGTGAATGTTCTGCAGCAGTGGTGGATGGAATAGCAGGCTGCTTGCTGCTTGTCTTTATTGACACATTTACAGGACAAAATACGCTGGCGGAGAGGTGCGAATGGATTTAAGGTGGGCCGGATCTGTGAGTTTTTTCGTAGGCTCTGGTAATTCTAATGTTAATAATCGATGCTGGCAAAGCAAAATAATGAGCTTCAAGATGGCACTGAACAGTAACAGAAAAATTGTAAGCTGTAGTGCCTTACTAGCAACAGGTTAGCTCATGTGAGTGCTCAGTCCCTATGGGGTGAGGGTTCTATCCCGTAGCTGGCCCAATTTCAAAAGTAAGATTCTGCCCTGAGGGAGCACCTTGGTTTTATAATCCCCTGACCACAAAGGGCAGGGTAAGTTGCCCTCATTGGTTGGCTTCTCTGACCTGTGGGTGGAGAAACAGGTGATACCACTTGCGACAGAGCCCTCCTTGTGTCCTGCAGTAGTATCTCTTACTTCAGACGAGCCGAAAAGGAGACCCTTGGATATACATGCATGACACCTTGCATACTAAATTTATAAAAACTGTATCTAAATTTTTAAAATAAAAAAGATATTAACTTTTGAAGTCTGCACACCACTACTGTCTTTAACAAATCCACTCGGGAGAGATTGATAATTATTTCCACAAACCAGCCTTCTCCTTTCTTTTTGAATTCATAAAGGTACCTACTGTATTCTCTTCTGTACAGTCAATTACAAATTTACACACACCACTTCTTAATTCTGCTGTCCCTCTTTTTTAGTGCAGGTCATCCCTTATTTTGCTTGCACCACTCATATTTTGTGGGCGTCACTTGTTTTAATTTTGTGAGTTTTCTCTTGTTTTAAATTTCTGACTCTTGCAGGGCTACAGTAGAAGTGGACTAAAAAGCTAGGAATGACCCTGCACCAATCTCCTCAAAGAGATAAAAAGCTAAGAGTTAAAATTATGGTAAAGGCTATGAGTCATCCTGTCATGGACTAATTGTATCATATTGAAAAAACAATGGAGAGACCAGATGTCATGTTGATCCTCACCACCAAGAATTTTAAAAGAATCACATTTCGTAAGAGAAATTTCCAGACAGACAGAAAGGGCACTGAAAGATTTCAAGCAAGAGCCAGTGGAAACTTTTGCAGCCTTAAGGTGAATAGCATCTACTGGAGAACATAAGGAAATAAATAAATATGTGAGGAAGAAGAGGAATGTTAGACACACAATACTAAAACCAAAACATGAGCATTAAGGTCTGTTCAGTGAACAAAGATGACATTTTGGGTCAGAAATGAATCCCAGGAGTGTCACTTACTTCTGGTGGAATATAAATGGTGAACAAACTTGAATTGGGTCTGTTTATAAATTGGATTTCTTGACACCAAAGACATCCATAAACCTTCGCTTAGGCCTTCTTCTTTTCCTCTTCCCTGGCAGCTCTATCCTTAGCATCCTTTTCCCAATATACTCAGCATCTCTCCTCTGCACATGTCCAAACCAGCGCAATGTCGCCTCTCTGATTTTGTCTCCCAACCGTCCAACCTGAGCTGACCCTCTGATGTACTTGTTTCTAATCCTGTCCATCCTCATCACGCCCAGTGCAAATCTTAGCATCTTTAACTCTGCCACCTTCTGGCTGAAGAGAAGAAATACCCCATTTTCAGATTGTGCCCCAGTATTGGATTAATCAGATTTAATAAGAGATGGGTGGACCTTTCTATTCCAAGCTTGAAAAACTGGAATAGCTTTGTCTTTGTTTGTTTATGTAGTACAAATTTTGGGAACATAATAAAAAGAAACACTTCATAGTATGTGTGAAAGTTGTGGCTATTTACACTAGTGTACTATCATAAAATCTGCCCTGGGCTACAGAACAAAACAAACAGCCCTTATATTATATTATAATATATTATATTATATAGTGCATTTCAATAGCAAAAGCATCTGAGGGGACTCCACATGGTTAGAGCACTTAGTTATTTACTATGCTACACTTTCTGATCACATTAGTAAAGCGAAGTCCATTAAAATGAATGACAATGATTGGATTAATTTACTAAATGAATGAATTATTTATTGTGGTACAGTATTCTATAGGTTCATAGCATTACATCCCCCGCTTAATAAAAATGAAGTTTGCAGGGTGGTCAGAGCCCATGTTGGCAACACTGGGAGCACAGTAGATTCGAACCCTGAATAGGACACCAGTCCACTACCAGGCCCACTCAGACATAGACCCGTACTCGGTCAATTTACATTCACCAATTAACGTAACATGAAATTTTTGGAATGTGGGAGGAAAGCCAGAGGACAGAAGAAAGATTGTATACAGCTACAGGGAGAACATGCAAACTTCACATAGACAGTGATGAAGCATGGAATTCAAACCTAGCAGCTGTAGCCACAGCAAAGAATTAAAAATTACAATATGATTTATGCCAGTAAATAAAAGTTTCTAATGACTTCATTTATCTGTTGAAGATTAAATGGAAGATAAAAGTAAATCCTGATTATTTGATGCTGGATTTTTTAAAATAGATGTTTTTAGATTAACTGGTGAAGCAATTACAGGGTTTTTATATTTTTTGTGTGCAACTAGACACCAACTTCAGATGTTTAATGGCATTTTGTTGTCATTCAGTTTGACATTTCAGAAATCACATGGCTTGTCATGTACTTTACCTTAGATGTATAAAAGAGATTGATAGCCAGGGGTTAAGAATGATTTGTCATAATTCATGTTTGGCGTGACAAAAACCAGTTCTGATTTTTCCTTATGATTACAGTTTTTGTCTGAATTTTTATACTTATCATTCATTTTCAAGTAAACTACAACTAACCTAAGGATTTACTTGGATGCTATGTGGAAGAGGCAGAGAGATGTTTTTAGCTGAGGTTGAATGTGGAGTTCTTTTTGTGGAAGATTTTAAAACACACTGTTGTTTTTGCTAAGTTAATCTTACTTGTTTAATTGAGTTGTGTTCTGTTCTAATGGTTTCTTGACCAATAAAGATCCCAATTGTGATCTGGGCTACACATTGGCAAATGCTGTGAATAATGTTCATAAACAAAAGATGTCAAGAAAAAATGTGAAGCGGCAGAGATGTGCAAATAAACAACAGTCTATGTATAAAAAATGGAATGGCGTCACAACCAAACATTTTAATAAAGTAAAATTCATTATGGTACAAATCAGAATATAAGCACACAGTAGTTTTATACACAGCAAAAATAACAGCCAGTCAGTGTCCAACCCACTATTTCCTAACACAGGGTCACGGGGGTCTGCTGGAGCCAATTCCAACCAGCACAGGGTGCAAGGCAGGAACAAATCCTAGGCAGGGTGCCAGCCCACCGCAGGGCACATGCACATACACAGGCACACACACACGAAGCACACACTAGGGACAATTGAGGATCACCAATGCACCTAACCTGCATGTCTTTGGACTGTGGGAGGAAACGGAGCACCCGGAGGAAACCACGCAGACATGGGGAGAACATGCAAACTCCACGCAGGAAGGACCCGGGAAGCAAACCCAGGTCTCCTTACTGTGAGGCAGCAGTGCTACCACTGCACCACTGTGCTGCCCTTAAAAATAACAGCATTAAATATATTTGTATAGTAGCTCTTAAAGTGTGTATACTGTATATGGAAGGGCTGTTTTCATGTATGTTCAGTTTCAGTGTTAAATGTACCCCTTGAATTTGAAGTGTTTAGTGGTCAATGTAGGTGAAGCAGGCAAAAGTCCAAAAAACTAGCACACCTCCAGAATATATAATAATTATCTTTACAAATATCACTTGACAGTCAACTGATAGTTGTAATTTATGGGCCACACAGAAACAGAGCATTAGAAAAGCATTTACAGAACACCTGAATCTGTTATGAAAGAAATGAATGCTGAAATAGCTGATGTTAAATGTGTTTTCACACTCGCTCTGTCTCTGTGTCTCTTTATATATACTATATATATATATATATATATATATATATATATATATATATATAGTAGACAAAAATAAAATGGTTAGAGTAGTCTAATTTAATGTGTTGTTCAGATAAATTGAGAAGAAAATACACCTGCAGGGGCAAAACATGGCATGATACAAATTAAATAAATGATACTCCTGAAGTGAAAGCTGTCTGTCTTCCTCAGCTGCAGGTTCCTAGTGAACAGCTAGTGACTTCTAGGGCTTTATAGCGCTGACCCAGAAGGGGCAAAGTTTTGTAGGTAGATTCGGAAAGTAAGTTTCTTGTCGTCAGGTCGGTGATCCTCTGAGCTGTAGGTGAAAAGGGAGATGAAGTTAAAGATAAAAAGCCCCCTCTCAGAGCCTTGAAGATATCTCAGAGTGCTCTTGCTTGACAATAAAGCATATACTGCATTCAAAAAATGAAACTTGTATATTAGATTCATTCATTACACACAGACTGATGTATTTCAAATGTTTATTTCTTTTAATTTTGATGATTATAACTGACAACTAATGAAAGTCCCAAATTCAGTATCTCAGAAAATTAGAATATCAATTAAGACCAATGCAAAAAAAGGATTTTTTAGAAATGTTGGCCAACTGAAAGGTATGAACATGAAAAGTATGAGCATGTACAGCACTCAGTATTTAGTTGGGGCTCCTTTGGCCTGGATTACTGCAGCAATGTGGCATGGCATGGAGTCGATCAGTCTATGGCACTGCTCAGGTGTTATGAGAGCCCATGTTGCTCTGATAGTGGCCTTCAGTTCTTCTGAATTGTTCGGTCTGGCATATTGCATCTTCCTCTTCACAATACCCCATAGATTTTCTATGGGGTTAAGGTCAGGCGAGTTTGCTGGCCAATCAAGAATAGGGTTACCATGGTCCTTAAATCAGGTACTGGTAGTTTTGGCACTTTGTGCAGGTGCCAGGTCCTGTTGGAAAATGAAATCTGCATCTCCATAAAGTTCGTCAGCAGCAGGAAGCATGAAGTGCTCTAAAACTTCCTGGTAGATGGCTGCGTTGACTTTGGACCTCAAAAAACACAATGGACCAACACCAGCAGATGATATGACACCCCAAACCATCACTGAGTGTGGAAACTTTACACTGGACCTCAAGCAACGTGGATTCTGTGCCTCTCCTCTCTTCCTCCAGACTCTGGGACCTTGATTTCCAAAGGAAATGCAAAATTTACTTTCATCAGAGAACATGACTTTGGACCACTCAGCAGTAGGTTTGTCTTTAGCCCAGGCGAGACGCTTCTGACACTGTCTCTTGTTCAAGAGTGGCTTGACACAAGGAATGCGACAGCTGAAACCCATGTCTTGCATACGTCTGTGTGTGGTGGTTCTTGAAGCACTGACTCCAGCTGCAGTCCACTCTTTGTGAATCTCCCCCACAGTTTTGAATGGGTTTTGTTTCACAATCCTCTCCAGGGTGCGGTTATCCCTATTGCTTGTACACTTTTTTCTACCACATCTTGTCCTTCCCTTCACCTCTCTATTAATGTGCTTGGACACAGAGCTCTGTGAACAGCCAGCCTCTTTAGCAATGACCTTTTGTGTCGCCCTCCTTGTGCAAGGTGTCAGTGGTCATCTTTTGGACAACTGTGAAGTCAGCAGTCTTCCCCATGATTGTGTAGCCTACAGAACTAGACTGAGAGACCATTTAAAGGCTTTTGCAGGTGTTTTGAGTTAATTAGCTGATTAGAGTGTGGCACCAGGTGTCTTCAATATTGAACCTTTTCACAATATTCTAATTTTCTGAGATACTTAATTTGGGACTTTCATTAGTTGTCACTTATAATCATCAAAATTAAAAGAAATAAACATTTGAAAAACATCAGTCTGTGTGTAATGAATTAATCTAATATACAAGTTTCACTTTTTGAATAGAATTACTGAAATAAATCAACTTTGTCATGATATTCTAATTTTATGACCGGCACCTGTATATATATATGTATATACTCATCAAAAAAATTAAAGGAACACTTTGAAAACACATCAGACCTCAATGGGGGAAAAAAACCCTTCTGGATATCTATACTGATATGGACTGGGTAATGTGATAGGAACGAAAGTATACCACATCGTTTGATAGAAGTGAAAATTATCAACCTACAGAGGGCTGAATTCAAAGACACCCCAAAATCAAAGTGAAAAAATGATGTGGCAGGCGAGTCCATTATGCAGAAATTTCACTGCAGCAACTCAAAATCGTACTCCGTAGTATGTATGGCCCCCACGTGCTTATATGTATGCCTGACAACGTCTTGATGGGGGCCTGCTCCTAATGAGATGACAGATGGTGTCCTTGGGGATCTCCTCCCAGATCTGGACCAGGATATCACTGAGCTCCTGGACAGTCAACATGGTGGCGTTGGATGGACCGAAAACATAATGCCCCAGACGTGTTCTATTGGATTTAGGTCAGGTGAGCGTGGGGTGTCAGTCAATGCTATCAATTCCTTCATCCTCCAGGATCTGTCTACATACTCTCGCCACATGAGGCTGGGCATTGTCGTGCACTAGGAGGAACCCAGGACACACTGCACCTGACAATGGGCCCAAGGATTTCATCCCAATACCTAATGGCAGTCAAAGTGCCGTTGTCTGAGCTGTAGAGGTCTGTGCATCCCTCCATGGATATGCCTCCCCAGACCATTACTGACCCACCACCAAACCAGTCATCAATGACGTTACAGGCTGCATAACATTCTCCATGGCTTCTCCAGACCCTTTCACGCCTGTCACATGTGCGCAGGGTGAACCTGCTCTCATCTGTGAAAAGCACAGGGTGCCAGTGGTGGACCTGCCAGTTCTAGTATTCTATGGCAAATGCCAATCAAACTCCACAGTACCGAGCAGTGAGCGCAGGGCCCACTAGAGGATGTTGGGCCCTCAGGCCACCCTCATGAAGTCTGTTTCTGATTGTTTGGTCAGAGACATTCACACCAGTGGCCTGCTGGAGGTCATTTTGTAGGGCTCTCGCAGTGCTCATCCTGTTCCTCCTTGCCCAAAGGAGCAGATACCGGTCCTGTCGATGAGTTAAGGACCTTCTATGGCCCTGTCCAGCTCGCCTAGAGTAACTGCCTGTCTGTCTCCTGTAATCTCCTCCATGCCCTTGAGACTGTGCTGGGAGACACAGCAAACCTTCTGGCAATGGCACGTATTGATGTGCCATTCTGGAGAAGTGGACTACCTGTGCACCCTGTATAGGGTCCAGGTATGGCTTCATGCTACCAATAGTGACACTGACTGTAGCCAAATGCAAAACTAGTGAAAAAACAGTCAGAAAAGATGAGGCGGGAAAAATGTCAATGGCCTCCAATTGTTAAACCATTCCTGTTTTGGGGGTTATCTCATTGTTGCCCCTCTAGTGCACATGTTGTTAATTTCATTTACCCCAAAGCAGCTGAAACTGATTAACAATCCCCTCTGCTACTTAACTGACCAGATTAATAGCCCATAAGTTTCACTGACTTAATGCTATACTCTGATTAAAAAGTGTTCCTTTTATTTTTTGAGCAAATAGAATAGAATAGAATTCTATAGAATACCTAGGCAATGTATACAATGCCCGAAATAGGACGTCAAAGTATGAAATACATCACATTTCATACACTTCCTAGGCATTCTATACAATACCTAAACAGCAAACCGGCAGAGTGTAGAATAAGCTTATTCTCGCCAGAACATTTCATCAGTGGCACCTGGATCTTTGTTTCTCCGTGTGGAAGCACATGTGCTTGCTGTGCCCCAGCAGAGACTGTTCCATATATTGTGGTGGGTGAAGTACCACTACAGAAGCTGACCCATATTGTGCTGTGTGAAGATGGGAGAAGAGAATGTAGTGTACGGGCAAGAATCATGACATGCTGACATGCGACAACGGTTCTACAAAGAACTATCCCAAAATCGAGCCAATGCTGCTAAAAATTGTGTTTTTCTAACGGAAGCCACTTACAAGAAGATAGTAAATGATGTAACAAAGGCTAAAACGACTACTAAGAAGGAACCACGGGACTATTAGTTGCTGAAACGCTATGATATGATAATGGTAGAGAACAAAAGCAAGTTGATTTATTCTGTTAAAGAAGGCATCAGTGCTATCCAGTTTTATGTCAGAGATTCTGAATTATTTTACGTCAGAGATTCTGAATTATTTGACGTACTTCATTTCACACTTGGCGTAAAATAGTACTTGTTATTCTTTATAATGCCTAGGCATTTTATGCAATGTATACATTGCCTAGGTGTTCTATACAATACCTGCTTTTCACACATTGCCGGTAACATATATATATATTTTAATCCAAAATCCTGTGTTGAAATCCTGTGCCTGGTCATTGTCTGCATGGGTTTTTCTCTAAGCATGTGCAGATTGTATTAACAGTTAATTTTACTCTGGGCCTATGGGGGTATCTGCATTAGTGTGCTCTGCAATGGACTTGGTGACTTGTCTCAGCTGGCTTATTTTCTTGTGCCCAAGTAGCACAGAATTTGATCAAGTAGATTTGAAAATGATTTGCTACATAAATGTGTTCATCTATCTATCTATCTATCTATCTATCTATCTATCTATCTATCTATCTATCTATCTATCTATCTATCTATCTATCTATCTATCAACATAGTCTTTCTTTACCTTACAATTAACACCAGTCTTCCTATCATAAAATGGTACTTAATAAATTAAAATGCTGTCACCCACATCATATCATCCAATAGGCATGTCTCTATCTGGGTCAGTGCTCTTCTAAAGATTTGTTTCCCAACAGAGCTTTCGGGTTTCATTTACATCTCTCATTTCCCTAGCTTGTGCATAGGTCCTTTATCATTTGATTAGGTCAGTGGTGCATGTATTGTATCCATGGTATGTCACGAGAGCCCCTCTTTTTGTGATGAGTAAGTGTGTCAATCTCCATATCTAATTTTGTTAGGAATTATGAGCTCGCTTGTCCTCACTTATTTGAAAGGTGTTCATGATTTAGTGGTAAATGAAACAGAATGTTAAGTAGGTGTCATAAGTCATTTCCATGCAGTCAGTTTTTGATTAGTTTCAAAACATTACTATAGAATAAATATTCCTGCATTTACAACAGTGCACAATTATCAGAAAACAATTAATACTAAATGTTTAAACAAGCAAAAATGTACTTGAAGTGAAGGAGTGTTTTGAATATTAAAGGGAGAGAACAACATGCACTTGTATACATACTAAATAAAGCCATAAATAAAAATGTCAGTTATTCTAGACACTTGCCATTTGATGGTGTGATTTATGACTTATCTGAATGTAGCAAAATCATCTCCCTGTCACCCATCAAATTGTGTATCATCAGTATGAAAAATATAGTGACTGAAGGCCATGCTGACACACTAGTTATTAATGAGTCTGCAATATGGATTAAAGGTCATCAAAATTAAAAATGTCTGTTTGAACCTTTCAGCAATAATTGAAAAGGTGACTAAAGGTTTATATTAGGCTTTAATATGTAAGATACTGTATGTACATTAAATACAATTTGAAAAATCACAATAGACTCAGTGTCAGATACTGAAGCAGTGGTTAAGGCTGTCTTAATCGCTGTCTCTTTCAAGTTTGTACATTTTCTCAGTGTTGCTGTCAACCCCAGCTACCCCATCTATCTATCTATCTATCTATCTATCTATCTATCTATCTATCTATCTATCTATCTATCTATCTATCTATCTATCTATCTATCTATCTATCTATCTATCTATCTATCTATCTATCGACTCTGTATTGGAATTTTGGTAGTCAATTTGTCCTTTTATTCATTGATGTCCAGTCCTGGTATGTATGCAGTTAACAGATTTGTAATTAACACTGTTAGTGCACACAGTTGATTACATTGTTATATTCTCTAAAAATGACTTGTGTTCTGATCATCATTATCATCATTTTAAAATGGAAATATAGGTAAAAGCTACTTACATGCAGAAAAAGAAAAAGAATGTTAAAGATATGACTGTTTCACCTATTAGCAAGTAAACAACTTTGTTTTGAAAAGTGGAAACAACCAATATCTATGGGTTTCTTTCTCAGACTCATAATGACTTGGCTTCTTATTATCATCATCATCATCATCATCATCATCATCATCATCATTACTGTATGTGTTTTCTTCAATGGCTTGTCTTCCTGTTCGTAGGTCTTATTTTGATTCCTCACCTAATCATATTACTTAAAAGGATTACTTGCCCTATAAGCATATACATTTCCCATGGGTCTTTTTCTCAGCAGAAATTGACCATTATCAAGACCATTATCAGCAAATGGAGACAAAACGTGAATCCTAATTTTACTCCAAAAACACTGTTGTCCATTAATTTTCTTGACCATGCTTAATTCATGATAGGGTTGTAGGAAGGCAAGAGCTCATCTTAATAGTGTGGCATTAGTAACAAGGACAAGCAATTCATTACAAGTCCCAATAATGCACTTAACAACAGTATGACTGTGTAGACAACTAACTCAAGATGTCTTTAGTGGGTGGTTGTATTCAGAAAATGCTTCAACATATTAAGCAATGTGTTCAATAATATGAACTGAATAAGGTCAAACTTAAAGTAGAATTCATAGGAAACCCACATCAATGCTAGGGGGACAACATTGAAGTTTAATCATAATTGCAATCAAAGAACTAGTATTGTGGTTGAAATGGTTAATTGGAATACCAAAAAGAGTAGAGGAAAATTGTAGTCTGGCTATATGAAGAGGCAATTATGATATCTTTAGAACAATGTGAATAACTTGTAGAATATGGCTAAGAGGTCCTAAAAATTATGTAAACTTAAACAAAGAGAGTTCAACAGGAATTTATTAAAGGCAAAAATAATTTTGTTTGTAAAGGGCTTTTCTTACAGCGTGATTTTCCTTTAAATGGACAATCTTTAAAATGGTGCAAGTGAATTATAGAATTATTAATTTAAATGTCAATTTCGATAATAATAATAAATTGTTAATTACATATTTGATATTTCACTGAACAGGTCATTAAACTTCAATGCATACATTACAAGCAAAATCCAGCAGCTTTGTCTGGGTTCAATAAGTTACCGCATTTAATTATCTGAATGTCATCCTCTCTAATTGTGAGGTGATGCTACTGCATGTTTTATTCGTGTTGGCTCATCTTATTGAACCCACAAACATATTGCTTAAAGTGATGAAAAATTAGTTGCTTGATGAAGTTCATGAAGTCATTTGCATTATATTTCATTTTGTTCCGCTGTAGGCAAAGTGATTTTACTTATAGATGAAAAATCAGTTTCCTCTGTTGTATTTAATATATGATCTGTATTAGTGCAAGTTGGCTGATATTCTTGATAACAAAACACCTTTCAAGTTTTTGAGATTTCTCAGCATTTTGTTGTGTTGCTAGGTTGTGACTAATGTGTTGTGAGGTTTCTCGGGTAAGGATGACAGACGTTTCGAGGTAAGACAGTTATCTTCACTAATCATGGCACTTGAGAGCAGGGACATGTTGCATGAAAATAAGAATTTCACTGTACATGTGACAATGATGTTTTTGTAGCCTGAGAAAGTAAATGAGGATTTGACTGTTAGTTGAGCCTCAGATTCAGGAGAAGCATTTCAGATTTCATCCCAGGTGTGGAATACTAGACCAGCTTATTACATTCACAAGGATTCTGGAGGGTTCATGGGAGTATGCCCAATCAGTTCACATTATCTGAGTTTTTTGGACTTGGAAAAGACATATGATCATGTCCCTTGGGGTATGCTGTGGGAGGTGATTCACAAATATTTGGTACTAGCTGTTTTGGGTTATTTAGTCCTTGTTCAGCTGGAACAAAAGCATGGTTGTGCGACTCCACCAGAGCTGCTATTCATCTCCAATTCTATTCATAATTTGTATGGACAGAGTTTCTAGATGCAGCCCAAGGATTGATGAGGGTCCAGTTTGGTGACTGTGGTCCGGTTGACTTACACACATACAGGGTGATTCTAATGAGTGGGGCCCAAATTATGATGTATTACTGTCTTAATAATGAAGTAATCCAAACAAAATAAAGATCACAGTATTCCTGGATAAATGAACGAACGAGTGAGTGTACAAAAACAAGCCTCATATACTGGAACAATTACAGAGAAACATTGAACAGGAAATTGCTGCCATCAACCCTACCATGCTTGAAGATACCTTTGCCAATATGGTGCACCGTGTTGATCTGTGTTTGCAAGAAGAAGACCTTTCCAACACCGAATGTGAATGCATTGTTTACACATCTATCAAGGTATGCACTGTATTTATTTTGATTCTGTCGCTTTGATATTATGTGAGTAACACATCATAACTCGCCTCTCAATAGAATCTCCCTGTAGTAGCATATTTTATAGCCAAGTGTGAAGTGGCTGGGATGTGGATGACCTCTAACAGATCGACAATCGTGTGGAGAAAAGGGAGCTAAGCCAAAAGGTGAAACTTTTATTTTACCAGTCGATCTACATTCTTACCTCACCTATTGTCACGAGCTTTGGGCAGCAACTAAAAGAACTAGATCTATACTAATAAAGGGCAAAGCCCTCACTTACTCACTCACTCACTCACCACTAATTCTCCAACTTCTCGTGTAGGTAGAAGGCTGAAATTTGGCAGGCTTATTCCTTACAGCTTACTTACAAAAGTTAAGCATGTTTCATTTCGAAATTCTACAGGTAACGGTCATAACGGTCGATAACGGTTGACAACGTCCGCCATGTTGAACTTTCTTATTTATGGCCCCATCTTCACGAAATTTGGTAGGCGGCTTCCCTGTGCTAACCGAAACCAATGTACGTACTTATTTCGATGGAATGATGACACTGTCGGCCGCCATATTGAACATTCCAACGTCACTAATTCTCCAACTTCCTGTGTAGGTAAAAGGCTAAAATTTGGCAGGCTCATTCCTTACAGCTTACTTACAAAAGTTAAGCAGGTTTCATTTCGAAATTCTACGCATAACGGTCATAACAGTTGACAACATCCACCATGTTGAACTTTCTTATTTATGGCCCCATCTTCACGAAATTTGGTAGGTGGCTTCCCTACGCTAACCGATACTGATGTATGTACTTATTTCAGTGGTATGATGCCACTGTCGGCCGCCATATTGAACTTTTCAACGGTCTTTGTTACTTATGGGCCCATCTTCAAAAAATTTGGTACGCAGGTTCCCAATGCTAACTGAATCCTACTTATGTACATATATACGTCCATAGCCTGCAGCTCGGTCACTGTGTGAGGAGGCGTTGGGTCCCCCATCCCAACGCCTCCCACATTATTGGCTGCCTGCCTATATAAGGCCGTCCGTCGCTCCAGTCTCTACATTCCCTTCCTTGCTTTGCCACGGGATTCACGTCTCCCTGCTGATAACTACAGCCTTTTAATTTAATCCACGGCTTCTCCGCTGTTTTATTGTTCATTAATTACGATTATAGTTATTGTGTAGGTATTTTAGACTTACTTTACATTGTTCAGGTACCCATTTCTTTTATCGTTCCAACCGTACCCCCATTAACATGTCTATCGAGGTGATCACCATCGATCAAAGAACTGTCACTTACCGAGTGGTTTCCATGCCCGGAGATGGCACCTACCTTTTCCATTCTATTTGTTACATATTGCACAGCCATATCAGGCTCACTCTTGATATCCGGAGGAACATTGTGTCTTATGTATTGAATGACTGGGACAGGTTCAAGGTGTGGACTGATGACAGTACATGGAAATAATTATACTACACAGGAGCACTAGAAGAGTGGAATGCTTAAGCCCTTCACCTATGGATCTGCATGTGAGTTGATGGTTGCCGCTGAATTGTTTGGTTGTCGCTTTCAAGTGTACCGAAATGGCCAAATATTTTACACCTTTTGACAACCGCCAATGCCTCTTAAACATCTTAGATTGACATTTAACCCCTTTTTCAAAAGTTGACTTCCTTCATAGAAGTAATTTTCATGGTTATATGGCCTTTTTGACAAATTGCTATAATTTTATTTTATGCCAGAAGATGACAGTTAAATTTAAACCCTCTAAATTTTAATATAATATACTGACTAAATTATTTCATGACAGCAAGATGAAGTAATATTACTGATGGTTGTATGTTATGGTTGCAGAGTTAAAGTGTTGACTGTTCTAGAAACATTGAATGGTGGAGCAGCAGTTTGTGGTGCTTTCTCCCAGCTGTAGGATTTGATTCTGGTTATTACATAACAGAGGCAGGACAGCAAACCAGTTTTATATTACTGGTAAATAAAATATGTTTCTTGTTTCAGATTCGTAAGCTTCTGTTTAAGCATTGCATGTTTCACTTCTTCCATGTCATTTCTATTAAAAAGGCTTAGTTACCTGCAATTTAAAAATAACTGTTGGCATGGTGATTCCCAATTGGATGGCTGTCTCGCAATGCTTGTTCAGTTCAACACCCAGCCGAGGTGATTTGGGTGTTGAATTTCTGTGTGCATCCCATGTTTTGTCTTTGTGGATTTTTGCTCCTAAACAACGCTATGGTCTTGTTAGAAAAACTTCCGTTAGCCAAGAGTGAATGTGAGTGTGACTGTGCCCTCTCCCATCTGGGATTGGTTCCATGTGAGGTTACCTATAACACTGTACTGACTACCATGGGTTAAAGTAAGTTTATGGATTAATGGATGGATTTGAAAAAAAATAATATTGGATAAATAAATCTTTGAACCAATCACTGGGTGCAAGACTAAAGTAGGCAAATGTTTCTGGTTCATGTAGATCAATATATGTATATCAGTGAGAAAGAGGTTTGCATCCTTTGGTCATACAGTAAAATACTAAATGTGCAGTTGAGAGTGTCTACTGGAAAATGACAAGCAATCCCATGATGCAGTGGACTTTAAAAGTAGGCTACTTGGATTCTCGAGTTGCTTAAATGAAGGGAGCCTTTAGACATAAGAATATGTGAAAATGGATATCTCATAAGCAGTGTACAGTAAAATAAATAGATGGTGTTGTTTCTACTGGATTAACTTCTTAGTGAATTGATTTAAATACATAGCTATAGGTGATGCACAGCTATTTTAATCTCTAAAGGTGTCATCATTCTATTCGAATCAAGTACAAAATTGGATATCACATAAAGTCAGAGTAACTACAAACATGTGACTTGGCTACTGTTCTTATTTGTGCCCAGACTTGTTAACAAGTGTTTTGTGAATGGTGATGTGCCCGGTTAGGTTGGATCATTGAACAATGGCCCATGGACAACCCTTCCCCAGGATAACTCTCAGACGTGTTCTTTTGGGTGAACTGTAAGGTGGTGTATAACATGTGTGTGTTAAATATTGATTAACTTAGCATTAAAATATTCTATTTTTAGGAGTCATCTCTTAACACTTGCTCAGGGTATACTGTCACTAGGGTTGTACCCTTTACTGATTGTCAGTTAAAAAAAAAACACCAATTTCTTATTTATGATATAATCTGCATAAACATCAAGAAATTGGCAATAATTGAAAATGCTTCTGCCCCTGGGTAACAAACTTTTTTCAATTAAAGCAATGACTAAAAATGCAAACTTAACACGGTGCAATTGTTATAAAATGCCATCTGTTAATGAGCTCCACTGTAACAAATGCAGAGTGTAAATGCATATAACCTCAAGTGTTATTTCCCTAATGTAGTATTGTTGTTTTGGATGCCAAGAACCAGCCATTAAGCTGGTATCCAAGACACAAAATAAAGCATTAAAAACTTAACAATAGCAAAGCTTTGTGTAGATTTTATTAAGACCTGGTGGTGAAATGCAGCATTTTGGATGCATAGTGGTAAAATATAGTAGTTCACTGGGTTTTCAAATTGCATTGTGTAATTAGTAATTTGTAAAGTTTGTATTTGTAAATACCTGTGAACATTTCACAGCGCTCTGCTCCTGCACTCAATGAAGAGCGCTATACAAAAATAAATTGAATTGAATGTGCAGATTACAGCAATTAATGCCTCTAAATTATATACATTATATGTGTATGTATCTACAGACATGTGAAAAATTAAATACACTGCATGAAATGAATTGAATTGTTTTCTTTTTTAACACATGTTAACATATCAACATTTGATCTTAATTTGAAAGGTATATACAGATAAAGGTGATCATAATCATAATGCCACATAAGCAGTGTGTAGTCCATTGTAAAGTTTAAATAAACCTAAATGCAAATTTCATGTGTGATTATCTAAATACCTCAGATATCTAAAATTAGAATCAGGTGCACCAGATCAGATGCAATGATTAGAACATCATTAGAGTGGATCTTGTCTTGTCTTATTTAACCTCAAACATATTGTTTGGTATGCTCATTGTTGATGAATGTGTGTGTTATCACCATGCTGAGATCAAAAGAGCTCTCTGAGACTTTTGTAAAGATTGCTATAGATGCCTGTGAGTGTGAGAATGGATTGAAAAAAGATTTCCAAACAATTGCAGATCAACCATGTCACTGTACATACGATTATCGACAAGTGTGCAGATTTCAAATAACTGCACATTTGTCCAGACCTGGCCACCCCAACAAGAAGAGCCCAAGAGGAGAACACAAAAGGCTGAAAGAAGTATCTAAGAACACAAGAATTTCATCATGGAATGTACTGTACAGGTAGCTCTCGTCACTGTTGATGTCAAAATGCATGAGTCTACCATTAGAAAGAGGATCCACATTATTAAATCTGCTTGGTACGCTTGGGAAGTGCGAGAAGAGTGCAAAGAGGAAACCTTTTCTGTATACGTAGAGTATCAGAGCAAGACTAAAGTTTTCTCATGATTCCTGGACAGATGAGGTAAAAATAGTTATTTGGAAAAGAGTACCAGAAGAGATGTTTTTTTAAAAACCAAAGACATCATTTGACGAGAAGATTTTGATTCCTGCTTTAAAGCATGATGGTGGAAATGTTATGGTTTGGGTTTCTTTGCTGTAGTTAGTTCTTCATTGTACCAGAAGCTGATTGAGGATAATTTTAACTATCTGTCAGAAGATTTAAGCTCAACCAAACCTGGACCTTGCAATATGACAATGACCCTAAACATATCAGTAAGTCCACCAGGGAATGTTTGAAAAAGAAAGAAATGGAGGATTCTGGAATAGCCAATTCAAACCTGGATCTGAACTCCATTGAGATACTGTTAGGTAATTTGAAACATTTTGTGAATGCAAGACACCCCTCAGCCATCACATCATAACTGAAATAACTCTACATGGAGGAGTGGAAAAAATGTTCCCAGTTGATGTCAGAGACTGCTAGGCAATTATAGGAAATGCCTGCTTGAGGTTATTTCGGCCAAATGGGCAATAACAGCTATCTGAGCCATTGTTGTACTTTTTCCACAGAAGGAAATGGCATATCTGTGTAATTTTTGTTGAATAAACTATTTTTTTTTTCATCACCTTTATCTAAAGATACATTTTAAATGAAGATTAAATCTTGATATGTCCACATATGTTAAAAAAAAATAAATTTATGGAGTGTGCTTGCTTTTTCACATGACTGTGTGTGTGTATGTAAGTGTGAATGTGTGTACTCTATGAGTGTGATACCTGATGGATTTGCTTCCCATCCTCGGTTGTTTCCTCTAGCTTCCATGATGGTATCCAAATAAACTATATTAAAAAAAAGCAGGTTCAAGAAAATACATAAATGTGTGACATATGGCATGAAAGAAATTACATTAGTTACTGTTGTTGTCTCATATTCCAGCCTGCTCAATGATTCCGTGCTTTTCCCTTGTATAAATGGCTTCTCTTTCATGTCCCTTACTTTCCTTCCCATATTGCAAAGGCATTCAGGTTTGGTTGTTTAGTGGCTCTAGAGTGGTCCAGTGTTAAGTGTTCACTGCCACAGGGTGTTGTCTTGTCCAGAGAAGGATGCTGAATTGTACCCAATACTACTAGGATAAGATCCAATACTCATTCACTCTGTACTGTATTATACTGGTGTAGAGGCATTGATGGAGAACATCAAGAAATAGACAACTTTACTGTCATTTTACATTCCTGATCACTCTCTTTAGGGTGGGATCTGAAAACAGAAATATGGTTTCACTAAAAATCATAATATCAAAGGTTTCTTCATTTCTTATTTAATAAATGGATGCTAATTTAAATGCATGACTATTTTAGGGATCTGTTTTTGTAACAGTGAAGATCTGTTCTGGTCAAAAGAAAATAGGCCTATGCACCAATAAATGCTTAACCAGGACAAAATTATTCTTTTCAGCTGCTGTTTTTGTTCCTCTTAAAAATTATTCATGCCTTATTAAGTACACTTTGGTCGGCAGTACCTCTCCGAATTTAGCTTTTAAATTGTCTAGCATTTTTACTTGTTATTTACATGAAAGCACATTGGTAATTATAATACAAAGACAGGAATTGTAAAGCCTTTTTTTCTTTATTTAAAAAAAATAATCAGCATAATGTCTCGGCTGAGTTCCTTGGATCAGAAAATAATAAATATTGTATGATTCAATCCTGAACTGTGCAATTTAACTAAGTGCATCTGCTAACAGCAGAATTCAAGGCCACAGCAATCAGCACTGGATTATCATTAAATACATCAGTTAATAGATATTACAAATGTGTAGATTAAACCAGCACATATTCAAATTAATAAATCACAACAGACAATAGGTACCCACTAAAAGAAGCAGATGTGCGAGGTCTTACGTGCATTTTATACCTTTGGGCTGTTGTGCAGGCTTCATCACATTTGACTTGACTTGCATCACTTACATCTGTCCATTTGTTTTCTACACACTGACATGGGATGGCTGAGCTGGCTCAGAGTTTAGCTAAATCACATTATGCTGTGCTTTACCTTTTTTTTCCTTTAATTTTTAACTATGTAAAAACCTTCATGGAGTGTCAAGATGGTGCTGCCTCTTTTTTGTCTTGGTTGAGCTGAATCTATGTTCTAGGATATTCCTTTTTTTTCCTTTTTGTTGTTTTCTTCCCAATAACATCAGTTTAAATGTTAATTCTCTTCATCCATTTAACTTGAGAATTGAGTCTAAAGGGGGGCCTCCACATGCTGCTAATTCCTTTAGTGTTATGTATGATTATGGATAAAAAAAAAAGCCATGTCATGAGTCAGGTTTTTGCATTATGAGTGTGGTTGGTATGTACTTCTGCTTTAATTCCTTCAGGTTTTCATTTTTGATTTTGAATTTCTGTCTTGTTTAATGACTTGGGCCTTTGGATTGACAGTTCTGATTTATCTGAAGTTCTAAATTATTAAAATATAGAGATTTTGATTTAGGGTTTGTTTTGGCCCTGTGAGTTTTCTTTGAAGTATTCGTAGGTTTGTTTATTCCATTGTGTTGAGTGCTTGATTTCCTTATCGTCTTTCCCTTTGCTTCCCTTGTTAATTACATTCAGTGTTAGTTTAAATAATGAATCTACCATTATTTGTTTCTGATTCTTTACTTTTGTATTTATTTTTCTGTTAATAAATTAATCATTTTCCTTTTGCTTTTCTTTGGGAAAGTCTTGAAAGTGATTTGTTTCTTAGTGATTCTTATTTCCCAAGCAATGTGTCTGGTAACAGAGAGGCAATATCCCTTTGCCTCTTCCCTCCTGTGACTGCAGTATGATTAGTGTGGCTTAGGCCAGGGTCACACTATATGACTTCTAGACAGAGAGCATATCAAAGGTAGCAACTTAATTTGCTGGATCTTGGTTATCTTAAGGATGTCAAATTATAGAACTAGGAATGCCAGAGGATGACAGATTACACTGCATGTAAAAGAAAGAGTCTCAACACACTGGAAAGGTTTGGGGCAGCCACTCATATATTGTCTCTGGCTGCAAAAAGGGTTGTAAGACAGGCACTGATGTGCAAAGATTGAGTTCCAGATTGAACTGATGAGGTTAAGAAAAGATGGCGGCTTTATAAGTTGAAAAGTGGAAGTGACGTCAGTCTGGGCACTGGAACCGGAAGTCATGTCAGTCTGGGTGCCGGAACCAAAAGTGATGTTGAATCAGGCAGGTTTTCCCGTATTTGGCCTGCAGAGATAACAGAGGTAGGTTTAGTGCACCCTGCCACCCACTGGCCTGGCGGGTAATTACCTTCACTTGGTCCACTTGCCTCCCTCCTAGTCACACGTGTGTGACAGCAAGCTTGTCACTTTTCGCCAGCCAACTGACACATGGCATGATAACTCCAAGGCATGTATGAATGTTTTCGTTATGGTGAGTTCAGTCACTGTCTTGATCTGCCTTTTTCCTATTGTGATACTGTCATGGCATAATAAACATGAGACATTGACCAGAGAAGCCTGCTTTCATGGTCCAAAACACCCATTTTCCTTCTTTCCTTTCAGCTGCTGTGTATGCATTGTACAGTGGAACCTCGGTTCACGACCGCAATTCATTCTAAAACTCGATTTGGTCGTGACCCAAAGTAATTTTCCCCATAGGATTGTATGTAAATACAATTAATCCGTTCCAGACTGTATTAATTGTATATAAATATATATTTTTTTAAGATTTAAGCACAAATATAGTTAATCATACCATAGAATGCACAGTGTAATAGTAAAAATGTAAAAACATTGAATAACACTGAGAAAACCTTAAACACCTGAGAAAACTAACATTGCAAGAGTTTGCGCTCTAGCCTTACGAACCGCTCGCTGTAAAAACTTTTTTTTAATGAGTTTTAAGCACAGGCGAAAAAAATGAAGATTTGAAAAATCCGTAACTTAATAAACAACTAAGAAAAGTAACATTGCAACAATTCACGCTACGAACTAAAAATGAACATTTGAAAGATCCGTAATTCAAAAACTAACCATAAACCACGAAGAAAACTAACCTTGCATGAGTCGAGTTCTGGCATGAAGGAAATGAGGAGGAACTGGGTGGAGAGGAGGTTCCAGTTTTGAGGGAGAGTCCGGCTCCGCGAGGGAGGAATGTTCTCTTTCAGGTGTTTTCTCTGTTGTGATATCTTGGGTTTCTGGTGTTTTTAGCTGTTTAGCTGGTGGATCAGACTTTGCGAAGCCATGGTTAACTGCAAAAGCACACAAAATACTGTACAGCACAAAGAGTTCACAGCAAAAGCACGCACGTCTGACTGAGAACAATGCACAGGGAGAAGCTGAACATGTGCTTAAATACAGTAATCGGCACGTACGAACCGGAAGGGAAACAAAATAGAGTACAAAGAGTTCACAGCAAAAGCACGCACGCACATGCAAGCACACATGTCTGACCGAGAACAATGCAACATGTGCGGAAATCATCAGCATGAACAAACTGAAAGGGAAACTGGCTTCTTCATATATCGAGTGTGTTGTCGTGAACAGATGCAAAAGTTTGGTGAACTATTTGGTTGTAACCCGATTTGTATGTGTTCAGAGATGTTCGTGAACCAAGGTTCCACTGTACTTTCAATTGAGTGCTCATTGGTTTATAGAAAAAGGTTAACAGGTCAATTTAACAAAGCAAAATGATGTCTTTTTGTGAAAATAAAGAGGTGGTTTAATGATAAAACTCCAAAAGAAGGTCTGAAAACAATCACAGGATTAAGTTCTAAAAAAGGTTGACCTTCCCAAAAGGAAATGACCACAAGGTCTTAGCTGATAAACTGTAGTAGTAAAGTGATGTACCATGTTTGCCATTTAAAATGAAACCTCTATTTGGCTAACTGAGTTAATTACAATATCCAAACTTTGGAGGCAGCACAGGCCTTGAGGCAAGGTGTAAACAGCTGATGAGCTAAACAATTTTTTAGAAGATTTGAAACCAATTATCTCAGTATCCATAATGTACAAGTAAGGTACATGCTTTGTAAAGATACCAGCAATATTTCTGTAAGAGGAGAAATCTTTGCAGTAACTCAAGACCAACAGGACAGTGGGGCAAGATGGCATATAAGGTCAGCTCCTGAGAACCTGCTAATAGCAGCTCTCTCCAGTTTTTCATTTGCATTGTAACTGGTCCCTGAGTGTGGTATTGTACCAGAGTTCTCCAAGCATGTATAAGCCAGTAGGAAAGCGAGTATGCTGGGCTACAACACCTCCCTAACCAACTGGATCCTGAACTTCCTGACAGAGAGACCCCAGACAGTCCTCTTGTTAAACACCATTTCCAGTACCATTACCCTGAGCCCTAGTGCTCTACTCAAGGCTGAGTACTCAGTACATTTCTGTTCATTCTGCTGACTCACAATTGTACAGCTATGTACAGTTCTAACACCTTCATTAAGTTTGTCGATGATACAATGGTGGTGGATCATCAGCAATCGAGATGATTTAGCTTACAGAAGGGAGAGACAATGACTGGCAGTCTGGTGCAAATGCAACAACCTGTCTCTTAATGTGGACAAGACGAAAGAGATGACTATTGACTTCAGGAAGACCCAAAGATAGCTAGATAGAACTTTATTTGTCTGCAGGGGAAATCTGACTTTTTACAGAAGCTCTTTAAATAAACAAATGCATAGACAGATACATAAGTAAATAAATACATACATACAGTATACACACACACTGGAATGACTATAAATCAAGAAAATTCAAAAGGAAGAAAAGTTCCAACTCGGCTGTCACAGTCTCAGTGAGGCATTATGTAGACGTACTGCTGTTGGTATAAAGGAGCCACCATAGCGTTCCTTCACACATTTCTGCTGAATAATTCATTGGCTAAAAGTCTTCAATGCCAGTGTGTCAGAGAGAGATTATGTGCAGCATTGTCCATAATGGCACTCAGTTTAGTTTTAATTCCCTCCTTTACTATGACCTCCTGGGTAACCAGAGTGGTCACATCTTTTCTTTTCCTTCATTAACCTGGTTCTTATATCAGAATACTATTCTCTGGATTTTTCTATAGCATTCAATAGCATCCAGCCTCATATACTCAATAAGAAATGAGAAAGTCTGAATGCGAACCAGCTTATTACATTATAGATTTAGGACTTTTAAATCCTTTGCTGTTTAGTAAACTGGGTCAATAAGAACTGTCTTACTCTGATAAAATCAGAGTTTAAGACGCAGAAATCTGTATGTTCACCACACATTGCTCTGGGAAATTAGGTACAAATGCTTAGGAACTCACCTAGATAATCTAAATGGGTAAATTTACACAAAAAAAAACTACCCCAAATGCAATCAGTAGTCATTTCTTCTTTGTAAAATCGAACTGTTTAAAGTGGACAAGGACTCCATGTTGTCTTTTTTATTACAGTGTGGTCCAGCCTGCCATCACTTTCAGCTTCATTAATAATAATAATAATAATATTTACGGTATATAATGTCTCTTTAGTGGTCTGACAAATCAAAATTTAAAAATCCTCCAGCAGGTTACCAAACATACAGCCAAAGCTATTGGAACTGACGTTGATGAACTGGTGTTTGTCAGAGGGCAGTGGTGAAGAAACTTAAAATCGTCTCAGCTGATGAGAGACACCCATCACTGTTTATGAAGAACCGTCCTTCAGTAAAGATGGTAGGATAGTCGCTTTAAAGAGCCACACAAAGTGCTCCAGAAATGTGTTCCTTCCTAGTGTCATACGACTTTTTAATAAGGAGTTTTGTTTATGCACTGTGTAATTGTTTTAAGTAAAATCTTACTGTCATATTGTTAGAAGCAGTTTGCAAAGTACTGTTTTTTTTTTTCAAACTACACATTTCAGGACTTTTGTGTAAGTCTGAACTTGTTTGTCTCTAAGTGTTAGTATTTTTGTCTGTTATCGGATGCAGCCAAGAAGGCAAATTTCACATTTTTTTGTTTAAATCTGACTAAATAAAAAAAACCTTCACCCTGATCTAGACTTTCTCAGCTCTTGCATGTGCAGAACCTTGCTCCTGTGACTTAAGACAAGAGCACAGGTCAGCCTAACATAACAGTATATGTGTTTTGGGTGAAAGCCAGAGGGCCTGGAGAAAACACCCTCACAGACATAGGGGGGAATGTGAAAAAACACCATATGAACAATGGATGTCTGTAGGATTAATGCCAAGAATGCTGAATTCTGGAGGCAGCACCTCTAACAGGTGTACCACAATACTGTTGAAATTAAGAAGGAAAACAGTTGAATAAACACTATACCTACCAGTGCAAGGACAACAAATAGCGCGAGAGTATGCAATAGGTGTATAGATAGCCACAAAAAAAACAAAAACAATATCCGACATTAGGAACGATATATGTGAGAATACGATTTCCCCTCAGGAATTAACAAAGTATATCAAAATCAAAAATAACAGTACTTTTAACATTTTAACAGCATGAAATATAAAAGCAGCTGTTCTAATATGGGAATGTTAGACTATGAATGAATGGACGTGCCTTACATTAGACTAATGGTAGGAACAGAGATTCAGAGGAGAAGAAAAGAGATTTGGTAATTTGTGAGTTAATGACAGCGGTTATTTTAAAGGGCTAATTGGAAAACCCATATCACTTCATAGTTATAAATCTCGGCTCAAGTAAAGCCAGACTCTAATCAGAAACCTCTGCCATTATTGTATGTGCTGTTGGTATTTTGTTTCCTTTAGGTGACACTGTATGCCCAAATAAAATTATTATTTAATCGCTCTATAAATTACCCGCTTCCTGTTTGTCACCTTGATTGTCATAACATTAGGCGGCAGGGTGATCAAGTTGAAGTTTCCTACTCTACTCTATTTTTAAATTGTCAGCACGGCATTCAAAAGGGTACCAATTGTTTTATTTGATAGGTGTACATGCAGCGCATTTCAAAACAGCCTGCGTCTGTGGGTTTCATCTGCTTTGATCATGCTCCTAATTTAATCAATACTGGCAATGGAAAAAGATGTTGCTCAGTGACTCATTTTCATATGACTAATCCAGCAAAGATGCATGGCTTTGAAAGTCATTCTGCCAGCTTTTGCTCTGCATATACAGTATGCTATGAGAGGCTGTCTGCTCTCACATTTTCTACTGGTTTCTGTGGCATCCACTATGTGCAATTGACTGATGACGCTACCGGCTGTAAGTAGCTACCAGCGGACTATAATTTGCAGAAAGAGCGAGATGACAAAGTGGGAGAGCATAAAAGCTTACCACATTGAATTTAGCATAAACAATGTACAGTTAAGAGCATAGCGCAGGCACACAGGCTCAGCAATCCATTCACAGCAGTCTCACTCTTTCAGTGCATCCTTTTGTGGGCAGCCAGTGGGATAAGGATGGCCATTCAGTCATTAAAGAATACCAAATGATTATATAAATTAATCTTAATAAGTTAGCTATAGAACTTATTTTAGAAATGGGGCAATAATTTGCAAAGTGTATGTCCAATCTGCTTGGGGTTCTTCCAGTAATGCCTTAGTTGCAAGCAAGAAGCACGTCTTGGTGTAAGAAAATGCCATGAAGGACCAGAGTAGTGGAATGACCCACTCCTCCAATGCCAAGCACTATTTGTTCTTGGGTTATGAAAATATTATGAATATATTTTGGTGTCCCTCCTCTGTTCCTGCTTATTGTTATTTATTAAAAACAGTTAATTAGTTTGGCCTGATTTCCATCTATCCATTGGTATGCATTTTTTCTGAAAGCTTCATTAATTTGCTCATTAAAGTAAAACTGTTTTTTTTTCTCCTATTTTAAACCACCTTTTTCTGTCATTATGACATTGCTAGGAACACTAGCTATTCTGTATCTTTTGGAGAAGTCATAGCTAAATCTTTGAGAATATTGCCAGACGAACAAAAATGGGTGGCCTAGCATAATCAAAATCTCATCTGTCATTTAAACCCTCTGTACATACACTATATAATACGGTTAAAAGTATGTGGAAACCCCTCCAAATTATTAAGTTCAGTTAAATTTGGCTGTACCCATTGTTAACAGGTGGAAAATTAGGCACATGGCCATGTAACCTCCTTTGACAAACATTGGCAATAGAATCAGTTGTACTGAAGAACTTGGTGACTATAAATGTGTCTCTGTTATAGGATGCCCCCTTTGTCACTAGTCAGTACATTAACTTTCTGCTCTGCTAGATCTGCACTGGTCAACTGTAAGTGCTGTTATTGTCATGTCTTTTTTTAACCCTCTTAATCCAGACCAAGGTTATGGTCGCTGGAGCCTATCTCAGGTAGCATAAGGTGCAAGGCTTTTTTATTATTATTATTTGGCTTATTAACAAACTCTGGACAGGGTGGCAGTCCATCACAGCTAGAGCGAACAAACACTCTCACACACCCAAAAACCAAACACTCACTAGGGCCAATGTAGCAATGCCAACTCATTTAAACTGCATGTCTTTGGACTTTGGGAAACCTAAGCACCCGAAGGGTATGCATGCAGATATGAGGAGAACATGCAAACTCAACACAGGGAGGCCCTGGGACATGAACCCTGCTGTCCTTACTGTGAGGCAACTGCACTAACACTACGCCAACATGCTGCCCCAAGTTATATTATTGTGAAGTGGAGGAGCAACAACAGCTCAGCCATGAAGTGGTAGACCATGGAAACTCAGAAAGCAGACCCACAAAGTGCATAGCCCATTGAAATCACTCACAACAGTGTTCCATACTGCCTCTGGGAGCAACAAGAACTGAGCATCAAGATCTTCAAAAAATGGGTTTCCAAGTTTAAGCAGCTGCAAAAAGATACCAAGCTTCGACTAGACTGCTGAAAATTATGCTGCCATTGGACTCTGACACGATCGAGGAGGGATTACTGTATTGTGCTGTGGCAGTGTTCTGTACTGAAAGCAGTGTCACTGGTCATGTTCTGCTGGTCAGTGCCTCATTTTGTGTTTGCTGTTTTGGCATACATCAACTCCGAATGTGCAACAGACTTGCAAAGAAGATTCCTTCTCTTCATGGTGCTTTATAGTGGTTTGATAAATTTCAATCTACTGATAGTTTGAAGAATGTTGTTTGGACCATTAAGAGCTATAAGAATACCTAATAATATATCAATAGGATGAGACAGGCTGTAGATATGTACTTCAGTGGCCAGTACGACGTCAGTCGGCAGCATTACACACTTCAGCCTGGAACGTTTGCGGAATTCTTCATCAATATTTATCCTGTTATCCATAAAAATACAAAGAGTGTATACATTTTTAGGAATAATTTTACTACAAGGCTCAAAGTTTTGCTGTCAGTTTAATTAAATTATTAAATAAAAATTGGATATGTAGAACAATTTGTGAACTTGTTCAGAAGAACGTATTGTTAATAGTGAAACTTGTTCGAAAATGTTATTTAAAAAAGTTATCTCATAGTAAATAAACAGTGCTGATTATTTATTTATTTATTCTTCGGCTACTTTTTTCCTTATCTGGAACCCTAAATTAAGTGACCGTTCATGCTTTCTTCTCAAAAATCATTATACCTCTCACTGCATGCCTTATTTTTCTTAGCTTTACTAAAACTTACATTAAGCATTTACAATGATAGTGATAAACATCAGAAATCTATTCCCTGTGTTCAATGGTATTTATTGTTTTATTGACAATATGCTTTACATTTTCTTCTTTTATTAATTTATACGTAAGAAATAATAGAATAGAAACATTCACTTTTACAGTTTTTTTATCATATGGACATTATTTGGCAATATATGCTGTCTTTATGGTAATACTGCTCTTCTTGGGTCTCAGTATGATATCAGTTTTCTTATTTGGGTCCTCTGATTAAAAAGTTTAAGAACCCCTTCTTTATAGTGTACGATCTTTATATATAATATGTTATTGTGGCTGTTCGTTTGTCTGTCCAGCATTTTAAATCACCAAACCGTTTGAACTATTGACCTAAAATTTGGTACACACATACTACCAGATGTCTACTATCCACGTTTGGGGTTATGATTGAACTCCAGAGTTATTCCTATTTTTATTTTTATTGTAGAATCATCAGTGGCCAGCAGGGCAGCCATGTAGCACATGCATACGGGCACCATTCTTATTTCCCTACCACCTTCACCATCACTTCCCCTACCTCTTCATATCTTAAATCATTCTTTAGGCAGATTGAAGACTTAAGTGCCAGCTTAAGTGAAAAATTAAAGAAAATGTACTAAGTAATTGCAACACAAACACTGACTTAATCAGTTTTAACGTGAAAAGATGGCGACGAAAAAAGAGAAGAAGCGGGCCACTAGGGCGGAGAAAAGAAGAGCTGCTCAGCAAGCAGCAAGCGCATCAACCTCTGAGCAAACGAATGCTAAACGTACAGAGAAAGAGGATGAAAACTAGGAATGAGCAAGTCAAGTGTAACGTGCAGTGCGCCGTTACTGGTACTGTATAATGACCATAAACTAAACTGAATTAAATAAAAGAGCTTTCAAA